>NW_028270163.1:6504484-7104484 GCF_037043375.1 Chiloscyllium plagiosum | reverse complement strand
TATCTTAGATTTGAAATCTTTTTTTTTGGATATCCAGTGACCTAAAGAAATTTGAGTTTTCAGCATTTGGAATTGTAGCTTTATTTTTCTCCGGGGGAGAGTGAAACCAAGTCCACAAAAACATCTTTGGGGAAAGAAAATGTAATGCAAAAAAGCCACATACTAATGCAGTTGTTAACATTACTGAAATACACTATTGAGTGTTAACAGCTCTAGTTCTAAGGAGATGAGGAACCAATGACACCAAATTCAGCTCAACAACTGTAAGTGTGGATATAAAAATAACTTACTTACTAGAACAAAAGGAACTGTGTATTTCTCCATTGCTGACTGTACCGTGTACCGCTCATTGTCAAGTGCGGTGACAGGCCGAGACAGTGCAAGATCCAGACTGCGCCTGAGAAACAAGACAGGTATGACTTTTACGCAGCAAAACTGACTACAAGGGGGGGACAAAGTCCAAAATCACATACCACCAGGTTCTAGTCCAACAGGTTTATTTGAAATCACAAGCTTTCGGATCATAGCCCCTTCGTCAGGTGAAGTGAGAGGGAAGCACACAGAACCCAGAACTTATGGCCGGACGGATCAAGGGCAAAGAAGATCAAAAGATCATTCAAATGGTGTGAGTGGTTCGAATGATAAGTCTCTGCAGGTGAACAAGGGTGCTAGACATTGTGAGTAAGAGAGGAAAAACATAAAGGACACTGATGCAACATAAAGGTTTTCTATTTCTACACTCAATCAAGGACAACCGTGCACTGGAAAACCAGCATGAACGGTTCCCTGAGCCAGGTACAAGTAGGATCAACAATTCGGATTAGATACAATACCTCTTGCTGCAAACTAACTCATGAGCGCACTCTTGCTAATGGTTCATCTGCCAAATACACTTTTGAAACATGAAAATTAGCGAGGAAACGGATACATTGGTGCTGATATTTCTTCAGGTAGTGAAAACAAGAAAAATACAGTAGAAGCTAGAGAAGCAAAGAACCTGAGATAAATATGAATTCCTTGCTCCTCTCTCTCTTGCACATCTGGGCAGAATGAAACCAGTGTCAACAGGTGACAGCCAATAAGCAGCAATCTGGAGGAAGAAATTATACCTTTAGGGAGTTGGATCAGAAAGAAAGCCTGGCATTAATACAAGACACAAATGCAGAGAGTGTGGGGGGGAAGGTGAACCATCACAGCAGCGAAGTGACACTGTGACTGATTATCCTTTATCCACCTGAACTTCAGAACTGAGATGTGAAAAAGGGTCTCTGGACCCGAAACTTTAACTCTGTTTCCCTCTCCACAGATGATGCTAGACTTGTTGATTTTCTCCAGCAATTCCTGTTTTGTTCCCAATTTCCAGCTTCTGCCATTCTTTGGTTTGTTAAACGGAATGCACATTTTCCTCAAAAATGGATCAGACGCTTATGCTGTACATACCGCATAAACATGGCCACAGGCCTGAAGGTGTAGGACTAATTTAGGTTGAAACCTTTTCACCTTACCATCACCACAAGGGGAGAGAAAGATGGGTACCTATGTTGGGAGGTGAGAAGTATATAGCACACTTAAGAGGCTTTTGTTAGCCAATTGGATTAATCTTGACTGATAAAGTGCACTTTTTCACTCATCTGCAATTTTTATATTATATTAAATAAACTTGAAAAAATACACTATTCTGTTTATGTTTATGCTTTTTACTACCTACTTAAGGAGATGTTGAGACTGATTTCAAATCTTGGTGACTCGAGGACAATACTAGAGGATTGACAACCCTAGATACAAGTAAAATGTTGATTTCTGTGGAACTGCATACTACAAACAGAAGAGCTGTGAAAAGACAAAACAAAAGTTAACCTGAATGAGCAAACAAATTGCGTAGTTAGAATGGCTACTTTCACACAGAGAAATGTAGAAAACAGGACCTTCAAGTCAGCTTCACCATTCAATATGATCATAGCTCAATCCCCTGCTACCCATCCATATCCTTTGATTCCTTCAGCCTTAAGAACTATTTAACTCTTTCCTGAAAATATTGAATGTTTTAGACTCAACCATTTTCTGTGGCAGAGAATTCCAAAGGCTCAGCTCTGGGTGAAAAAGCTTCTTATCTCAGTCCTAAATAACCCACCTGTATCATTAGACTGTGACCCTAGTTCTGGACTCCCTGGTCATCAGGATCATCCTTCCTGAATTTACCCTGTCTAGGTCTTGTTAGAATTTTGTGTGCATCTATGAGACACATCTCATTCTTTGAAACTCCATTGAATACTGTCCTGACTACACCAGTCCAGTCTCTCTTGATACATCAGTCCTGCCATCCTAGAAATCAATCTGGCAAATCTTTGTTGCACACTCTGCACAGTCAGAGCATCATTCCACAAATAAGGAGATAAAAACTCTACTCAATACCTCAACTATTGTTTTACCAAAGCCCTGTACAATTGCAACAAAACAAACCTACTCCTGTAGTTAAATCTTCTTGCTAATGAAGATCATCATAACATGTTCCGCATTTACCGCCTCTGTACCTGTATGCTTACTTTCAGCAACTGGGATACAAGAATGCCCAGGTCATTGCATCACACCCTTTTCCAATATAGTTAAAAATCACACAACACCAGGTTATAGACCAACAGGTTTATTTGGAAGAACTAGCTTTCGAAGCGCTGCTTCTTCATCAGGTGGTTCAACCTGGTGTTGTGTGATTTTTAACTTTGTCCACCCCAGTCCAACACTGGCTTCTCCAAATCAGATTTTCCAATATATTACCATTCATAGAGAACATAGAACAGTACAGCACACAGTACAGGCCCTCTGGCCCTCAATGCTGTGCCGGCCTTT
This sequence comes from Chiloscyllium plagiosum, assembly GCF_037043375.1. NCBI lineage: Eukaryota > Metazoa > Chordata > Chondrichthyes > Orectolobiformes > Hemiscylliidae > Chiloscyllium > Chiloscyllium plagiosum. Next base: position 7,101,640 of record NW_028270163.1, on the reverse strand, counting down.
TAATCTACTCGAAAATCAGACTAACCCATGTTATATTATCTTCCATGTCCCTAATGTATCTGACTCTACCACCACTGCTGACAGTGCATTCCACGCACCCACCACTCTGTGTAAAGAGCGTACCACTGGCATCTCCCCTAAACCTTCCTCCAATCTCCTTAATATCATGCCCTTTCATTATAGCCATTTCTGCCATGGGTAAAGGTCTCTGCTATCCACTCTATGCCTCTCAATATCTTGTACACATAATGCTGTGCCTTCCTGTTTGTGTTAACAAAGCAGATAACCTCCCATTTATCCATATCATACTGCATCTGCCATACACATCTTCAAAAATTAATGTATTAAAAAATTTGCACTTTGGATGGGAGAGAAGTGAGCTAGAAAAGAGCAGCAAGCAAAGCATCAGTACTTTTAGATTAGATTCCCTACAGTATGAAAACAGGCCATTTAGAGCTGAAAATGTGTTGCTGGAAAAGCGCAGGTCAGGCAGCATCTAAGGAGCAGAAGAATCGACGTTTCGGGCATGAGCCCTTCTTCAGGAAGGGCTCATGCCCAAAACATCGATTATTCTGCTCCTTAGATGCTGCCTGACCTGCTGCGCTTTTCCAGCAACACATTTTCAGCTCTGATCTCCAGCATCTGCAGTCCTCACTTTCTCCAACAGGCCATTTAGCCCAACAAGTTTCGGGAGGCAGAGGGGGTTATTGATAGGACTTACAAAGAGGTAGTCACTCCCCAGATAAAAAAGACAGATGGGTGACAGGGGACAGAAAGGGAACCGGCAGGCAGTGCAGGGATCCCCTGTGGTCATTCCCCTCAACAATAAGTATACCGTTTTGGATACTGTTGGGGGGGGATCACTTACCAGGGGAAAGCAGTGGGGCACCTGCTGCTCAGAAGGGAAGGGGAAAGAGGAGCAGAGCAGTAGTCATTGAGGACTCGATAGTTAGGGGGACAGATAGGAGGCTCTGTGGGGACAAGAGAGAGACTCACGGTTGGTGTGTTGGCTCCTGGGTGCCAGGGTCTGTGATGTCTCCGATCGTGTTTTTGGGATCCTTCGGGGGGAGGGAGAGCAGCCCCAAGTCATGGTCCACATTGGCACCAACGACATAAGTCGGAAGAGAGATGGGGACTTGAAGCAAAAATTCAGGGAGCTAGGATGAAAGCTTAGAGCTAGGACAAACAGAGTTGTTTTCTTTGGTTTGTTTGCTGCCCATGCCCCGTGCTGGTGAGGTGAGCAATAGGGAGAGAAAGGAGTTGAACACGTGGCTACAGGGATGGTGCAGGAGGGAGGGTTTCGGGTTTTTGGATAATTGGAGCTCTTTCTGGGGTAGGTGGACCTCTACAAGCAGGATGATTAGATTAGATTACTTACAGTGTGGAAACAGGCCCTTCGGCCCAACAAGTCCACATCGACCCGCCGAAGCGCAACCCACCCATACCCCTACATTTACCCCTTATTACCTAACACTAAGGGCAATTTAGCATGGCCAATTCATCTAACCTGCACATCTTTGGACTGTGGGAGGAAACCGGAGCACCCGGAGGAAACCCACGCAGACACGGGGAGAACGTGCAAACTCCACACAGTCAGTCGCCTGAGTCGGGAATTGAACCCGGGTCTCTGGCGCTGTGAGGCAGCAGTGCTAACCACTGTGCCACCGTGCCGCCCACAAATGGTCTTCATCTAAACCAGAGGAGTACCAATATAATACTAGTAAGTAAACTAATACTAGCAGGGGGATGGGAACCAAAATTGTAGGACAGGTACAGAAGAGGATGAGAGTAGAGAGTTCCAAAATCAAGTATCTGACACTGGCAAGTGAGAACCTGGATTGAAGTGTGTGTACTTCAACGCGAGGAGCATCTGAAGTAAAGTGGGTGAACTGGCAGCGTGGGTTGGTACCTGGGACTTCAATGTTGAGGCCATTACGGAGACATGGATAGAGCAGGGACAGGAATGGCTGTTGCAGGTTCCGGGATTCAGATGTTTCAGTAAGAACAGAGAAGATGGTAAAAGAGGGGAAGGTGTGGCATTGTTGATCAGGGACAATATTACAGTTGTAGAAAGGACATTTGGGGACTCGGTAGTATGGGCTGAGGTTAGAAACAGGAAAGGAGAAGTCACCATGCTGGGAATTTTCTATAGGCCTCCGAATAGTCCCAGAGATGTAGAGGAAAGGATAGCAAAGATGATTCTCGATAGGAGTGAGAGAGGCAGGGTAGTTGTCATGGGGGACTTCAACTATCCAAATATTGACTGGGAACACTACAGTACGAGTATTATAGATGGGTCAGTTTTTGTCCAGTGTGTGCAGGAGGGCTTCCTGACACAGTATGTAGACAGGCCTACAAGGGGCGAGGCCACTTTAGATTTAGTACTGGGTAACGAGCCTGGCCAGGTGTTAGATGTGGAAGTAAGCGAGCACTTTGGAGACAGCGATCACAATTCTGTCAGGTTTACTTTAGTGATGGAAAGGGATAGGTGTACTCCACCGAGCAAGAGTTACAGCTGGGGGAAGGGAAATTACGATGCAATTAGGAAAGATTTAGTAAGCGTAGAATGGGGAAGGAAATGTGGATGAGCACATTAAAAACGTGGAGCTTATTCAAGGAAAAGCTCCGGTGTGTCCTAGGTAGGTATGTACCTGTCAGGCAGGGAGGAAGATATAGAACGCGTGAGCCGTGGTTTACTAAGAAAGTGGAATCCCTGGTCAAGAAGAAGACGGTGGCTTTGGCATTGATCTTCAAATCACCACTGTCTACAGGAATAGTGCCTGAGGACTGGAGGATAGCAAATGTGGTTCCCTTGTTCAAAAATGGTAGTAGAGACAACCCTGGTAATTACAGACCAGTGAGTCTCACTTCAGTTGTTGGTAAAGTGTTGGAAAAGGTTATAAGAGATAGGATTTATAACCATCTAGAAAAGAATAATCTGATCAAGGACAGTCAGCACAGTTTTGTGAAGGATAGGTCGTGCCTAACGAATCTTATTGACTTTTTTGACAAAGTGACCAAACAGGTAGATGAGAGTAAACCGGTTGAGGTGGTGTATATGGATTTCAGCAAGGCATTCGATAAGGTTCCCCACAATAGGCTATTATACAAAATGCGGAGGAATGGGATTGTGGGAGACATAGCAGTTTGGATCAGTAATTGGCTTGCTGAAAGAAAACTGAGGGTTGTAGTTGATGGAACATGTTCATCTTGGTGTCCAGTTACTAGCAGCATACTGCAAGGGTCAGTGTTGGGTCCACTGCTGTTCGTCATTTTCATAAATGACCTGGATGAGGGCTTAGAAGGGTGGGTTAGTAAATTTGCAGACGACACTAAGGTCGGTGGAGTTGTGGATAGTGACAAAGGATGTAGTAGGTTGCAGAGACATAGATAGGATGCAGAGCTGGGCTGAGAGGTGGCAAATGGAGTTTAATGTGGACAAGTGTGAGGTGATACACTTTGGATGGAGTAATCAGAATGCAAAGTACTGGGCTAATGGTAAGATTCTTGGGAGTGCAGATGAGCCGAGAGATCTCGTGTCCATGTACACAGATCCCTGAAAGTTGCCACCCACATTGACAGGGTTGTTAAGAAGGCATACAGTGTTTTGGCCTTTATTAATAGAGGGATTGAGTTCCAGAACCAGGAGGTTATGCCGCAGCTGTACAAAGCTCTGGTACGGCCACACTTGGAGTATTGTGTACAGTTCTAGTCATCGCATTATGAGGAGGATGTGGAAGCTCTGGAAAGGGTGCAGAGGAGATTTACTAGGATGTTGTCTGGTATGGAAGGAATGTCTTACGAGGAAAGGCTGAGGGCCTTGAGGCTGTTCTCGTTAGAGAGGAGAAGGTTGACAGGTGACTTAATAGAGACATACAAGATAATCAGAGGGTTAGATAGGGTGGACAGGGAGAGCCTTTTTCCAAGTATGGGAATGGCAAACACGAGGGGACACAACTTTAAAGTGAGGGGAGAGAGGTATAAAGACAGATGTCAGAGGTAGTTTCTTTACTCAGAGAGTAGTAAGGGTATGGAATGCTTGCCTGCAACGGTAGTAGATTCGCCAAGTTTCAGTGCATTTAAGTCATCATTGGACAGGGATATGGACGTATATGGATTAGTGTAGGTGGGATGGGCTTCAGATTAGTATGACAGGGCGGCGCAACATTGAGGGCCGAAGGGCCTGTACTGCGCTGTAATGTTCTATGTAAGTTTGTTAGCACTGTGCACAATGCTTGCATTTCAATTTGGAGTTGAAGTTCAGAACAAAGAATTTAGAATAATGGAACCTTGGAAAAAGTTACAAACACGAGAAGTAGGTCTAAAAACAATATCTTTAACACAACGCCTCACTTTTTAAAAAATGCTTTTAGCAGCACCAAAAGCATCAGACTGTTGTTCCAGTGTTTGAGCGAACAGGTGTTTGCTTCCAGAGCTGCACATTATCATCTCACTCAGAAATCTAAGAAGTAGTTGGTCAGAGGGGACATGAAAATCTAGACGATCAGAATGACTGAACACAAATTAAATTGGTTGGGGAGAATGAACACGGACTGATAAAGAGCAGGATATGACCAAAAATTGTAATACAATCATTTAAGGAAGTAACTGAAGTCGCTAACATATCTGAGCCTGTACTTTATACGGACTCACAGAAGACATCTGATGAGAGACTGTTGTTTAAAAGTAAAGCCTGTGGAACCAAAGGCAAATTATTGACTGGGTTAGGAGATTGGTTAGGTAGCAGAAGACTGAGCTTCTGCTTTTTAATATTCAAATTGGAAGGAAGTAGCGTGGTTTCGAATAGATCTTTGCTGAGACTCAGCTATTCTCTTATTTACTGATTAATTGGATTACAATGGAGAACTGCATTGCCAGATTTGTCATGACTTAAATATTGGCAGGACAAACAGATGCATAAAATTACAAATAAACAGAGTAGACAAACTTCTGACAGATGGATCTCAATACAGGGAACTGAGTAGTTATCCATTTTGAAGCCAAGAAAGGAGAAAATAAACTACTGCTTAAATAGTGGGGTTAAAACAAAAGGTGAAAAATGGATATCGTTAAAAAGGTCAATCTACACAGATCAATAAAAATCAATCAGGTCGACAAAACTCAGGAAAAATTCTACCCAGTCAATTGCCATTCCACCAATCTATGCTGTGATGCAAGGGATTCTCACAGTGCTGTCAATTGGCACTTGTTCAGCAGTTACCTACTCATCAGTGCTCAGTATGGATTCTGTTAGAGTGATGTAGCTCCTGACTTCATTAAAGCCTTGGTCCAAATATGGACCAAAGAGCTCATATCCAGAGTTAAGGCCAAGTGAGAGTATCTGCCAACATCAAGGAGCCCTAGTAAAACTGGTGTCAAAGGCAAAGGCAATCAGGAGGAAAATGCTCCTAGTTTGATCCAGGCCTATCTCAAAGGAAGATGGTTCTGGCTGCTGGAGGTCAATCATCTCAGCACCATGAGTATTATTATTGAAGTTCCTCAGGGTAGTGTTCCAAGCCCAAATATCTTCAGTTGCTTCATTAACAACCTTGCTTTCATCAGAAGGTTAAACATGGGGATGTTTGCTGATGATTGCATGGTGTTCCGCAACAATTGTGACTTCTCAGATAGGAGTGCAGCCCATGTTCATATGCAGCAAGTTTCAAGTCCATAAGCAACATTTAGGCCTGAGTTGATAAGAGGTAAGTAACATTTGAGCCATACAAGTGCCTAGTAATGATCATCAACAAGAGAGGAAATCTAACCACCTTGATATTCAATAACAGTAGCACTGCTGAATCCCCTAACATATGCATTCTGGGAGTTATCGTTGACCATGAGGTGAACTGAACCAGTCATATAAATGATTTGCTACAAGAGCGGGTTAAAGGCTAGGAATTCAGTAACAAGCAACTGATCAACTTAATCCTTCAAACCTGCCCATGATCCAAGGTAAATAGAGTGTGGCGCTGGAAATATCTCAGGTCAGGCAGCATCTGAGGAGCAGGAGAGTTGATGTTACAGGCAGAACCCTTCATCAGGGCCACAACTTCCAGCACCACACTGTCTCCACTGACTCTCCAGGATCTGTAGTTCTCACTATCTCCCACCATCTATACGATACAAGTCAGAAGTGTGATGGAACACTCAAGGTCCACACCCTTTAAGAATCAGCACTTGATTAGCATCCCATCCACCAAACATTCATTCTGCCATCACCCCACACAGTAACAGCAGTGAGTACCATCCACAAGATGCACTGCAGCAACTGACCAAGGCTCAAGGGCACCTTCCAAACCTGTGACCTCTACCATCTCGAATGACAAAGGTAGCAGATGCTTAGAAACACCCTGTCAGCAAGCTCCCCCCACTCCCCCAAGCCACTCCTCATCGTGTTTGGAACTACATCGCTATTCCTTCATTGTGACTGGGTCAAAATCCTAGAACACCCTTTTTAATATCACTATGGGTATAACTATATAGCAATTCAAGAAGATGGTTCTACCACTTTCTCAAAAGCAATTAAAGACAGCCAATTGATGCTGCCTAGCCAGTGACGTACAGATCCCACAAATGAATTTTAAAAAAGGTATAACTAAATAATCAAAAAGCATACTGAAATTACACCACAGTCAATGTTTCTCAGCTCAGGAAACAACTGGTTAACAGGAAGCTCGGATCATAGCCTCGTCTGTCACAAACATCAGGAAAGGGTGACAGAAAAACCCAATACCAAAGTAAATATTATAAAACTACAGACACAAGCTGGGGTTCCCATTCACAAGCTTTGCTCTGTTGGCTTTGTTCTTCCATACTTTTCAGCAGAAAATAGGGGCAGAGAATAGCAACATATAGCGCTTGGACATTGTCCTGAAGTCATTAATGTGGGCAACCAGTGGATCACTGAAATCATCACTTCGAGTCAGAGATATACAGCATACAAACAGACCCTTCAGTCCAACCCGCCCATACCAACCAGATATCCTAAATAAATCTAATCCCATTTGCCAGCATCTGGTCCATATCCCTCTAAACCCTTCCTATTCATATACCCATCCAGATGGCTTTTAAATGTTGTAGTTGTGCCACCCTTCACCACTTCTTCTAGCAGCTTATTCAATACACAGACCACCCGCTGTGAAAAAGTTGCCCTTTTGGGTCCTTTTAAATCTTTCCCCTCTCACCTTAAAGCCATGCCCTCTAGTTTTGGACCCTCCCCCCACCCTGCAGTAAAGATTTTGTCTATTTACCCTATCCATGCCCCTCATGATTTTATAAACCTTTATAAGGTCACCCCTCAGCCTCCGACATTCCAGGAAAAACAGCCCCAGCCTATTCAGCCTCTCCCTGTAGCTCAAATCCTCCAACCCTGTCAACATTCTTGTAAATCTTTTCTGAATTCTTTCAAGTTTCACAACATCCTTCCTACAGCAGGGAGACCAGGAATGCATGCAGTATTCCAAGAGCAGCCTAACCAATGTTCAGTACAGCTGCAGCATGAACTCCCAACTCCTATTCTCAATGCACTGACAAATAAAGGCAAGCATACCAAATGCCTTCCTCATTACCCTGCCTACCCTACCTGTGACTCCACTTTCAAGGAACTATGAACTTGCACTCCAAGGTCTCTTTGTTCAGCAACACTCCCCCAGACTTTATCATTAAATGGATAAGTCCGACCTGATTTGCTTTCCCACATTTATCTAAGTGACACTCCATCTGCTACTCCTGTGGGCGGCACGGTGGCACTGTGGGCGGCACGGTGGCACAGTGGTTAGCACTGCTGCCTCACAGCGCCAGAGACCCGGGTTCAATTCCCGACTCAGGCGATTGACTTGTGTGGAGTTTGCACATTCTCCCCGTGTCTGCGTGGGTTTCCTCCGGGTGCTCCGGTTTCCTCCCACAGTCCAAAGATGTGCGGGTCAGGTGAATTGGCCATGCTAAATTGTCCGTAGTGTTAGGTTAAAGGGGTAAATGTAGAAGTATGGGTGGGTTGCGCTTCGGCGGGTCGGTGTGGACTTGTTGGGCCGAAGGGCCTGTTTCCACACTGTAAGTAATCTAATCTAATCCTCAGCCCATTGGCCCAACTGATCAAGATCCCACTGTTCACTGAGGTAATCTTCTTTGCTGTTCACAATGCCTGCAATTTTGGTGTCATCTGCAAACTTACTAATCATACCTATGTTCGTATCCAAATTATTTAGATAAATGACAAAAAGTAGTGGACCCAACACCAGCCCTTGTGGTACATAGGCCTCCAGTCTGAAAAGCAATCCTCAATCACCACTTTGTCTTCTATGGTTGTGCCAACCTGTATTGAAATAGCTTGGTCTTTGTCTATTCCATGTGATCTAATCTTGTTAGCCAGTCCACCATGAGGAACCTTGTGGAATGCCTTACTGAAGTCCATCTAGATCACCCTCATCAATCTTCTTCGTTACTTCTTCAAAAAACTCAATCAAGTTTGAGAGACATGATTTCCCATGCATAAAGCCACACTGACTATCTCTAATCAGTCTCTGCCTTTCCAAATACATGTAAATCCTGTCCCTCAGAATTGCCTCCAAACCACCATCTGGCTCATTGGTCTATAGTTCCTTAGTTTCGCCTTACTGCCTTTCTTAAACAGTGGTACCACGTTAGCCAACCTCCAGCCTTCCGGCACTTCGCTTGTGGCTATCGATGATACAAACATCTCAGCAAGGGGTCCAGCGATCTCTTCCCTAGCTTCCCACTGAGTATTAGGGTACACCTGATCAGATCCCAGAAATTTATTCACCTTTATGCGTTTTAAGACGTCCAGCACCTCCTCCATTGTAATATGGGCATTTTTCAAGATGTAGCTATTTATTTCCCCACATTCTCTATCTTCCATGTTCTTCTCCACAGTAAACACTGACGCAAAATGCTCATTCAGTATCTTCCCATCTCCTGCAGTTCTATATGTAATCTTTAAAGGGCCGTATTCTCTGCCTAGCTACCCTTTTGTCCTTAATGTATTTGTAGAATCCCTTGGATTCTCCTTAACCCTATTTGCCAAAGTTATCTAATCTCCCCTTTTTGCCCTCCTGATTTCCCTCTTAAGTACACTCCTACTGCTTCTATACTCTAAGGATTCACTCTATTTCTGCTGCTTTGCCCGACTATACTAACTTCTTATTCTTGACTGGCAAAATTGAGGTTTTAGCCATTGAGCATTTCCTATACCTACCAGCCTTGCCTTTCATCAGAACAAGAACATATTGTCTCTGGATTCTCATTATCTCATTAAGAAGGCTTCCCATTTTCCAGTCCAACCTTTACCTGCAAACATCCAGCCCAATCAACTTTTGAAAGTTCTTGCCTAATACTGTCAAAATTGGTCTTCCTCTAATTCACAACTTCAACTTTTAGACCCTGTCTATCGTTTTCCATCACTATTTTAAAACTAACAGAATTATGGTAATTTTGTCCAAAGCTCCCAGTATTATAACATACCTCACAACATATAGTTATACAGATATACAGCATGGAAACAGACCCAACTCGTCCATGTTGACCAGATATCCTAACCTAATCTAGTCCCATTTACCAGCACTTGGCCCATATCCCTCTAAACTCTTCCTATTCATATACCCATCCAGTTTTCCCTGGAGCATCGGAGGCTGAGGGGTGACCTTCTAGAGGTTTATAAAATCATGAGGGGCATGGATAAGATAAATAGATAAGATCTTTTCCCTGGGGTGGGAGAGTCCAGAACTAGAGGGCATAGGTTTAGGGTGAGGGGGAAAGAGTTAAAAGGGACCCAAGGGGCAACTTTTCCACACTGAGGATGGTTCATGTATGGAATGAGCTGCCAGAGGAGGTGGAGGAGGCTGGTACAATTACAGCATTTAAAATGCATCTGGATGGCTCTACTATCAAGAAACTCTGAACCTACACTCCAAGGTCTCTTTGTTCAGCAACACTCCCAGGTCCTTACCATTAAGTGTATAAGTCTTGATCTGATTTGCTTTTCCAAAATGCAGCACTTGCATTTATCTAAATTAAACCCCATCTGCCATTCATCAGCCCATTGGCCCATCTGAGGTAACCTTCTACACTGTGTCAGAAGGCAAAAATCACAAATAGTTTGGCCATACTGAAGCCAGCTCAGATCTGCCAATCCACAAAAACCTTGAGATGTCATTGAAGGTACAACTCAAATCAAGAAAATATTTCCAAACTTCTGCACATTTTTCAATAATGAAAAAGGACAAATGGTGCAACCTCTGAGCTGACACAATACTGTCAAAGACATGGCAAGTACAGCCCCAGGGTTTAATCTCCCTTGAAAACAATCACTTGTATTAAAAGCAAGGAGGGATTGGTCCAAATAATATTTGCTCTGGCATTGGTCTTTTCTGTGACCCTTTACTTGGTGTTTGAGAGATAAGATCCAGGATGACCTCAGTTTCTTTGGCTTCACTCTCAACTGATTAGCCACAAAAAAAGACCTGCTGAGGATGCCGAGGGTGAAATCAGTAACTGGGGTGTAATATCAATGAGGTAAAAACAATGACTGCAGATTCTGGATTAGTGGTGCTGGAAGAGCACAGCAGTTCAGGCAGCATCCAAGGAGCAGCGAAATCGACGTTTCGGTCAAAAGCCCTTCATCAGGAATAAAGGCAGAGAGCCTGAAGCGTGGAGAGATAAGCTAGAGGAGGGTGGGGATGGGGAGAAAGTAGCATAGAGTACAATAGGTGAGTGGGGAAGGGGATGAAGGTGATAGGTCAGGGAGGAGAGGGTGGGGTGGATAGGTGGAAAAGGAGATAGGCAGGTAGGACAAGTCCGGACAAGTCATGGGGACAGTGCTGAGCTGGAAGGTTGGAACTGGGGTGAGGTGGGGGAAGGGGAAATGAGGAAACTTTTGAAGTCCACATTGATGCCCTGGGGTTGAAGTGTTCCGAGGCGGAAGATGAGGCGTTCTTCCTCCAGGCGTCTGGTGGTGAGGGAGTGGCGGTGGAGGAGGCCCAGGACCTCCATATCCTCGGCAGAGTGGGAGGGGGAGTTGAAATGTTGGGCCACAGGGCGGTGTGGTTGATTGGTGCGGGTGTCCCGGAGATGTTCCCTAAAGCACTCTGCTAGGAGGTGCCCAGTCTCCCCAATGTAGAGGAGACCGCATCGGGAGCAACGGATACAAAAAAATGATATTAGTGGATGTGCAGGTAAAACTTTGATGGATGTGGAAGGCTCCTTTAGGGCCTTGGAGACAGGTGAGGGAGGAGGTGTGGGCACAGGTTTTACAGTTCCTGTGATGACAGGGGAAGGTGCCAGGATGGGAGGGTGGGTTGTAGTGGGGCATGGACCTGACCAGGTAGTCACGGAGGGAACGGTCTTTGCGGAAGGTGGAAAGGGGTGGGGAGGGAAATATATCCCTGGTGGTGGGGTCTTTTTGGAGGTGGCGGAAATGTTGGCGGATGATTTGGTTTATGCGGAGGTTTGTAGGGTGGAAGGTGAGCATTGGGGCGTTCTGTCCTTGTTACAGTTGGAGGGGTAGGGTCTGAGGGCAGAGGTGCGGGGATGTGGACGAGATGTGTTGGAGGGCATCTTTAACCACGTGGGAAGGGAAATTGCGGTCTCTAAAGGAGGAGGCCATCTGGTGTGTTCTGTGGTGGAACTGGTCCTCCTGGGAGCAGATACGGTGGAGGCGGAGGAATTGGGAATAAGGGATGGCATTTTTGCAAGAGGTAGGGTGGGAAGAGGTGTAATCCAGGTAGCTGTGGGAGTCGGTGGGTTTGTAAAAAATGTCAGTGTCAAGTCGGTCGTCATTAATGGAGATGGAGAGGTCCAGGAAGGGGAGGGAGGTGTCAGAGATGGTCCAGGTAAATTTAAGGTCAGGGTGGAATGTGTTGGTGAAGTTGATGAATTGCTCAACCTCCTCGCGGGAGCAGGAGGTGGCGGCGGTGTAATTACGGAAGGTCAACTGTTCTACGTAAATCTCCCATCCTGGCACCTTCCCCTGCCACCGCAGGAACTGTAAAACCGGTGCCCACACCTCCTCCCCCACCTGTATCCAAGGCCCTAAAGGAGCCTTCCACATCCATCAAAGTTTTACCTGCACATCCACTAATATCATTTTTTGTATCCGTTGCTCCCGATGCGGTCTCCTCTACATTGGGGAGACTGGGCACCTCCTAGCAGAGCGCTTTAGGGAACATCTCCGGGACACCCGCACCAATCAACCACACCGCCCTGTGGCCCAACATTTCAACTCCCCCTCCCACTCTGCCGAGGACATGGAGGTCCTGGGCCTCCTTCACCGCCGCTCCCTCACCACCAGACGCCTGGAGGAAGAACGCCTCATCTTCCGCCTCGGAACACTTCAACGCAAGGGCATCAATATGGACTTCAACAGTTTCCTCATTTCCCCCTCCCCCACCTCACCTAGTTCCAAACTTCCAGCTCAGCACTGTCCCCATGACTTGTCCGGACTTGTCCTACCTGCCTATCTCCTTTTCCACCTATCCACCCCACCCTCTCCTCCCTGACCTATCACCTTCATCCCCTCCCCCACTCACCTATTGTACTCTATGCTACTTTCTCCCCACCCCCACCCTTCTCTAGCTTATCTCTCCATGCTTCAGGCTCTCTGCCTTTATTCCTGATGAAGGGCTTTTGCCTGAAACATCGATTTCGCTGTTTTTTGGATGCTGCCTGAACCGCTGTGCTCTTCCAGCACCACTAATCCAGAAACTGGGGTGTAATGGCTATATGCTTCTTGATTATTTATTTAGTGATAATGACATCAGACTAGAACCTCAGGAGTTCTGGGTCATGGGTTTGAATTGCACCTTGGCAAATGTGAAACTGGAATTCAATGAAAATCTTAATTGTAAAAATCTATCTGGTTCACTAGGGAAGGTAATCTGCCATTCTTATCTGGTTTGGTCTACATGCAAGTTCCGATCTACAGGAATATGGTTGACTCTTACTTGCCCTCTGGCAATTAGAATGGACAGTCAATGCTGGCCTATCCAGAGATGCCTATATCCCATGAATGAAATAACAAGTACAGCCCAGCATGTGACTGTGACCATCCAGGTTGAATTTTGTCCACCCTGACCAAAAGCTATAAAGTGAAAATAATCTATACACTACTTGCTAGTTAGCAAAGCTGCAATGGGTTGAATGGCTGTATTCCATGCTGCCCATTCTACAGTATTACACAAAGCTCTGGTTTGACCTCATTAGGTTCACCTTACATTGTTGTACTACAACATCTACAAATTGACATGCCTCTTCCCTTATGTGCTTTATTTTACATTCATTCAAATTTGTCAATTATCTAGGCTAATTCCTCAGGACTTATTAAGTCATAGGTTTCTCCTCTTTCCTGCCCTTTGATTCATCCATGCACAAAAATCTTCCCATTGTAATACCATTTGCCTAATATTCATGCATTGAATGGGTGATTCATTTCCATTTGTATAAAATCAAAAACTTGTCAATTCAACATTACATAAGAGTATTTCAGAAATCCAAACCATATAAAAATGTCAAACTTTGGGTCCAATATCGCCTCAGCCCTAATGGAAGGAGGTTCACAAACTGATAGTTTTGTAATAGACTCATGAAAGGTAGATGCACTGCACTATTCACCAATGCTATCTAATTTTGTCAACATAACTAAAAATCTCACACCACTGAGAAATATCAAAGGGTCAAAATGTCGCGGCCCAACCAGCAACGCAGCCAAAAGCAGCCTCCTATATAGGCTCACTGCAGCTTACCTCACTGTCTATGCTACCTCATGCAGCTCAACAGAGGACCAACTTTATTTTGATTTCTAAAACTACAACACAGAATATTTGCCATGGAAAATTAACATGATCTTTAAAGACAGAGAAGTATTAAAAATACATAAATATAAGCTAATTTAGTGAATTCCATGGTGCTGTATAAAGATGAGTGATTTAAACAACATTACCAACATGAGACATTCTCAGCTCCCCTTACCTGACATTTTCAAGAACTGGAGTTCTCACTACTCTAAAGTGTCTGTGCTGCTGAGGAGTCTCAGGTCCTTTCTTTCCTTTTCCCCTGGGTGTAGGTGGGGGGGAAAACGGGGGAAACAAATCACCAGGCTCCAGTACTATGTGCTCATCATCCTGTTTCAAGCAAGGAGTGAAGGACAGAAAGAGATGAAGTCTTATTATGGAGTTAAAAAACTCAACATAAAACAGCCAAATCAAACACTGGCAGCGAAGGAACCAGTGACAACTGCAATATTGATCAATTATAATCACAAAAACAAGAATCCACCTGCTCTTTTCAAAATGTTTTTGCAGTTAGAGTCATGTCCCATCTGCCTGCATTTGGTCCATACCTATCCCACCCATGTACCTGTCTAAGCGTTTCTTAAATGTTGAAATTGTACTCACTTCCACTGCTACCTCTGGGCAGCCCATTCCAGACACTCTCCACCCTGTGTGCGAGAAAACTGCCCCTCTGCATCCTTTCCGATCCTTCCCCTCTCATCTTAAACCTACGTCCTTTAGTTTCAAACTTCTCTACAATGGGCAAAAGCTATTGGCTATATACCTTATCTCTGCCACTCATGATTTTATAGGCCTCTGTAAGGTTACTCCTCAGTCTCCTGTGCTCCAGGAAAAAAGTCCCAGCCTATCTAACCTCTCCTCATAATTCAAACCTTCCAGTTCAGATGGCATCCTAGTAAATCTTTTCTACACTCTTTCTAGTTTAGTAATATCCTTGCTACAATAGGGCGACCAGAACGTCAGTTACAGACGTGAATTGAGACCTTTGATTCACGTACCTGCAGAGCAAAATCTCTAACTAATTTAAAAATTAATCTTGTTGTATTTCCTTTCCTTAACTTTACCTCCGAAGTGTATTGGTTTATGTTTCTACAATTAAATGTGAAGTGCAAGCTATCTGCAGGTCCTACAAATCTTTTTCAAGTCTGCCATTTAGAAATTACTTATTCTCAAATTTACTTGCACATAATAAGGATAGCTTTAACTTAGGTTCCTATTGAACATAATGCATTAAATCATTCAGCTCTTTTCCCTCTGTCTTTTACTTCTTACCTATTTATATCTGAATGTTCCACATTCTCCTGAATGATGCAAATTGTCTTTGTCACAAATCCTTTTACAGGATCTATCCAAAGGCTTTTAAGAATCCAAGTGAAATACAACCTACGTCCTTTATTTATTGTCCGTTACATATTTAGAGAATTTTCTACATTCGAGCATGGCTATTGAAACCCCATGCTGATTAGTGAACTGCTATGGCAGTGCTTAATAATTTCAATCCATATCATACTCCAACAATTCAGTCACATTTAATGGATGCAAGATAAAGACTTGGGGACCAAAAAAATGCCAGTTTGTACAGCATTAGTAGAGGATGCTGATTGCTCAGGCCACTGTTGACATGGAGATGCAGCAGGAATAATTAATTAACAATCATCGTTCACAGACCACAAGACACGTAGACTTTCGTCAGAGTATCTCTGTGGAATACTACAGAAAGTGGCAGTCTTCATTTTCTCAAAGAAAATGGTGCAACGCTCGCATAAATTCCTCTTAGCTCCATAAAACAGGATCCTGTGTGTGTTAATACATGAAGCATCTAGTTCGGCCATCACAATGTGAGCCCAACTGATAATCTTAAATTGGTTTCTGATGCAATTCTTGTCAAACCATGTCAGACATGGTGTTCTGCAGTTTACAAGTACGGACTGATTGAGCACAATTGGCATGCTTCAAATGGTCAAAAAGGCGTTAATAAAAACCAAAAGAACTGCAGATGCTGTAAATCAGAAACAAAAACAGAAATTGCTGGTAAAGCTCAGCAGGTCTGGCATCATCTGTGGAGAGAAATCAAAGTTAATGTTTCAGGTCTAGTGACCCTTGCTCAGAACTGATGGTAGCCAGGAAAATGTCAGTCAACATGGCATGTTGTTTGATACAGTCTACCAATTGTTAGGATGTTAGCTTACACAAATACAAAGACATGAAGCGTGTTACCTTAGGCTGCTAGTTTGCAGTAAACTAAGGAGTGATTTCTCCACTGCCAAGCCAAAGAGATGTTTTGCTTCACATACAAATGATTGTGATGTAGGGGTTTCAGTGCGAGTGTGATGCCAAGAACACAGACCATGAGTCTCAATGACTGGTGGACCATATGAAACATTCTGAGCAGGGAGCATGCTGACCCTGCTCAACAAGCCTCTGTTTTCAAGTTTGCTCAATTAGACATGAGATCCTGCTATTGAACAAAATTTATGAATTCAGACACTGCTAAGAAATACACTGGAAACCAATGCAAAATCAACAGTCGGTCACAATATGATGCATCTGCACAACCCAGAAGTTAGATATTAGCATTAATACACAATACCCAGATTAATGTTGGCAAAAGGAATTTGCACATATTTTGCACCTTTCCATGGAGGATGTCAACCTTTTCTGACCATTGGTGGCTCAGTGGTTAGTACTGCTGCCTCACAGCGTCAGGATCCCATGTTTGAATCCAGCCTCGGGCAACTGTCTGTGTGGAGTTTGCACATTTCCTCATGTCTCTGTGGGTTTCCTCCGGGTGCTCCGGTTTCCTCCCACAGTCCAAAGATGTGGTCAGGTGAATTGGCCATGCTAAATTGCCCATAGTGTTAGGTGCATTAGTCAGAGGGAAGAGTATCTGGGTGGGTTACTCTTTGGAGGGTCGGTGTGGACTGGTTGGGCCGAAGGGCCTGTTTCCACACTGTAGGGAATCTAATCTAATTAGAGTCTACATGCCTAGCCAGAGAATCAAGTCTGACAATTAACTGTTCCAGCTTTCCATTCATTCAGCACCCTCTTCTCACGCTGTAAAAAAATGATATTCCATTTCCAACTCTGGCTTCTTGCATCCTCATCCTGTTGAATGCAAGTGAAAAGCTTTGACTTTAAGTCTCCTTCTAGCAATATTTCAGTTATCATAAGACAAAAGACGACTATTATTGCCTGGTATATTTCTACCTCTTTCCTTTAATAGAAATATCACAGTTGTCACCGCTTAACAAACTTTTCAGTTCCACAGGGCATAGTTTCCAAGTTTAGTTAGAAGTAAAGAAAATGCTTACCTTAATTCCTCTTAAAGAAGCAAAAGACTCCTGGCCAGGTCTAAGGGCAATGATGTCACCTTCCACCAATAAGCAGACTGGAAGATTGATCAAATGTCCATCTCTATAGGCCCAGTGGAGTGACCAAGATGGAGCAGAGGGCATAAAGAGATCTGGGTACAATGCATCTTCCCATCTCAGTTCCTCACAACTCAGAAGTGCTTCTACAAACATTAAACAAAGCAAATATCAACACTTACAAGAAATCACTTTTTCACTATGTGCAAATTTAAAAACTGAATTAAGTTGCATACTTTAACAGGACTATCCGGCAGAGTGAACCGACATACTTCCACGACCTGGGCACTTGCTCAATGCATAACAACTCTAACATCATCCAATTCTGATGTCAGATCATCAACCTGAAACAATAATGGTTCCCTCATCCTGGGTGCTCTTGACAAGTTGAGCGCTCTTCACAATTTCTGTATCTGTCACAGAATCTGGGTTTGAGCCACCTAAATGCAGCTACTAATGTATACGAGCACACTTGGCACAGACTCCCACTATACCACCTTAAGGAATGGTGTGAACAGTGAAGAAGTTTCCACTGACATTAAAGCAAAATGTGCCTTTCCAGGGTACTTTCCCAATACTGAATGTATCCATTGCAAAAAATTCCAGCACCTCCACTGTTACTAGAAATACAATTTTACAGCATAGAGTTCACTTTCTGTAACTCAGTTTTTGGTCTGGGCAGCAATATATACAAGGAGAAAGGGAGGACAACAGATGCTGGAGATCAGAGTCGAAAAGTATGGTGCTGGAAAATCACAGCTGGTCAGGCAGCATCCTAGGAGCAGGAGAATCGACGTTTTGAGCATAAGCTCTTCATTAGGAATGAGGGGGTGAACAAAGGGGGCTGAGAGAAATGGGAGGGTGTGGGACTCTGGGTGAGTGGGGGTGGAGGTAGTTGGGAATGTGATAGGTAGATGGAGGTGGGGGGGGGTGATGGTGATAGGTCGGAGAGGACGGTGGAATGGATAGGTGGGAAGGAAGATGGACAGATAGGACAGTCAAGAGGGCAGTGTTGAGTTGGAAGGTTGGATCTGGGATAAGGTGGGGAGTGGGGAAATGAAGAAACTGGTGAAATCTACATTGATCCCATGTGGTTGCTGCATCCCAAGGCAGAAGATGAGGGATTCTTCCTCCAGGCATCAGGTGGCTAGAGTTTGGTGGTGGAAGTGGACTTGCATGTCCTTGGCTGAGTGGGAGGGCGAGTTAAAGTGTTTGGTCACAGGTGGGGTTACTTAGTGCAATGGTCCCAGAGATGTTCTCTGAATCGTTCTGCAAGTTGGCATCCTGTTTCCCCAATGTAGAGGAGACCACATCGAGAGCAACGGACACAGCACATGACATGTGCAGAAGTACAGGTAAACCTCTGTCAGATGTGGAAGGACCATTTGGGGCCTTGGACGGAGGTTGGGGGGGGGGGTGGGGGGAGAAGAGGAAAAAAAAAAGTGTGGGCGCAAGTTTTGCACTTCTTCCGGTGGCAAGGGAAGGTGTTGGGTTGGTGGGGGCTGTGCACCTAACAAAGGAGTCCCTGAGGGAATGGTCTCTGCGAAGCATAGATAGTGTTTGGGACGGAAATGTATCCCTGATGGTGGGGTGTGTTGGCAGGTGGCAGAAATGCTGGAAGATGATTCGTTATACCCGAAGGTTAGTGGGGTGGAAGGTGAGGACCAGGAGGATTGTGTCCTTGATGCGACTGGAGGGGTCGGGTTCAAGGGTGGACATGCGGGAAGTGGAAGAGACATACTGGAGGGCATCGACGACCATGTGGGAGGGGAAATTGTGGTCCTTGAAGGAGGCGGCCATCTGGGATGTTCCATGGTGGAATTGGTCTTCCTGGGAGTAGATGTGGTGGAGGATTTGAAGTAGATGTCCGTGTTGAGTCTGGTCATTGGCAACAGTCCATCTGCTGCAGCTACACCGGCACCAACCCCACCTTTTCTTCCGCTATATCGACGACTGTATCAGCGCCATTTCATGCTCCTGTAAGAAGTTTGAACAGTTCATCAACTTCATCACCTTCCACCTTGACCTCAAGTTCACCTGGACCATCCCTCTCCTTCCTGGACCTCTCCATCTCCATTTCCATTTCCGGCGACAGACTCAACACCGACATCTACTTCAAATCCACCGACTCCTACAGCTAACTGGACGACACCTCCTCCTACCCTGCCTCCTGTAAAAACGCTATTCCTTACACACAATTCCTCTGCCTCCACTGTATGTGCTCCCAGGAGGACCAATTCCACTGTAGAACATCCCAGATGGCCTCCTCCTTCCGGGCCAAATGCACTGAACAACCCCACTGTCCTATGGCTGAACACTAACTCCTCCTCCACCGCCAAACTCCAGCCACCTGATGCCTGGAGGAAGAATCCCTCATCTTCTGCCTCAGGATCCTCCAGTCACAAGAGATCAATGTGGATTTCACCAGTTTCCTCATTTCCCTCCGGATCTTTGGACCCTATCCCCGATCCAACCTTCCAACTCGGCACCGCCCTTTGAACTGTCCATCTTCATTCCCGCCTATCTGCTCCACTCTCTTTCTGACCTATCACCATCGCTCCCTACCTCCATCTACCTATTGCATTCCCAACAACCTTCCCCCCCAGCCCCACCCCCCCTCCCATTTATTTCTCAGCCTCCTTGGGCCACCCCCTCATTCCTGATGAAGAGCTGGTGCTCGAAACATCGACTCTCCTGCACCTTGGATGTTGCCTGACCGACTGTGCTTTTGCAGTAATATATACAAGTGCATCGCCTACAAATACGAAACTCAGGAACAGCCATCTCTGTTAACTGAAGTTTTTGATGTTGGGAATTTTTTGTTGCACATTTCAGGCTCATAGTGTAAGCAGAAAATGAAAGCTCCACTACGAAATAAAGAACTCAAAATTAACACCGCCATCCCGGCACTGCTTTCTAACATGTTAGCGCTGTATCTCAATGATGCTAGTTATGGAAATGCACACTCAGGATAAATGACTATTGTCTAACTTGGCTACTGTGATCTTCTTTGTTTATTTGGCTAATCATCATTGGTCGCAACAAGATGAATAGTATTTTCAGAGACCCTGAGCTTCACAGTGATGGTCAACACATTAAGACCTATCCCTCTCATGATTTAGTGAGCAAAACAACGTGTAACTGAACTATTCAAACAAGGTCATCTCGAGTCTGACTCAGTGTCTGACCAAATTCATTTGACTTCAGTATTACATATGGGTGAAGGTCTATTTTGGTAACGGTATACAGTTTTCAAAAACAAAATATGTTTCTTGTTGTAAAAACCCCTCTTATTTTAGCCCAGGTCCTTTCAAAGCAACGTCAATCAACAAACAAACCACCCGCCGACTGACTGAACAGGAAACAGGTCACACGCTTGCACTACATAAACCACTATGCAACAGGAAGCTTGAAATTTAAAATAAGATTCTGATCTCCGGCAGCAGGCTCATCTGAGCTTTACTTAGCTGAGTCCTTCAGGTTACAAATGAAACGCCAATGCCACTGCTGGTGCTGCTGCAGAAATCTAATTTTATGAATTAAATTCACACAAAGCGTGCTCTCTCAGCTCAGCTACAGATGGAGTAGAAATTAGCAGCTTAGGAAGGAATTTAAGATTTCAAAATTATAGGCAAATCACATTCAAATTAACAAACGCAAAATCAAACAGTAAGATGTGAAAAGGCTGTCAGAAGCTACTTGTTGTGGGGCTTTATAAAAGCCAAAGACTCGTAAAGCACTTCTGGCCAACACCCACAGTATAAGCAAGACAGCACCTACTAATCAGACCAGAAAACTGGTCATAGGAGATGAACAAAATTTCTGACAGTTTAAAATCAAGATTTTCAGTTTGTTCAGGTTCCATTATCTGTGACCAGATACTAGAAATACTTCAAATACTAGAACACTCTAATAAGAACGGAATAGTAAAAATAACCAGCAGATCAGGCAGAATGTGCAGGTAGAGAAACAAGATTAATGTTTCAGGTTTATGATGTTTTATCAGAACTGCGTGGAAACTGTTAGAGATAAACAGCTATTAAGCATGTTGCAGTCATAGACACATGCTTTTTCCTGGTTCATGTCCAATGTTTGCGTTCTGATGAAACGCACCCAGCTGAAATCTTAACTCTGCTTCTCTCTCCACAGAGGGTCTCAGATCTGAGTGATTTTAGCCTTTACTGTTTAAATTATGGTATCTATGAGATAATTACATTCTCCACCATTTCTCATTAGTTTATGTATTCACTCGAGCTGAACTAACAAATCTGTCTTAATCTGTCACAAACATTCCCAAATCCATCATGTGTTTCATGTATATTCACCATTCAGTTTATTGATGATTGCTTGGAGTCTGGCTACAACTTCACCTCTTTTCAGTCTTCCTTGTCTCCCAATCACGTATAGGTTGAGGAAAAGGAGTAGGAACAACACTGCAGCATTCAGTACTGCGGTGCCCTGGCTATCAGAGAGGAGAGAAGGAAGCACAAGAGTTAGCTGCCTGCAGTCAATAAGCAATCTTATAAGTTGTATTGTTCTCATTCTGTGGAACGTTCTGAAATGTCTCAAAGCAACCACAGAAATTGTTTATTAAGATTTATGTATTCAATGTGGGTCACTTGTGTTTACTGAGATCAGTAGAGGCATGCAACAATACATGCTCAATATACAGACAGCATAACTGCAACAGAGGCAAATTCAACAACATTTTAATCAAAAGCCACAGACCAAAGCAGTAACTTCCTAAAGGTCACTACATGGGTTTGTTATTTGTGTGCCTTGCTCCTTTTCTACATTTAAAGTATTTATTAAATAGTCTGCAGCATTCAAAGCTAGCAGGTTGTGAATTATGACCAGTATAAAGTGAGTAGGGGGCCGTTTCAGGATTGTAAATTAGGGAGAAAGTGTGTCATACCTCACCATAGGTGGGCCTGGCACCATGCTATGAGTGCAGCATAAGGTAGAGAATGAAAAATGTGGATCTCCAATTATCTTTGTTTCAGCTCTGATCTCTACACAAGAGGAAATGTATCTTTCCCTTATGCCCATAAAGATAATTCATATGGAAATTTATTTTGGTACATTGTGCAAACATTTAAAAATTACTTCAGTAAAAACAAATAATCATTGAAATCTAATTTTCTTTAAGATATATTAAAACCATTCCAATGCAACTGGAATAAGTCATTAGAGAGTACATATTCCTATCCATACACCAGCTCCTGTTCTTATAGATAAAAGGCACAGGAAGCAAATTTTCCTACAACATAGGGATCATATGCTCTTTCTGAAATGCCTTCGACAGTAATACTGAAACAAGGGGTATTTTCATTGTTTACACCATCTTTTACTTCCATCAAAATCCTTCAAGAGCAGATTTCATCAAGTACAAGAGTTTTCTGATTGTTGGATCGACTTAAAAAGATTTTCATTTTCTGAGCTAGTATAATTGTTTATGTTCCTTGGCCACTCATGTATGTCAGTCCCAAGAATCCATCTGTCATCCACTTCAACGCCTTGATATTTGTGGTTATTAACTATTTTAATGTCACATCAATCTTGAGTTTAGAGATAGAGGTTTAATTAGTCTGGATCACGTTGGAATAAGTAGGGAAGATGCTAGAGGTTATTAAGGTGGACAAATCCCCAGGACCGGATGGGATCTATCCCAGGTTGCTGAGGGAGGTGAGAGAAAAAATAGCTGGTGTCCTGACAGATATCTTTGTGGCATCCTTAAATACAGGTGAGATGCCGGAGGACTGGAAGGTTGCTCATGTTGTCTCCCTGTACAAGAAGGGTAGTAGGGATATCCCGGGTAACTACAGACCAGTGAGCCTGACGTCGGTGGTGGGGAAGTTGCTGGAGTAGGTACTGAGAGATAGGATCTATTTATATTTAGAAAATAATGAGCTTATCAGTGATAGGCAACATGGTTTTGTGCGGGGGATATCGTGCCTTACCAACTTAATAGAGTTCTTCGAGAAAGTGACCAAGTTGATAGATGAAGGAAGGGCTGTTGATGTCATATACATGGACTTTAGTAAGGCGTTTGATAAGGTTCCCCATGGTAGGCTAATGGAGAAAGTGAAGTCACATGGTGAGCAGGGTGTTCTAGCTAGGTGGATAAAGAACTGGTTGAGCAACAGGAGACAGTAGTAGTTGAAGGGAGTTTCTCGAAATGGAGAAAGGTGACCAGTGGTGTTCACAGGGGTCAGTGTTGGGGCCACTGTTGTTTGTAATATACATAAATGATCTAGAAGAGGGCACTGTTGGTATGATCAGCGAGTTTGCAGATGACACGAAGATTGGTGGAGTAGCAGAAAGCATAAGGGACTGTCAGAGAATACAGGAGGATATAGACAAACTGGAGAGTTAGGCTGAAAAGTGGCAGATGGCTTTCAATCTAGACAAATGTGAGGTGATGCATTTAGACAAGTCTAATTCTAGAGCGAATTATACAATAAATGGAAGAGCCTTGGGAAAAGTTGATGGGCAGAGAGATCTGGGAGTGCAGGTCCATTGTACGCTGAAGGTTGCTGCACAGGTGGATAGAGTGGTCAAGAAGGCATATAGTATGCTTGCCTTCATTGGGCGGGGTATTGAATATAAGAGCTGGCAAGTCATGTTAAAATGGTACACTACGTTGGTTCGGCTGCATTTAGAATACTGTGTACAGTCCTGGTCACCACATTACCAAAAGGATGTGGATGCCTTGGAGAGGGTGCAGAGAAGGTTTACGAGGATGTTGCCTGGTATGGAAGGTGCTAGCTATGAAGACAGGTTGAGGAGGTTAGGTTTATTTTCACTAGAAAAAAGGAGATGGAGGGGGGGACCTGATTGTGGTTTACAAATTCATGAAGAGTATAGACAGGGTGGATAGAGACAAGCTTTTTCCCAGGGTGAAGGATTCAATAACAAGAGGTCACGCTTTCAAGGTGAGAGGTGGAAGGTTTAAGGGGGATACACGCGGTAAGTACTTTGCACAGAGGGTGGTAGAACGCATTGCCAGCAGAAGTGGTAGAGGCAGGTACGGTAGCTTTATTTCAGATGCGTCTGGACAGATGCATGAGTAGGTGGGGAGCAGAGGGATACAAATGCTTAGGAATTGACCGCAGAGGTGGTTGGGGGCGGGGGGGTGGGAGTGGAGGCAGTTGGGAGCGGGTGGGGGGGAGCAGACAGTGTTGTGGCAGGTGGGGGGGGGGGCAGGGTGGGAGCAGAGAGAGTTGAAGGCAGGTGGGGAGGTGGTGTTTAATGGGGTTGGGGGTGGGGTCTTGCGCGCAGTGTGCTTTTGCCTAGTCTCCTGAACAGGGAGCAGACTTCACAGAAAACTCCAAGCCCCAGAGGAAATCAATTAACCGAATAATCAATTATCCGAACAAAATAGTGCCCGTCCATCTTGTTCGGATAATCGTGGCTCCTCTGTATATAACAATTGATGCCAATGGCAGTGTGGAAGATCTAGCTGGTGTAATGGTCTCCTTAATAACACATCAAGAGGGATATATTGGTTCTGGATCAGTGGTGCTAGAAGAGCACAGCAATTCAGGCAGCATCCGACGAGCAGCAAAATCGACGTTTCGGGCAAAAGCCCTTCATCAGGTGTCAGGTCACATCTTTGGAGCAGATGACGTTAAGCAAGTGGGCTCTGGTGGAATGGATAAATACGTAGTAAGACTGCTGGCTAGAGTTTAAAGTGGTCTATAACAGATGCATATTCCTCCAAGATACAACAACCAATCAGGAAGGGTGAACCAACCATGTGCAACAAAAGGTGTCAAACATTGCATTAGGTTCAAGGAAGTGGTTTATAAAGATCTCATAAAAAGTGATAAACCCAAGGGTTGGGAGCAAATGAAATCCAGCAAAGACATCCAAGAGACTGACAAAGAAATGCAAATCAGAATGTGAGTGCAAGCTAGAAAGAAACAAACACAGACTAAAGGGCCTGTCAGGTGAACGTAAAGGAAAAGATTAGCAAAGACGAATGTGGGCCCTTTACAGGTCAAGACTGGTGAATGTGCAAAGGTGGAGAGGAAAATAGCTGAACTAGACAACTACTTTGTCTCCTAGAAAGTTACAGAACACTACCACACCCTACCGCCATCCAACCAAATACTAGGCAACCATGGCACTTGTGAAAATAAGGAATTGAAATAAATTAATAACACCGTAGTAGTTGAAAAACCAACTAGTTTGATAAATTTCCTGGAACAAATGACTTACATTAAGTAAATATAATCCTCCTATTTAAAGGAGGGATTGGGAAAAAGAATAGAAAAGTATAGATTAGTTTTGGGGACAGTAGCTGGGAAAATATTTATATATAGGAAATCACATGACCAAATTATCATCCAATAGTGCTCTGAAAGCTTGTGATTTCAAAGAAAACAATTGGACTCGGACCTTGTGCTGTGTGATTTCTGACTTTGTCCACCCCAGTCTAACACCGGCACCGTCACATCATTACATGATTGTATTATGATAACTGGACACTTACAAAATAATGATCGGACTGGACAGCCAACATGGATTGGTGAAAGGGGAATTGTGTTTAACAAAACTGTTGGAAGTTTTGTTTTGAAGACAACTATGCAGGTTCAACAAAGAACCAGTGAATCAGTGAAGTTGGATTTCCAGAAGGTCGTTGACAAGCTCCCACTTCGGATGTTAGTTAGAGCATACTATAAGACCATAAGGCTTAGCAGCACAAGTAGGCTATTTGACCCATCAAATCTGCTCCACCATTCAATGTGATCAGGGCTGCTCTGATAACCCTCAACTCCAATTTCCTGCTTTAGTCCCCTAACCTTCAATTTTCATATGGTTAGAAATCTGTATCTCAGCCTTGAATAAACTTAACCACCCTGTCTCAACAGTCCTCTGGAGTAAAGAATTCCACAGATTCATCACTCTCCGAGAAAACATTCCTCAACTGTTTTACAAATGTGGCTCCTTAATCTGAGATTATGCCCTCTGGTCCTAGGCATTCTCACAAGGGAAACAATCTCTCCCAGTCAAGTCCCCCTAAGAATCTTGTACGCTTTCAAAAGGTCTCCTTTCATTGTTCTAAACCCCAATGAATATAGGCCCAGCCTATTCAATCCCTCCCTGCACAGGATTAACCTAGTAAGCTTTCTTTGGACTGCTTTCAATGCCAGAACATCTTTCCTCAGATAAGGGGACAAAAACTGCTCAGTGTTTCAGCTGTGGTCTAACTAGTGCCTTGTATAGTTTCAAAAAGTACTCTCTATCTTTATACTCCATCCCTTTTGAAATAAAGGTCAACATTCCATTTTCCTTCCCTATTATCCAATGAATGTGGGTGTTAGCTTTTTGCAATTCATGCAATAAGACTACCAAATCCCTATGTTGCAGATTTCTGTAGTCTTTGTGTAACATTCGGTTTTTCTTCCCTTCCTGCTAAAGGGCTTAACCTCACACTTCTAACATTAGGGGCAGCATGTTGACTCAGTGGTTAGCACTGCTGCCTCAGAGCGTCAGGGACCCAGGTTCGATTCAAGCCTCGGGCGACTATCTGTGTGGAGTTTGTACATTACCCCCGTGTCTGCGTGGGTTTCCTCCAGGTGCTCCGGTTTCCTCCCACAGTCCAAAGATGTGCAGGTTAGATGAATTGGCCATGCTAAATTGCCTATAGTGCCCAGGGACTGTAGCACAGTACAGGCCCTTCAGCCCATGATGCTGTGCCAAATATTTATCATAATCTAAGATCAATCTAACCTACACATCTATGGGTGTATAGGCATTAGTCAGGGGAAACGTAGGAGAATGGTTCTGGGTGGAATACTCTTCAGAATATCGGTGTGAATTTGTTGGGCCAAATGGACCATTCCCACACTGTTGGGATTCTATGATTATATTCTATCTGCCAAATTTGTGCCCACTCATTTAACGTGTCTATATCCTTGTGTTATTATCACCACTTTCCTTCACACCTGCTTTTGTGTCAACTGCAAAGTTTACTATTGCACATTCATTCCCTCATTCATTAATGCATATTGTAAGTAATTATTGGCCCAGCACTGACAACTTCGGACTCCAATTACATGTTGCCAACCGGAAAATGGCCACCTCATCGCAACTATGTCATTTATTAGTTAGCTAACCCTCTATCCATGTTAATTCACTATCCTCAAAACCACGGACAGTTAAGTTATTAAATAGCCTTGTCTACAGTACCTTATCAAGTGTCTTTTGGAAATCCAAATGTATTATACCTACTGACTCCCTTTGATCTACGCTTCTCCTTATCACATGAAAAAACTGCAATAAATTTGTCAGGCATCATTTCCCTTGCATGGTCATGTTGATTCTGCGTATGTATTTCTAACTCCTGATATGACATCTTTAATATTTTTCCTGAGACAGATGTCAGCTTACTATCCTACAATTATCTGCTTTTTGTCTCCCTCCCTTTCTGAAGAAGGGTGTTACCATTGGTATTTTTCTAATTCAATGGGACTTGTACAGAATCTGAAGATCCTTGGAACATTATTACGAGCACATCCAATGTCTCTGCAGCTATTTCCTCTAAAATCCTCGGATGCAATCCATCACGTCTAGGCAGCTTATTAGCATTTAGCCCCACAAGCTTTCCTAGTCCTTTCTCTCTGGTGATTATTGTATTTATTTCCTGCTTTCTTTTGTCCTCTCGATTAAGTATTTTTGGAATGCCTCTACCGTTAAAACTAATACAACATGTTCAACGGTTCTGCCATTTCTTGTCTCCCCATCGTTTCCCCAGCCTTGTTCTCCAAGGGGCCTATGTTCACTTTCTTTTGATATTTATAGATGCTAGTTTGTCCTCTGTTTATTTTCCACCATATTTTGATTTGCAAGACTGTACTTCCCCCTCCAAAATCCTCCCTCCAATTAGTTTTAAACACATTCTACAGCCCGAGTTATTTGATTGACTGGGATGGCCCCAGCATGGCTTAAGTGAAGCCTGTCTGACTAAACAGCTCCTTTCTACCCCAGTTTTGGTACCAATGCCACACAAACTAAAACCCATTCTTACCACACCAATCTTTAAGCCACGCATTTAACTTTGTCATTTTATTCATTCTATGCCAATGGCTCAGGTATCAATTCTGAGATTATCACTTTGGAGATTCCGCATTTCAGTTTCCCTTCCAGCTGTTCAAAAATCTTTCAGCAGTACCCCTCTTTCCAGTCCTATGAATGGTCATACTACCAACGAGGACAAGAACTGGATTCCTCCCCTCCCGCTCCTAATTTAAGAAGTGCAACACCTTTCTGGAGTAGTGCCCAGGTAACTTTTCCCCCCCCCCTGACGTGGAGCAACGTTTACAGCTCAGATTCCAAATTCTCAACTCAGATCTGGAGTTGCTTGATCTGCAAACACTTACTACAGATACCAATCACACTGGAGTCCAGCAGCTTTTAAAATCACTCCAGTGCACTTGTTTTTTGTGGTTTATTACATTACTTCCTTTTTATAGCTCATTACATATTGATTGTATACCTGACATTTTTGTTTTTTAAAAAAAATTGGAGACTTGAACAAACTGAAGACCTTAAGTTTACTTTAAATACCAGAATACTCACCAATCAGCTACAGCAAAAATCCACAAATACCTCCTTCCTTCCTCCACTGAACTCGCAATACTTAACGTATGCACTCTAAGTACCAATAGATTGGCTACTTATATGTTTCCAATACAGAGGGCCTAGCTCATTCAGTTAATGAGAATCCAGTTTCAACCAGTTCTTAATTAAGCTGACCTTACAATGCCCATCTTGAAAGTAAGTCTGATCAAAGCTTACAACTACACAATTTAAAACTGACGATTTCGCGTTAAACAAACTACAAATTACAATCTAAATTGTAATGGGATTTGAGGATTGTCCTCATTTCCCTGAAAACCGGTTGAATGTCAGGGTTTGGGGCCTGGCTTTGCCACTCCTCTCCCATGCTGTTTCTCTGTATACAGCTGTTAATGTTAATTGTTTTGTAAACTGTGCACTGTTTAATAAAATAATACAATCTAAATTAAGTTTGCATCAGTTGAAGATTTAAATACTTCTTACCCACCTAATGCATTCACTACATTTTGTCTAGCTTAGTGGTTTTATACACAAGACATTTCTTACCTTCCATTTGGTTCGCTTTCAAAGCAACACAGCAGTAAAATGGCAGCCAACAGCATAAGAGCTGCTCCAGGCCAGTGGAAGCTGGAGGATCGGTTACTCAGGTTAAGGAAACCCTTAAACCATACATCCTACAATAAGATCAGTGTGGTCAGATAGGAACTGATAACACACAGAGAAACATCACACAATAAACCCCAGTAGAATAGATTCACACATGGCACCACATACTGTGAGATACAAGCTTAGTTTCCACAGTTGATCCTTCTCTAATTGCACTGGCAATTAGAGAATAAAAGATTTGCCAAACAAGATGATAAAGGACAGAAAATTATAAAACAGAAACCTATTTACCCTGAGGAATAATTTACAAGTATTCCATTACTTTATCTGTGAATTATCAGGCAAAGATCTGAAATGAGGGGCTCAAGAGTTTTTTGTGAATGTCCTTTGAATGGAGGCTGGACTGATGCACGGCTTCAAATCATTTCAAAGTATCTAAAGAAATACGACACTTAATTCGAGCTGAACAGTGAAACTATCACAATCCTGATTTGTGTGGAGGACACAATTGTGTCCTTCACAACCACCTGATGAAGGAGTGGCGCTCCGAAA
The DNA here is from genome assembly GCF_037043375.1 of Chiloscyllium plagiosum. Taxonomy (NCBI): domain Eukaryota; kingdom Metazoa; phylum Chordata; class Chondrichthyes; order Orectolobiformes; family Hemiscylliidae; genus Chiloscyllium; species Chiloscyllium plagiosum. The sequence goes on along the minus strand of NW_028270163.1, from coordinate 7,071,729 downwards.
GCTCATGTGCTTCCAATTAAATCTGTTGGACTATAACCTGGTGTTGTGTGGTTTTTAACTTATCACAATCCCAGAGGTCACGGCTGCAGCGTAACCCAGGAAAACATTCCCTTCAAATTGCTTTCACCACTGAGCACAGATTTTATAGTCTATTAAAATTCCTTTGAAAATAAGAGCAGGGAAATGTAATAGGAAAGGACATCACAGTTTCAAATAGGTTGTTTTAAGATGTTCCTTTAAACCTGAGAGGTGGGGGAGATTTAGAAAGATAATTCCAGAGTTTAGGGTTTAAACTGAAGGCACAGCCACCTATGGTGGGATGAAGGAAGCTGCAGATGAATAAGGTAGTCAGAGCTGGAGGCATATTGAGTTCTCAAAGGATTTCAAGCTTGGAGTGAAGGGTTACAAAAATTGAGAGCTGAGGGGCCATGGATGCATTTGAACACAAGAATGAGAATTTTAAATATTAGAACATAGAACAGTACAGCACAGAACAGGCCCTTCAGCCCACGATGTTGTGCCGACCACTGATCCTCATGTATGCACCCTCAAATTTCTGTGACCATATGTATGTCAAGGAGTCTCTTAAATGTCCCCAATGACCCTGCCACCACAACTGCTGCTGGCAACGCATTCCATGCTCTCACAACCCGCCTCGGACATCCCCTCTATACTTTCCTCCAACCAGCTTAAAACTATTGGGCTTGGTAAACATGGAACTAATGCTGATTAGCAAACAATAAAAATTAGGATACAGACAATAGGATTTTGAAGGAGCTCAAGTTTATAAAAGACCAGTTAGAACAACAACGAAGCATGGCTAGAATTTTCATTATGTCCCTACCTTCCAAGAGCCCTTCTTTCTCTGCTGCTTCTGGTGCTCTTCCAGGATTACTGTGAGCTGGTTATGCAGTACTGTCAGAGCCTGTCTGGTGGAAAGGCCCAAGCTAGCGACCATTTCATCCTGTGGATGAATCACAACAGTATGACTTAGCTGATACCTCGAATATTCCCACGGGTGGGGAATTTATAATAGATTGGAAGAACACACAAACTGACTGTGACTCTGTTGGCAACACTGTCATCACTATGTTTTAAGGAAGAAATAATTAAAAAGTGATTTCTTTTCATATTTCAACAGTGAACAAAACTGCAAGTTAATTTAAATCATATTCTGTTAAACTTGGGGACTGGCTGGAGAGACCATTGTGTCGCAAAAGAGAGATCAATCAGTGGCTATCTCTGTCGCTGTTAATTGCGATTCTGAGGAGATAATTAAGAGTATTCCACCAAAGATAATGCTTCACGTATTTCTGCACCTGCTGCAACTTGATACAGAAAAGAGTTTACACCCTTTTTTTGAGGTTTATTCAACACTTGCAATTTTCCTGACATTGCAGTCCCTTGAGTGAGTTTTCCCATGCATTCAGTTGCATTGCTGTGAATGCGAATGTAGGAAGGGAATAATATGTTGCTGTGCCTCACCAAGAAACTCCTCAGCAATAGCTGGGGGTGCAGAGGAGGGTAGCAGTAATGGGAGAACTTCAATCTGAGGTGATAGGCATCCAAGAGGTAATCAAGTCATCCCCAAAGGAAACAGACTGGTACTATATCACCATCATCCTGGGACAGAGTAAACTGCTTGTGAACGTAGCTCAGCAAGCAGAAGCAAAAATGAAGTAGTGGGAGAGCCCTATAACAAAAACCCACATCAGAACAGAATCATTTTCCGTATATTTTGCAAAAGTGATTGTTGATTGAGTGGGACCACCAACTGATTCTTAGACACAATTCCTAGGCAGCTAGGCAGCTTCAAGCTCTAGATAAGCGGATGTAGTTAAAAAGGGCAGTAATCATTTGAGCAGATCTTTCCATGATCTCACAGCACAGTCACACCAAGTCCCTTTTCTAAGTGGGACAAGCAGATCAGTGGACTATCCATGCATGAGGATACCACCACCACACAGATTTTCCATGTGCTTAGAACTGGCATAATTTCCTCCAAGTACCTTTTCTTTCTGTGGCTGGTATTCTGACTTTACCTAATACTGTACTATTTATTGAGCAGAATGGCCACAGAGCAAATATCATGACCAAATAAGACTGGACTTTAGGGTACTGCTAGCATTTAGCTTAGCACTGCTCTCTACTTCATGCATATATGGTGAAACATAAATATGCTGCATCATTCTACCTCAAACAATTGAGTTAATGGTTTTAATTTTGTGACAAACGTAGGGAATGTTGGAGAAACGCAGCAGGTCTGGCAGCTTCAGTGGAGTGAGAAATAGAATTAAACATTTCAAGTCTGCATGACCTGCCTTGAGAAGCATGAATTCTGCTTCTTCCTCCACAGAAGTCCCCAAACATGCTGCGTTTTTCCAGTATCCACAATATTTTGGCTTTAATGTTGTGGTTTTACATGCTTATAATTCTTTAGCATTTGCCTGTTCAGAGATCACAGTGTGATTAAAGAGACAGCACCCTTCAGAGTTTTGTTAAAAATACACTTGCACCAGCTGCCAGTCATGCTGTGACCATCATCATTCCACAAATAAATGAAAAAAAGTTGAGCTGAGCAAAATCAGCTTTCAAATCCCTTAACACAGATTAAAAATCAATGAAACACACATTAAAAATTAATTTTCCATCTTACATTCACAGCAGGCAACCCATCTTCATTTTAAATTGAATTTTAATCAGATACTGTTTAAGGATATTATTCCAAGTAATCTTTGGGAAGCATTTGAAGATGTCAAAATGTACCATAAAACATTATTGCTTCTGTATTATGTACATTACTCTCAAGTATCTTTCAGATTTTAAATTCCTCAATTTGATTTGCTTTCAATTTCTTTTGGATCCATAGCAATCACGACTAAACATCAAATGTCACAATGACAAACAAAATGTTTCCACTCATTATATATGATTGTCTCAATTATTTAAACCATTTCAAACACTATGCATTGTTTAGGGGTGCATGAACTATCTTGCAGATAAACAGAGCAGCAATTCTACCTGAGATCCAAAGCTGAAAGGAGATGACTGACTACTTCATGTGTCTTTTTGGTAATACTGATTGAGGCAGGAACATGCATCAAGATATCACAAGGACTCCTAACACTTACAGTAACATTGATGGATCCTTAATGGATCCTTAATGGATCCATCTAGAATGAGAAGGTAAATTCTGGCTTTGAGTCCTGATTTAATGACAGATCAATAGAACATAACAGCACAGTACAGGCCCTTCAGCCTTTGATGATGCGCCAACCTGCGGAGCCAATCTGAAGCCTACCAATCCTACACTATTCCATTTTCATCCATGTTTACCCAATGACCATTTAATTGCCCTTAAAGTTGGCAAGTCCACTACTGTTGCAGGCAGTGCATTCCACACCCCTACTACTCTGAGTAAAGTAACTACCTCTGACGTCTGTCCTATATCTATCACCACTCAATTTAAAGCTGCTAGCCATCACCATCTGAGAAAAAAGGCTCTCCATGTCCACCTGATCTAACCCTCTGATTATCTTACATGTCTCAATCAAGTCACCTCTCAACCTTCGTCTTTCTAACGAAAACAGCCTCAAGCCCCCTCAGCCTTTCCTCATAAGACCTTCCATCCATACCAGACAACATCCTGGTAAACCTCCCCTGAACCCTTTCCAAAGCTTCCTCATCCTTCATATAATGCAGTGACTAGAACTGTACGCAATACTCCAAGTGAGGCTGCACCAGAGTTTTGAACAGCTGCAGCATGACCTCGTGGTTCCAAAACTCAATTCCTCCACCAATTAAAGCTAACACACTGTATGCTTTCTTAACAACCCTATCAACCTGGGTGGCAACTTTCATGGATCTATGTACATGGACACCAAGATCTCTCTGCTCATCTACACTACCAAGAATCTTTCCATTAGCTCAGTATTCTGCATTCTTATTGCTCCTTCCAAAGTGAATCACCTCATACTTTTCTGCATTAAACTCTATTTGCCACCCCTCAGCCCAGCTCTGCAGCTTATCTATATCCCTCTGTAACCTGCAACAACCTTCAGCACTATCAACAACTCCCCTGACCTCAGTGTCACCCGCAAATTTACTAACCCATCCTTCTACGCCCTCATCTAGGTTATTAATGAAAATGACAAAACAGCCCAAAACAGATCCTTGCCAGACTCCACTAGTAACTGAACTCAAGAATGAACATTTCCTGTCAATCACCACCCTCTGTCTTCTTCTTCTGATCCAAATGGCGAAGTCATCCTCAATCCATATTTTATACAACAGTCTACTGTGGGGAACCTTATCAAACGCCTTACTGAAATCCATATACACCACATCAACCACTTTACCCATATATTAAGGTACACCCTCTAGTGTTCCGACACGGGGTAAACCCTCCTGCTTAATTTAAACCAGCAACACAGAAAAGATTTATACCGTGCAGTAACCTTTGAAAATTGGAGAGGCCAAGAACTATTTAAAGTAAAAATTAACAACTTTATTTCTTAAAGTATAACAGAGAATAATTAACTAACAATGTGATTTACAACTCCTTCCTCTAACCTATCTTTTACCTTTCCCGGCTACAATACTAGTCCGATAAAACCCCCTGATTAAGGTTGACCAAAAAATCAAGTTTTCAAAATCAGCCAGAAGTCAAATCTTCTCTTCCTCAGTCTTCTTTTCTTGTGAGGGATACTGGTTGATATTAGGTACCTTTAAGAGTGCTATTTTTCGAGCAGTCTCTACATACTGGTGGTGTGGCAGTTCTCTGCCATCTGCTCAATTTTCCCCAGTCTTATACCCTAAAGCATCAGATTGTTTCACTGGTTTTTAATATTGTCAATATACTAAATTCAAACTTGATTGGAGGTTGGTATTTTTTTGGGGTATATTTTAAACTGATTGGCAAAATTCAAATTTGTTTTTGTCTCCAGGCAACCAGCTACACTAACTGCTGGACGACATGCAACATTATACCTTGTTGAGAACACTTGGTGCTGTCAGCTAGTTCTGTTAGCTTTTAACTTTCTTCGAGGTACAATGCACCCATGTCTTCATAACACGAGTTATGCATTCAACTCTCAACAGGCCAACATGTTGTGAACTTTGATCTTCCTCATCCAGAAAGATGAGCACTATCAACTGAATCAAGCTGACTCAATCATTGTATACCATTAATAGATTTTACACTAGGAGGTTAAATGAGACTGCATCATTCGTAATGCTCTAAATTGCCCATCAATAGATTTTCAGGATACAGAACCCAATAACAATACACATTGTTAGCACACAGAGTGCCCAGTCTTTGCCAGTGCTGGTCTAATGTGGGTTCTCACTCCTGGTGCATAATTGAAAGATAGAACATAGAACAATACAGCACAGAACAGGCCCTTCGGCCCACGATGTTGTGCCGAACATTTTTCCTAGCTTAAGCACCTATCCATGTACCTATCCAATTGCCGCTTAAAGGTCACCAATGATAAAGATGTTCACAAAGCTTGGAACAGCAATGATTTTGAACTTGCATAATGTGAAGCAGAAACATTGCGCACTTAATGTCAAAATTGATTTTTTAATTAAGGATCATCATATCTTGAAAGGTTTTTATAATCTAATTTCACCAAGTTTCTACACTGTGACACTAATGTTGCAACGAAATACAACAGTGGAGACAACAAAGACCTGCTCAAACAGACAGATTCACGCAGATTCACGACAGTTTTATGCTAAAAGAATTAGGACAGAACTAAAGTCCGATTAAATTTAACATCATACCAGTATACCTGTCAGCAGTCATCAATACAAAAATGCTCCATACCCAAACCAGGCAGTTTAGTCAACTAGACTCAAAATATTAAGTTGCTCTCTCTCCATGGATGCTGCCTGACCTACTGTAATCTCCTAGACTAAGGGGGTTGTGGATGGTCTGGGAGATGATGGTTTGGTGATGAGAGGGGAAGTTGTGATCAAGGGAGCACGAGGAGGAGGTATCTGCGAGTTGTGGATCACCTCTGGGGATCTCCCATCCACAGCCTCATTGTCAGTGAACCCCACACCACCCAATTCTACCTCCTTCCCAAGATTCACAAACCTGACTTCCTCGTTCAACCCATTGTCTCAGCCTGCGCCTGTTCCACCGAACTCATCTCCTCCTACCTCGGCACCGTCCTGTCCCCCTCAGTCCAGGAACTCCCCACCTACTTTCGTGACACCACCCATGCCCTTCACCTCCTCCAAGATTTTCGTTTCTCTGGACCCCAATGCCTCATCTTCACTGTGGACATCCAGTGCCTGTACACAACCATCCACCACGATGAAGGTCTCCAAGCCCTCCGGTTTCTTCCTCTCACGCCGTCCCAACCAGTACCCTTCCATTGACATCCTCATCTGCATGGCTGAACTGGTCCTCGTCCTCAACTTCTCCTTCCAATCCTCCCACTTCCTCCAAACTAAAGAGGTAGCCATGAGCACCTGCATGGGACCCAGCTATGCTGGCCTGTTTGTCGGGTATGTGGAACAGTCCATCTTCCGGAGTTATACCGACACCACCGCCCACACCTGTTCCTCCATACATCGACGACTGTATCGGCGCCACCTCGTGCTCCCATGAGGAGGTTGAACAGTTCATCAACTTCACTAACAAGTTTCACCCTGACCTCAAATTCACCTGGACCATCGCGGAAACCTACCTCCCCTTCCTGGACCTCTCCATCACAGTCTCTGGCGACTGACTAACCTGTACTACAAGCCCACCGACTCCCACAACTATCTGGACTACACCTCCTCCCACCCTACCACCTGTAAAATCGCCATCCCTTATTCCCAATTCTTCTACCTCTGCCACATCTGCTCCCAGGATGACCAATTCCACCTCAGAATGTCCCAGATGACCTCCTCCTTCCACAATTACAACTTCCCTTCCACTGTTTGACGATGACCTCCAGCACATCTCCACTTCACACACTACCACCCTTGAACCCCACCCCTCCCAACCCAACAAGGACAGAATCCCCCTGGTCCTCACCTTCCACCCCAGACAATGCATCATCCTCCGCCATCTCCAAATGGACCCCACCACTAAAGACATATTTCCTTCCCTCCCGCCCCACCCCCATCAGCGTTCTAAAAAGGCCATTCCCTCTGCGACTCTCTCGTCAGGTCCACACCTCCCACCAGCTCACATCCCTCTCCTGGCACCCTCCCATGCCACCACAGGAAGTGCAAAACCTGCACCCACACATCCCCCTCACCTCCATCCAAGGCCCCAAAGGATCCTTCCACAGAAATGTACCTGTACCTCTACCAATGTCATCTACTGAATCCGTTGCACTCGGTGTGGTCTCCTCCACATTAGGGAGGCAGGATCCCTTCTTGTAGATTGTTTCAGAGAACATCTCTGGGACACCTGCACCCACCAACCCCACCGCCCCGTGGCTGAACTTCAACTCCCCCTCCCACTCAGTCAAGGACATGTAGGCCCTGGGCCGCCTCCACTGCCAAACTGTTACCACCCGATGCCTGGAGGAGGAACGCCTCATATTCCACCTTGGGACCCTGCAATCCTATGGGATAAATGTGGATTTCAACAGCTTCTTCATTTCCTCTCCCTCTACATTATCCAGTCCCAAGCCTCCAACTTGGCACCACTCTCCGGACCTGTCCATCACTGCCCCCTCTGACCTAACACCTTTTCCCTCACCTTCATCCACCTTCCCCACCCCTCCCAACCCAACAAGGACAGAACCCCCCCCTGGTCCTTACCTTCCACCCCACAAACCACTGCATACCTTCCCCCAAACCCCACCCCCTCCCATTTATCTCTCAGCCCCAACCCACAAGCCTCATTCCTGATGAAGGGCTTATGCTCTAAACATCAATTCTCTTGCTCCTCGGATGCTGCCTGACCTGCTGTGTTTTTCGAGCATCAAACTCTCGACGCTCAAAGAATGGCCAGTTAGATCATGTTATGGAGGCCAGTTTGCCCCAATCAAACATCATTTCAGCCCAAGATGTCTTACTCCACCGGGAATATTTACTGATATCATGCACAATGATATAATCCAGACTACAGTTTTGCCAGGATGATATACGATAAAGGTTGATTGTACAGACTCGTAAAATTGACTTATCTCTATGTTAAAACGATGGCTGCCTGGGAATTAGTAATGAAACTGTAATTCAATGAAGGAATCAGATGTTGCAGAGTAAAACTGATGATTTATAGCAGTCTGAAGCTGGGAGGTATATTACCATCCATTAATTTTATTGCAGGTCCCAATGTTCCATCCTCTCTAAATGAGAACAATGCCATTAACTCAGATGGCTGCAGGTCCAGGAACTTGCTCTTGTTCTCTGCTTTACAACGCTCATGGTTGCAAAGCTATTCAACGACAATGAACATCACAGACCCACTCTATCACAGAATACCTACAGTGTGGAAGCAGGCCAATTTATCCTGTTTGCACTTTTCAATCCCCCACACTTACCATAAGGGATCACTAGATAGTCTATAAGAGCAGTTGCAGATGCAAAATGTCCATCATTTTCAGCAAATGGTGGGAACAGATAATCGCAGAGTCAGACTGCACAAATGCAGTGTGACAAGTAAGACAAGCAGTTGATGAAGGTAGGACAGAAAAGTACAAGGCAAAACAAACTTCTGTGTATAAGGCAGTGTAAGGTTTTAATAAGATTGTAAATGGCAAAAAGGTGACGACTGCAGTGAATGAGGTGCAAATCTGAAGCAATTTTAATAGCAGGAACACAGCTTGTATAACATTTCCAACGGTAGACTATTGATTAAGATGAGGAGCAAAGGGTTAACTATACCTCAAAGAACAGCTGCTGAACACTTGTGTAAGGTGCTGTCATAGAACATAGAACAGTACAGCACAGGCCCTTCGGCCTTTGATGTTGTGCTGACCTCTTATCCTACTCTCAGATCAGAGTACCTACATTTCCTTCATTGTACTGTGCCTATCCAAGAGTTGCTTAAAAGTGCCTAATGTATCGGACTCTACCACCACCGCTGGCAGTGCATTTCACGCACACACCACTCTCTTGTGTAAAGAACCTACCTCTGACATTTCCCCTAAACCTTCCTCCAATCACCTTAAAATTATGATCCCTCTTGATGGGCGTTTCTGCCCTGGGAAAGTCTTCGGCTATCCATTCTATCTATGCCTCTCAATAGCTTGTACATGTCTATCAAGTCATCTCTCATCCTTCTTCACTCCCTCAACCTATCTTCATAAGAAATACCCTCCAGTCCAGACAGCATGCTGGTAAATCTCCTCTGTACCCTCTCTAAACCTTCCATATCTTTCATATAATGAGATGACCAGAACTGAACACAATGTTCCAAGTGTAGTCTAACCAGGACTATAGAGTTGCAGCATAACCTCGCAGCTCTTAAACTCAATCCCCCCGCTAATGAAAGCCAAAACACTATACACTTCTTAACAAACCTATCAACCCGGGTAGCAACTTTGAGGGATTTATGGACATGGATCCCAAGATCCCTCTGTTCCTCCACACTGACATGAATTCAATAAAGTTTGTGAGGCATGACCTGCCCCTCCCAAAGCCATGCTGACTATCTCTAATCAAACTATCGTTTTCCAAATAATCATAAATCCTATCTCTCAGAATCCTTTCCAATACTTTGCCCACCACTGACTTAAGACTGACCTTGTAATTCCCAGGATTATCCCTATTCCGGTTCTTGAACAAGGGAATAACATTTGCCACCCTCCAGTCATCTGGCACTACTCCAGTAGACAGTGAGGACGCAAAGATCTTCGCCAAAGGTGCAGCAATCTCTTCCCTCATTTCCCGTAGTATCCATGGGTGTATCTCATCAGACCCAGGGGATTTATCTATCGATATGTTTTTCAAAATTTTCAGCACGTCCTCCTGCCTAACAGCAATCTGTTCTAGCATTTCAGTCTGTTTCACACTGTCCTCAGAAACGTCAAGATTAGATTAGATTAGATTAGATTCCCTACAGTGTGGAAACAGGCCTTTCAGCACAACAAGTCCACACCGACCCTCCAAAAAGTAACCCACCCAGACCGAATTCCCCTCTGACACATCTAACACAATGGGCAATTTAGCATTCACCTGACCTGCACATCTTTGGACTGTGGGAGGAAACCGGAGCACCCAGAGGAAACCCACGCAGTCACGGGGAGAATGCGCAAACTCCACACAGACAGTTGCCCGAGGCTGGAATCGAACCTAGGACCCTGGTGCTGTGAGGTAGCAGTGCTAACCACTGAGCCCCAAATCCCTCTCAGTAATGAATACTGAAGCAAAGTATTCATTAAAGACCTCCCCTACATCCTCCGACTCCAGATACAACTTTCCTCCTCTATCCCTGATCAGCCCTACCCTCACTCTGGCCATCCTCTTGTTCCTCACATAAGTGTAGAATGTCTTATGGTTTTCCTTAATCCTACCCACTAAAGCTTTTCATGGTTCTTTCTAGCTCTCTCAAGTCCATTCTTCAGTTCCTTCCTGGCTACCTTGTAACCCTCTCAAGCTCTGTCTGATCCTTGCTTCCCCAAGCTTAAGTAAGTTTCCTTTTTCCTCTTGACTAGATGCTCCACATCCCTTGTCACCCAAAGTTCTTTCAATCTACCATCCCTTCCACGCCTCAGTGGGACAAACCTGTCCAGCATTATCAGCAAGTGCTTCCTAAACAACCTCATTTCTATTGTCCCTGAAAATATCTATTCCCAATTTAGGCACCCGGTTCCTGCCCTATAGCATTGTAATTCCCCCTCCCCCAATTAAATGCTTTCCCATACCATCTGCTCATAATAATGTAGGATCACATGGAACAGGAACCAAAGTAGGCTTGCCTGAAGATATCCTTTCGCATCATCCCTTCTACTCAATTATGTTCAATAGAGCCTAATAATGTTCACTCAGCAGAGCACAGACTTGATGTTACTACACCAGTTGACCTACCCATTCAACTTTCCATAAGATTGACAGTTCTAAATCCAAGAGAAGTGCTCCAGACAGGGATTATATCCATCTATTTTGTGAACTCCAAATTTGCCCTTATTTATGGTTTAGTCAAGCCGCTAACCAAGTTTTTGCCCGATATTTCCTTTTCTTTGCATTTCCTTTTATCTGAACTGCAGCAAAAAAAAAACACAAGGTATCACACGGCTAACCTCTCTATATAGCTCCGTCCTCTTCAGGTGGTATTTAGCCTATTTATTTAACACTTTGAGCAACAGAAGATGGACAAAGGCAACAGTCGAAACTCTTCTGAAGCTACTAACTCATGTTGGGGTATGTAGCTTATTGGGTTTTGCCAGCCTCTGAGGCTTGGATGTCCAGCATGGAATTTGTTTTAATACTAACTCATGAATAGGTATGATTACTCTCTATTTTACTTATATACAACGCAGCATACATAGCGTGGTTGTGCTGGCATGTCATAAGTGAAAGTGTGATGAAAGAAAAAGGTAAATGACTGATACTGTAATCACCTTTTTAAAAAGGGACAATAGTTTTTAGACACTAACCTTGGAACAGTGACAATAAAGTTACTTAAGCAGTGGACAGCGGAAAATAAAATAGTCAAAAACTGGTGGCCCACTACGTACACGTCATTAAAAAAAAGAGCCATCATACCTAATTCCACTTCAAATTCTTTTTAAAATGCAGTGAAGGTCTCTGCTTTTACCTCCATCTCAGGCTAAGAGTTCCAAGCATCTTCTACCCTCTGAATCAAAAGGATTTATCCTCAACTCTCCTCTAATCCTTCCACAATTACTTGGAGTTCCTGAGGTACACAAGTAGTGTCTATTGTTGTGGTTCTGTGGCTTCACAGGAGGCTCCCAAGCACTGAGGATGTCACGTAGACAGGGGACGAAACGTCTGCAACACAAATTCCCAGCTCGGTGAACAGAACCACAACAACAAACACCCGAGCTACAAATCTTCTCACAAACTTTGAGTAGTGTCTATTATTCTAGGCCAACAAGTCAGAACAGATTGATTAAAAATATTTATGCTTTTGGCTATTGAAGTCTCTGCTAAAGGAAACAGGTTCTTCTCATCCACTCTTTGCTCCAAAGAAAATCCCGATCCTTTCAATCTTTGCTCATTGCTACAACTTTTAATTTCTGGCAAAACCCCCATACCTTATTTAATGCAATCACGCCCTTTCTGTAATGTGGCAAACAGAACTGTGCACAGTATTTGATCTGTGGTCTAACCAATAAATAACACATTTCTAGCATAACCCAAAACCCCCTCACTCTTATATTCTATGCCCTGGCTAATAAATTATCCTGTGCTTTCTTTGTTCCCTTATTGACCCTGTTCTTCTGTCTGAGGGATCTACTGACAAACACTCAAATATCCCTGTTCTTTTACACTCCTCAGTCATCTATTTACTGTGTAGTCCTTTAGCGGTTTGCCCTCCACAAACACATTGCATTAAACCTCACCAGACTGAATTCCAATTGCCATTTTGCTGGCCAGCTGGCCAACCTATTGCTCCCTTCCGGCTTTCTTCCTCAATGATCAATTTGTACCATTTATAAGGAGCACAAATCCTTGAGCACTGCAGCCACACTGTGGGACTGATTGCCTTTGTTGAATTTTATGCACTTAGTCACTTCTTGATATTATGACTGAATTGAATTTCCCGAAGACTGGCTTCCATGGCTGTGACTATGCCAATCTCAAGAAGAAAATGAGATGCAGTATTTCTTTGATATAACTGGTTGACAATGACAACAAATCCTTCAATTTCCCTGTTGCAATCTGATATTAGGGTCTACCATCATTGAGAATGCCTTCTCCACCCATTAATCATTTACTTAGCCATTACCATTAGAAACTAGTTACGGTAAGATCAAAAATCTCCGCCATTGGCTATGGGATCACCTAACTCTCTCTACAACACACTGCTTCAACTGTTAGCTCTGTTAACTCTTGGGTTATCATTTCACCAGGTTGGAATCTCATTTTTAGGTATATCTGATGCAGTTCCTAGCAAGTTCTCTTCTACAAGTCTTACTGGTGCAGAGTTCACCCCCTGGCTCAGTGGGGATGGTAGAATGAGGGTCAAGAGGTTACAGATTGTTGATGAATACAATTCTATTGCTGACAGGCCACAGCACCTCATGATGCCCAGTTGTCAGTTTTGAATCTATCCCTTATAGCACGCTAACAGTGCCATTTATCACTATTTCACAGCTTACCTGCATTCACTGGAACAACAATATCACAACGCTGTACTGAAAAAATGCAAGCAAAAATAGATTCAACCAATTATTTTGCATCTTAAAGGTTTCAGCATGGGGATAATCAAACTGATGTTTTTTTTTCTTTAAAAAGTGAATGAAAAGCAATCAAAAGCCACAGTAGAAACTAAAATAAAGCAGTGGAAATACTCAACAAGTCTGGTAACATCGGTGGTTAAAAACAAGGACTGCAGATGCTGGAAACCAGATTCTAGATTAGAGCGGTGCTGGAAAAGCACAGCAGGTCAGGCAGCATCCGAGGAGCAGTAAAATCGACGTTTCGGGCAAAAGCCCTTCATCAGGAATACAGGCAGTGAGCCCGAGGGGTGGAGAGATAAGTGAGAGGAGGGTGGGGGTGGGGAGAAAGTAGCATAGAGTACAATAGGTAGTGGGGGAGGGGATGAAGGTAATAGGTCGGGGGGGGGGGGGGGAAAGAGGGTGGAGTGGATAGGTGGAAAGGAAGATAGGCAGGTAGGGCAAGTCATGGGGACAGTGCTGAGCTGGAAGTTTGGAACTGGGGTGAGGTGGGGGAAGGGGAAATGAGGAAACTGTTGAAGTCCACATTGATGCCCTTGCGTTGAAGTGTTCTGAGGCGGAAGATGAGGCGTTCTTCCTCCAGGCATCTGGTGGAAAGAGAGCGGCGGTGAAAGAGGCCCAGGACCTCCATATCCTCGGCTGAGTGGAAGGGGGGGTTGAAATGTTGGACCACAGGGTGGTGTGGTTGATTGGTGCGGGTGTCCCGGAGATGTTCCCTAAAGCGCTCTGCTGGGAGGTGTCCAGTCTCCCCAATGTAGAGGTGACCGCATCGGGAGCAACGGATACAACCCCCCACCCTCCTCACATTTATCTCTCCACCCTTCAGGCTCTCTGCCTGTATTCCTGATGAAGGGCTTTTGCCCGAAACGTCGATTTTACTGCTCCTCGGATGCTGCCTGAACTGCTGTGCTTTTCCAGCACCACTCTAATCTGGTAACATCGGTGGAGGGGGAAAAGGGATTAATGGTCAAATGTGATTATTCATATCAAACTTGAAATGTTGACTGCTTTTCTCTCTCCGCAGATGATGCCAGCTGGCTAAATATATTCCAATATTTAGATTTTATTTCAGATTTCCGCAGTATTTTGCTTTTGTAAAAGCATTGCTGTCCTGGTAATTGCTCAACTAACCTGACAAATTGCTATAGTAGGTTTCAGATATCAAAGACTGATCTTCCTTAATTTTCACTCAATGATATTTCCCCCATCTAAATAATCAACATTAGTAGCGGAGGGGTGATTAGGATGAGAATAAGGCTCTGCTTCCAGAAAGCATTAGATACCTAATAGTGTTGGAAAAAAATGTTCTTTTTTGTCTGCTTTGCATAGGGAAACCTATTAGGGAAGAGAATAGTGCCCAAAATAAATTTTAACTTAATGTGTTAGCGATACATTTTCTCACTCAAGTTGCTGTTGCATGTTTATAAAAGGCATTCTCTAATTGCTGTTTGCTGAGGACAGTAGCATGTTAAAACACACATCTGCTAACATCTTAGAGGAAGTTAACATACACACTCATTTCTGAATAATTTCTAGTTGTACAGAAGGAGCACACAGCATATTCCTGACTATAACCGCATCATTTTTGTCACATTGTTTACATATAAACAGCACAATCAGACATTGACCCCGGTACTCCAAAATCGCATAAACTAATGGTAAAAAGCATTTCCACTGACATCTCTGAACCATCTTGATTCATAAATAACAGCCAAGACTTCTCATTGAGGAGAAGCATGCTGCCCCATCATAAGACATGATAAATTAATTTGCTAAATACAAACCAAATCAACACTCACTCGCATCTTAGTCCACTTCTGAGGCTTGATTGCCACTGGTTTTAGATCTTTGAAAAGCATTGAGCCCAATGTAGGCTGCAGATGTAAAGATACTGAGAATACGCTTTTTCGTGTGCTCAGCCTGAGCTGCCAGGCAGAGATAGCTCTGGAATCATAAACGCAGCAGCAGGCGTCAACGTCTGAGGCTGCTCTTGGTCACGTACGTGATGGGCTCCTTACCAGCTACCTAGCATAATGGAACCAATGATAAATTTAGCGTACGCAGCACTCTGGCAAGGGGTTTGTCTGCAGCTGAAAGGATAATTTCTTGCTGCTGTACAACACTTCAAAATCTGGGCAAGCCTGCATTCAAAACTAATAATACATTCAGTTTTAATTCAGTACAAATTCAAGATTACTGCATGGGTTAGGGATAGTAGAGAAAAGAATAAATAAAGGGTTTGATTAAAGGCGTCAAGCTTTGACAAATCCCAATTTTAAACGGCAGGTTAGCAGAGTTTGTTGAGTCGCTAGTCTGGCCAAGATAATTATGGGGTTCAAGTCTCACATTAGTACATAAGCACTTGATCATGCCAACATGCAGAGTGCTGCATCATCAATGAGTGATGCGCAGAAGAACATTTATAGCCCTGCCTGTTCCAGCGGCTAGAATAGATCGCAACACAATTTGAATAACAAAACGGCATTTTTCACAGGCATCCCAGTGAAATTCCACTATTACAGCTCAAACCAAAGACATCAACACACAGTTGTTTGCGATTCTTTACTGTGCGTACAATGACTTTGCTTTCCTTGATAACAATTCACGAAGCTTCCAAAGTATTCAGTGGATGTGAAACCCTGAAAAATATCGGAAAGCAGCGTATAAATGCAATGCCTTATTAACCATAAAAGTTTCCCCATGTTTATCTGAAGGCATTGCAAGAGTTTACCTAGTTAGTAAAACATCCACTTAAAGAGCAAATATTATCCAAAAACAATTTAAGACACTGAGCTGATCCCCTAGTAATCAATACCAATCAGGTTCTAATGGTAGTGGCAAATTAAATGATTAATGGGAGAAGGAAGCATTCTCAATGATGTTAGATCCCAATACCAGATCGCAACAGCAAAGACTGAAGTACTTGCAGCATTGTCAGCCAGTTGTGCCAAAGAGATACTGCATTCACTCCCTTTTTGAGATTGGCATATCTTAAGCCAATCTTCAGAATATTCAATTCACTCAAGGGTAGTAACTCCCAGTGCTACAAGCTGGTGAGGGCAGGAACAGGAGGATAGAGCAGATGAATGCATGGCTGAGGAGCTGGTGTATGGGAGAAGGATTCACATTTTTGGATCATTGGAATCTCTTTTGGGGTAGAAGTGACCTGCACAAGAAGGACGGATTGCACCTAAATTGGAAGGGGACTAATATACTGGCAGGGAGATATGCTCGAACTGCTTGGGAGGATTTAAACTAGTAAGGTGGATGTTGGGGAGGGGGGATCCCTGGGAGATAGTAATGAAAGAGATCGATCTGAGATGGGTACAGCTGAGAACAGAAGTGAGTCAAACAGTCAGGGCAGGCAGGGACAAGGTAGGACTAATAAATTAAACTGCATTTATTTCAATGCAAGGGGCCTAACAGGGAAGGCAGATGAACTCAGGGCATGGTTAGGAACACGGGACTGGGATATCATAGCAATTACAGAAACATGGCTCAGGGATGGGCAGGACTGGCAGCTTAATGTTCCAGGATACAAATGCTACAGGAAGGATAGAAAGGGAGGCAAGAGAGGAGGGGGAGTGGCATTTTTGATAAGGGATAGCATTACAGCTGTGCTGAGGGAAGATATTCCCGGAAATACATCCAGGGAAGTTATTTGGGTGGAAATGAGAAATAAGAAAGGGATGATCACCTTATTGGGATTGTATTATAGACCCCCCCAATAGTCAGGGGGAAATTGAGAAACAAACTTGTAAGGAGATTTCAGTTATCTATAACAATAATAGAGTGATTTTGGTAGGGGATTTTAACTTTCCAAACATAGACTGGGATTACCATAGTGTTAAAGGTTTAGATGGAGAGGAATTTGTTAGGGGCGTACAAGACAATTTTCTGATTCAGTATGTGGATATACCTACTAGAGAAGGTGCAAAACTTGACCTACTCTTCGGAAATAAGGAAGGGCAGGTGACTGAGGTGTCAGTGGGGGAGCACTGTGGGGCCAGTGACCATAATTCTATTCGTTTTAAAATAGTGATGGAAAAGGATAGACCAGATCTAAAAGTTGAAGTTCTAAATTGGAGAAAGGCCAATTTTGACGGTATTAGGCAAGAACTTTCGAAAGCTGATTGGAGGCAGATGTTCGCAGGTAAAGGGATGGCTGGAAAATGGGAAGCCTTCAGAAATGAGATAACAAGAATCCAGAGAAAGTATATTCCTGTCAGGGTGAAAGGGAAGGCAGGTAGGTATAGGGAATGCTGGATGACTAAAGAGATTGAGGGTTTAGTTAAGAAAAAGAAGGAAGCATATGTCAGGTATAGACAGGATAGATCGAGTGAATCCTTAGAAGAGTATAAAGAAAGTGGGAGTATACTTAAGAGGGAAATCAGGAGGGCAAAACGGGGACATGAGATAGTTTTGGCAAATAGAATTAAGGAGAATCCAAAGGGTTTTTACAAATATATTAAGGACAAAAGGGTAACTACGGAGAGAATAGGGACCATCAAAGATCAGCAAGGCGGCCTTTGTGTGGAGCCACAGAAAATGGGGGAGATACTAAATGAATATTTTGCATCAGTATTTACTGTGGAAAAGGATATGGAAGATATAGGCTATCTTGCAAAATGTCCAGATTACAGAGGAGGAAGTGCTGGTTAAAAATGGATAAATCCCCAGAACCTGATCAGGTGTACCCGAGAACTCTGTGGGAAGAGAGAGAAGTATTTGCTGGGCCTCTTGCTGAGATATTTGTATCATCGATAGTCATAGGTGAGGTGCTGGAAGACTGGAGGTTGGCAAACGTGGTGGCACTGTTTAAGAAGGGCGATAAAGACAAGCCAGGGAACTATAGACAGTGAGCCTGACCTCGGTGGTGGGCAAGTTGTTGGAGGGAATCCTGAGGGACAGGATGTACATGTATTTGGAAAGGCAAGGACTGATTAGGGATAGTCAACATGGCTTTGTGTGTGGGAAATCATGTCTAACAAACTTGATTGAGTTCTTTGAAGAAGCAACAAAGATGATTGATGAGGGCAGAGCAGAAGATGTGATCAATATGGACTTCAGTAAGGCATTCGACAAGGTTCCCCATGGGAGACTGATTAGCAAGGTTAGATCTCATGGAATACAGGGAGGACTAGCCATTTGGATACAGAACTGGTTCAAAGGTAGAAGACAGAGGGTGGTGGTGGAGGGTTGTTATTCAGACTGGAGGCCTGTTACCAGTGGAGTGCCACAAGGATCGGTGCTGGGCCCTCTAATTTTTGTCATTTACATAAATGATTTGGATGCGAGCATAAGAGGTACAGTTAGTAAGTTTGCAGATGACACCAAAATTGGAGGTGTAGTGAACAGCGAAGAGGGCTACCTCAGATTACAACAGGATCTGGACCTGATGGGCCATTGGGCTGAGAAGTGGCAGATGGAGTTTAATTCAGATAAATGCGAAGGGGCTGCATTTTGGGAAAGCAAATCTTAGCAGGACTTATACACTTAATGGGAAGGTCCTAGGGAGTGTTGCTGAACAAAGAGACCTTGGAGTACAGGTTCATAGCTCCTTGAAAGTGGAGTCGCAGGTAGATAGGATAGTGAAGGCGGCGTTTGGTATGCTTTCCTTTATTGGTCTGAGTATTGAGTACAGGAGTTGGGAGGTCATGTTGCGGCTGTACAGGACATTGGTTAGGCCACTCTTGGAATATTGTGTGCAATTCTGGTCTCCTTCCTATCAGAAAGATGTTGTGAATCTTGAAAGGGTTCAGAAAAGATTTACAAGGATGGTGCCAGGGTTGGAGGATCTGAGCTAGAGAGAGAGACTGAACAGGCTGGGGCTGTTTTCCCTGGAGAGTCGGAGGCTGAGGGGTGACTGTATAGAGGTTTACAAAATTATGAGGGGCATGGATAGGATAAAT
This sequence comes from Chiloscyllium plagiosum, assembly GCF_037043375.1. Classification (NCBI taxonomy): domain Eukaryota; kingdom Metazoa; phylum Chordata; class Chondrichthyes; order Orectolobiformes; family Hemiscylliidae; genus Chiloscyllium; species Chiloscyllium plagiosum. The sequence continues at coordinate 7,052,495 of NW_028270163.1, read as the reverse complement.
AGGCAAAGTCTTTTCCCTGGGGCTGGGAAGTCCAGAACCAGAGGGCATAGGTTTAGGGTGAGGGGGAAAAGATATAAAAGAGACCTAAGGGACAACTTTTTCACACAGAGGGTGGTACGTGTATGGAATGAGCTGCCAGAGGATGGGGTGGAGGCTGGTACAATTGCAACATTTAAGAGGCATTTGGATGGGTTTATGAATAGGAAGGGTTTGGAGGGATATGGGCCAGGTGCTGGCAGGTGGGACTAGATTGGGTTGGGATATCTGGTCGGCATGGACAGGTTGGACCGAAGGGTGTTTTTCCATGCTGTACATCTCTATGACTCTATATTAATACAATCTTCAGACAAAGGATGATGGTTCAGCTGTAAGAATTCAGCCTCACTTTGAAGACTTACATGATGTTCTGAGAACTTTCCAATGTGGCTCTGTTATTGAATGATGAGATTAACACAACAGAGAATGGATGAACCAAGTTCAAGAAACCAATATTTAGAAAGTTTGGATAGAACTAAGAAATGATAAAGGCAAGAAGACACTTAAAGGAGTGGTGTACAGGCCCCGAACAGTAACCACATTGGAGAGCGTACAAGTAAGAAATAAGGAGGGCTTGTCTCAAAGCTACAATCATAAGTTGATTAAAATCTTCCATGATTATCAACTGGAAAAGTCAGATGAGCAAAAGTAACCTGATATTCACAGTTCACAGAATATTTTCAGAATAGTTTCTTAGAACAGTATATTCAGGAGCCGTCCAGACAGCAAGCTATATTATGCCTAATATGTGGTAATGAGATAGGATTAATTAATAATATCATTGAAAAGGTCCCCGTGGATAGCACTAACTATAATAGTTTGAATTTCATACTGTTTGAAGGAGAGAAGAGTAGTCAGAGACTCTTAAAAACGTAAATAGAGGAAATTATGAGGTCATGAAAGCAGAACTGTTCTGAACTAAATGGGCAAATTAGATTAAAGCATAACTCAATAGAGATGGAATGACAAACATTTAAGGGGATATACATTTCAATGTGTAAGAATAGACAAGACCCACCAGTGGTTAACTGGAAATATTAAAATATATATCAAGCTAAAACATCAAATCGATTACATGAAATTCTTAAGGGGGAGGGTGAGCAGCCAAAGGTAATTGTACGTATTGCTACCAACATCACAGGGAGGAAAACGGATGAGGTCCTGAAGAATAATCTTAGGGAGTCAGGCAAAAAGTTAAAATGCAGGATCTCAAAAGTAGTGATTTCTGAACTACTTCCGGTGCCATGTCTTAGCTCGAGTAAGAATAAAAGGATTTTACAAAAGAATGTAGGGGGCAGATATTCAGATTCTTGGATCACTGGGATCCCTTCTGGGGTAGAGGTGACCTGTACAAGAGGGACTGGTTGCATCCGAACTGGAGGAGTGTCGAATTGTCTGAAACTGATAGTTGCATGATGGGAAAACTGGCCAACCCCTGGTTGTAACAGAATACAAGTTAAGATTTTAGCAAAGGTCAAAGCATTGCTAACCTCAGCAGAATCTGATGTAGGCAAAGTCCACGTAAATTCTTTAACCTTGGTAGACTCGTCAGAGTTTGATTAGCTGGCTCCACATAAATTCTGGGATACTGACTAAGCCTAAATAAAGAACATTCCACAAAATCCTCTGAGCTCCCAACAAGGACAAGATTATGGGATGACGTACGTGACAAGGTTTTGGGAAGTCAATATGATAAACCTCATAAGTAATAACAGATCATAATTCAATGTACTGGTCTAATGGATGACTAACCTCAAGTTATTGATAGCTATAAGGTTTAAGTGTAAAGATTCCTGCTTTTCTCTCTGTAAGCACAAATTTGTGAGAGAAGCTCAGAGCTGTGATCAGCTCTCTCGTTCTCTTTCAGGTTCAGCCATTCTGCATGCAGCTTCCTTACTAATAAAGGCCAATTGTTTTGTCGGAACAAGGCTTGTTGAATTTTCTCGAGTATTGTTGATTTTAGCTTTTGGTCCTGTAGCTTTTTGTAACCCATTTCTACAGGGGACTAATATCCTGGCGGAGAGATTTGCTAGAGCCATTTGGCAGGATTTAAACTAGTCTGGCAGAGGGGTGGGATCCAAAACAGAAAGGAAAGAGAAGGTTGAGGACAGTACAGAAGGTAATAAGAGCTAATTAAATTGCAAAGGCATTGGTATTTGGTAATCCTAGTACTAGACAGAGTAGGCAAGAGCATGGCAGGAAGCAAGGAAAATCTGAGTTAAATTGCATTTATTTCAATGCCAGGTAAGGCAAATGAACTCGGCATGGATGGGTACATGGGAATGGAATATTATAGCTATTACAGAAACATGGCTGAGGGAGGGACAGGATTGGCAACTCAATGTTCCAGGGTACCCATGCTGTAGGAAGGATAGAAGGGAGGTAAGAGAGGAGGGGGAGTTGCATTTTTGATTAAGAACCTCACAGCAGTACTGAGAGAAGACATTCTTCAGAGTTCGCCCACTGAGTCTATGTGGGTAGAACTGAGAAATAAAAAGGCAGAAATCACTTTGATAGCATTTTACTATAGGCCCCACAATAATCTGGAGATTGAAGAGCAAATATGTAAGGTGATTGCAAGAATAATAGGGTTGTTACAGTAGAGGGGTTTTAACTTTCCTAACATCAACTGGGACTGCCGTAGTGTTAAGAGCAAGACTGCCGTAGTCCATGCCTTTCACGCTGGCTATTAGACAGGAACTTTCAAAAGTTAATTGATAGAAGGCTGTTGGCAGGTGAAGGGGCACCTGGTAAGTGGGAGGTTTTCAAACGTGAGTTAATGAGAGTTCAGTGCCAGCAAGTTCCTGTTAAAGTGAGGGGTAAGACTGGCAGCAGTACAAAACTGTGGACTAGAGTTATTGAGACTGGTCAAGAGGCAGCATATGTAGGCAGCTGAGATCAAGTTAATTCCTTGAGGAGTATGGAGAGTGTCAGACTACACAGGAGAAACCAGGAGGGCTAAAAGCGGACATGACTCTGGCTGATATGGTAAAGGAAAATCCAAAGAGATTCTACAACTACAAGAAGGGCAGAAGAACAACCAGGGAGAGAATAGGGGATCTTAAAGGTCAACACGGCCATTTATGTGCTAGGCCATAAAAGATGGGTGAGATCCTAAATGAATATTTCTTGTCAGTTTTGACCAGCATGAAAGGCATGGATGTTAGGGAACTTGGGGAAACAAATAGTGATATCTTGAAGAAAGTCCACATTACAGAAGAGATGGTGCTGCAAGTCTTCCCTGGGATCTGATGGAGAATATCCCAGGATTTTGTGGAGGCTAAGGAGGAAACTGTGGGCCTCCTAGCAGATATTTGTACCATCAACAGCCATGAGTGCAATGCCAAAGATTGGAGGGTAGCTAATAGAGTTATAGAGATGTATAGCATGGAAACAGACCCTTCGGTCCAACCCATGCATGCCGACCAGGTATCCCAACCCAATCTAGTCCCACCTGCCAGCACCCGGCCCATATCCCTCCAAACCCTTCCTATTCATATACCCATCCAAATGCCTCTTAAATGTTGCAATTGTACCAGCCTCCACCACTTCCTCTGGCAGCTCATTCCATACACATACCACCCTCTGTGTGAAAAAGTTGCCCCTTAGCTCTCTTTTATATCTTTCCCCTCTCATCCTAAACCTATGCCCTCTAGTTCTGGACTCCCTGACCCCAGGGAAAAGATTTTGTCTATTTATCCTATCTATGCCCCTCAATTTATTGTTGTGCCATTATTTAAGAAAGGCTGCAAGGAAATGCCTGGGAACTACAGACCAGTCAGCCAAATGCCTGTGTTGGGTAAATTGTTAGAGGGGATTCTGAAAGACAGGATCTACATGCATTGGAGAGGTAAGGACTCATTTGGTGTAATCAGCATGGCTTTGTGTATCCAAAATTGTGTCTCACAAATTTGATTAAGCTTTTTGAAGGGGTGACCAAGAAGATAGATTACAGCAATGCCCTAGACGTAGTCTACATGGACTTTGGTAAGGCCTTTGACAAGGTACTGCGTAGTAGGTTGTTGAGTAAGATTAAATCTAATGCGATCCAGGGAGAGCTAGCCAACTGGATGCAAAATTGGCTTGATGGTAGAAGACAGAGGGTGGTGGTAGAGGGCTGTTTGTAGACTGGAGGGCAGGGACCAACAGTGTGCCACAGGGATTGATACTGGATCCACTGTTATTCATCATTTATATAAATGATTCGGATGATAATTTCAGAGATATGGTTAGTAAATCTGCGAATGACACCAAGATTGGTGTGTACAGTGGGCAGTGAGATCTTGATCAACTAGGCCAGTGAGCCAAAGAACGGCAGGCTGAGTTTAACAAATGGTTCAAAGCAGGTTAGAACTTACACAGTCAATGGTTGGGCTCTGGGAAATGTTAGAGAACAAAGAGATTGAAGGGTACAGGTTCATAGCTCCTTGAAAGTTAGAGTCACAGCTATACAGGGTGATGAAGAAGGCGTTTATTGGTCAGAGCAGAGTGTATAGGAGTTGGGAGGTCTTGTTGCAGCTGTAGGTGATGTTGGTGAGGCCACATTTGGAGTATTGCGCGCAGTTCGGGTTGCCCAACTACAGAAAACATATTATTAAACTAGAAATAATGCAGAAAAGCTTCACTAGGATGCTACCTGGACTGAAAAGTTTGAGTTAGGAGGAGAGGTTGGACACGCTGGAGTGCAGAAGGTTAAAAGGTGACCTTACAGAGCTCTACAAAGTCATGAGAGGCACTGATAAAGTAGATAGCTAACAGCTTTTCACCATGATTGGGAATCTAAAACTAGAGGGCATAGGTTTAAGTGAGGGGGGAGAGATACAAACAAGTCCAGAGAGGCATCTTTTTCACACAGGGTGGTGAGTGTCTGGAATGGATTGCCAGAGGTAGTGGTAGAAGCAATGACAATTTCTTAAATTAAGAAATATTTAGACAGGTACATGCACAGGAGAGATATGGAAGGATATGGACCAAACGCAGACAAATGGGACTAGTTTAATTGTGAAAACTGGGCGGCATGGGCTGAAAGGTCTGTAAACCTCTTTTACTCTATGACCTGATGAAAAACTTGTGCAAGTCAGAATAGAAAAAGAAGCAAAGATTAACCAAGAATACAGAAAAGGGAAACATTACTGTATGAAAGAGAGCTGGCCAGAAACAAAGCAGAAATGAGTTTCCATAAATAATTGAACCAGAAAGTTAACAAAGTGAAATTGGTCCGTTATAAAATGAGATTGAAGTGTAGTGTAAAATAACAAAACGCCAGATGAATTTTGCATCGGTCGTCAATATAGAAGATTTTGTTGAGAAGATTTGTAGCTCAGGTTGAGTTTCTGGATGCAGGTCTACTCGCTGAGCTGGAAGGTTTGTTTTCAGATGTTTCGTCACCATGCGAGATAATATCTTCAGCGAGCCTCCAAATGAAACACTGGTGGTATAGCCCGCTTTTTATTTCCATGGGTTGGTGATGTCATTTCCTATGATGATATCATGATGTCACCACGGGATATGACATCACCAGCCCAAGGAAACTCAAACTTATAAATAGAAAGTGGGCTACACCACCAGTGCTTCATTTGGAGGCTCGCTGAAGATGTTACCTAGTATGGTGACGAAACGTCTGAAATCAAACCTTCCAGCTCAGCGATCAAACCTACATCCAGAATATAGAGGATACAAGTAATCTCTCAGAAATCACGATATTTCAGGAAATGGGGAGGCAAGGAGGAATTCAAGAAATTACAAATCACCAGAGAAGTGTTATTGAATACATTGTTAGAAATTTGAACTGATATGTGCATACAGCTTGATGCACTTCACCCTCGGGTCTCAAAAGAAATGGCTGTTGAAATCGTTTACACATTGATTTGATGATGGTCCCACTGTAATAGAAGATGGGGAATGCAACTACATTATTCAAAAAGGGACTTAAAGTAGGAAACTCCAAGCTAGTTAGTTTAACATCTATCAGAGAGAAAACGTTAGAAGGTATTAAAGAATTTATCACAGGGCACTTGGATAGTTTTGAAGTAAAGTCAACATCATTTTGTGAACTCGAAATCAGTTTGAGGAGAAAACAGATACTGTGGTTAAGAGATAACAGTGGATATAATGTGCTTAGATTTCCAGGCGGCACTTGTAAAGGTGCCACATCAATAGTTGGAAGAAAATAAAAACTTATGGTGTAAAGGTTAGCACGTTGGCATGTATAGAAGCTTGACTACCTAACTACCTTTCCTGATGAAGGGCTTTTGCCCGAAACGTCGATTTTGCTGAAGCTCCTCGGATGCTGCCTGAACTGCTGTGCTCTTCCAGCACCATTGATCCAGAATCTGGTTTCCAGCATCTGCAGTCATTGTTTTTACCTACCTAACTGGAAGCAGAGAGTAGGCATAATTTTTTTTCCCAAATTGGCAAGACATAATAGGTGATGTGCCAGAGGGATCAGTGTTGGGCCCTCAACTGTTTACAACCTGTATAGATTACTTGAAGTATGATTGGCAAATTTGATGACACAAAGATAGGAAGGAAAGTAATTTGTGAATAGGACATAAGAATGTTACAAAAACATACAGATAAGTGGGAACATATTTGGCAAATGAGGTATAATGTAAGAACATGTGACACTGTCTATTCTGAAAGAAGAATAGAGGGTGCCCAGATTGGAGATCTGCCATCCTTGTGAACAAATCGCAAAATGTTTGTATGCACGTACAGAAAGTAATTAAGAAAACTAACAACTCTATAATTTATTACAATGGGAATTGAATACTCAAATAGGGAGGTTTTGCTTCAGTTGAGAGCACTACAAAGACTATATCTGGGATACTATGCATATATTAGTCAGCTTATTTAAGGAAGAATGTAAATGTGTTGCAGGCAATTCAGTTTTCTAGACTAATAATTGGAATGACTGGGTTGTCATCTTGAGAAAGGTTACATAGGCTGCACTTGATTCCATTGGAAGAGTAACCGGTGACATGATTGAAATATATAAAATGCTGAGGGGTCTTGACAGGGTAGATGAGGAGAGGATGCTTCCCCTTATGGGAGAATCTAGAACTTGGGATCACTGTATAAGAATTGGGATCATCCATTTAAAACAGAGTTGAGACAAAATGTTGTTTCTCAGGGGTTGCAAGCCTTCAGAACACTCAAAAGGCAGAAGCACAATCCTTGAGTATTTTTGAGGTACACAGATTCTCGTTACGAAAGGGATTGAAAGGTTATCAGTGGTTGGCATGAATGTGGATTTGAGATTACAATCAGTTACGACCTTATTGAATGTCACAGTAGATTCAGGGGTCTGATTGGCCTTTTCCTGGTCCTAATTTGTATACTTACATCATTATCTGACAGGAAATAAAGTATGGATAAGTGGGGTATTTTTAATGTGACAGTAGAGTGCCATCAGGATCAGAAATTCACAATCCATATTAATGACCTAGATGCACTGCACCCTGTCTGTTTATCCAAGTTTGTTGATAATTCAAACTTAGGTGCAAAGAGATTAGTTAGGTTAAGTGATTGGGCAACAAGGTGGCAGATGAAGTAAAATGGAAGTATAAGATTATTCATTTTCAAGAGTAGAAAGACAAAATATTTTTGAAAAATACTTGAAACCTATAAACATTGATATTCTAAAGCACCTGGATGCACTCTAACAGGTACACGGGTAGCAAGCGATCAGGAAAGCAAATGGCATGTTGATTTTACTGCAAGGGGATTGAAGTATAAGAATAATAGAGGTTTCCTATAATTGATGAGAACTCATCTGCAAGTGTGTAGTTTTGGTCTTTATGTTTACGAAACGATATAATTTGTCATGGAGGGATACAGGAAAGATTCACTAGAATAGTCTCAAAATGAGAGGGTTAGCCTATTATTGGAAGCGGACTAAATATACCTTCTGGTTTGTATAAGAACAAGAGGTGAGCATATTGAAATATAGAAATGATTTGGAGGCGCTGGTGTTGGACTGGGGTATACAAAGTTAAAAATCATACAACACCAGGTTATAGTCCAACAGGTTTATTTGGAAGCACTAGCTTTTGGAGCGCTGCTTCTTCATCAGGTGGCTAGTGCTTCCAAATAAACCTTCTAGACTATAACCTGGTATCATATGATTTTTAACCTTGAAATATAGAAAGATTCTAAGAGATGTAAATGCTAACATAATGGTAATTTTCCTAATGTAGTATATCTAGAATACGAGAGCACAATCTCTAAACAAGTGACTGACCAATTAGATCGGAGATGGGGACAGATTTCTTCACTAAAAGGAGTGTGAATATTTGGAATTTCCTACCATTGTCAAATGAGAATACTGCTGACACCCGCAAAACTTTGTCAGTATAATGTGCATGCATAGTAATTTATGCCAGAAATGGCGATATCATTCCATTCCGTTGACTTATACTGAGTGCTTTTCACTGTTAAAAGAATAGTAATTCTTTTTTGTTGGTAGAGCTTTTCACAAAGTACACATTTCTCTGCATGCAGAATGAGAATCTTTCAGGATGTCAGGAGACACTGTATAAATGACATTTGTTTTTTAAAAATCTTTTAAATATAGATCAAAGTTATAATTTATTGGTCGATGATGACATTTAATTTTAAAACGCATTGAAATCTTACATTTAGAACAAAGTGCAAGATGTGATAGGGATGATCGTTAGTCTAATTCCACTTTTCTCCTGCTCCCCATAATCCTTGACTTCAGAAAAGACTAAACAACTGTGAGCCCTGCCTTAAATATATTATTTAAATGTAAATTAAAATTATAATTCAAGTCACAGTCTTTTTGAAAACTTGTACTTTTTTTAAAAAAGGTGAGCACCGTTCCTCAACTTTACATATCATTTTCAGCACAATTCTATGAGTGTGTCTTAAGAAGAATGCAATTATGAAGTGTTAATCCCACCCTTTATCAATTCACGCCTTTGAAGAACAAGGGACGTTAAACCCAAACCCCACAACCAGGTCTTGTTATCACATGGGCTGCAACCACACACAACCCTTTGTCAGCTGTTCATTTTCCTAGGCAGACTTTCACCCAGTATTTTAGTTGTCCAACTGTTTTTCTCTCTCTTTGGGCTCTATCTCCATCTATGGTTTATTCCCTCACCTCTCCCTCCACCCATCCTCTGCTTAACTACCAACGTTTTCTTAGTATCACCAGTTCTGAAGGAGGATCAACAGACCCAAAACGTCATAAAGACTCTGCTTTCTCTCCACAGTTGCTGCCAGGCCTACTGAGTTTTTTTTCCAGCAATTTCTGTTTACAGCATCTGCAGTTCCTTCAGTTTTACAGTATGTTAAAAATCTCATTGCCTCATGGCTGAATTACGCTGGTGCTACAAAGTACTTGGCTGTCATAAAAGAGAGTGAATGAACAAGCCACACTTAGAAAATGGTGTATGATTCAGAAGTCTAGGCAGAGCCTGGTAAGAGAATTGCAGTGAATCACTAAAAGTCACACAGTTTAGACAAATGCAACAAGTAACATGGTCTAGATTCGCAAAAATACTGACAAGATAGAACAGATAATGGTGATAGCACAACTTCTTCCAAGCACAAAATTAATAAATCTTGTGTACTTCACCTTTCACAAAAAGTAATGGTTGAAACAGATTCCAAAAAGTGCTGTTAAATGCAGATTTAAAATGATTAAATTAATGCCACATTACCCAATGGGTTCAGAAATACTGGGAAAATAAACATGTTTGCTGCAGGGGCTATGTCTTCTAAAGCTGACAGGCTGGTGTATTATCCAAAATACTTGAAAAAAGCACAAGAACAAATACGAGGTTCCTTTATTTTGTAGCTCAGTGTCTGACATCTGCTCCATCTAACCATACATGCTTTTCAAATTGTTAAAAAAAATCAGACAAATTTCTCGAACTAATCCTTGCACCCAGAACAATTTTGCTCAAGAGTGTAAAGCTCACACATTAGCTCATGCATTATGTTAGACTTGCAGAGCATTTGGTGATCAAGGCAACATTTGGGAGTTCTGAAGAAGAGTCCCATTGGACTCGAAGTGCTGAGTCTTTTCCCTCAGATCCTATCAGAAATGTTCAGTTTCTCTAGCATTTTGGATTAGCATTTCAGACCTGCAGCATATTCAGAACTTTGTTCTTAACAACATTTAGGACAGCTGTGTGTGTTAATTCTGCACGTGAAACATCAGCAGGTTGCATTTCCAGGATCAAATGTCAGTCTGGTTACAGTCATGTAATTCTCCCTTGCCCTCAAGGACCTATACTTTTGCACAGTGCAATAATTAGTCAGTCAAGAAAAGGACATTTCCCTACTTTGTTTCTTCCAAGTATTTCTGACAGTAACTCAATATAGAAAGGCTTGCAAAGATTAGATTAGATTAGATTACTTACAGTGTAGAAACAGGCCCTTCGGCCCAACAAGTCCACACCGCCCCGCCGAAGTGCAACCCACCCATACCCATGCATTTACCCCTTACCTAACACTACGGGCAATTTAGTATGGCCAATTCACCTAACCTGCACATCTTTGGACTGTGGGAGGAAACCGGAGCACCCGGAGGAAACCCACGCAGACACGGGGAGAACGTGCAAACTCCACACAGACAGTCGCCTGAGACGGGAATTGAACCCGGGTCTCTGGCGCTGTGAGACAGCAGTGCTAACCACTGTGCCACCGTGCCGCAAGGAATTGCATGTGCAATCATCTGTGCATGTAGAAAGTCTGTTACTGGACATGCTGCATTACTATTCATTACAGCTTTGCTTTCTAACAGATTAAACCCTCTCTGACTCTGATTCTTAGTTAAGTATGCAGGAACTTATTTGAGGTGAGGGGCTGCACGGTGAATCAATTAAAATATTTCTCTTCCGCAAATTCCTAGGCTCTCTTTCAAATTTGAAAGCTGCAACAGGATATGGTTTTTCACATTCACTTGGTTGCCAAGGAGCTGCAGCGTGAATTAAATGAAAATCCGCTGCTTCATTTACTAATGGATTGAAATTTGCTATTACCCTGTTTCATGCCAATACACACTATACTCAATTTTTACCATCTCCCTCGGATTCTTCCTAGAGTACTGGGCATCAGAAATACCTCCCGTTTTAGGTCCAACCTGCCAATCTTCATAAGGCAATTGAGGCATGAGTACATCACAGATGAACACGATCACTCTCTTTTCCAATGTTAGCAAATTGGCCCTTTTATTGAAGCAGTTAATTTCTCGGAGTGTACAGGGCTGAAACCTCAGCTGCCTTTTCTATTTTTAGAGACACCTTAGTTAACTCTCGCACCCCTACTACCGTATTTGCTTCAAAGCTGCTACATCAGCACGGATGGATAAGCAAATCAAAATTTTCTGGTCTGGATGATCTAGCATCACACAGCGTATGCTACCACCAACTAGACTTTTTTTTAGACAGCTAGAGATTTCTGGGGATCAATAACAACTTGCAATTTTATATTGCCTTAGTATATTGCAAGGCACCCCATTAAGGGAATAATCAGACAAGTCACAGATGTTAGGTCTGATGAATAGGAGTTGTGTCCAAGAGTAGGTTCTAAGGAGTAACTGGGGAGAGACAGAGGTTTAGGGAACATTCAACGCCAGTGCTCATTTTAAAAAAAACTTGTTGAATCAGGATTTCTAAACAAAAGTCATTCAAATATTGCACATCTCTTTGCTATCAGTGTATCAGAGCCCACAGTTCCAACAACAGGCTTGTGTTTTCTTGCCCTTACTTTTAATGTTATTATCTCTCTAGATGTCCACAGATAATTTTACAACCATGCCTTTTGGTTGAGCTAAATATTACAGCATTACAGATTGACACCTCTGGTTTTTCTTTAACCTTGGTGTCTTTTCCCCCCCAATAACATAGCTGAAACTGGGAGACATGACCCAGAACTCAGCCTTGGATCGTGGGAAATGCCAAGCATCAACACTGCTGCCTGCACTGCAGTGATAACATTCTGTAGATGCTTGCTGCTCTGCTTTCACAGCTCAACTATTTTAAGATTGGGATCATAAGACAGAAAGTATTACATACAAGGCCCAGAAACGTTTACCACTTTGACTGCTGCAGTCAATTACAAAAATGAGAGAATTCTGAAGATGGAAAATGAAAACTTTAACAGACTCAAAATTTTGCATTCAAGACTCCCAGCTGTGGGTAGTTTGCACAGAGACATTTCATGAGCCACAGATTTTACAACTGACAGACTGACAATGGCAAACCACAATCAGGAGGTTGGCCACCTCATACTAGAGCTTCTCTTGTAATGTAGCTTGGAGTTATAACTTTCTTTTCCTTCCCATTCCAAACTGCACTGCCATTGACCCTGCACTCCAAAGATTGCAGCAGTCTGAGAAACAATTCGCCACTTCCTTCTCCAGGGCAACTGGGGAAGGGAAATAAAAGGTGGCCTAACCAGTGGTGCCCACATCCCATGAATGAATTAAAAAAAAACAGTTGTGCTGGCTGCTGCAGCACTGCAATTTTCTTACAAAAAAGAATATTGCAAAGATCAAGTTTCCACAAAAAACACTCCCTGGCTCCTGTTTTCAGAAGATTCATCCCACAATTAGGGCTCTTATAATTACATGTTTTTAATATTCAGTCCCTCTAATAACCTGTTGGGCAGGCAGTGAGGTTTGATGTCTGTTTCACTTGTTATTTACTGCTATTGAGTTAAAGCTTCAAGCAAAAACAAGTTACACCCAATTGGTCTCGGCAGGCCTTAAAATCCAAGCTACTCTAAACAAACACATGCGCTATATCATTCCAATGTCTTCACTTTCTAAGAGCTAAATATAAAAGCTGTTATCACAGTCCATCATCTCCATTTGCTGCAACACGATACTTGTGCCTGAAGTCGCTGCTTTTCCACACAAATTACTGCGAGGTGATGTCCTTTATTTCCTTCCTGCATCAGCTGAGAGGAGCTTCCAATTTCTGGATGCAATGTCACCACATCTTTCAATTCGGATGCCCGCACTGTCAAAACTATTACTGAAGCTCTGAAGGAATCCCTAAATTGAGTATCAAACCAAAAAGTACTAAGCTGTTTTCCATAACAAATATCAATTAAGCGTTTGCTCAAACTGCTTCTGTTCCCCTCCCAGATTCCTGGTACGTCAGTATAGAATCATAGAATCCCTGCAGTGTGGAAATAGGCCATTTCGCCCAACAAGTCCACACTGACTCTCCGAAGAGTCAGACCCATTCCCCCTAACTTATATTTATCCCGACTGATGCACTAACCGACACAGCCCTGAACACTATGGACAGTAGTGGAGTTGATGGAAATGGACTCCCTTTACCCTATGACTCTCGGTTTTTCTTTCCGTTATGCCTTTCATTTTACAGTCTATAACATGTGACCAACAGTACAACAAAGAAAGAAATTTAGATACTATATACATACACACAAATATGCTCTAGTGACATGATAGCATGCCTTAAAATCTTCACTGTAACCACTCTAACTGCATTGTCTTTCCATAATAGTAAATGAATCTCACTATGCCACACCTGGGTATAGGCACAAACCTACCTTAAGATGTTGCATGCTTACCAGCTGCAGCCCATTCCAATGGCAATGTTAACTTCTCAAATAATTAACTATAAAATTGACCGAAGGATCTATGCAGACTTCACAATTTGAGTTTAGATCTTAAAGGCATATAACGTTTCAGTCTTGATGGAACAGCAGACATCTGAAGTTGTATGAGCTTAATTATAAGAGACCCATTCGTAACTTAAATCAAAAGTCAGCAAGCATATGGCAGTAATCTAATGATGACTTGCCATCTGCTTAAACTTCACATGCAGAATGTGTTTTGAATGCCGAAGTTTCTTATTGCCCGAATCTACTTCCGCTATTTATTGCGGAAAAGCTTTCAGGGATATATTGCCTTTGCTTTGTGACATTACTTTCGTTGATTCAATGATTGTTGAATCAAGGGGAATTTCACAGCTCAACTACTTTAAGTGGTAACATCAATAGATGAGTAAATCAGAGGCTCAGGTTAATGCTCTGCAGACACTGGCTCTATCCCGTCACAGCAGCTCATGGGATATTCTATCAATAAAATCTGCAATTGAAAGCTACTCTCAGTACGAGTTAGGTAACTATGACTTACCATTTGTTGTGATATCCCATTCAGCTTCCTTTTGAGGACACAACTTTGTAACTCATCACCGAGCTCACCTCTACTCAATGTAGGATTCCTAGCTGCTGACCTATTCTTGCAGCCACAATAGGTATATGGCTAGTCTAGTTTCTGATTAATGGTCAAGGATGTTGATTGTGAGGGATTCAGCAATGATAACACCATTGAATGTTAAGGGGTGTTGATTAGATTCTCATTTGTTGGCGATGCTCAGTGTGGCACATGTGGTATGAATGTTACTTACTACTGATCAATCCAAGCCTGGATATTGGTCAGGTCTTGCTGCATTTGGACATGACTGCATTAGTAACTGAGGAGCTGCAAGTGCTGAACATGATGAAATCATCAACGGCCACCTCCACTTCTGAATTTGTGGTGGATGAAGCTCATTAATGAAGTAGCTAAAGATGATTGGGCTTAGACATTTTCCTAAGGAACTGGAAACTCTTGTGGAGCCAGGAAGCCTGGATTCAAACTCCACCTGCTCAGGAAGTGTGTAATGACATCTCTGAAAGGTTGATGAGGAAGATGTCTATCCTGAGGAACTGGGGGCTCTTATGGCACAGTGACAGTGACCCATCTCTGAGCCAGGATGTCTGGGTTGAAGTCCCACCTGTTCCAAAGGTGTATCTTAACATGTCTGAATAGGTTGATCCAAAAATATTTATCCTGAGGAACTCCACTGTTGAACCATGAACCCCATCATTCTCTCTGGTGTCTTGACCAAGATTCAGTCTCCCGAAGATCGCAAGAAAAAAAAATCTGGTCAATGTGATTGCTATTTCTGGGATCTTGCTAAATGCAAATCAGCTGCTGTGCTTTTAGGTTTGCTCACTGAGCTGTAGGTTTGATATCCAGACATTTCATTACCTGGCTGGGTAACATCATCAGTGGTGACCTCCCAGTGAAGTGAAGCTGTTGTCTCCTGGTTTCTATTTATATGTTTGTCCTGAATGGGGTTCCTGGGGTTTGTGGTGATGTCATTTCCTGTTCATGTTCTGAGGGGTTGATAGATGGTATCTAGATCTATGTGTTTGTTTATGGCATTGTGGTTGGAGTGCCAGGTCTCTAGGAATTCTGTGGCATGTCTTTGCTTAGCCCGCCCCAGGATAGATACGTTGTCCCAGTCGAATTGGTGTTTTTTTTTCATCCGTGTGTAGGGCTACGAGGGAGAGAGGGTCGTGTCTTTTTGTGGCTAGCTGGTGTTCGTGTATCCTGGTGGCTAACTTTCTGACTGTTTGTCCTACGTAGTGTTTGTGGCAGTCCTTGCATGGAATTTTGTAGACTACGTTGGTTTTGTCCATGGGTTGTACTGGGTCTTTTAAGTTTGTTAGTTTTTGTTTGAGAGTATTGGTGGGTTTGTGTGCTACTAGGATTCAGAGGGATCTTAGTAGTCTGGCTGTCATTTCTGAGACTTCTTTGATGTATGGTAAGGTGGTTAGGGTTTTTGGCTGTGTTTGGTCTGCTTGTCATGGTTTGTTCTTGAGGAATCTGCGCGCTGTATTTTTTGAGTATCCGTTCTTCTTGAATACGTTGTATAGGTGGTTCTCCTCTGTTTTCCAAAGTTCGTCTGTGCTGCAGTGTGTGATGGCTCGTTGGAATAGTGCTCTGATACAGCTCTGTTTGTGTGTGTTGGGATGGTTGCTGGTGTAGTTAAGTGTTTGGTCAGTGTTTGTCGGTTTTCTGTATACACAGGTTTGTAGTTCTCCGTTGTCCTTTCTTTCGACTGTGACGTCCAGAAATGCGAGTTTGTTGTCAGTTTCTTCCTCCTTGGTGTACTTTATGCCTGTGAGGGTGTTGTTGATGATGTTAAATGTCTCTTCTATTTTGTTTTGTTTTGTGATGACAAAGGTGTCATCTACGTAGCGGACCCAGATTTTTGGTTTGATGGTTGGTAGGGCTGTTTGTTCTAGTCTTTGCATTACCGCTTCTGCTATGAATCCTGATCGCGGAGATCCCATGGTGTGCCGTTGGTTTGTTTGTAGATTATGTTGTTGAAGGTGAAGTGGGTGGTGAGGCACAGGTCCTCTAGCTTCATGATGTTTGCGTTGGTAATGTGATTGATGGTGGTTGGGGTGTGTGTGATGGTCTCTTCTAAAAGTGTGGTAAGTGTTTCCTTTGCCAGGTCGATGTTGATGGAGGTGAACAGTGCTGTTACGTCGAATGAGATCATTGTTTCGTCTTCCTCTATTTTGGTGTTTTTGATGATTTTTAGGAATTCTGGGGTGGAGTGGATGGAGTGCCTCTTCTACTAGATATTATAGTCTTGCGTGTAGTTCTACATAGAACATAGAAGAATACAGCGCAGTACAGGCCCTTGGGCCCTCGATGTTGCGCCGATCCAAGCCCACCTAAACTACACTAACCCACTATCCTCCATATACCTATCCAATGCCCTCTTAAATGCCCATAAAGAGGGAAGAGTCCACCACTGTTACTGGCAGGGCATTCCATGAACTAACGACTCGCTGAGTGAAGAACCTACCCCTAACATCAGTCCTATATCTACCCCCCCTTAATTTAAAGCTATGCCCCCTTGTAATACCCGACTCAATACGCGGGAAAAGGTTCATACTGTCGACCCTATCTAACCCCCTAATCATCTTGTACACCTCAATCAAGTCACCCCTAAACCTTCTTTTCTCGAGTGAAAACAGCCCCAAGTGCCTCAGTCTTTCCTCATACGATTTTCCTTCCATACCAGGCAACATCCTGGTAAACCTCCTCTGCACCCGTTCCAATGCCTCCACATCCTTCCTATAGTATGGCGACCAAAACTGCACACAATATTCCAGATGCGGCCGTACCAGAGTCTTATACAACTGCATCATGACCTCAGGACTCCGGAACTCAATTCCTCTACCAATAAAAGCCAGTACGCCATATGCCTTCCTCACCGCACTATTTACCTGGGTGGCAACTTTCAGAGATCTGTGTACATGGACACCAAGATCCCTCTGCTCATCCACACTACCAAGTATCCGACCATTAGCCCAGTACCCCATCTTTTTGTTATTCTTCCCAAAGTGAATCACTTCGCACTTAGCTACATTGAATTCCATCTGCCACCTTTCTGCCCAGCTCTGCAGCTTCTCTATATCCTGCTGTAACCTGCCACATCCTTCCTCACTGTCAACAACTCCTCCGACTTTCGTATCATCCGCAAACTTGCTCACCCAACCTTCTAACCCCTCTTCCAGGTCATTTATAAAAATTACAAACAGCAATGGTCCCAAAACAGATCCTTGCGGAACACCGCTAGTGACGGCACTCCATGAAGAAACTATGCCATCAACTACTACCCTCTGTCTTCTTCCATCCAGCCAATTCCTAATCCAAACCTCCAACTCACCCTCAATGCCATATCTCCGTATTTTCTGCAGTAGCCTACCATGGGGAACCTTATCAAACGCCTTACTAAAATCCATATATACCACATCTACCGCTTTCCCCTCATCAACCTCCTTCGTCACCTTTTCAAAGAATTCAATAAGGTTTGTGAGGCACGACCTGCCCTTCACAAAACCATGCTGACTATCCTTGATCAAATTATTCCTATCCAGATGTGCATAAATCCTATCCCTTACAATTCTCTCTAAGACTTTGCCCACAACAGAAGTGAGACTCATCGGCCTATAGTTACTAGGGCTATCCCTACTCCCCTTTTTGAACAAGGGAACCACATTTGCTATCCTCCAGTCTTCTGGGACTACTCCTGTAGACAAAGAGGACATAAAAATCAAGGCCAATGGCTCTGCAATCTCCTCCCTTGCTTCCCAGAGAATCCTAGGATAAATGCCATCAGGCCCAGGGGACTTATCTATTTTCACCTTTTCCAGGATTTCCAACACCTCATCTCTACATACCTCAAAGCCATCCATTCTACTTATTTGTGACTCAGTATTCTCATCGACAACAATGCCCTGTTCCTGAGTAAATACTGAAGAAAAGTATTCATTCAGTGTCTCCCCAATCTCTTCCGCCTCCACACGCAACTTCCCCCTACTATCCTTGACTGGACCTATTCCTACCCTAGTCATTCTTTTATTCCTTTTATTCTTTGGCCAGTCTGTAAGTTGGTGTTCCGGGTAGTGAGACTATGGGTCTGAGGGGGCTCCTGGTTTATGGATTTTTGGTAGTCCGTAGAATCGTGGGGAGTTGGCTCCGTCTGGTTGCATTTTCTGGAATTCCATCTTGTTTAATTGGAACAAACCACGACAAGCCGACCTAACACAGCCAGAAACCCTAGCCACCTTACCATACATCAAAGAAGTCTCAGAAATGACAGCCAGACACTCCAACCACAACGTCATAAACAAACACATAGATCTAGATACCATCTATCAACCCCTCTGAAAATGAACAGGAAATGACATCACCACAAACCCCAAGAATCCTATCCAGGACAAACATATAAATAGAAAGCAGGAGACAACAGCTTCGCTTCACTTGAAGGTCGCCACTGATGATGTTACCTAGCCAGGTAATGAAACATCTGGATATCAAACCTACAGCTCAGCGAGCAAACCTACACCCTAAACCTTAACCTGAGCTACAAACATTCACAAACCCTGCTGTGCTTTCTACATCACAAAACTGAATTGAATTGAATTTATTGTCACGTGTACCAAGGCACAGTGAAAAGCTTTGTCTTGCGAGCAACACCGGCAGATCACGGAGTTAAGTAGCATCAATAGTAAATAATAGGTAAACAGCGGCAAAAACAAAAGCACAGGCATAGGCGAATGTTAAGAGTTTGAGAGTCCATTCAATATTCTAACAGGAGGGTAGAAGCGGTTTTGAAACTGGCTGATGCATGTGTTCAGGCTTCTGTACCTTCTCCCTGATGGTAGAGGTTGTAGAAAAACCAGGGTGGGCTGGATCTTTGAGAATGCTGGCGGCCTTTCCTTGACAGCAGGCCTAGTAGATGGATTTTACAGATGGGAGGTTGGCCTTTGTGATTGTCCGGGCTGAGTTCACCACTCTCTGTAACCGTCTCCGATCTTGAATGGTACAGCTGCCATACCAGGTAGTGATACATTCCGACAGAATGCTCTCAATGGCACACCTATAAAAGTTGGCAAGGGTATGTCAAATTCCTCAGCTGCCTGAGGAGAGGATACATTGTTGGGCCTTTGTAACCAGTACGCCCACATGACGAGTCTAAGAAAGCTTATTGTGGATGACCACTCCCAGGAGCTTGGTACTCTCCACTCATTCCACCTTTGTGCTGTTAATGTGTGTGTGTGTGTGTGGGGGGGGGGGGCATGAGTTCCTTGGTTTTGCCGGCATTGAGAGCTAGGTTGTTCTCAGTGACCATTTTTACATGCTTCTAAAGTCTGCTTCGTCACCATTTGAGATTCGACCGACTATGGTGGTGTCATCAACATAACTTGTAAATGGCATTAGTCTGGTATTTGGTGATACAGTCCTGGGTATACAGCGAGCACAGTAGGGGACTGAGTGCACACCCCTGGGAGGCCCAAGTGTTGAGAGTGAGAGACGATGAAATATTGTCCCCAATCTTCACTGGTTGTGGTCTGTGGGTCAGAAAACCGAGGATCTAGTTGCAGACAGTGGGACTTAGCCCGAGATCACCAAGTTTAGTAATCAGTCTCGAGAGGATAATAGTGAGTAGGATTCTTACGTAGCTATTCTTGGTGGTTAAGATGTTCTGGGGAGGAGTGAAGAGCAAGTGATATGGCATCTGACGTGGATCTGTTGGTCCGATAGGCAAATTGGAGTGAGTCAAGAGTAGTGGGGAGGCTGGAGTTGATTAATGCCATGACCAGCCTTTCAAAGCACTTCGTGACCACTGAAGTTAGGGACACTGGGCGGTAGGCATTGAGACAGGCTGCATGAGCCTTCTTAGGCACAGGGATGATGTTGGCCTCTTAAAGCAGGCAGGGACAGTGGCCTGCTGCAGGGAGAGGTTGAAGATGTCTGAGAAGACCTCCGCCAGTTGATCTGTGCTGACTCTGAGTGCACGGTCTGGTACTCCATCTGGTCCCATTGCTTTCCTTGGATTCACACAAAGGAAAGCTGATCTGACCTGTGATGCAGTGACTGTTGAGATAGACTCATCAGGACTTATCGGAATAAGTGTTACCTTTCCGCCGAAGTTCTGGTCAAGACAAGCATAGAAGGCGTCGAGACGATCTGGGAGGGATGTGTTATCGTCTGCTATCTTGCACTGTCTCTTTTTAG
Organism: Chiloscyllium plagiosum; assembly: GCF_037043375.1. Taxonomy (NCBI): domain Eukaryota; kingdom Metazoa; phylum Chordata; class Chondrichthyes; order Orectolobiformes; family Hemiscylliidae; genus Chiloscyllium; species Chiloscyllium plagiosum. The sequence goes on along the minus strand of NW_028270163.1, from coordinate 7,032,076 downwards.
AACCTGTGATGTCATTCAGTCCTTGCCATAGTTGCCGGGTGACTGTCTGGGTGTCTAGTTTGGATCAGTATTGGTCCTTGGCTGTCCTGCAGGCCTAACGAGCCCCAGGCTTGGGGCCTGCTGGAAAATGGAGGGACCAGAGAGACCTGCCACAGGAAGGAGAACCAACAAGAAGCGCTCCAGACCCCATAAGACGCCTGCCTGACATGAAATTAATTAGAACATACCTGGAGAGCAGCCCAAACACTTGTGCAAAAAACGTGGCTGGACCTGGAGCAGCAAATCGGCAGCAACTGAAACCAGGAACATCTCCACTGGGTCCAAAGCAAACTCCCTCCGGTAAAGAAAACCACAAACTGTGTGACCTACTACACTGGATCCTCAGAAGACCCTCTGCAAAAATACACTAAACTACACCAAACTTACTACATTTCAAATGTATTCCATTTGCTGTTAAAATATTTTAGGAAGTTTGTGAAAATACTTTATAAACACAAATTTTCTTCTTCATTTCCATGCTGTTTTGGTTCTCCTCTCCCTCAGGCAAAGAATTATCAACTTAGCTTCTTCTTTAGGTGCAACCTCCCACTCCCCTTTCAATTAAGTGCGCACGTTCATTTCTCTCATTCAGTCTACTTGCCAGAAGTTCATTCCTTTCTCCTCAAAGAGGAATATAAAAGATAGCAAAATATAACTTAATCACAGAATTCCTACAGTCTTTCACCCATTGAACCCACACCGATGCTCCAAAGAGCATCCCACCCAGACCCCATCCTAACCCTGCAACGCTGCATCTCCCATGGCTAATCCGCCCAGGCTGCACCTCCCTGGACACTATGGACAATTTAGCATGGCCAGTCCACCTAACCTACATATCTTTGGACTGTGGAAGGAAACCAGAGCAACATGGGGAGAATGTGCAAACTCCACACATATAGTTGCCAGAGTGTGGAATCGAATCCAGGTCCCTGGCGCAGTGAGACAGCTGTGCTAACCACTGAGGTACCGCGCTACACTCCAGAGAAGCAAATGATATTTTTATGCACTTGATTTGGACACAAATATTCAACTCTGGTGTACTTTTCATCACAAAGCGCCAGGGACAATCCATTTGGAGAGAACATTGGGTCAGTGTCCTTCAACTCTCAGCAGCTCATCACAAAGACAAGGTTTTGATGGAAATACTGCAGATTACTCCAGTTGTCTCACAATTTAATGCGGCAGAAACCATGAGTTTTAATACTTAAAATTGTTTAGTTCTACCAAGACAAGAACATTACCGCAAGTAAAACATAAATTATGTTGGTGTTTTTCAATTATGGGTACGTTAAACCTATAAAGCTGAACTGATGTTTGAGATCATTCAAAGGTTAATTTCCATGTGGGATTGTGATCAGGTGCTGGTTTTGTTTGTAGAGACGTTAAACATCATGCCACGAGCATTTTGTTTGAGACCAGTTTTACTTCTGTACAACAAACAGCTGCAATGTCCTTTTTTTTGCTGCAGTTACCAAAACAAAGCACAGCATTTTAAATGTGGTTATACCGATGATTGAAAGAGTGGTAGATTTGCTCACTTTTCAACTTAATGGTGATCTTTCTTTAACAACACCAAGCATTGTTGAGATAGCTTCAATTTGTCAGTTCGGATTCCCAGAGTTCTTTCATTTTCATCGAGATCCTGGGAGAATTCTCTCAGTTTTTTTTAAAAAGACGAGTTGAAAGGAGATCTTTTGCATCCAGTTCAATGAATACCCCTGGGATGGAATCTAACTTGTGGCTGGGTAACAAGGCTCCAAGCATCATGGAACAACCATCCATTTGGATCAATTTGGGGTGGAATCAGGTCCAGGTGTTTTGCATGAGGGGGGAAAGCAAGGTGAATTCCCTATGGGGCTTTCTTGTAGCGCAGTGGTAATGTACCTGTCCCTGGACCACAGAAGTCTGGGTCCAAGTTCCACCGGCTCCAGAGGTGTGCAATAACTGGTTGAGTAGAAAAAGATAGGTTAAAATTTTAAATATAAGTAGATCCCGGAGATCTTTTGAATGCAGATTTACTTATAGTGCTGACACTTATTTCTTGTCATTCCTATCTGGTGTGCAAAAGACTAACTGCATGGCATGAGGTAGCAACTGCATACACAAAAACATCCAGAGAAAAACATAAGGGCACAAATTTATAATTCCTCATTAAGTAGAGGATCTCAGATTAATGTCTGAGCCAAAAAGATTTTCCTTTCATCCAATCAGCTTGCTAAGCTTGAAGGTTTGTTTTCAGAAGTTTCATCACCATACCAGATAACATCATCACTGAGAGTCTTGGGTGAAACGCTGGTAGTATGTGCCACCTATCTATTTATAGCTCTTGGTTTCTTAAGTTAGGTGGTGTCATTTCGGTTCTTTTTCCAAGGGGAGATAGATAGGATTGAAATCAATGTATTTATTGATGGAGTTCTGGTTAGAATGCTGTAAGAATTCTCATACGTGCGTGTCTTTGTTTTGCCTGTCCTAAGATGTGTGTGTGTGTGGTCCCAGTCAAAGCGTTGTCCTTCTTTGTCTGTATGTATGGAAACTAGTGATTGTGGGTCGTGCCTTTTGATAGCCGGTTGGTGTTCATGTATCCTGGTTGCAAGTTTCTACAACGCAACCATAAACTATACTCACATTACCTTACATCAGCCATATCAGAAATGACTTCCAGACTACTCAGACGCTTTGGCATCATGGTAGCCCACAAACCTACCAACACACTTAAACAGTGACTAATGAACCTAAAGAATCCATTAGCTATTACCAGCAAAACTAATGTCATTTACAAGATACCATGCAAGAACTGTAAAAAAAACACATTAGACAAACTTGCCACCAGGATACATGTACACTAACTGGCCACCAAAAGACACGACCCACTATCACTAGTTTCTATACATACAGACAAAGAAGGACACCGCTTTGACTGGGACAACACACACATCCTAGGACAGGCGAAACAAAGATCGGATGAGAATTCTTAGAGGCATGGCATCCTAACCAGAACTCCATCAATAAACACATCGATTTAGATCCTATCTACCTCCCCTTGAAAATAAGAACCAGAAATGACATCACCCACCTTAAAAAAACAAGAGCTATAAATAGAGAGGTGGGACATACCATCAGGGCTTCACCACAGACTCTCACTGATGACGTTACCTAGCATGGTGATGAAACATCTGAAAACAAACCTTCAGGCTCAGAGAGCTAACTTACGTACTTATCAACCTGAGCTACAAATCTTAAAAATCGCTTATTAATTCAGTCTCAAATGGTGACATGGGATCTTTTAAATGCTTTTCAAGTATGGCAGGTGGGCCCACAAATAATGTTTCTCTGAAAAAACACACTTACGTTTAATCCACCCTGTGCCCTGCTGGACTGCCATGGGGTCATGTGTTTGCATACCATCTCTCTCAAAAATGAAATTTATCCTTAACCCCAACCAGAATGAGTTGTGCAAATGCACCACTACTTGTCACACCTACAAAGGAAGCCATACAGAATGGTAGTTTAACAGCACAGAAAGAGACCATTCAATCCAATGGCTTTACGCCAATGCAAATACTCCACAAAAGCCTTTTGATTCCTCTTTCACCTCACCCCATTATAGCACATATTTCAGCTTCTTTCTGCATCATCTAACTTAGAGATTCCCATGTTGCTGCCTCATGACTGGTGTTTATTTAAGAGCAAAATGCCTGGGAAGAAGTACAAATGTAGTTTCCCATGAGCGCATTTAGCCAGTCTGTGACACTAAGCATCAAAGTTCAAGCTTCTCACAACCACTGTCCAAATTTAATAAAGTCAACCTTGTTGCAACCCTCGAGAATCCGTTAGCATGCACAGCTAAGCATTTGGCAAATAATTGCTGCCTGATTTGAACATCAGTCTTTTATTGTCCTTCTTTAGTTGATATGGGGAAGTAGGCTGAGTGATCAATGCATTGTGCAACATAACCACTGAGCACAACTTGGCTACGATCACTATGAAGTCAAACTAAAATATTGCAGTGAATGCAAAATACAAGAAACAGGCAGATCACGACAACTGTGTACACAAAACAGTCTTAGAAGAATAGAAGGAAATGGGGCTGGTTTGAGGATGTGGGAAACAGCAAAAGTGATCAAGGCAGAATTTCAGTAAAGCAGGTGTTTATGATTCCACGTTATTCTACCTCATGGCATGCAGAACATCTCTTGCACACCAACATGAATTACAAGAAATATCAGTGTCAAGGCGACAAGTAAACCTGCATTCAAAACACCCCGGGGATCCCATCTTGCTGAACTCCACTCATGCAATACACCTAGTCGTGATTCTGCTGCAGTTCAATCAATATGGACAGTGGCTCCGTGGTGCTGGGAACCTGGTTCCCAATCACAAGTCAGAATCCATCTCAGGGGCATTCAGACATCTTTAAAGCTAAAATTCCCCTGAATACATCTTGCCCCAGAGAACAGCAGTTTCATTCCACAAGTATCTAGAGAAACTTGCTGACTCAAAGTATCAGGAACATACATCCAACGCAACCCCTTTGTTGAAGTGTAATGAACTACCCCCTCCTGGGGAACTACCAAAGAATCAATACTTCAAAACTCATCTCTCACTGATCCTGCTAGCTACTTCTGACCCTGACCTCATTTCCCTTTGAGTTTCATCCCATTCCCCATCATGCCTCCGATTTATCATCCAATTCTGTCCAACATATTTCCCCATTCTCCAATCTAACTTTAGCCTCCTATCTCTCCAAAGCCTATTCTCCCTTCTCAGAAATTGCATCACGTATTCCAATATTCCCCTTACTCAAGTTCTGCCACGAGCACTTTTGCTGTTCAACACATCCCCAGACCCTGCCTTTCCCTTCACCTTGAGGCTCCCCCTCAATTCCACCTCGCATGCCCCCTCGACCCCCATTCCCCCTCCCAATCCCCCTCCCATTCCCCCTCGACCCCCATTCCCCCTCCCATTCCCCCTCGACCCCCATTCCCCCTCCCATTCCCCCTCGACCCCCCATTCCCCCTCGACCCCCCATTCCCCCTCCCATTCCCCCTCGACCCCCCATTCCCCCTCCCATTCCCCCTCGACCCCCCATTCCCCCTCCCATTCCTCCTCGATCCCCCATTCCCCCTCCCATTCCCCCTCGACCCCCCATTCCCCCTCGATCCCCCATTCCCCCTCCCATTCCCCCTCGACCCCCCATTCCCCCTCGATCCCCATTCCCCCTCCACCCCCATTCTCCCTCCCATTCCTCCTCGATCCCCCATTCCCCCTCCCATTCCCCCTCGACCCCCCATTCCCCCTCGATCCCCCATTCCCCCTCCCATTCCCCCTCGACCCCCCATTCCCCCTCGATCCCCATTCCCCCTCCACCCCCATTCTCCCTCCCATTCCTCCTCGATCCCCCATTCCCCCTCCCATTCCCCCTCGACCCCCATTCCCCCTCCCATTCCCCCTCGACCCCCATTCCCCCTCCCATTCCTCCTCGATCCCCCATTCCCCCTCGACCCCCATTCCCCCTCCCATTCCCCCTCCCATTCCCCCTCGACCCCCATTCCCCCTCCCATTCCCCCTCCCATTCCCCCTCGACCCCCATTCCCCCCCCAATTCCCCCTCGACCCCCATTCCCCCCCCCATTCCCCCTCGACCCCCATTCCCCCCCCCAATTCCCCCTCGACCTCCATTCCCCCCTCGACCCCCATTCCCCCCTCGACCCCCATTCCCCCTCGACCCCCATTCCCCCTCCCATTCCCCCCTCGACCCCCATTCCCCCTCCCATTCCCCCCTCGACCCCCATTCCCCCTCCCATTCCCCCTCCCATTCCCCCTCGACCCCCATTCCCCCTCCCATTCCCCCTCGACCCCCATTCCCCCCTCCCATTCCCCCTCGACCCCCATTCCCCCCTCCCATTCCCCCTCGACCCCCATTCCCCCTCCCATTCCCCCTCGACCCCCATTCCCCCCTCCCATTCCCCCCTCCCCCCTCACCCCTCACATTCCCCCCTCACCCCTCACAAATCTCCCCGCCGCCCCTGTCCCCCCCTGGTGCCGCCCCTGTCCGCCCCTGTCCCCGGGGCCCGGCCGCACTGTACTGTACAAAGCGACGACAACAACAACCCCTACAGCTTGCGACCTTACTTGTCTTCTGAGATCCTGCATCCTCAGCGGAAGTCTCGGTGCACGGCGAGCCGGGGCGAACCAGGCCGGACAATCCCCGGGGCCCAGGCCGTGGGGTTGCCGGGGGACAACAGCGGCCGCTCAGCCAGGAGCGGGGCACCGCGCACGCGCACTGCCCGCGGGCCGGCGCCACCTCACTGCGCGTGCGCAGAGCCGCTGCCCACGGACTCCGCTCTTCATGCTGCGCCTGCGTATAACCGGGGCACACCGACCGAACGGCAGTACGCATGCGCGGTATCTGTGCCCCTTTGTAATGGGCAGATGGTACTGGAGTGGACCCAGACACTGGGAAAGCTGTACCACTGTTTACCACAGCAAACAGTAAAGGTCAAAGCACTGAATGTTTTCAAGAAGGAGTTAGATATAATTCTTAAGGCTAAAAGAATCAAACGATATGGGGGACAAAGAGGGAACAGGGTCCTGAGTTGGAAGGTTTAGAATACTGTTGAAACTTTATTGCTGGAACAGCACAGCAGGTCAGGCAGCATTCAGGAATCCTGAAGAAGGGCCTGTGCCCGAAACGTCGAATCTCCTGTTCCCTGGATGCTGCCTGACCTGCTGTGCTGTTCCAGCAATAAAGTTTCAACTTTGATCTCCAGCATCTGCAGACCTCACTTTCTCCTCGAAGATTTAGAATACTAGCTACCTGATGAAGGAGCAGCGCTCTGAAAGTTTGTACTTCCAAATAAACCCATTGGACTATAACCTGGTGTTGTGTGATTTTTAGAATATCCTAGAATTAGGCCTTTCATGTACATGTGCCTCTCAGTGCCATCTTTGGTACAGGGTACCTATGTACAGATCCTGTAAGAAGAAAATGAGGAAGTGTGCTGGAAAAGCACAGCAGTTCAGACAGCATCCTAGGAGCAGGATAGTCAACACTTCGGGCATAATCCCTTCATCAAGAATGTGGGGATGGAAGGGGGCTGAGAGATAAATAAGAGGGTGAGGCTGGGGGAAAGGTAGCTGGGAAGGCGGTAGGTGGATGCAGATGGGGGAGGTTCATGGTGGTAGGTTGGAGGGGAGGGTGGAGCGAATAGGTGCGAAGGAAGATGGACAGGTAGGACAGATCAAGAGGGCAATGCCGAGTTGGAGCATTCGATGAAGTGGTGGGCGGGGAGATTAATGTTAATGTTGATGCCATGTGGTTGAAGAGTTCAAAGGCAGAAGATGAGGCATTCTTCCTCCTGTTGTCAGGTGGCTTGAATTTGGTGGTATAGGAGGCTCAGGATTTACATGTCCCTTCGGGAGTGGAAAGGGGAGTTGAAGTGGTCGGCCACAGGGTAGTGGAGTTGTTTGGTGCGTGTCCCAGCGATGTTCCCTGAAATGCTCCATGAGATGGCGTCCTGTCTCCCCGATGTAGAGGAGACCACATCGAGAGCAACAGACGCAGTAGATGAGGTGGGTGGATGTGCAGGACAATCTCTGCCGGATGTGAAAAGATCCCTTGGGGCTTTGGATGGAGGTGAGGGAGGATGTATGGGCGTAGGTTTTACACTTCTTGCGGCGGCAAGGGAAGGTGCCGGGTGTAGAGGGAGGATTATGGGTGACCTCCTTATCTCCAACCACCACCTTACATTAACCGCCTCGAAGTCTCCATCTTTCTCACCCACTCCAACCTTTCACCCTCGCAAAGTGCAGCCCTCTGCTCCAACCCCAACTCACCATTAAAAAGGTGGACGGGGGTGGGGGTGTGGGGAGGGAGGCACAGTGGTAGTTTGGCGCACCAACCGCTACATCGCCAAAGCCAGGTGCCAACTCATGGACACCTTGTCCTACTGCACCCTCAACCATGATCTCACCTCCCATTGCCAATACATATCTCCCAGACCATCCACAACCTCATCACCTCAGGGATCCCCCATCCACAGTCTCCAACCTCATAGCTAAAGAACCCCGCACCACCTGATTCTACCTCTTATCCAAAATCCACAAACCTGACTGCCCTGGTCAACCTATTGTCTCCGCCTGCTCCTGCCCCACTGAAGTTATCTTCTCATATCTTGACAATGTCCTGTCTCCCTTGGTCCAGGATCTCCCCACATACATTCAGGACATCACCCACAACCTCCATGACTTTCGTTTCCCCGGCCCCCAACACCTGGACATCCAGCCACTATACATGTCCATCCACCTCCAAGTGAAGACCTGCAAGCCCTCAATTTCTTCCTCTCCTATCGACCGAACCAGTACTCTCCATTGACACTCTCATCCGATTGGTTGAACTAGTCCTCACCCTCAACAACTACTCCTCAAATCCTCCCACTTCCTTCAGACCAAAAGGGTAGCCATAAGCACCCACAGGAGCACCAGCTATGCCTGTCTCTTCGTAGGATCTGTGGAATAGTCCATCTTGCATAGTTACATCGGTACCATCCCCCACCTTTTCCTCCGCTACATTGATGGCTGTATCAGGGTCACCTAATGCTCCCACGGGAGGTTTAACAGTTCACCAACTTCACTGACACCTTCCATCCTGACCTGAAGTTCATCTGGACCATCTTAGACACTTCCCTCCCCTTCCTGGACCTCTCCGTCTCCATCTCCAGCGACTCAACATGAATCTATTTCAAATCTACCGACTCCCACAGCTACCTGAACTACACCTCGGCCCACTTCCCCAGCCCCCAATTCCCCGTCCAGTAAAAATTCAATCCCTTACTCCCAATTCCTCCACCTCTGCTGTATCTGCACCCAAGAGGAGCAGTTCCACTCCAGGACATCCCATGTGGCCTCCTGTTTCAAGGACTGCAATTTACCCTCCTACGTGATCAACAATGCCTTCCAGTGCACCTCCTCCACTTCCCACACCTCCCTCCTTAAACCCCACTTCTCCAACTGCAACAAGGACAGAACACTCTGGTCCACACATTCCACCTCAAAAATCTTTGAATACAGTGTATTATTCTCCGCTATTTCTGCCACCTACAATCAGACCCCACCACCAAAGATACGTTTCCCTCCCCATTCCTATCTGTATTCCGCAGCGACCAACCCAACCATGATTCCCTTGTTAGGTCCCTGCCTCCCACCAACCCACCATCCACATTCAGCGCCTTCCCTGGCCACACTAACCCCCTCACCTCTGACCAAGGCTCCACAGGATCCTTTCACAACCAGCAGAGATTTTCTACTCGTCTACTGTGTCCAGGGCCTCCTCCACCGCCAAATTCAAGTCACTCAACAACTGAAGGAAGAACGCCAATTCTCCCCTCCCCCCACCTTATCCCAGATCCAACGCTCCAACTTGGCACTGCTTTCTTCAACTGTCCTACCTATCCATCTTCCGTCCCACGTATCCACTTCACACTCTGCTCTGACCTATTATCATTACACCCCCTACCCCCCACCTGCATCTACCTATCATCTTCCCAGCTACCTTCTCCCAAGCCCTACCAATGCCCTTTGTATCTCTCAGGTCCTTGCCTCCAAACCCCACATTTCCAATGAAGAGCTTATGCCTGAAATGTCGGTTTTCCTGTTCCTTGGATGCTGCCTGACCTGCAGTGCTTTTCGTGCACAGATACTTGTTACAGAATTGAAATAATTTTTTAAATTCAGAATACAGAATTTAAAAGTCCAGAGTGACAATAAAAAGTGTCTATAAAGTAGTCAGGTTATAGTCCTTTTCCATTAAGTCCATGTCTGCCGAGCTTCAGAACATGAAGCCATGCTACCTCCACACACTCGCCCCTGTCCAGGGCTCGCTCTGATCCCCGCATCAGGATTTGGCCTGTGACTCACTCTGCTCCCCACTCTGGGTAGGCTAGGCTTGGGTAGGGTAGGGTGGGGTCGGGTTGGGTAGGGTAGGGTAGGATGCAGCAGTGTAGGGTAGTGTGGGATAGGGTAGAGTGTGGCAGGGTAGAGTAGAGTAGGGTAGGTGTGATAGGGTAGGGTGCGATAGGGTAGGATAGGGTAGGGTGTGGCAAGGTAGGGTTGGGTAGGGTGGGATAAGGTAGGGTAAAGTAGGGTGGGGTTGGGTAGGATAGAGTAAGGTAGGTTAGGGTAGAATGGGTTAGGGTAGGTTGGATAGGGTAGGGTAGGGTAGGGTGGTGCAGGGTAGGGTAAGGTAAGGTAGGGTCGAGTAGAGTGGGTTAGGGTGGGGTGGTGGAGGGTAGGGTGGTGTAGGATAAGGTAAGGTAGGGTCGGGTAGAGTGGGTTAGGGTAGGGTGGTGTAGGAAAGGGTGGTGTAGGGTAGGGTCAGGTAGAGTGGGGTGGTGGAGGGTAGGGTGGTGTAGGATAAGGTAAGGTAGGGTCAGGTAGTTTACGAAGTTGGGAAGCGGTTCAACCATTGATCAGACTGAATGGCAGAGTCAGCTTAAAGGGCCGAATGCCCTGTTCCTACTCGCTATGTTTTTATGTACCTGTGCATTACATCGTCTTGGCCTACATGTTCCTGTGGGTTTCCAGCTTATTGTGCAGCCTGAAGATTGAAATCTCATGCTGCTGGCAGCTGCTCCTGCCAGGAGATCTGCTATAATCAGAGACCACTCTCCTCTCGAACCAGTTCCAGTCAATGTCAGCTATGTGCAGCAGGCCGTCATAGACTATTAAATAATCATTAACCAACATTTGGATTTGGTTTGTATTGTGGGGGCAACCTGCAGCCTCTTTTTGTGTTTGCCATTGTGAGCTGTCAATAAAAAATCATGTTTGGATTGTCCAATTGTCTGCCTGTCTGTGATCTTCCTCTACTGGACAATGACAATATGCTGGTGGGCGTTGGGGACCGAGTAATGGTAACGTAGAGAGGGCACTTAGGTGGAATGTGGTTACAGACTGGTTAATTGTATCCCCCTGGTGGTTAAACAGCGATGAGGCACAGAGAATGAGATTGTATGTATGATGGAGTTAGCCATGCCAGCTATGTGATATAAGCAACGTGCCCTTTGTGCCTACTGTCCCATAACAATGCTAGGTTGCCAACACTTATTCAGGTGAACAGTAAAACCATAGAATCCTACAGAACAGGAGAGGCCCTTTGGCCCATTAAGTCTGTTGCCAAAGCTACACTAAATCTAAGCCTTTCAAAGATGGCACTGGCACAAGGAATGCCAGTTTTTTAGTGTACATTGCCTGATGGTGAGTTATTCTGGGATGGTAAGATGGAATTGGACCTGAGGGATATAATAGGCGTGAGGAAGTAGTTGTTGAGACAGTAAGGTCTCAGGAAATATCTCACTAAACCATGCAGTGAAAAATCCTCCAAAGAATTCAGCACAACTCACAGTTGATGAAAGTGAGGACTGCAGATGCTGGAGATCAGAGTCAAGGTTAGAGTGGTGCTGGAAAAGCACAGCAGGTCAGGCTGGAGCAGGAAAATCAATGTGTCGGGCTAAAGTTCTTCATCAGGAATGAGACAGGGAGCCTCTGGAGTGGACAGAAAAATGGGAGGGGGGGTGGGGCTGGAGAGAAGGTAGCAAAGAGTACAATAGGTGGATGGAGGTGGGGAGGAAGGTGGTAGGTCAGAGAGGAGGATGGAGCGGATAGGTGGGAAGGAAGATAGGCAGGTAGGACAGGTCATGAGGACAGTGATGAGCTGGAAGATTAAAACTAGGGTAAAGTGGGGGGAGGGGAAATGAGGAAACTGGTGAAGTCCACATTGATGCCCTGGGGTTGAAGTGTTCCGAGGTGGAAGGTGAGGCATTCTTCCTCCAGGCGTCAGGTGGTGAGGGAGCGGCGGTGAAGGAGTCCCAGGACCTGCGTGTCCTTGGCAGAGTGGAAGGGGGGGGTGAAATGTTTGGTCACGGGACAATGGGGTTGGTTGGTGCGGGTGTCCCGGAGATGTTCCCTAAAGCGCTCTGCGGGCAGGCGTCCAGTCTCTCCAATGTAAAGGAGACCGCATCGGGAGCAACGGATACAATAAATGACATTGGTGGATGTGCAGGTGAAACTTTGATGGATGTGGAAGACTGCTTTTGGGCCTTGGATGGAGGTGAGGGAGGAGGTGTGGGCGCAGGTTTTGCAGTTCCTGCGGTGGCAGGGGAGGGTGCCAGGAAGGGAGGGTGGGTTGTTGGGGGGGCGTGGACCTGACCAGGTAGTCACAGAGGGAACGGTCTTTGCGGAAAGCTGATAGGGGTGGGGAGAGAAATATATCCCTGTGGTGGAGTCTGTTTGGAGGTGGCGGAAATGTCGGCGGATGGTTTATGGGGAGGTTGGTGGGGTGGAAGGTGAGGACCAGGGGGGCTCTGTCCTTGTTGCGGTTGGAGGGGTGGGGTTTGAGGGCGGAGGTGCGGGATGTGGATGAAATGCGTTGGAAGGCATTTTCAACCACGTGGGAAGGGAAATTGTGGTCTCTAAAGAAGGAGGCCATCTGGTGTGTTCTTTGGTGGAACTGGTCCTCCTGGGAGCAGATACAGTGGAGGCAGAGGAATTGGGAATACGGGATAGTATTTTTGCATGAGGTAGGGTAGGAAGAGATGTAATCCAGGTAGCTATGGGAGTCGGTGGGTTTGTAAAAAATGTCGGTGTCAAGTCGGTCATCATTGATGGAGATGGAGAGGTCCAGGAAGGGGAGGGAGATGGTCCATATAAATTTAAGGTCATGGTGGAATGTGGTGGCGAAATTGATGAACTGCTCAACCTCTTCGCGGGAGCACGAGGTGGCACAGATGCAGTCATCAATGTAGTGGAGGAAGAGGTGGGGAGTGGTGCCAGTGTAACTACGGAAGATGAACTGTCCTAGGTAGCCAACAAAGAGACAGGCATAGCTGGAGCCCATACTGCCCATGACTACCCCTTTGGTCTTGAGGAAATGGGAGGATTGAAGGAGAAATTTTTGAGAGCAAGGACGAGTTCAGCCAAACGACTGAGAGTGTCAGTGGAAGGGTACTGTTGGGGACGTCGAGAGAGGAAGAAATGGAGGGCTTGGAGGCCCTGGTCATGGTGGATGGAGGTGTAAAGGGATTGGATATCCATGGTGAAGTTGAGGCATTGGGGTCTGGGGAAACGGAAGTCTTGGACGAGGTGGAGGGTGTGGGTGGTGACTTGAACGTATGTGGGGAGTTCCTGGACTGGGGGGGATAGGACAGTATCGAGGTAGGTGGAGATGAGTTCGGTGGGGCAGGAGCATGCTGAGACAATGGGTCGGCCGGGGTGGTCAGGCTTGTGGATCTTGGGAAGGAGGTACAATCGGGCAGTGCGGGGTTCCCGGACTATAAGGATGGAAGCTGTGGGTGGGAGATCTCCTGAGGTGATGAGATTCTGTATGGTCTGGGAGATGATGGTTTGGTGACGGGGGGTGGGGTCATGGTTGAGGGGGCAGTAGGAGGAGGTGTCTTCGAGTTGGCGTCTGGCTTCAGCAGTGTAGTGGTCAGTGCGCCAAACTACCACTGCACCCCTTTATCTGCTGGTTTGATGGTGAGGTTGAGATTGGAGTAGAGGGCTGCACATTGTGAGGTGAGAGGTTGGAGTGGGGGAGGGGGTAGACAGGTTGAGGCGGTTAATGTCTTAGCGGCAGTTGGAAATGAAGAGATCGAGGGCGAGTAATAGGCCAGCACGGGGTGTCCAGGTGGATGGAGTGTGTTGGAGGTGAGAGGGAGGTCTGGGTAGATGGTGAAAACTCAGCAGGGCTGGGAGCTCGGATCTGGGGTAGGTGTGGAGCTGGGAGTAGCGGTCGGAGCTTGTAACTGGAGTTGGGCATGGTGGGGGGACTGGGGGTGGAGTCATGAGTAGGGGTGATGTTCCCCTCAGGGGTCTGGGTGGCGGGGATGGTGACAGTGGGATCTGTGGGGGGAGGGGGCGTGTCGGCAGTATGCAGGTGAGTGGCGTTGGTGGGGGCGGAGGTGGTGGTGATGACGGCTGTTGGGGGGGGTGGAAGTCGTGGAACACGTGACGTCAGCGATGACGTGAGGGACGGACTCTAACTCACACTTAGCCAGATCGAGCCTTATGTTTCAGTGAATGACCACTATATTAAATTTTTTTTTAAAAATGTGATCAGTCAAATTTCATTCAGAGGACTAACTGATTCACTTGGACTATCAGTTGGGATTGTAACAGTTGTCCTCAAGTTTTTTGACATTACTTGACCTCCAAAGCCACTAGATACCCTAATGTGCAATTTTCTCCAACCTAACATCCCTGTACAGCTCCTCTGTTTGGCTATTAGAGTCATAGAGATGAATAGCACGGAAACAGGCACTTGTCTAACCCGTCCATGCGACCAGATTTCCTAAATGAATCTCGTCCGACTTGCCAGCATTTAGCTCACATCCCCCTCAACCCTTCCTATTCATGTGCCCATCCAGATGCCTTTTAAGTGTTATACTGGTACCAGCTTCCACCATTTGCTCTGGCAGCTTATTCCATAACAGTCAGCTGTGCAGATTCACTGCTGGGTAAGTGAATTTCTTTATTCGATTCACTTTCCGTGTGGTCATTACTTTTGTCGGTCTTCCTCCTTTTTGTTGTTTTGATCTATTTTTTCCCCAAAGTTCCAAATCAATGCAACAGCTTATAAAACAGAAATTACTGCTCCGAGAATTCGAGGAAATCATCTCCAACACTGAAAATACCTCAAAAAAGGAGCAGCTCTTACAGCAACAATTTTTTTCCTGTCCTCCATCTTGGATTACTCAGACTTCTTTCCTTCCCTACAAGAGAGGTCATTGCATTTCCAAGGTAGTGCAAAGTAGAGAGTCAGCTGTGACAAAGAGCTATAACAAAATCTAAAGCTCAGTTTGTGCAGCAACATAATGGCAAGGCATGAAGGGATAAGCTTTGATAAACCATTCTCTTGTCCTTGACATTTTTCTTGACCTTGAATTTCTAACGTTCTTGCCAAACATCTTGCTTTAAATCAGCTGTCTGGTTGTCACTCATCTCTGTGTCGTTTACTCTTGTTATTTACAGAAGAACAGTTATTTGTGGGAATAGGAGTGATCTACCCAAAGGGAAATCATCAGCTCATTTCTTCACACTGTGCTAAGCTACTCTGTTATCCCCAGTTTCTTCTAAAAACATCCCATTTCTACTATAATGAGTATGGACCAGTCCAACTAGAGGAAAAGGATGTATGAGATTTTCCTATTGACTTCCTCATGTGTGTTTAATTGACACACAAGTACTCTTCCTAAAGGATCCTCCACTGTAAACAACCATTATTCCTCAAGGCTGTCAGCCTTCCACCATCACCACTGAAAAATCCCTGGTTACACTGCTTGCCAAGGTTTGGAACATTGAACCTTGGATCTACCCCAAACTCGCAGAGGTCGGTGCCTGTATGGAATGAGCTACCAGAGGAAGTGGTGGAGGCTGGTACAATTGCAACATTTAAAAGGCACCTGGATGGGTATATGAATAGGAAGGGTTTGGAGGGATGTTGGCCAAGTGCTGGTAAATGGAGGAGTAGATTAGGTTAGGATATCTGGTTGGCATGGACGAGTTGGACTGAATGGTCTGTTTCCGTGCTGCACAGCTTTATGACTCTATGACTTGTGGCAAGCTTATAAGATTGGAACATTTTCCTTGTATCAAATGTCTTTGCTAAGGAACATAACTGAGCTGAAACTTTAGGTCCTATTCCCAGATTTTGTATTTCTACCAAATGGCATGATGAACACGCATCCAGTAACCTGAAACTGTGCAGATGGCTTATCACCAGCATTGTTTCATATAGACATCACATTGCGGATAATGCTGCTGGCATCACACTTGGAAGTTTGGTGAGTTGTTACCTCTACACTTGGTAACTGTGCCCATCAGGTGGCATGGGCAAAACTGCAAGAAAACTACATCAAAATTACACCAGTGAAGCTTAGCAGACGCTTGTGCGACAACGGTGTGTAAGTTAGGGTCAGTAAAGTGAGCCAAAATAGGAGAAACAGAAACAGAATGGAAGAAAAAGATTGTCAAGGATATTCACAAATATAACCTTAAGCTCTGTGTTATGAGCTTGAGTGTAAAAGAACAACGACCTGATGAACACACTCTGTATTTTCCATTATATTCTGAAGCTTTACAGGGCTCAATGTGTAGTTCAAATCCCTTCATTGGACAGACTTAAGGCAGCAATCTTAGACATTTGTTTCTTGTTGTTTGAAGAAGCTGAGGCAACAAGAGAGACATCATATTTCAGATAATCCTCCATTACATGATTTCCAATTCCTTATGTCATACAATACATTGTAGCGTTCATTAGCAGAGGGATTGAATTCAAGAGTCGTGAAATGATGTTGCAGCTGTACAGGACCTTGGTTAGGCCACATTTGGAGTACTGTGTGCAGTTCTGGTCGCCTCACTTTAGGAAAGATGTGGAAGCTTTGGAGAGGGTGCAGAGAAGATTTACCAGGATGTTGCCTGGAATGGAGAATAGGTCATACGAGGATAGGTTGAGAGTGCTAGGCCTTTTCTCATTAGAACGGCAAAGGATGAGGGGTGACTTGATAGAGGTTTATCAGATGATCAGAGGAATAGATAGAGTAGACAGTCAGAAACTTTTTCCCCGGGTACAACAGAGTGTTACAAGGGGACATAAATTTAAGGTGAAGGGTGGAAGGTTTAGGGGAGATGTCAGGGGTAGGTTCTTTACCCAGAGAGTGGTGGGGGCATGGAATGCGCTGCCTGTGGGAGTGGCAGAGTCAGAATCATTGGTGACATTTAAGCGGCAATTGGATAGGTACATGGATGGGTGCTTAAGCTAGGACAAATGTTCGGCACAACATCGTGGGCCGAAGGGCCTGTTCTGTGCTGTATTGTTCTATGTTCTATGTTCTATTGTTTGTGAGGACATCCGATACGCTGAGAGACAAGGTTCACATTGAACCTTTACTGTCGGCAGCTACGCACACACACAGGCTCCCCAAAGGAATGAATTTATTTCAATGGTACTGGTTAAGGGATAAATTTTCCAGGATGGTGGGGCACAGTTGCAGCACTGAAGTATTCCCTTAATCATTTTATGCTCAACTCTCTGCCCTGAGACTTCAACCCACAATCATCTGGCTCAGATTTGTAAAACGAATAATCCTGAGATCATTCACAAAACATTAGAAAACAGAAGAACCCACATATCATTTTAGTGAATATTGTACAGATTTGTTATTGTATGCTTATCACCATGCAAACTGAGTCTTTATATATTTATAAATTGTGTTGCTATTTGTTTTGACATGGATTTTGTCTGAGTCCATGTCATGTGTCAATACTTCATTTTGTTTTGCAGTCACCCTAAGGTTGAACCTCAGGTCCATTTCTCCTCTTTCACTGACCTTCCTCTTTACTCCTTATTTCTGTATCATATCCTGGCCAAAAAGCCAGACCATGAATGTGTCACAAGGGATCTAGAAACATATGCCTGAAGATAACCACTGTGAGGAAAATGAAAGCTCATGAACTGCCCCCGTTTGATCTGTGCCAATGGGATAGCTGAACAGGAATAGATGACCAGTATCAGTTTTTGCAAAGGACTAACAGTGGGAGGACAACACTTATTAAATTAGCTCAAGGAATGTAAGTTTACATGCTTTGCTATTAACTTTATTATTTGAGACATTATATTAACTTTATTAACAGAGCCTCACAAGCAAAGCGTAAAATGTAGCAATTCCTGAGTAATCATTGAATCCCTACAGTGTGGAAGCAGGCTATACAGCCCATCGGGTCCACACAACGTTTCACCCAGACCTATCACACCCCCCATACCCACAACCTTATCCCTGTAACCCTGCATTTCACATGGCTAATTCAGTTTCCTCCCACATCTCTGGACTGTGGGAGGAAACTGGAACACTTTCCCTACAAGACGCAGGGAGAATATGCAAACTCCATACAGTCACACCTGGTGCTGCAAGGCAACAGTGCTAGCCACTGAGCCACCATGCCGCCCTAATGATGGGTCTCAATGATCATTGACATAGAATGTAAGCAAAAGATCATAGGGAATAAAACAAGAGAAGAATTTGAACCCACCCTAATGCTCAATCAAATTTCCTATCTCAAATCCACTTTTTCCTCTTAATCTTGAAAATATTCAGTAGTTGAGCATCCCCAGCTCTATAGGACAGAGATTTCCAATAAATTGCAATCTTTTAAGTGAAGAAATTACTCATCACTTCAGTCCTAAATTGTTATCCTCTGAAATTGTGACCTTTAATTTAAAAGTTCCCCAATGTGTATTTGATCCAGGTTGTTTGCGAGGTCTTTAGTTGGCACCTACTCATCTTTCTTACAGACTGAAATATTTTTATTGCACTAAGGGTAATGCTGTGCCAGGCAATGTTTCAACTAAAAATATCATAGGAGGAAATCTCAGATTTATTGCTCAAAGAAATGTGCCCTTAGAGAGGTTGTTGGTCATGTTTAGATGCCCTAATAAAGAATAAATATATACTGCTTTTACTGTTTCTTTTACTTCTATAAAATAACTCCTAATAAATTTTAAAATAATAAAATAGTGGTGCTTCGTGGGTTTCCTCCGGGCGCTCTGGTTTCCTCCTACAGTCCAAAGATATGCAGGTTAGATGCATTGGCCATTGGAAATGTAGAGTTTCAGGGATAGAGTAGGGACCTGGGTCTGGGTGGGATGCTCTTCGGAGGGTCGGTGTGGACTTGTTGGGCCGAATGGCCTGTTTCCACACTGCAGCAAATTTATGGATTTGACAAAAAGGCTATTGAAGTCTTTGAGAAAATTCAGAAAAAGTTACAAGCATTTTGCCAACCTGAGAGGATGGAGCTCAATCCTTCATTATTATCACTGCACCTTCAGGTACGTAGCTCTGGAAATCCCTCAGTAACCTCTTTACCTCTCTATCTTGCTTGCTTCCTTTAAAATGCTCCTTAAAGCCTATCCATTCAATCAAACATTTGGTAATTTGTTTTAATATTTCTTTATGTGGCTCCATGTTCAATTTTGACTTATAATGATCATAAGGCAAGTCTTAGGACATTTTACTATGTTAAAGGTGATATTAAAATGCAGGTTGTGTTGTTATTATATGAAGAGGAGAAAGTGAGGTCTGCAGACGCTGGAGATCAAAGCTGAAACTTTATTGCTGGAACAGCACAGCAGGTCAGGCAGCATCTAGGGAACAGAAGATTCGACGTTTCGGGCACATGCCCTTCTTCAGGAATCCAATGAATATTATATGAACCCAATGAATATGCAATAAAATAGCATTTTAACACAAAATAGTTCTAAAAACCACACAATCTGCACAAAATATTGTGTCCAAAATTCAAAGTGCATTGAGTGTAGGAGGTGGGACATCATGTTGGGGCTGTACAGGACATTGGTTAGGCCACTTGTAGAATACTTCATTCAATTCTGGTCTCCCTGATAGAGGAAAGATGTTGTGAAACTTGAAAGGGTTCAGAAAAGATTTTCAAGGAGATTGCCAGGGTTGGAGGATTTGAGCTACAGGGAGAGGCTGAACAGGCTGGGGCTGTTTTCCCTGGAGGGTTGGAGGCCGAGGGGCGACCTCATAGAGATTTATAAGATCGTTAGGGGCATGGATAGGGTGAATAGTCTTTTCCCTGGGGTAGTCAAAACTAGAGGGCATAGATATAGGGTGAGAGGGGAAAGATTTAAAAGGGATCTAAAGGACAACTTTTTCATGCAGAGGATGGAATAAGCTGCCAGAGAAAGTGGTAAAGGCGAATACAATTACAACATTTAAAAAGCTTCTTGATAGGTACATAAAAAAGGAGTGTTTAGATGGATAGGGGCCAAATGCTGTCAAATGGGACTAGATTGATTTAGGATATCTGGTCGGCATGGACAAGTTGGACTGAAGGGTCTGTTTCCGTGCTGTACATCTCTGGCTCTAACATGTAATCTACAGTACTAGTTAAGGAATAACAGATCAACCTTTTTCCCCTAACATATATAAGACGTTTAATTTAATTAGTGCACTTAATGACATCAAGATGTACCAAAGCACTTCAGAGTCAACAAAGTATTTTTTGATGTGTAGTCGTTTTTGAATTAGAGGAAGCACAGCAATCAATTTTCACACAGCAGTCTCTCACAAATGACAATAATAGTTGGTCTGCTTTAGTCACACTGGTTGACAGACAAGTATTAAACAGGAGCCAAGAAGAAATGCTCTTTGATCTTTTAAGTATTTCTGTGGCATCTTTTATATCCATGAGTAGGAAAGCAAAACGTTTGGATTAATCTCTCATCTGATGAAAGAAGGAGCAATAAAACAGAGAAACCATCAATGCCAGTACCATTAATTGAATTTTCTAGAAGACCACTTCAAGCTGATCTGCGTACCACCTTCTCAGTGCTTTGCAGCTTCAGAGCACCTCCCTGCAAACCTAACAGTCATGGCTGTTTTTGGTAAGACCTTAGTTGGGAATTTGTCTTTAATGTTCAGCTTAAACAGTGCCTTGTCTGAACAAACCCCATGCAGAAGAACTTCTTTATAAACTTAATGGCATAAACATTGCCAGTAAATAGTGAAAAACAAAAGAGACATGCTGTGCCCTAATTGCATTTGTGTGCCAACAAAAGAACCTGTCACATGTTTAATGGCAAATGACATTAATAATCCACAAACAAACTCTTACTCACAAGTTTTCCAGCATGGAGTGAACATTTGATTCGTTTATACAATAGTTAATCAAACAGCAGAGTTTAATCATAGTGTGTGCATTTTCTGTATTGACATGGAAAGAAAGAGGGTTATATTTGGATGGTTGTTTTCACAATGTTATGGTGCTCCAAGCCAGTTCACAGCCAAAAACGTGATTTCAAACTGTTGTTATTGTTCTAATGAAGGAAACATGGTGGCCAATCTGTGCACAGCAAGATCCCACAAACTGCAATGATATCACACATTACCAGATAACTGATTTTAAGCATTGGTTGACATCAGGTGTTATCAAGCTCAGCAATAATCTGCTCATTGTCGCCCAGTATCCCTTCCGTCAGGACCACTCAGTTCCTGACCTCATTTACAGACTTGGATCAAAGATGGACAAAACAGCTGAATTCCAGAGTTGTGGTGAGAGTGACAGCCCTGAACATCAAGGTTGCAATAGACCAACTGTGGCATCAAGGAACTCGAGCAGAACATGGTGTGAGGTCAGTCATCTCCACTCCAGGACATCTCTGCAGGAGTTCCTCAGGGTAGTGTCCTAGGCCCAACCATCTCCAGTTGCTTCATCAATGACGTTTTGTCCCTCATAAGGCCAGGAGCGGGGATGTTCGCGGGGATGGTTGAACAATATTTAGCATCATTTGTGACTCCTCAGATACTGAAACAATCCCTGTTCAAATGCAGCAAGTCCAGGACATATTCCAGACTTGGCTGAAAAGTAGCAGGTAATGTTTGCACCACCTAAATGTTAGGCAATGACTATCTCAAATAAGAGACAATCTATATACCACCCCTTGACATTCAATGGTGTTACCATCATTGAATCCCCCACAATCCACATCCTAGGTGTTTATCACTGACCAGAAACTGAACTGGGCTCACCATATAAATACACTGGCAAATGAGCAGGTCAGAGGCTAGGAATACTGTTGACAGTAACTCACTTCCTAACTCCAAACTCTATCTACCATCTACAAGGCACAAGACGAGAGTGTGATCACAGAATCGTAGAATCGCTACAATGTGGAGACAGGCCATTTGGCCCATCAAGTCCACACTGACCCTCCAAAGGCATCCAACCCAGACTTACCCCCCAACTCTATCTCTGTAAACCTGCATTTCCTGTGGCTAATCCACCTAGCCCACACATTGGACAATTTAGCATGGTCAAGACACCTAACCTGCACATCTTTGGAAGGAGACCAGAGTACCTGGAAGAAACCAATGCAGACACGGGGAGAATATGCAAACTCAACACAGATGGTGGCCCAAGATTGGAATTAAACCAAGGTCAGGCAGCTGTTCTAGCCACTGGCCACTATGCTATGATAGAATACTCCCCATTTGTCTGGATGGTGCAATTCCAACAACACTCATACCATCTAGGACAAAACAGTTAACTTGATTGGCACCACATCCACTAACATTCAGTCACTTTGTCACTGATGTTTAGTAGCAGCAGTGAGTACTATTTATAAAGTATCCTGCAGAAATTCACCAAAGATCCTTAGGCAGCACCTTCCAAACCCACAGTCACTGCCAGTTAGAAGCGCAAGGGCAGCAAATACATGCACCTGCGAGATCTCCTCCAAGCCACTCGCCATCCTGACTTGGAAATATATCATCGTTCTGTCAATATTGCTGAGTCAAAATCCGTGAATTTCCTCCTTAATGGTATTGTGGGTCTACCGACAGCATATGGACTGAAGCAGTTCAAGAAAGCAGTTCACCACCACCTTCTCAAGGGCAAGCAGCAATGGGAAAGAAATGCCCGCCCTTAACATAATTAGTATCCTGCTTTAAATTGTTATGAAGACTGTAAACTTGCCCCCATCCCCCCAACACCCAGCCATACTTAACAGCTATGAAGAAGTGACCTATTGCACAATGTAACCTTTCGAGAATGTCGTTTAATGTCAAGCTGCCTGAATACACTCCGATCATGGTACTTTGATGACTTCGTTGGTTAATGTTGCAGCTCTCAGTGACTTCTGTGACTTCCCAACGTGTAGCTCTGAACTTTGACGTGGTATGATTGGAAGTGTATGATGAATTCATTCTGTATCAGTGCACACAGGTCGTGCCACACTCAGCTTCTGAACTCAGCAGCCGGTTACCCAACCAACGGAGAACAAAATACTTCCTACCTCTGCTAACAAGCCCAATAGTAGAATGCAACTTTGTTGAATGTTTTTTTATTTTACTTTACTGCTTAAAAACTTTTTGACAGAATTGTTTTTTAGTTGTATTGCATTACACCCTATTAACTTAATGATGTGATACATTCATGATTAGAACATGCAGGCAATATTGAAAAAAAAAATGAGATGACAATTATCCTGGTTTTTTAGACAGTAACTACACTTGGATGTTTTGTACTTAGTGTATCTAGTATTTGGTTTTGTATGTCCTTTGATAAGCTTTGAGTTTTGATGAAGGGCTCCTGCCTGAAACGTCGATTCTCCTGCTCCTCGGATGCTGCCTGACTGACTGTGCTTTTCCAGTGCCACACTTGTCCACTCAGCTTTGAGTTTTCCAAACAATGTCAAATAAAAATGAACAAAGCAAAATTTCCATATGCTGTGCACTTTAGTCAAGAATTCCTTGAAAGTGGAATCGCCAGTCGAGGCAATGAAGAAGGCATTTGGCACACTTGCTTTCATTGGTCAGTGTAGGGACTGGGATGAAGTGGACAGTGAAGAAGGTTACCTCAGAATACAATGGGATCTTGATCAGATAGGCCGAGGGCTGAGGAGTGGCAGATGGAGTTCAATTTAGATTAATGTGAGGTACTACATTTTGGTAAGGCAAATCAGGGCAGGATTTATACACTTAATATTAATCTGGGAGTGTTGTGGAACAAAGAGACCTTGGAGTGCTGGTTCATGGTTCCTTGAAAGTGGAGTCATAGGGAGACAGGATAGTGAAGAAGGCATGTGTAATGCTTGCCTTTATTGGTCAGTGCATTGAGTACAGGACTTGGGAGGTCATGTTGCAGCTGTACAGGACATTGGTTAGGCCACTTTTGGAATATTGCATTCAATTCTGGTCTCCCTGCTATGGGAAAGATGGTGCTAAACTTGAAAGGAGGTAGCTGGGATTAGAGATTTTGAGCTAAGGGAGAGGCTGAATAGGCTGGGGTGAGGGTGAGATTGAGGTGGAGGTTGATGGTGAGGGGGAGATGGAGGTGGAGGTTGAACGAGTGTGGAGATGGGTGGTTTCCCTGACCAGAGACGTTGCCAGACCTGCTGAGGTTCTCTAGCGTCTTCTGTTTTTATTTTGGATTTTCAGCCTCCACATTATTTTGTATTTATTATTGTAGAATAATATTCTGGGGGAATTCATCAGATTGAAGATTTTTGCATTATGAGGGTTCAAAGTTTCGCAATTATTAGAGTTTGTTCATTGTGGATGCTACATGCTTGTTTTACCTAATTAATACCTTATCCCATACTGCCGGTCCTATTCAACGGCCTATAATTAACTCCAATCTACTGCCCCCTGCTGTTTCTTGGCTCCATAGCCCAATCTGATTTTTATTTTCTGAATAACAGTTTTGTCCAGCAATTACAGCATCAATTTAGTCCATGAAGTGTAACAGGGGCATGAAAGATTGCTTTAACAATTATTTCCTAGCAATGATACATACAAACAGGGATCGCTGAGGAGTAAAGGTGTGGATTCTAGATTCAATCCAGGACTTAAGTATTTAATTGGGGGAGGGGGAATTACAATGCTATTAGGCAAGGACCGTGGAGCATAAATTGGGAACGGATATTCCCAGAAAAATACACAACAGAAACATGGAGGTTGTTTAGGGAGCACTTGCTGATAGTGCTGGATAGGTTTGTCCCACTGAGGTAAGAATGGAATGGGAAGGTGAAGGAGCCTTGGATGA
The DNA here is from genome assembly GCF_037043375.1 of Chiloscyllium plagiosum. Classification (NCBI taxonomy): domain Eukaryota; kingdom Metazoa; phylum Chordata; class Chondrichthyes; order Orectolobiformes; family Hemiscylliidae; genus Chiloscyllium; species Chiloscyllium plagiosum. The sequence goes on along the minus strand of NW_028270163.1, from coordinate 7,007,423 downwards.
CAAGAGATGTGGAACCTTTGAGGAGAAAGTGAGGTCTGCAGATGCTGGAGATCAGAGATGGAAATGTGTTGCTGGAAAAACGCAGCAGGTCAGGCAGCATCTAGGGAACAGGAGAATCGACGTTTCGGGCATTAGCCCTTCTTCAGGAATGAGATGTGGAACATCTAGTCAAGAGGAAGAAGGAAGCTTGCTGAAGGCTGAGGAGGCAAGGATCAGACAGGGCTCTAGAGGGTTACAAGGTAGCCAGGAAGGAATTGAAGAATGGACTTAGGAGAGCTAGTAGATGGTACGAAAAAGCTTTGGCGGATAGGATTAAGGAAAATGCCAAGGTGTTCGACACTTATGTGAGGAACGAGAGGATGGTCAGAGTGAGGGTAGGGCTGATCAGGGATAGTGGAGGGACCTTGTGCCTGGAATTGGAGGAGGTAGGGGAGGTCCTCATGTTGCTTCAGTATTCACTAGTGAGAGTGACCTTGACATTTGTGAGGACAATGTGAAATTGGCTGATATGCCTGAACAGGTTGATGTTAAGAAGGAGGATGTGCTGGAAATTTTGAAAATTATAAGGATAGATAAGTCCCCTGGGTCAGCTGGGATATACCCAAGGTTACTATGGGAAGCGAGGGAAGAGATAGCTGCATCTTTGGTGACGATCTTTGCATCCTCACTGTCCACTGGAGTAGTACCAGATGACTGGAGGGTGCAAATGCCAATTCCTTGGTCAAGAAAGGGAATAGGGATAATCCTGGGAATCATAGATCAGTCAGTCTTATGTCAGTGGTGGGCAAATTATTGGAGCGGAGTCTGAGAGACAGAATTTATGATTATTTGGAAGAGCGTAGCTTGATAAGAGATTGTCAGTGTGGCTTTGTGAGGGGCAGGTCATGCCTCACAAGCCTTACTGAATTCTTTGAGGATGTGACAAAATACATTGATGAAGGTAGAGCAGTGGATGTGGTGTATATCGATTTTAGCAAGACATTTGGTAAGGTTCCCATTGGTAGGCTCATTCAGAGAGTAAGGAGGCATGGGATACAGGGAAATTTGGCTTTCTGGATACAGAATTGGCTGACCCATAGAAGACAGAGGGTGGTAGGAGATAGAAAGTATTCAGCGTGGAGCTCAGTGACCAGTGGTGTTCTGCAGGAATCTGTTCTGGGTCCTCTGCTCTTTGTGATTTTTATAAATGACTTGGATGAGGAAGTGGAAGGGTGGGATGGTGAGTTTGCCGATGACATGAAGGTTGGTGGAGTTGTGGATATTGTGGAGGCTGTTGTAGGTTGCAACAGGACATTGACAGGATGCAGAGCTGGTTGGACAAGTGGCAAATGGAGTTCAATCTGGAAAAATGTAAAGTGATTCATTTTTGATGGTCGAATTTGAATGTAGAATACAGGGTTAAAGGCAGGATTCTTGGCAGTGTGGAGGAACAGAGGGATCTTGGAGTCCATGTCCATAGAGTCCTCAAAATTGCCACCCAAGTCGGTAGGATTATTAAGGCATATTGTGCGTTGGCTTTCATTAGAAGGGGGATTTAAGAGCTGCAAGGTTATGCTGCAGCTCTATAGAGCCCTGGTTAGACCACACTTGGAATATTGTGTTCAGTCTGGTCGCCTCATTATAGGAAAGATGTGGAAGCTTTAGAGAGGGTGCAGAGGAGATTTACCAGTACGCTGCCTGGACTGGAGGTCATGTCTTATGAAGAAAGGTTGAGGGAGCTAAGACTTTTCTGATTGGAGTGAAGAAGGATGAGAGGTGACTTGATAGAGATGTACAAGATGGTGAGAGGCACAGATAGAGTGGATAGCCAGAGACTTATTGCCAGGGCAGAAATGCCCATCAAGAGGGATAATAATTTTAAGGTGATTGGAGGAAGGTTTAGGGAAGATGTCAGAGGTAGGTTCTTTACACAGAGAGTGGTGGGTGCATGGAATGCACTGCCAGCAGTGGTAATAGAGTCCGATACATTAGGGACATTTAAGTGACTCTTGGATAGGCACATGGATGATAGTACAATGAAGGTTATGTGGGTTAGTTTGATCTTAGAGTAAGATAAATGGTCAGCACAATATTGAGGGCTGAAGGGCCTGTACTGTGCTGTACTGTTCTATGTTTCAACATGCAACGTTAACTCTCACCCCAGTGCAATAGGCTGCTACATTAACTATCCTCCAGATAAGACCTTAAACTGCATCACTTTCTAATAAAACATCCCATGAAACTATTTGAAGAACAATCTGGTGCAGTGACCCTCAGGTTAAGCCACCACCAACCATCTCTCTCTGATGAGAAAGCAGCCCCTTGGTCTGGTAGGTCTCTGGTGACTTCACCCTTTTCCTCTGCTCAATGATCTGTCATCAACCATAAATAGTATTGGCCAAAGGTTTCACTGGGTCACACACAGTGATGTCAGGGGCAGCTGCCCACAAGATTGGTTAAAGAGCTGGGTTGAAGGAGAGAGTCAAAGGAGGATAATGGAGTAAAGAGACTGAGAAATTTAGGAAAAATATTCAGAACTTAGAGCCTCAGGAGCCGATGGCACAGCCTCACAGCACCAGGGACCCAAGTTCGATTCCAGCCTTGGGTGACTGTCTGTATGGAGTTTGTATGTTCTCCCTAATTCTGTGTGGGTTTCCTCCCACAGTCCAAAGTTGTGCAGTTTAGATGGATTGGCATTGCTAACCCCCCCATAGTGTCCAGGGATGTTTGGGTTAGCCAGAGGAAATGCAGAGATAGAGTAGAGGAAGTGGATCTGGGTGGGGCGTTCTTCAAAGGGTTGGTGTGGACTCGATGGGTTGAATGGCCTGCTTCCACACTGGAGGGATTCTATGATTCAGGGATGGGCAAGGGGCTGGAATTGAAGAAGACAGAGTTTGTGGAAGAGTCCTTACGTTTCTGGTCACTCAGCTGTATTGTTAGCTACAAAGGGAAGTGTGTGCCCTTCGTATTTCAAAGCTATTAAGGTGGAAATTTAGCATCAGAACCATCAGGAAACAGCTCACTTTGATCCCTCGAGCTCTTAGCGAATTGTTAACTACCAAGCTTTGGATGCAATACAGGGCCTGTTCAGATTGTGCATTTTCTGCATCAACTTTAGTTCTGGTTAAAAGCACCCTTTAGAAAATGTGTTTTGCCAAAATACTCCTATGCTTCAAGGATATCAATGAGGTACCCTTCCAGACTAAGAATTCTGTTGAATATGTTATATGTTATCTGAATAAAAGTGAGTTGGGGTCAGGGGGATGGTGTGAAATCATTCCCAGCTCTGTCCTTGGTGGGGGGGGTAACAATATTTTGTATTGTCTCACAGTGAGGTATGCGTCTGCAAAATAAATACACTCAGCTTAAAGATATAAATGGGTAGCTTCATTCACCTCCTTCTCTACACAATCACAGGTAATCGAAATCACAAGAACTAGCAACAATGGCTGTGTGCTTGACAGCAGGGTCAAGGCACGTATTGCAATGTTTGTGTTGAGATGTTTGACAAAAAAATTAATGTCCCCCTGTAATGGGCCAAGTTCCTCTCAGATACTGGTGAGACTTGGCACTGGTGAGTTGGCAGCCCATCTTCCGCTCTGCCCAATTCTCTTTACCAATGGGCATCGAACAGGCTGGCACTGTGCCGTTACTCACCTTACATTGCTGTACAGTCAGATTCTCCCAAAAGTGATTGTGAAATAAGAAAGTATTATGGCTCCCCCTAGAGACCGATAACTTTTAAAGGGGCAGGAATTTCCCAGCATCTGATCAAAAGAATCTCACAGCAAAACGACATACTGTAAGTAAGAATTTTACTGTAACAAACAAACTAAATCACTATGGACTAAGCATTTCTTTATTGGCCGGTGCATGAGTATTTGAGTTGGGAGGTCGTGTAGTGGCTCTTCAGGACATTTGTTTGGCCACTTTTGGAATACTGCATTCAATTCTGATCTCTCAGCTACAGGAATGATGTTGTGAAACTTGAAAGGGTTGAAGACAAGATTTACAAGGATTTTAGTGAGTTTTGAGAACTCTATCAACAAACACACTGAGTTAGACCCCATCTACCTCCCCTGAGAAAAGGAACAGGAAGTGACTTCACCACAGCAAATAACATCACCACAGGAAATGACATCACCAACCCAAAGAAACCCAAACATATAAATAGAAAGCAGGAATTTTCAGCATTGCTTTGCATGAGGTCCAATGAAGATGTTACCTAGTAAGGTAACGAAACGTCTGGAAATGAACCTTTCAGCTCAGTGAGCAAACCTACATCTAAAATTTACAAGGATGTTGCTACAACAGGATGGTTTGAGCTATAGGGAGGGGCTAAATAGGCTGGGGCTGTTTTCCATGGAGTGTCGGAGGCTGAGGGATGACCTTATAGAGGTTTATAAAATCATGGACAAGGTGAATAGTCAAGGTATTTTCCCCAGAATAGGGGAATCCAAAACTAGAGGGCATAGGTTTAGGGTGATATAAAGGGACTTAAGGGGCAACATTTTCACGCAGAGGGTGGTACGTGTATGGAATGAGCTGCCAGAGGATGTGGTGGTGGCCGGTACAATTACAGCATTTAAAAGACATCTGGATGGGTTTATGAATAGGAAGGAATGAGAGGGATATGGGCCAAGTACTGGCAAATGGGACTAGATTAGATTAGGATATCTGGTTGGCATGGACAAGTTGGTCTGTTTCTGTGCGTACATTTCTATGACTCTTTGTGGTAAGGAACTAAAATACACTAAATAACAGAAAAAGTACTTTCCACAAAAACTAGTCCACACAACGGAAAATCCGATGTTGTGTTCCTATATGATGCTACTCTCTCAGCGGATGTGTGGTCTTGCAGTTAAAGCCCTAAGACCCTCCTGTTATTCTCCCTTCCCTGCCTCACCAGGGCAACCTCTTCATTCTGAAATTCCCTTCATTCAGTTGCCTGAATGTCATCAAACTGACTTTCAGCAGCAATACAGCCTGTCGCGAATCCTTCTTCCTTATATTGCACCAAGTCCTGTCTCTTTAAAAAGCAAGTCATTGTCATCAGAATTCTGTTTGGTTGCTGACACAAAAACAGGCTCTCTCTTTGTTGGCAATACAGCAGCTGTTTCCCTACCTCTTTGAGTCTGTCTGAGTTTCAGAATCTGGGTCTGGCAAGATGAGCTATCACCATTTTTGGTGTCAAGGTGTGAAAACAGGTACTTGAGTCTCCAAAAGTTTCAATGAGGGGAAAGATTTAAAAACGGACCTTAGAGGCAACTTTTTCACACTGTGGGTGGTACATAAATGGCATGAACTGTCAGAGGAAGTAATAGAGGTGAGTGCAATTACGTTTAAAAGACATTTGGACAGTACATGAGTAGGAAAGGTCGAGAAGGATATGGGCCAAATGCCACTTTTAAAAGGCACTTGGATGGGTATATGAGTAGGAAGGGTTTGAAGGATATGGGCAGGGTGCTGGCAGGTGGGACTAGATAGGGTTGGGATATCTGGTCGACATGGACAGGTTGGACCGAAGGGTCTGTTTCCGTGCTGCACATCTCTATGACTCTATGACTAAATGCTGGCCCAGCCACCGACACCCACATCCCATGAATGAATAAAAACACCCAAATATAGCTTCTGATTCTAAGGCCCCATGTGAGATGTTGCTGGATGGAGCACCACTGTTACAGTTTCCTTCAGACCTCATCATTTTCTGCTCCATCTAGGCTCCTACACACACACACACACACTCTCACTCACGCACAGGCACTCCTATACACACGGACACACATACACACAGACATGCACACAGACAGACACCCACACACACCCTTACAGACACACACACTCTCACTCACGCACAGGCACTCCTATACACACGGACACACATACACACAGACACGCACACAGACAGACACCCACACACACCCTTACAGACACACACACTCTCACTCACGCACAGGCACTCCTATACACACGGACACACATACACACAGACACGCACACAGACAGACACCCACACACACCCTTACAGACACACACACTCTCACTCACGCACAGGCACTCCTATACACACGGACACACATACACACAGACACGCACACAGACAGACACCCACACACACCCTTACAGACACACACACTCTCACTCACGCACAGGCACTCCTATACACACGGACACACATACACACAGACACGCACACAGACAGACACCCACACACACCCTTACAGACACACACACTCTCACTCACGCACAGGCACTCCTATACACACGGACACACATACACACAGACACGCACACAGACACCCACACACACCCTTACAGACACACACACTCTCACTCACGCACAGGCACTCCTATACACACGGACACACATACACACAGACACGCACACAGACAGACACCCACACACACCCTTACAGACACACACACTCCCACACTCACACATGCACCTCCTCATAGACTTAAGACAATCTGCACTCACTACACACACACATACACTTTCTCAAACTCACAACCCCCAACCCAGACAGACACACACACACACACAGACAGACAGACAAAGACCCACATGCACACATATATTTTGTGGGGTGAATTTGTACTTGCAGGGTTACATTGTACTTTCCTCAAAAACTGCATGCATTCATGCAGAACTCAGAGCTCAAAAACTGCATGAATTTATGTAAAACTCTGTTATATCACTTTTTAGATTAGAATCAATCTAAACATCATGACATAGACAGAGAACACAGGGGGCCAACACCTTCAACATATTGTCTAGCTATCACCATTGTTAACAGCTAACCCGAGAGTTCAACTTTTTTAAAAAAAGGTTTTGTGATTCACACATGAAAGAAGTGAAACTATCACTGTATTCTAACAGACAATCAATTCTTCAATGTATAATTTCAGTTACATCACACTGTAAATTTTTGCTATAAATTCTGTGTGTTAGGGTTGAGCCCTCCACTATCCCCTGATGAAGGAGCGTCACTCCGAAAGCTAGTGCTTCCAATTAAACCTGTTGGACTATAACCTGGTCTTGCCCAAAGTGGAAGTGAGTGCAGTGCACCGCGTTTACCACCCAGCAGGGGGCAGTGTTGTACTATACCCAACAGGAACACTGCCATCACAGCTCGGCCCTGGGAAGCAGATTGGGAATATATACATTTTGAAATGATCAAATCATCTCCTGGTACTTCATGCAATCTTAAGAAATTGTTAGGTAAACAGAGGAATCCTTCTGCTTGACCTACAAACAGCAATGACATGACTGAGCAGTTAGCCGGTGTCCCACTGAGGGGCGCCAGGATAAGTCTCTGCTGATGTTGGAATTTTAACACGTACCTGATGCAGTGCCACAAGGAGATTGAACTTTTATCTAAAAGGCTTCAGTTACACATTGGGGCTGCAGGGGGAGTGACTGAATTCAACATCCAGGGAGTGGTGCGGGTTGCAGCTGGGAGATTATGATTGGCATGGGCCTGTTGGACTGAAAGCATGACTCTATGACTGAACTGGTGCACATCCAATTTGCTGAACCTGTGTAATCTTGTCTTTGTCTGTCTGTGTGTGTCTGTCTGGGTTAGGGGTTGTGAGTTTGAGAAAGTGTGTGTGTGTGTAGTGAGTGCAGATTGTCTTAAGTTTATGAGGGGGTGCATGTGTGAGTGTGGGAGTGTGTGTGTCTGTAAGGGTGTGTGTGGGTGTCTGTGTGCGTGTCTGTGTGTATGTGTGTCCGTGTGTATAGGAGTCTCGAGGGCAGAATCATATAGAATTACAGCAGCTAGAGGTCATTCAGCCCATTGAGAAATGATAGATTGTGCCCAGTGAATGCCTAATGGAACGTCCAGCAGTAATGGGCAGTTGAATGGAGTCAGCCTGTTCTCCAAGACCTCCAACAGTGGCAGTGAGAGAAGGCAGTTGGAGCGGCTGAGTAGACCTTTGCTGGAAAGAGGGTTCACAGGAAAGGAGAACAGCCAATCAAAGGAATTGCTCAGTCCACTGAAATCCACAGAGCCAATCCCTGTACAGCAGACATTGTTTTAACTGGCACCTTGAGTAACTGGTGCTCTCGATAAACTGATTGAAACATGTATATCTCGAGAACTGGGAAGTTTATTGTATTATTGCGAACTCCGCAATGTCCGAGTCGTCAGCTGAGGGAGTGGGTTTGAAGGTTCGCTGCTGGTAAGTTTTATGTAAGGCAAAGTTACATTATTATTTACGTGATTTATGCTGTAAATAAAGTATAACAGTGATGTGTATGTCCCCTGTGTTATTTTTCTACTATATAGTGTGTGTTTTTACATTGATTATGAGGATCTCTTGATCAATTGGAATATTTGACCAAGCGGCACACTCCAGGCCCCATAAGTGCCAGTTAATAAAAAGTTTGCTGTACATACTGTAAATAATTCCTTGTTTATCCTTAATTTCCCTTCCTATTTGTTATGATCTGATGGCAGTGGAATAATGAATCCTTGCTTCATTACCTTTAGGTCTTCCTTGTGTTCGAACCCCATATTGCTTTCAGCAGAGTCAGTGATGGCTTGGGTGAAGTGCAGTTGGATAATGATCAGAATGACTTGAGTGTTGAGAATCTAAGGGGTAGGTCCAGCGTGGGGATCCTGAAGAAGGGCATGTGCCCGAAACGTCGAATCTCCTGTTCCCTGGATGCTGCCTGACCTGCTGTGCTGTTCCAGCAATAAAGTTTCAGCTTTGATCTCCAGCGTCTGCAGACCTCACTTTCTCCAGCGTGGGGATACCTACTCATGCCCCTGGAGAATGACACAGGGAAGACCTGTTGGGGTGCAGAAACGGAAGCAACAAGACCTGCTGATTATCTGCCTCCCGGAGATCTGACTCACCTAGTGCGTGATCCACTTCAGGGACTGGCTCAAAACCAAAACACAAACTGATAGAGAAACGCAGCAGGGTTTTTTTAAGTTTAGAGTACTGACAGTGTGGAAACAGGGCCTTCGGCCCACAAGTCCACACCAACCCTCCCAAACACTACAGGCAATTTAGCATGGCCAATTCACCTAACCTGCACATTTTTGGACTGTGGGAGGAAACCGGAGCAAACCCACACAGACATGGGGAGAATGTGCAAACTCCACACAGACAGTCGCCTGAGGCTGGAATTGAACCCAGGTCCCTGGCGCTGCGAGATTGCAGTGCTAACCACTGTGCCACTGTGTCACCCACGGTCTGGTGGCATGTGTGGGGAGAGAGACAGAGTTAAAGTTTCGAGTCCAATGTCTCTTCTTCAGAGACCAGGTCCCTTGCAAAAGACAAGAAGTGAAAAGGTCTTTATGAACAAATAGAGTCACAGAGTCATACCGCACGGAAACAGACCCTTCGGTCCAACCAGTCCATGCCAAACACAATCCCAAACTAAACTGGTCCCATCTGCCTGCCCCTGGCCCATATCCCTCCAAATCTTTCCTATTCATTTAGTTATTCAAATGTCTTTCAAAGGTTGTAACCATGCCCGCATCCACCACTTCCTGAGGAAGTTCATGCCACTATGTAAAAGATTTCCCCCTAATATCTTTTTTAAATATCTCTCCTCTCATCTTAAAGATGTGCCCCAGTCTTGAAATCCCCCCCATCTGAAGGAAACAACAAGTCTCTCGATACCCCACAGTATCTTATAAACTTCTATAAGGTCACCTCTGAACCTCCTACACTCCAGGGGAAAAAACAAATCACAGCTTTTCCAGCCTTTCCTTATAACCCAAACCTTCCACAGATATCACCCAAATCCAGATCAATGATACAAAAACAGGACGCTGCCACTGATGTGGGTTCAAACATTTTAACCACTTAGGTCCAAATGAACCTGCTAATCATACATTCACTGAGCACGCTATGTGTAGTTGCTAGGAGAGCAGGTTTCAAGCAGGCAAGAGTGTAACAGGACCTCCACCAGCTGGTGGCGATGGTTACGGAGGACAGCTGGTGCAGTTGAATGGACTGGTCACTGGAAAGGAAGAGAATGAATGATGGCGAGAGGGTTGGTGGGACAGGGGAGCAGACAGACAGAAGGATTTTCTTTGTTCAGTCACAGGATGAGGGCGTCACTGGCTAGGTTGGCTTTTATTTCTCAGTGATGAAAATGTGTTGCTGGAAAAGCGCAGCAGGTCAGGCAGCATCCAGGGAACAGGAGAATCGACGTTTCGGGCATAAGCCCTTCTTCAGGAATGAGGAAAGTGTGTCCAGCAGGCTAAGATAAAAGGTAGGGAGGAGGGACTTGGGGGAGGGGCGTCGGAAATGCGATAGGTGGAAAGAGGTCAAGGTGAGGGTGATAGGTCAGACTGGGGTGGGGGCGGAGAGGTCAGGAAGAAGATTGCAGGTTAGGAAGGCGGTGCTGAGTTTGAGGGATTTGACTGAGACAAGGTGGGGGGAGGGGAAATGAGGAAACTGGTGAAATCCGAGTTCATCCCTTGTGGTTGGAGGGTTCCTAGGCGGAAGATGAGGCGCTCTTCCTCCAGGCATCGTGTTGTTGTGGTCTGGCGATGGAGGAGTCCAAAGACCTGCATATCCTTGGTGGAGTGGGAGGGGGAATTGAAATGTTGAGCTACAGGGTGGTTGGGTTGGTTGGTCCGGGTGTCCCAGAGGTGTTCTCTGAAACGCTCCGCAAGTAGGCGGCCTGTCTCCCCAATATAGAGGAGGCCACATCGGGTGCAGAGGCTGCAATAGATGATATGTGTGGAGGTGCAGGTGAATCTGTGGCGGATATGGAAGTTTCCTTTGGGGCCTTGGAGGGAGGTGAGGGGGGAGGTGTGGGCTTAAGTCTTGCACCTCCTGCGGTTGCAGGGGAAGGTGCCGGGAGTGGAGGTTGGGTTGGTGGGGGGTGTGGATCTGACGAGGGAGTCACGGATGGAGTGGTCTTTACGGAATGCTGATAGGGGAGGGGAGGGAAATATATCCTTGGTGGTGGGGTCCGTTTGGAGGTGGCGGAAATGACGGCGGATGATGCGCTGTACATGGAGATTGGTGGGGTGGTAGGTGAGGACCAGTGTGGTTCTGTCCTGGTGGCGGTTGGAGGGGTGGGGCTCAAGGGCGGAGGAGCGGGAAGTGGAGGAGATGCGGTGGAGAGCATCGTCGACCACGTTGGGGGGGAAATTGCGGTCCTTGAAGAAGGAGGCCATCTGGATTGTACGTTTTTGGAACAGGTCCTCCTGGGAGCAGATGCGGCGGAGACGAAGGAATTGGGAGAATGGGATGGCGTTTTTACAGGGGGCAGGGTGGGAGGAGGTGTAGTCCAGGTAGCTGTGGGAGTCGGTCGGTTTGTAGTAGATGTCCGTGTTGATTCGGTCGCCTGAGATAGAAATAGAAAGGTCGAGGAAGGGGAGGGAGGAATCTGAGACTGTCCAGGTGAATTTGAGGTCGGGGTGGAAGGTGTTGGTAAAGTGGATGAACTGTTCAACCTCCTCGTGGGAGCACGAGGCGGCTCCGATACAGTCATCGATGTAGCGGAGGAAAAGGTGGGGGATGGTGCCAGTGTAGCTGCGGAAGATGGATGTTCCACATATCCTACGAAGAGGCAGGCATAGCTGGGGCCCATGCGGGTGCCCATGGCTACTCCTTTGGTTTGGAGGAAGTGGGAGGATTGGAAAGAGAAGTTGTTCAGGGTGAGGACCAGTTCAGTCAGTCGAAGGAGGGTGTCAGTAGAAGGGTACTGGTTGGTACGGCGGGAAAGGAAGAAGCAGAGGGCTTTAAGTCCTTTGTGATGGGGGATGGAGGTGTACAGGGATTGGATGTCCATGGTGAAGATAAGGCGTTGGGGACCAGGGAAGCGAAAATCATGGAGGAGGTGGAGGGCATGGGTGGTGTCCCAAACGTAGGTGGGGAGTTCTTGGACTAAGGGGGACAGGACCGTGTCGAGGTATGCAGAGATGAGTTCGGTGGGGCAGGAACAGGCTGAGACAATGGGTCAGCCGGGACAGTCAGGTTTGTGGATTTTGGGCAGGAGGTAGAAACGGGCGGAGCGGGGTTGTGGGACTATGAGGTTGGAGGCGGTGGATGGGAGATCTCCTGAGGTGATGAGGTTCTGGATGGTCTGGGAGATGATGGTTTGGTGGTGGGGGGTGGGGTCATGGTCAAGGGGGCAGTAGGAGGAGGTGTCCGCGAGCTGGCGTTTAGTTCCAGGTGAATTTGAGGTCGGGGTGGAAGGTGTTGGTAAAGTGGATGAACTGTTCAACCTCCTCGTGGGAGGTTATTTCTCAGAGGGCAGATCAGGTCGGGATGCCGTTCCAATCCCTAAAGGGCCCCAGTGAACCAGATGGGTTTTTTTCCTGACATGGTCGTCATTAGACTCATTGTTCCAGATTTTTAATGAATTCAAATTCCACCATCTGCCGTGGCAGGATTTGAACCCACGTCTCCAAAACATTACTTGGGTTTTTGGATTAACAGTCCAGCAGTAATACCACTAAATCATCACCTCCCCTTATTGCCTCACACAAAGTAAACCACACCTTCATTCCCTACACTTTGTGTAAATAGTTCTTTGTTTAACCTTAATTTCCCTTCCTGTTTGTAATAATCTGAATCCTTACTCCATGATCTTTGAGTCTTCCAGGCAGTGTCATGTTACGTGTATGAGATCAGAAAGTTCGCTGAGTCAGATGGGGGGGGAAAAGCTGATATCGGATGAAATCTGGCTATCAAAGGCTGTCATCAATTTAAATGGTTCCGAATACAGGAGGATACTATGGTTTGTTTATTGACTTATTTTCTCTGAAGTGTAGCAGAAAGGATTACAAGTACAGGGCATCTGATAAGGGAATAGGAGTGACCTCACACCTGAATCTCAATGTGCCCTGATCTACTGTAGACTTCTTACCCTCCAGCAGCTCATGTCATCCATTTGCTGGGAGGGTCCCATTGGGAAACGCAGGGTTGCAGGTATGAGGTGGGATGTTCTTCAGAGGGTCAGTGTTGACTTGATGGGCCAAATGGCCTACTACCACACTGTAGGGACTCTGTGATCTGGTGAAGCACCAATGGATTCAATTTAATATTCTCATTCTTGTTTTTAGATCCGTCCATAGCCTCACCCCTCTCTGTCTCTGCAGTGCTTTCCAGCTCCACACCCCTATGTGGCTCCCTCCTTCAAGAAGTCCTGGCTATGCACTTTCACCACAACTCCCCCAACCAAATTAGATTAGATTAGATTACTTTACAGTGTGGAAACAGGCCCTTCGGCCCAACAAATCCACACCGCCCCGCTGAAGCGCAAACCACCCATACCCCTACATTTACCCCTTACCTAACACTACGGGCAATTTAGCATGGCCAATACACCTGACCTGCACAACTTTGGACTGTGGGAGGAAACCGGAGCACCCGGAGGAAACCCACGCAGACACGGGGAGAATGTGCAAACTCCACACAGAGAGCCGCCTGAGGCGGGAATCTCAACTCTCACCACCAGGTACATCCCTTTCCCTCTCATAGAATCCCTACAAGTATAGAAGTAGGCTATTCAGCCCACCAAAGTAACATTTACCCCTCCAAAGAGTATCCCACCCAGACTCACCTGCCTACCCTATCCCTGCATTACCCATACCCTGGACGCTATGGACAATTTAACATGGCCAATTCACCTGACCGCACATCTTTGGACTGTGGTTGGAAACTAGAGTACTTAAAGGAAACTGACACAGACACGGTGAGAATGTGCAAACTCCACACAGTCACCTGAGGCTGGAATTGAACTCAAGTCCCTGGCGCTGTGAGGCAGCAGTGCTAATCATTGAGCCACCTTACTGCCCTCCACCCTCCAACATCCAGCCACACTGTGTTTTCTCTCTCTCGCACGCTCACACAGATACACAGACACACACAAACTCACACACAAAAACTCACACACACAGACACAGACACACACACACAGACCACACACACACACAGACACACACACACACACAGACACACACAGTCATACACACACACAAACACACTCACACAGAGACACACACAGAGACAGACAGACACACACAGACACACACACACAAACACACTGACATATACACACACATAAACACACACACAGACACACACACACACATAAACACACACACACACAAACACACTGACATAGACACACACACACAGGCACACACACACAGACACACACAGACAGACAGACACACACACACAGACACACACACACATAAACACACTCACACACACACACACTGACATAGACACACACACACAGGCACACACACAGACACACAGACAGACACACACACACACACAGACACACACACACAGACATACACACATACAAACACACTCACACAGAGACACACACACAGACAGACACACACACACAGACACACACACACTCACACACAAACACACACACACAAACACACTGACATATACACACACATAAACACACACACAGACACACACACACACACAAACACACTGACATAGACACACACACACAGGCACACACACACAGACACACACACACACAGACACACACACACAGACACACACACAGACATACACACATACAAACACATTCACACAGACACACACACAGACAGACAGACACACACACACAGACACACACACACATAAACACACTCACACACACACACACTGACATAGACACACACACACAGGCACACACACAGGCACACAGACAGACACACACACACACACAGACACACACACACAGACATACACACATACAAACACACTCACACAGAGACACACACACAGACAGACACACACACACAGACACACACACACAAACACACTCACACACAAACACACACACACACACAGTCACACAGACACACACATACACAGACAAACACCCCCCCGAGTGATACCCATGGCCTATCCCAGCAGTCACACTCTTCCACCATCAATCCCCCAACCCCTCACCCCCCCCTCCCCCCACCCACACCTACACTGACCAAACACAACATGAGAAGGTTCTTTTTGACCTGAAACACGGACAGAGATGACTGGAAATGGTGTGGCTGGCGTGAGTGTGCCAGTGTTAGCTTGGCACACCTGGGTACATTTTGAATGGGTTTAGGCTGGGCCCATGAACGATTCAAGGTGAAAGTCTTCTATCATTGCCAGATCGGAGAGTTCCTGACTGACAGTCAAACAATAACCTTTGTCAATCTGCCTCCCACATTGTTGTCATCGCAAAAACCAAAGAAATCCAAAGCCAATGAAGAAAAGGCAAATTTTAATAGCTTTCCAATTTCTTTTCTTCTGTGTTTGTTCACAGCTTCATGTGGAAGATTCATTACCTTGGAGTATCCTGGAAGGTTGGAATACTGTCAGGCCTTGCTTCCCACCTTTTATTCCCTTTCAAACCCCTTCTCTTCTCTTTCATCCCTACAGACATTTCGGAATTCCTTTACTCCCTATCGTTTGAATGGCACAATCTTATTCTTGAATGAACAGTTCCAGAACATTCTACGATGTCAGTTGAGCACCAGGAGTTCGAGAGTTTGTCTTGAAGTTTAGGAAGTCGAGGTTTTTTTGTTCCGGTTTCAAGTCATGTGGTGTGACACTGAGCGACTTGAAAAGAAATTTCCCATTTTTAATTTCCAGTTTGTGCTAAAATCCAGCTGCCCACATCCTGATTCAAGTCAAGTTCAGTTTCCCCCATCATTTCCCTGTTCCCTGCACTATGTTGGATCCCACCCTCAGGCTGTGCGGAGTTTGCACTTTCTCCCCGTGTCTGCATGGGTTTCCTCCAGATGCTCTGGTTTCCTCCCACAGTCCAAAGATGCACAGGTTAGATGGACTGGCCATCGGAAATGCAGGGTTGCAGGTAATAGGTGCCATGTTCTTCAGAGGGTCTGTGTAGACTGGATGGGCCAAATGGCCTACTTCCACACTATAGAGATTCTGTGATCTGGTGAAGCATCAATGGATTGATTTTAATATTCTCATTCTTGTTTTTAGATCCCTCCATGGCCACACCCCTCCCTGTTTCTGCAGTTATTTCCAGCTCCACACCCCTCTGGGAGATCTGTGCTCCTCAACTTCTGGCATCATTTATATTGCCAGGGTTTGAGCTATAGGGAGAGGCTGAACAGGCTGGGGCTGTTTTCCCTGGAGCGTCGGAGGCTGAGGGGTGACCTTATAGAGGTTTATAAAATCATGAGGGGCATGGATAGGATAAATAGACAAGGTCTTTTCCCTGGGGTCGGGGAGTCCAGAACTAGAGGGCATAGGTTTAGGGTGAGAGGGGAAAGATATAAAAGAGACCTAAGGGGCAACTTTTTCACACAGAGGGTGGTACATGTATGGAATGAGGAAGTGGTGGAGACTGGTACAATTGCAACATTTAAGAGGCATTTGGATGGGGACAGGAATAGGAAGGATTTGGAGGGATATGGGCCGGGTGCTGGCAGGTGGGACTAAATTGGGTTGGGATGTCTGGTCGGCATGGACAAGTTGTACTGAAGGGTCTGTTTCTGTGCTGTACATCTCTATGACTCTCTGACACTATCTCTGAATTTAATTGTTCCACCATTTGTTGAAAAATGTGGTGCTGGAAAAACACAGCAGGCCAGGCAGCATCCGAGGAGCAGGAGAATCGACGTTTCGGGCATAAGCCCTTCTTCAGGAATGAGGCTGGTGTGCCAAGCGGGCTGAGATAAAAGGTGGGGGGGAGGGAATTTGGGGGAGGGGCGCTGGGAATACGATAGGTGGAAGGAGGTGAGGGTGAGGGTGATAGGCTGGAGAGGGGGTGGTGGCGGAGAGGTAGGGAAGAAGATTGCAGGTCAAGAGGGCGATGCTGAATCCGGGGGTTGGGACTGAGATAAGGTGGGGGGAGGGGAAATGAGGAAGCTGGAGAAATCTACATTCATCCCGTGTGGCTGGAGGGTTCCTAGGTGGAAGATGAGTCGCTCTTCCTCCAGGCGTCGTGTGGTCAGGGTCTGGTGATGGAGGAGTCCAAGGACCTGCATGTCCTTGGTGGAGTGGGAGGGGGAGCTAAAGTGTTCAGCCACAGGGCGGTTGGGTTGGTTGGTCCGGGTGTCCCAGAGGTGTTCTCTGAAACGCTCCGCAAGTAGGCGGCCTGTCTCCCCAAGATAGAGGAGGCCACATCGTGTGCAGAGGATGCAGTAAATGATGTGTGTGGAGGTGCAGGTGAATTTGTAGTGGATATGGAAGGATCCCTTGGGGCCTTGGAGGGAAGTAAGGGGGGAGGTGTGGGTGCAAGTTTTGCATTTCTTGCGGTTGCAGGGGGAGGTGCTGGGAGTGGAGGTTGGGTTGGTGGGGTGTGTGGACCTGATGAGGGAGTTGTGGAGGGAGTGGTCTCCATGTTTTGAGCTACTCAAGCCACAAGCTCTGTGTTTCCTTCTCACTTCCTGTCTTCCCTCCTCTAAGGCACTTTTGTCAAACATACCACTCTGATCAAACTTTCTCATCTGGCTGAATATCTCTTGTACCCTGTCGAATTCGCCCTTAGATGCACTAGGCATGTCAACTACGCACTGCGGTAATAAATTCAACGTTCCCACAGAGAGCGCAACACTGCTGCCAAAAACGAAAGGATCTGTCAGCGCTGACTGATTGTATTTGATGTCAGGAGTCCACGTAATCTCACGATCTGCGGTTTCCCCAGCAAATTCTCTGAGCTCTACAGGTTACCCCTATTCCCCTGCCAATCAATCACAGTGCCATGGAACAGCATACCAAAAACAATAGAGAGAGAAAAAAACAGACCCCCCCCCCCCCCCCGGTTGGGCTGTGACGACACCCTCGGTAGGAATGGCCACCTCAAGCCAGCCACTGTGACAGCAGTGATCATTAGTGCCTCCTTAAAGGGACCACGCTGACAAATACACTCCTTACAAATGAGGTTACAAGTGGCGTGCCCACACACCAAGTCCAGCACATACATCAGCAATGTCCCTGCCCATCTCTGAGGACCACGTTCCCTTTCGCAGTGGGGAGCTGGGAGTAAATGGTTAAATACTTTGTTCACTGCAGGAAGACGCCGCTGGGACAGGCAGCAGAGAGTTAAACCAGGAAGACGCTGGGACAGGCAGCAGAGAGTTAAACCAGGGAGACGCTGGGACAGGCAGCAGAGGGTTAAAACAGGAAGGAGTCGCTGGGACAGGCAGCAGAGGGTTAAACCAGGAAGACGCTGGGACAGGCAGCAGAGAGTTAAACCAGGAAGGAGACGCTGGGACAGGCAGCAGAGAGTTAAACCAGGAAGGAGACGCTGGGACAGGCAGCAGAGGGTTAAACCAGGGAGACGCTGGGACAGGCAGCAGAGGGTTAAACCAGGAAGGAGTCGCTGGGACAGGCAGCAGAGGGTTAAACCAGGGAGACGCTGGGACAGGCAGCAGAGGGTTAAACCAGGAAGGAGTCGCTGGGACAGGCAGCAGAGGGTTAAACCAGGGAGACGCTGGGACAGGCAGCAGAGGGTTAAACCAGGGAGACGCTGGGACAGGCAACAGAGGGTTAAACCAGGAAGGAGACGCTGGGACAGGCAGCAGAGGGTTAAACCAGGGAGACACTGGGACAGGCAGCAGAGGGTTAAACCAGGAAGATGCTGGGACAGGCAGCAGAGGGTTAAACCAGGAAGGAGACGCTGGGACAGGCAGCAGAGGGTTAAACCAGGGAGACGCTGGGACAGGCAGCAGAGGGTTAAACCAGGAAGTCGATTCAGCACAAATCACCACCTGGATGTATGTGTGTTCTGAGCAGGAGCAGACTCACTGCAAACTCTCACCAACTTCCAAAGGATGTGAGGTGCCTTTAAGGGGCTCCTCCAGTCTCTGGGTGTAGGTGGGAGTGTTCTCTGCTCTGGCAGTGGACAGCCAATCTTCCTGGGCGCAGAAAGAAAGAGCTGGAGGCAACGAGTGAAGGATGATGGGATTTCTGTTGGGAAGTGGTCGCTGGTCTGTCTCGGCCTTAATCAATGGACTGTCAGTGAAATTCCAGCCCAGTATCGCCCAGCAAGAGAGAATCGATGAACTTCACGTTTTGCAGCACAAGAGGTGAGACAGAGTCTCTGTTGTCTGCACAAATATCCTCCTCAGTTGATGTGGTTGGTGTTGGGTGACATTCCTGGGTTACAGAGTGAAAAGAAAGTCAGGCGTTTGGTACCCATGATACCTCCTGGGAGGGGGGGGGGGGGCTCAGGGTGGACCCTGAGTGAAGGAGAATAGATGGCCATTATTAAATGACCCCCACAGCACTCAGTGTGTCAGGGCTCACATGAGATGTGTCTGTGTGGTCATAGTAGTGGATTCTGAATTGTCTCACTGCAGACCTGCATTCCCAACAGGAATCCTTAGGTGGTGTCTCTCCCCTTTCATAGACCCAGACTAAAGGACGCCCTGCAGTTATGGAAGGGTGCTACATAAATGCCAACTAAATGATGGCTTGGACTCCAACCTAATCATCCTGTCCTGTTCTCCCTCAGTTAGTGATGAGACCTTTCACTGAATAACATCAAAATCAATGGAAATGAACATGAGACAAGGTGTGTAACAGGTCAGTGTATAACAGGCAAGTGAGGCACATAGCGTCACTGACCCAAGTTCAATTCCACCCTCAGGTGACTGTGTGGAGTTTGTACGTTCTCCCCGTGTCTGCGTGGGTTTCCTCCGGGTGCTCCGGTTTCCTCCCACAGTCCAAAGATGTGCAGGTCAGGTGGATTGACCGTGTTACATTGACCAGAGTGTTTAGGGATGTGCTAAACCATGGGAAATGCAGGGTTGTAGGGACAGGGTAAGGGGGGGAGGGGGTGGGTCTGGGTGGAATGGTCTCCAGGGGGTCAGTGTGGACTTGAGGGGTGGAATGGCCTGCTTCCACACTGTAGGGATCCAATGAAGTGTAATAGTGCTTATGTCATGGAGGTGGATGTCATGGAGAGTATGTAAAAAGACAGGTGTATGACAATTATGTGTGCCACGGGTATATCATGGATGAATTTGGGAACAGCCAGGTTGGAATGAGGCAGGTGGATCTGTATTGGGTAAGTGAGTAATAACAGGCTGATGTGTGAAGGATGGGTGGATAACTGGTGTTGGCTGGTGATGACTGTTTTCAAACACGGAAGTGACAAGTCAAGCAATGTGTTCATTTTGATGTCTGCCAGGTTCACTTGTCTCTGAGTCAGAGTGCTCACTGCAAGTTTCAGACCAGAGTTTTGAGCACATTAGCCAGGTTGATGCCACTTCTGTGTCAGACTGAGAGAATGCTGCACTCTCGGATACCATCTTTTTTTATTTCTAAAATATACATTATTCACAAAGTAATCTTGCTATGTATGCATAGTTGCCAGAACAGTTTGATTCTGTGCAGTCTTTACATATGTAAAACAAACAAATGCAAGACACTTCTTACTTATAAAAGACAATATTTACATATATTTGAGGCAAAGGTGTTCGAAAGGCGCGAGAGTGAGGGGGAAAGCGAGCAAACTCCATAAAGCATGTAGATCCTTTCGGATACCATCTGTCAAACAATAGGTCAAACTGAAGTCATGCCTATACCTGCTCAAGGGATCTTGCTGTGCACTGGCTAACGGCCACTTTTCCTACATGACAACATGTGACTGAATTTCAGACTGACTGGCTGGAAAGCACGAAGGGAGATTTGGAGTGGGATAAAGTGCAGGGGCAGCATGGTGGCTCAGTGGTTAGCACTGCTGCCTCACAGCACCAGGGTCCCAGGTTTGATTCCAGCCTTGGGTGTCTGTCTGTGTGGAGTTTGCACATTCTCCCCGTGTCTGCGTGGGTTTCCTCCCGCCGTCCAAAGATGTGCAGATCAGGTGAATCAGCCATGCTAAATTGCCCATAGTTTTAGGTGCATTAGTCAGAGGGAAATGGGACTGGGCGGGTTACTCTTCAGAGAGTCAGTGTGGACTGGTTGGGTCGAAGGGCCTGTTTCCACACTGTAGGGAATCTAATCTAATCTAACAATTTAACTGAATGGACCCCCGTTGTGCTGTGACCAAAAGCCCTCAGACGGTGGTCTTTCCCCACTGTGCATCGGCAGCAGCTGCCCCAAGCTTTAATTTTTCCCTCAGCACATAGTCCTGGACCCTGATTCTATAAAATCTCACAGGGTTTTTAAAATTGTCCGTTATTAACTTGTGTAGCGTTACATCTACTTCAGAATGTGTTGACTTACCTGGCCAAGGTCAAAGCAACGGCCCTCCAGTTTCTGCAGGAGTGTGGGATACCACACCACAACAGCTCCAGGACATGGTTGAGCTTATGGATCTGTAGGCCTTTGTTCTCGTCTGCGCGGGGTGGGAGGGGTGAGTTGGAGCAGTGGGGTGAGAGGGGTGGAGGTCTAGGGGCGGTGGGGTGAGAGGGGAGGAGATCAGGGGGCGGTGGGATGAGAGGGGAAGAGGCCGGGGGGGGCGGGGGGGTGAGGGAGTAGGAGGCCGGGGGGCGGTTAGGTGAGGGGGGAGAAGGTCGGGGGTGGTTGGGGGGTGGTGGGGTGAGAGGGGAAGAGGTCGGGGGTGGTTAGGAGGCAGTGAGGTGAGGGGGAGGAGGTCGGGGGTGATTGGGAGCGGTGGGGTGAGAGGGGAAGAGGTCGGGGGCAGTTGGGGGCGGTGGGGTGAGAGGGGAGGAGGTCGGGGGCAGTTGGGGAGCAGTGGGGTGAGAGGGGAGTAGCTCAGGGGTGGTTGGGGGCGGTGGGGTGAGAGGTGAGGAGGTTGGGGGTGGTTAGGAGGCAGTGAGGTGAGGGGGAGGAGGTCGGGGGTGATTGGGAGCGGTGGGGTGAGAGGGGAGGAGGTCGGGTGGCGGTGGGTTGAGAGGGGAGAGGGTCGGGGGTGGTTGGGGGCCGGTGGGGTGAGAGGGGAGGAGGTCGGGGGGTGGTTGGGGAGCAGTGGGGTGAGAGGGGAGTAGCTCGGGGGTGGTTGGGGGCGGTGGGGTGAGAGGTGAGGAGGTCGGGGGTGGTGAGAGGTGAGGAGGTCGGGGGTGGTTGGGGGCGCGATGGGGTGAGAGGGGGAGGAGGTCGGGGGTGGTTGGGGGGTGTTGGGGTGAGATGACGGGGGTTGGGGCAGTGGGGTGAGAGGGGAGGAGGTCGGGGGGCGGTGGGGTGAGAGGTGAGGAGGTCGGAGGTGGTTGGGGGCGCGATGGGGTGAGAGGGGGAGGAGGTCGGGGGTGGTTGGGGGGTGTTGGGGTGAGATGACGGGGGTTGGGGCAGTGGGGTGAGAGGGGAGGAGGTCGGGGGGCGGTGGGGTGAGAGGGGAGGAGGTCGGGGGTGGTTGGGGGTGTTGGGGTGAGATGAGAGGAGGTTGGGGCGGTGGGGTGAGAGGGGAGGAGGTCGGGGGTGGTTGGGGGGTGGTGGAGTGAGAGGGGGAGGAGGTCGGGGTGGTTGGGGGGTGTTGGGGTGAGAGGGGAGGAGGTCGGGGGGCGGTGGGGTGAGAGGGGAGGAGGTCGGGGGGCTGTGGGGTGGGTTTGGTGCAATTGGATTGCCATTCCTCTGGCCTGGGTATTCTGCTGCGAGAGGGGCAACTTCACCATCACTGAGGGTAAGGAGGTGGTGGGCAGGTGCCTACACGTAGCAATATAGTGGATAGAAACGTTCCCCTGAGACTAATGGACATGGATGCCCTGGTGGTACCGAGTGAGTGACTGGCTTTCACCGGTGCTGGTGATGTCCAGGCTGGTCATTCTGGCTGGAGACTTCAACCATGTCATTGATGTGGGTGGTTGATCATGAGGGGCTGACAGCAAACTGGGCTCCCTGTCCAGATCCCTGATGGAAACGATTCACGTCGCCAAGCTGCACCATGTCATCAGTGTTCCTGCAGACAGAGTGCAGCGTCGATACATGTCCATCCGCTCAAGGAAACATCTCCTGTTTGTGCCCAGCGTGTTCTTGGCCAGATCCACTGACATCAAGGTTCTGCTCTGACCACTGCCTCCTGCTGGCAGACTGTCACCTACTGGATGACCCAATGGACTGGCAAGGGAGCATGGAAGCTGAATGGGAAACCGTTGACCTGGGAAAACATTGAGGAGCTCCAAAGGGATTAGACAGATTGGAGAACCATGGAACCCTTCTTTGAGTCTGGTGGGAAACAGTCCAGGGGAGAATCAGGGGCCTCTTTCTGCTCAAAGGTGCTCAAAAGGCGAGAGACTGAGGGGGAAAACGACTAAATTCCAGTAAAGCATGTAGATCCTTTTGGATACCATCTGTCAAATGATATGTCAAACTGAAGTCATGCCTATACCTGCTCAAGGGATCTTGCTGTGCACTGGCTAATGGCCACTTTTCCTACATGACAACACGTGACTGAATTTCAGACTGACTGGCTGGAAAGCATGAAGGGAGATTCGGAGTGGGATAAAGTGCTTTCTCACAATTTAACTATTATTATTGACTCATGTAGTTTGTGATCTTTTTAGTAACCAAAAAGTGCAAAGGAGAGATTGTATACTGAGAGAGATTAATCTCCTTAGGGTCAAATTACAGTATGGAACAAATCTGCTGCACGCTTTTATCTGTCCATGAATCATATATGTGAATGTGTTTGTGTGTGCGTGTGTGGGCCGGGAGGGATGTGAATGTGTGTGTGTGTGTGTGTGTGTGTGTTAGAGAGAGATTGGCACTGTGTTTGTGTGATGGGAGTTCTGTGCGTGTGTGAGAGAGAGAGAGATTGGTGCTGTGTGTGTGTATGTGATGGGGGCTCTGTGTGCGTGTTGAATTTAATTGAATGTGTACCGAGGCACATTGAAAAGCTTTGTCTTGCGAGCAATACCGGCAGATCACATAGTTAAGTAGCATAGCTAAGTAAATAATAGGTAAATAGCGGCAAAAACCAAAACACAGGTACAGGCGAATGTTAAGAGTTTGAGAGTCCATTCAGTATTCTAACAACAGGAGGGTAGAAACTGTTTTGAAACCGGCTGGTACGTGTGTTCAGGCTTCTGTACCTTCTCCCTGATGGTAGGTGTTGTAGAAAAACATTGCCAGGGTGGGATGGATCTTTGAGAATGCTGGCGGCCTTTCCTTGACAGCGGACCTGGTAGATGGATTCTACAGATGGGAGGTTGGCCTTTGTGATTGTCCGGGCTGAGTTCACCACTCTCTGTAACCGTCTCCGATCTTGAGTGGTACAGTTGCTATACCAGGTAGTGATACATCCAGACAGAATGCTCTCAATGGCACACCTATAAAAGTTGGCAAAAGTATTCACCATCATGTCAAATTCCTCAGCTGCCTGAGGAAGAAGAAACGTTTGTGCATGTGTGATGGGAGCTGAGTGTGTATGTTTGATGGGAGCTCTCTGTGTGTGTATGTGTATGTGGGATAGGAGCTGTGTGTGTGTGCGCGCGCCTTTGTGTGTGTGAATGTGTGTGATGGGAGCTGTGTGTGATAGCATTTGCGTGTCTGTGTGTGTGAGATGGGAGTTGTGCCGGTGTGTGTTTGTATGATGGGAGCTGTGTGTGTGTGTGAGTGAATAGAGCTCTGTGTTTATGTGTATGATGGTAGCTGTGTCTATGGGTGTTTGTGTGATGGATGCTGTGTATGTGTGTGATGGGAGCAGTGTGTGTGTGATAGGAGCTGTGTGTGTATGTGTGTATGATGGGAGCTGTGTGTGTGTTTGTCTGTGTGTGTGTCTGTGTGAGTGTGCATTGGGAGCTATGCGTGTGTATGCGAGCTGTCTGTGTGTGGTTGAGATGGGAGCTCTGTCTATGTGTGTGTATATGTGATGGGAGATGTGTGTGTGAGATGGGACTGTGTGTGTATGTGTGCGTGTGTGTGTGATGGCGTGTGTGTATGGGTGATGGAAGCTATGTGCTTGTGTGATGGTGTGGTGTCTGTGTGATGGTGTGTGTTTGAGAGAGATGGAAGGTGTGTGTGTGAGAGAGAGATGTGAGTTCTGTGTGTTTGAGATGGAAGCTGAGTCTGTGTATGTTTGTGTGATAGGAGCTGTGTGTGTGTGTGTGTGTGTGTGTATGTGTGTGCGTGTGTGCGCGCGATGGGAGCTATGTCTGTGTATGTTTGTGTGATGGGAGCTGTGTGTGTGTGTATATGTGTGTGCGTGTGCGTGATGGGAGCTGTGTCTGTGTATGGTTGTGTGATAGGAGCTATGTGTGTGTGTGTATATGTGTGTGCGTGTGTGTGTGTGCGTGATGGGAGCTGTGTCTGTGTATGTTTGTGTGATAGGAGGTGTGTGTGTGTGTGTGTGTGTATATGTGTGTGCGTGTGTGTGTGTGCGTGATGGGAACTGTGTCTGTGTATGTTTGTGTGATAGGAGCTGTGTGTGTGTGTATATGTGTGTGCGTGTGTGTGTGTGCGTGATGGGAGCTGTGTCTGTATATGTTTGTGTGATAGGAGCTGTGTGTGTGTGTATATGTGTGTGCGTGTGTGTGTGTGCGTGATGGGAGCTGTGTCTGTGTATGTTTGTGTGATAGGAGCTGTGTGTGTGTGTGAAGAGAGCTGTACGTGTGTGTGTGTGTCTGTATATATGTGATGGGAGTTGTGTCTCTGTGTGTGTGATGGGCACTGTGTGAGTGTGGTGGAACCTGAGTGTGTATGTGTGTGTGTGTGAGAGAGATGGCAGGTGTGTATGTGTCTCTGTGTGTGTGTGCGTGATGGGAGCTGTGTCTGTGTGTGGTAGGAGCAGTGTGTTTGTGTGTGTGTGAGATGGAAGCTGAGTGTGTGTGTGTAAGCATGTGTGTGTAATGGGAGCTGTCTGTGTGTGTTTGTGTGATGGGAGTTGTGTGTGTGTCAGTGTGCACGTGTGCGTTGGGAGCTGTTTGTGTATGTGATGGGAGCTATGTGTGTGTGATGGGGGCTGTGTGTGTGGGGTTGAGATGGGAGCTCTGCTTGTGTGTGTGTATCTGTGAGATGGGAGCTATTTGCTTGTATGTGCGAGATGGGAGCTGTGAGTGTGTGTGTGATAGGAGCTGTGTGTGTGTCTGTATGTGAGTGTCTGTTGGGAGCTCTGTTCGTGTGATGGGAGGTGTGTGTGTGTGATGGGAGTTGTGTGGTTGTGTGCGTGTGTGTGGGATGGGAGCTGCGAAGGTGTGCGTGTGGGATGGGAGCTGTGTGTGCGTGCGTGTGTGTGTGATGGGAACTGTATCTCTGTGTGTATGTGTGTGTGATGGGAGCTATGTGTGTCTGTGTGTGTGTGATGGGAGCTGTGTGTGTGTTTGTGTATATGTGTGTGATGGGAGCTGTGTGTCTGTGTGTGTGTGATGGGAACTGTGTGTGTGTGTGATAGGAGCTGTGTGTGTGTGTGTATGTATGAAGGGAGCTGTGTGCCTGTGTGTGTGTCTGTGATGTGTGTGTGTGGGAGATGGGAGGTGTGTTTATGTGTGTAAGAGAGAGATGTGAACTCTGTGTGTGTGTGATGGTGTGTGTGTGTATATGTGTGATAGGAGCTGTGTGCTTGTGTGTGTATGAGGGAGATGGGAGGTGTGTGTGTGTGGTTGAGATGTGAGCTCTGTGTGTGTGTTTGAGAGGAAGCTGAGTCTATGTATGTTTGTGTGATGGGAGCTGTGTGTGTGTGCGCGCGCGCGCACACGCGATGGGAGCTGTGCCTGTGTGTGTCTGTGGGATTGGAGCTGTGTGTGTGTGATGGGAGGTGTGTGTGTGTGCTGGGACGTGTGTGTGTGTGCTGGGACGTGTGTGTGTGTGTGTCTGTGTGATGGGTGCTGCGTGTGTATGCGTGTGTGATGGGAGCTGTGTCTGTGTGTGTATGTGTGTGTGTGACGGGAGCTGTGTGTGTCTGTGTGTGCGATGGGAGCTGTGTCTGTGTGTGTCTGTGGGATTGGAGCTGTGTGTGTGTGTGATGGGAGGTGTGTGTGTGTGCTGGGACGTGTGTGTGTGTGCTGGGATGTGTGTGTGTGTGTGTGTGTGTCTGTGTGATGGGTGCTGCGTGTGTATGCATGTGTGATGGGAGCTGTGTCTGTGTGTGTATGTGTGTGTGTGACGGGAGCTGTGTGTGTCTGTGTGTGCGATGGGAGCTGTGTCTGTGTGTGTCTGTGGGATTGGAGCTGTGTGTGTGTGTGTGATGGGAGGTGTGTGTGTGTGCTGGGATGTGTGTGTGTGCTGGGACGTGTGTGTGTGTGATGGGAGCTGTGTGTGTGGTGTCTGTGTATGTGAGATGGGAGCTGTGTGGTTGTGTGTGTCTGTGAGTCTGTGTCTGTGTGTGAGACATGGGAGCTGTATCTGTGTGTGTATATATGTGTGTGTGTGAATGGAGCTGTGTGTGTGTAATGGGAGCTGTGTCTGTGTGTGTTTGTGTGAAGGGAGCTGTGTGTGTATATGTGTATGATGTGAGCTGGCAGGTGTGTGTATGTGTTAGGAGCTGTGTGGTTGTGTGCGTGTGTGTGTGGGATGGGAGCTGCGTGTGCGATAGGAGCTGTGTGTGTGTCTATATGTGTGTGAGATGGGAGCTGTGTCGGTGTGTGATGGTAGCTGTATATGTGTGTTTGTGTGATGGGAGCTGTGTGGTTGTGTGTGTGAGAGATGGGAGCTGTGTGTATATATGTGTGTGTGATGGGAGCTGTTTGTGTGTGATGGGAGCTATGTGTTTGTGTGTGTGTATGAGTGTGTGATGGGAGCTGTGTGTGTGTGGGGGGTTGAAATGGGAGCTCTGTTTGTGTGTGTGTGATGGGAGCTATGTGGCTGTGTGTATGTGATGGGAGCTGTGTGTGTGCGCGCGTGTGTGTATGATGGGAACTGTGTATCTGTGTGTATGTATGTGTGTGTGATGGGAGCTGTGTGTCTGTGTGTGTGTGATGGGAACTGTGCCTGTGTGTGTATGTGTGTGTGTGATGGGAGCTGTGTATGTGTTTGCCTATGTGTGTGATGGGTGCTGTGTGTCTGTGTGTGTGATGGTAATTGTGTCTATGTGTGTTTGTGTGGTGGGAGCTATGTGTGTATGATGGATGCTGTGTGTGTGTGTGTGTGATGGAAGCTCTGTGTGTGGTGTGTGTGTATGTATGAAGGGAGCTGTGTGTTTGTGTGTGTGTGTCTGTGATGATATGTGTGTGTGAGAGATGGGAGGTGTGTTTATATGTGTAAGAGAGAGATGTGAACTGTGTGTGTGTGAGAGATAGTGTGTGTGTATATGTGTGATAGGAGCTGTGTGCTTGTGTATGTGTTGGAGATGGGAGGTATGTGTGTATGTTTGAGAGGAAGCTGAGTCTATGTATGTTTGTGGGATGGGAGTTGTGTGTGTGATGGGAACTATGTGTGTGTGTGGGGGGTTGAAATGAAAGCTCTGTTTGTGTGTGTGTGTGAGATGTGAGGTGTGTGTGTGCTGGGAGGTGTGTGTGTGTGATGGGAGCTGTGTGGCTGTGTGCGTGTGTGTGTGGAATGGGAGCTGTGTCTGTGTGTGCGTGTGTGATGAGTGCAGTGTGTGTGTCTGTGGGTGTGTGTGATGGGAGCTGTGTGGTTGTGTGTGTGTGATGGGAGCTGTGTGTGTATGTGTGTATGATGGGAGTTGTGTGTGTGTGATGAGACCCATGTGTGTGTGTGTATATGTGTGTGTGATGGTGTGTGCGTGTGGGTGATGGGATCTATGTGCTTGTGTGTGCGTGTCTGTGTGATGGTGTGTGTGTGAGAGAGAGAGATTGATGGTGTGTGTGAGAGATGTGAGATGTGTGTGTGTGTGTGTGTGTTTGAGATGGAAGCTGAGTCTGTGTGTTTGTGTGATAGGAGCTGTGTGTATCTATGTGTGTATGTGTGAGCGTGTGCGTCTGTGTGTGCGTGGTGCAATGGGAGCTGTGTCTGTGTGTTTGTGAGATGGGAGCTGTGTCTGTGTGTGTGTGTGATGGGCGCTGTGTGTGTGTGATGGCAGTTTTGTGTGTGTGTGTGTGTGAGATGGCAGTTTTGTGTGTGTGTGTATGTTGGGAGCTCTGTTTGTGTGTGTGTGTGCCTGTGAGATGGGAGCTGTGGCTGTGTGTGTATGTGATGGGAGCTGTGTATGTGTGTGATGGGAGCAGTGTGTTTGTGTGTGTGTGAGATGGAAGCTGAGTCTGTGTGTTTGTGTAATGGGAGCTGTGTGTGTGCACTTGCGTGATGGGAGCTGTGTCTGTGTGATGGGTGCTGTGTGTGTATGTGTGTGTGATGGGAACTGTGTCTGTGCATGTTTGTGTGATGGGTGCTTGTGTGTGTTTGTGGGATTGGAGATGTGTGTGTGTGCTGGGAGGTGTGTGCGATGGGAGCTGTGTGGTTGTGTGCGCGTGTGTGGGATGGGAGCTGTGTCTGTGTGTACGTGTGAGATCGGAGCTGTGTGTGTGTCAATGGAGCTATGTCTGTGTCTGTGTCTGTGTGTGATGGGAGCTGTGTGAACGTGTGTATGATGTGAGCTGTGTGTGTCTGTGTGAGTTTGTGTGCTGGGAGGTGTGTGTGTGATGGGAGCTGCGTGGTTGTATGCACATGTGTGTGGGATGTGAGCTGTGTCTGTGTGTGCGTGTGTGATGGGAGCTGTGTGTGTGTGTGTCTGTGTGTGTTGAATTGGGAGCTGTGTGGTTGTGTGTGTGTGCATGTTGATGGGTGCTGTATGTTTGTGTGAGAGAGAGAGATATGGGAGCTGTGTTTGTGTGTGTGTGATGGGAGCTGTGTGTGTAATGGGAGCTGTGTGTGTGTGGGGTTGAGATGGGAGCTGTGTCTCTGTGTGTGTGATGGGAGCTGTGTGTGTCTGTGTGTGTGTGATGGTAGCTGTGTGTGTGTGTGTGTTGGGAGCTGTGTGTCTGTGTGTTTGTGTGTGTGATGGGAGCTGTGTGTCTGTGTGTGTGATGGGAGCTGTGTGTCTGTGTGTGTGTGATGGGAGCTGTGTGTGTGTGAATGGAGCTGTGTGTCTGTGTGTGTGATGGGAGCTGTGTGGTTGTGTGTGTGTGTGGGATGGGAGGTGTGTGTTTGTGTATATGTGTGTGATGGGAACTGTGTGTCTGTGTGTGTGATGGGAGCTGTGTGTGTGTGTGTGAATGGAGCTGTGTGTCTGTGTGTGTGATGGTAGCTGCATCTGTGTGTGTTTGTGTGATGGGAGGTATGTGTGTATGATGGGAGCTGTGTGTTTGTGTGATTGGAGCTGTGTGTGTGTGTATGTATATGTGTGTGTGTGATGGGGCGTATGTGTGGGTGATGGGAGCTATGTGCTTATGAGTGTGTGTCTACGTGATGGTGTGTGTGTGAGAGAGATGGTAGGTGTGTGTGTGTGTCTGTGTGTGAGAGAGAGATGTGAGCTCTGTGTGTGTTTGAGATGGAAGCTGAGTCTGTGTGTGTTTGTGTGATGGGGCTCTGTGTGTGTGTATATGTCTGTGTGATGGGAGCTGTGTGTGTGTGATGGGAGTTCTGTGTGTGGGTGTGTGTGCATGTATGAAGGGAACTGTGTGCCTGTGTGTGTGTCTGTGATGGTGTGTGTGTGTGTGAGAGAGATGGGAGGTGTGTTTGTGTGTGTAAGAGAGAGATGTGAACTGTATGTGTGTGTGTGAGAGAGATGGTGTGTGTGTATATGTGTGATGGGAGCTGTGTGGTTGTGTGTGTGTGTGATGGGAGCTGTGTCTGTGTGTGTGTATATGTGTGTGTGATGGGAACTGTGTGTTTGTGTGTGTGTCTGTGTGATGGGAGCTGTCTGTCTGCGTGTGTGTGTGTGGTGGGGGGGGAGGGGGAATGGGACCTGCGTGTGTGTGTTTGATGGGAGCTGTCTGTGTGTGTGTGAGATGGGAGCTATGAGTGTGTGTGTGTGTGCACGCTTGATAGTGAATGTGTTGGTATATGTGTGTGTGTGAGAGCAATGAGAGGTGTGTGCATGTGTGTGTGATGTGAGATGTGTATGTGTGTGTGTGGTGGGAGCTTTGTATGTTTTTTTGTGGGATGGGAGCTGTGTGTGCGTGTGTGTTGGGAGATGTGTGTGTG
Source organism: Chiloscyllium plagiosum (assembly GCF_037043375.1). Lineage (NCBI taxonomy): Eukaryota > Metazoa > Chordata > Chondrichthyes > Orectolobiformes > Hemiscylliidae > Chiloscyllium > Chiloscyllium plagiosum. Next base: position 6,976,583 of record NW_028270163.1, on the reverse strand, counting down.
TGTGTGTGTGTGTGTGTGTGTGTTGGGAGGTGTGTTTGTGATGAGAGCTGTCTATGTGTGTATGTATATGTGTGCGCGTATGTTATGGAGAAAGTGAGGACTGCAGATGCTGGAGATCAGAGCTGAAAAATGTGTTGCTGGAAAAACACAGCAGGTCAGGCAGCATCCAAGGAGCAGGAGAATCGATGTTTCGGGCATAAGCCCTTCTTATGGAGTGGTTGGGGGATGGGTGGGAATTGAAGCAGTCTCTGGCTGAAAATTTTGATAGTGTTACAAAGCATTTTCCACCATTCACTCCACTTCAGTGACCTTTTAAAAGCACAGATTTGCCATGCATTTATTTATCTACCTGTTTCTGTCTATCTTTCGGTCCGCAGTTAATTTACCCAGATCACAATCTATCTCGTTTATCGATTTACAGTCTCTCTGTTTGTGCATCTTACTCTGTCTTTCTGCATCTCTATACTATCTGTTTCTATCTCTCTATATGCGTCCATGCCTGTGTCTAGATGTAACTAATTCGATCGCTGTCTCTATGCATGTTTCTCTATTGTATCTCTATCTATCTATAAATATAATGTATCTTTTTTCTATCATTAATACCTATCTCTGCTGCTTGGCGTTTGTATCTCTCGGTCTGTTAATATTTATTGTCATCTGTTTATGTGAGCCACCTCTCCAGCCTGACAGCTGATTCACTATTTGGCATGTGCCCCTATGACTGTCCAGTTCAGATTGTGGTTATTCATGTTTACCAGACCTCTGTCAGTAACAGTCACTTTTAAGAAAAATGATAACTGTGTTATGACCTCAAGGCACGAGGAAGATACTTGTATCTTTTTCACTGGTCGCATTTGCCATAAGACCATAGTTTAGACTTTATCAGTAGTAAGTGATCATTTTATTTAGTTTGGGAATGTCATAACATTATCATGTTTGCATAAAATGATTATTACGAAATAAAGTATGAAACGAAATGTTAACTCTTGCTTTTGTACATTGTGACGTCTCAGTTGTGACCAGCTGTGCTAACTCCAGTCTCGGGGGTGAAGTTGCTTGATGCAGCTGCCAAAGAACTGGAGGGGGAAATGAAGAGAATATTTTCAATGTGACCAAATGTTCATATTTAGGCTTCTCTTGGAATTGTGGTGGGAGCAGAAACATATGAGATCTGAATAATTCTCAGGAGTCTTGATGAGGGGGTTATGGGGAAGATGATTCCTTTCATGGGAGAATCTACAACTAGGTGTTATTAAAAAAATCAGGAATCACTCATTTAAAACAGTTAAAAATCACACAACACTAGGTTATAGTCCAACAGGTTTATTTGACAGTACAAGCTTTCAGAGCGACGCTCCTTCGTGAAGTAACTTGTACTGTCAAATAAACCTGTTGGACTATAACTGGTGTGTGATTTTTCGCTTAGTCCACCCCAGTCCAACACCGCCACCTCTACGTCATTTAAAACAGGTGAGGTTTCCTCAGCATGTGGCACAGGGGTTAGCACTGCTGCCTCACAGCGCCAGGGACCCGGGTTCAATCCCACCCTTGGGTGACTGGCTGTGTGAAGTTTGTACATTCTCCCCTTGTCTGCATGCGTTTCTTCCCACCAGTCCAAAGACAGCTCTGTCTGCACTATTCTCTCTCAGGTCAGGGACTGTATGGGGTTTAATACAGAGTAAAGCTCGCTCTACACTTACCCCATCAACGCTTCCAGGACAGGGACAACATCGCGTTAGGTAAACAGTAAAGATCCCCAAATTCCATTTCCAACAAAACTTGTTAATTCAACTTCTGGTACAATGACAACATTGAAAAGACATCTAGATGGAAACATGAATAGGAAGGGTTTAGAGGGATATGGGCCAAATGCTGGCAAATGGAACTGGATTAATTTAAGCTATCTGGTCGGCATGAATGAGTTGGACTGAAGGGTCAGTTTCTGTGCTGTACAACTCTATGACTCCAGGTGCAGGTTAGCTGGACTGGCCATGCTAAATTGCCCATAGTGTTCAGGGATGTGCAGCCTCGGTGGATTAACCATGGGAAAGGTGGGGTTGCAGGGATGGGTGGAATTGGGTGGGATGATCTTTGTACTGTTGGTGTGGATTTGATGGGCCGAATGGTCTATTTTCACACTGCAGGGATTCTGTGATAATCTTTGGAACTGTTTTTGTATAAGGTAGTAGAGGCAGTTTCTTGAATATTTTTGAGGTAGCTAGATAGGTTCTTGTTAAGAAAAGGGTGAAAGGTTATCAGGGGTAGAAGGGAAGTGGATCTAAGATTACACAGAAATCAGCCATGATCTTATTGAGACTTCAGGGGCTGAATGGCCTACTCTTGCTTGTAGTTTGTATGTAGATTGGATTCCCTACAGTATGGAAACAGGCCATCCGGCCCAACAAGTCCATACTGGCTCTCTGAAAAGCAACACCCAGACCCATTCCTCCACCCTATATTTCCCTCTGACAAATGCACCTAACACTACAGACAATTTAGCACGGCCAATTCACCTGACCTGCACACTTTTGGATTGTGGGAGGGAACCGGAGCACCCGGAGGAAACCCACACATGGAGATCGAAAAGTAAGTTTCAAAATGAATTAAATAAATAATTGTGAAGGGAACATTTGCAGGACTATAGGGATAGAGTAGGGGATTGGGACTCTAATTGGATCACTCAGAGCCAAGCTTGGCATGATGATGGGCTGATTGTCCTCCTATCAGAATGATCTGGTGGTTCTCCGGGAGGATTGTTCACCGAGCCTAGCAAGAAGTAACAAGTCTGGAGAACAATGCGTCCTCCCGTTGCATTAGCCTTGACCAGGTCAGTTTGACAGCCAACATGTGCACAGTTTGAACCCATCACCGTCTGCACTCTGATCTCTGTGATTTCCCTTCCCTCAGGATCATGGAAGTACCACTGTTCATAGCAGCAAGAGCGAATGATGTCAGTACCATCCAGAAACTCCTGAAGTGTCACTCCGTTGACCCTTTTGAAAAAGGTGAGAACGCACATTTTATTTTGGGGAAAGGAATCAGTGGATTTGTACTTGTTTCATGAATGTTAGATATGAGACAGCGCAGAAAGAGGTCACTGGGTCTAGTCGCTCAATGCTGGTGTTGATGCTGCAGTTCAGCCTCTTTCTCCTGTCTTCCTTCATCAACTGCGAATTGCAACACTACCTATTCCCTTTCCTGACTCTTAAATATATCAATTAACCTTGAGGGACCATCATAACACTTGATAAGCCTCATTAATTCCAGTCTCACACTCACTGCATATATTTGGTGAGTGACTGCTAATTACACTCGATCTCAGAGTTGAGTGACGCACGTCGGTAATAAATGAGATAGTCACCGTGTGAAGCAGAATTTCCTGCTCTTGGTGGGCATATTCTAAGGATGTTTCTTCACGTGACCGACCAACCACTGCTCTCCTGCCCCTAGCAGCTTGTTTCCCGAAAAGTAGATCAGGATTGAAGAGTTGACAGATGTTGGGTTGAGGTGTCGTGTTGATTAAGTGTTCCTCTGAGCGTATTTATATAAATAAAAGCATTAAAGAAAATTAAAAAGGCCTAATTGTTTTAATGCCACTGATGATTTCTCATTTGCAGCAGTGACCAAAGATTGACCTTTCATTCCCAGAGACTCCAGGAAATTCCCTGAGTGTTGACAAAGCCAGGTTAAAACAAACCTCAGCACTGTGTGGTAATTGTGGCTGCTTTATTTCCTGGTAGGAGTGATGGGCGAGACAGCATTGCACATCGCAGCATTGTATGGCAGTTATGAGGTCGCAACCATTCTCCTTGAAGAAGTGCCAGATCTCATCAATGTGCCCGCCACCTCGGAGCTGTACGAAGGTAGATGCCACTGTTTCATTCATGACCCCTCAACCCAAACTGCGGTACAATTACGTGTTGCATTAGAATGGGTGGAATCGGTACACTGGGATGTTCAGCAAGGCTCTGCATGGTAGCCTGGTTAGCAAGGTTACATCACATAGATTCCAGGGGAAGCTAGCCAAATGGATAGAAAATTGGCTCAAAGATCAGAGACAGAGGGTGGTGGCAGAGGGGCTTTCTACAGACGAGACTCTTGAGAGAGAGAGAGAGAAAGACGGAGATCAGGCCTTCCAGCTGCTCATATCTGGAGCTGCTCTTCTCATGGTGTCTGTGGGGAGTTTGCACATTCTCCCCATGTTGGTGTGGGTTTCCTCTGGGTGATCCGGTTTCCTCCCACAGTCCAAAGATGTACAAGCTAGGTGGATTAGCCATGAGAAATGTGGAGTAATGGGGATAGGGCAAGGTTACAGGGATAGGGTCTGGGCCCGGGATGCTCTTTGGAGGGTCAATGGGCCAAATGGCCTCTTTCCACACTCTGTAGGGATTCTCGGATTCAATGATTCTATGAACTGTATATCTAAAGAATTTAGCAAACTCCATTTTCAGAATTCTGGTGGATACGCTTTTCAGGTGTTGACGAATTACCTCAGGGCGGCACGGTGGCACAGTGGTTAGCACTGCTGCCTCACAGTGCCAGAGACCCGAGTTCAATTCCCGCCTCAGGCAACTGTCTGTGTGGAGTTTGCACGTTGTGTAGGTTTCCTCCGGGTGTTCCGGTTAGGTGAATTGGCCATGCTAAATTACCCATAGTGTTAGGTGAAGGGGTAAATGTAGGGGAATGGGTCTTGGTGGGATGCTGTTCGGAGGGTCGGTGTGGACTTGTTGGGCCGAAGGGCCTGTTTCCACACTGTAAATAATCTAATAAGCAAGCAGGAGGTGAATTGGAAGGTTACTAATTTAACAGTATAGATTTATTTCCCCCAATAGAGTTTTCACTGTGAGGTGATGAGCTCACTAAAGAAACATTAGCGACTATTTTAATATAATGGGTTTTGATGTTTTCTTTGGGATACATCTTTATGCCGTCTGGCCATGACGATTGTGAGTAAGGAATGTGGCCTGGGCAGTGAATGTCAGAGTTAGAAACACAGGGCCCTTTAAGGCATCAGTCCAGAGTGAATTGAGAATAGATGGCCCTCATTGGATTTTTGTATTAATGAGCTGAGCTGGGGCTCTTGTGGCGCAGTGCTAATATTTGGACCAGGAGGCCCGGCTTCCAGTCCCACCTACTCGAGAGGTGTGCAATTAAAATCTCTGAATGGTTTGGTTAGAACGAATCTTTGAGCTGAGTTCTAAGAGATGATGTGGAGGAGCTGGTGTTAGACTGGGGTGGACAAAGTTAAAAATCACACAACATCAGGTTCTAGTCCAACAGGTTTATTTGGAAGCATTAGCTTTTGGAATGCTGTTCCTTCACAGCACAGCTACCCGAAGAAGGAGCGTCGCTCCGAAAGCTAGTGCTTCCAAGTAAACCTGTTGGATTATAACCTGGTATTATGTGATTTTAACTTCCAAGGGATGGGCACCGCAGGGAATGGAATGCCTTGTTTGCCCCTCCAACACCACTTTAATTTAGTCCCCTCCCTTGCTGCCTACTTTTTGGTAGTGTCGCTTTGTGTTTTGCAGTCTGTTGATTACTTTGGTGATTAAGTGGTGGGTTATCAAAATAGAAAGAGCTGAGTTCTTGGCAGTGGACTGGGGAGGGTGTCGCCTACTTGACCTCCACCATAGCGATGCTCATACTCAGGTTCCCTTGGAGCAGGAGCACTGTGGTGTGTATCAACAACCATGAAACCTTCAGAGAGAGGGTAGGCCCTGGAGAGACTGGAGCACATTATTTCCTCATCCAACACCATTTTGATTTAACCACTCGCTTACATCCCCCACCATTTTGTATTTGCTATTATTGCAATGGTGGGCTGTGCTTGTTACCTGATGGAGGTGGGTACTGCAGATGCTGGAGATTAGAGTCAAGATTAGTGTGTGGTGCTGGAAAAGCACAACAGGTCAGGTTGCATCCGAGGAGCAGGAAAATCTATGTATCTGATGAAGGTACCTCCTTGGATGCTGCCTGACCTGCTGTGCTTTTCCAGCAACACACACTAATCTTGTGCTGGTTACTTGTTTAGTTGTTTAATTTGGTGATTTGGTCATAGGTTTCCAAAACAAACAAAACAGAGCTGAGTTCTTCATGGGCAGTTCAGAGACCTCCTGGTGGGCCTCCAGCTGGGCCTGACTGAAGTGGCCATCACCAGATCCAAGCAGTGGGCAATGGAGGGGGTCTGCTCCCCCTTTTTCATGGTTAAGTTCATGCCCGGGTGTTCTTGGAGAGGGAGTATGTATTATCCGAGACACCCGCACCAATCAACCAAACCGCCCCGTGGTCCAACATTTCAACTCCCCCCTCCCACTCTGCCGAGGACATGGAGGTCCTGGGCCTCCTTCACCGCCGCTCCCTCACCACCAGACGCCTGGAGGAAGAATGCCTCATCTTCCACCTCGGAACACTTCAATCCCAGGGCATCAATGTGGACTTCAACAGCTTCCTCATTTCCCCTTCCCCCACCTCATCCTAGTTTCAAACTTCCAGCTCAGCACTGTCCCCTTGACCTGTCCTGACTTGTCCGACCTGCCTAGCTCCTTTTCCACCTATCCACTCCACCCTGTCCTCCCTGACCTATCACCTTCATCTCCTCCCCCACTCACCTATTGTACTCTATGCTACTTTCTCCCCACCCCCACCCTCCTCTAGCTTATCTCTCCACGCTTCAGGCTCTCTGCCTGTATTCCTGATGAAGGGCTTTTACCCGAAATGTCGATTTTGCTGCTCGTCGGATGCTGCCTGAACTGCTGTGCTCTTCCAGCACCACTGATCCAGAATCTGGTTTCCAGCATCTGCAGTCATTGTTTTTACCTAGTATGTATTATCCACCTACTCTCTCAATGTCTTCAGAGAGAGGTGGGCACTGCTGGGGCTAGACTGCACTATTTTCTCCATCCCAACACCATTTTGATTTGGTTCCCTCCCTTAATTCCTTACCCTTTATGTAACTACAGTGTTATTGAGACACTGGCCGGGTGAGCAGTGTTTGTTATTCACTAATTGATAACTACTTGTTCAGGCGAGTTGGTGGTGGGTTCTTCAAAGTAATAACCAGCATTTAAAAAACAAAGAGCTGAATTCTTCCCCCACAGGTTTGTACAAAAAAGAATGATGAAAGCTGGTATTTGTGCTCGACTGCAGGAGGCAGATTTACATTAACGCCTTGGTAAATCTCTGAAGGTATCCCTGTGTAACGGTGTATGAAACAGTAAGTCAGGAATAGGTAGTAGTTGAGGAATGAGGTTGGGGGTAGGATCGACAGGAATGAACTGCTTTTCATTTTGTTGTGTAGGGAAAACAGCCCTGCACATTGCTGTTGCAAATGAAAATATTCATCTGGTGAAAGAGCTGATAAACCGAGGAGCTGATGTGGCATCATCACGTGCGACTGGAATCTTCTTTAGAAGGAGTGAAAAGAACTTCATTTACTACGGTAAGCATTCATCCTGATTTATACCCAAGAGTACATGAGTTCACAAGCTTCCCCTTTGTCAATGACGGAGATACCTTTGGCTGTTCTTCGTCATTCCATTGGTCTTACACAGGAATAGAAGTAATCTGTGACGATTGTTATGGACCAGGGCCAGATCCTCTCAAAACATGTCAAGAAGGAAGCCCAGACCCTAACCCTTTCTAGTTGTTTTAAGCAGGTGTAAAGTGGATATTCCAGGAGGGATGCAGCTGGTCAGAACCCCTTGGTTTTAAACAAAACACAATTTATTTACAGAGTACCGAATGAAACACAACAAAAGAGAACAGAATACAGATAAACTTAATCTATCCGAAAACCCAACAGATGACCCCAATTTATTGATCCTATTCCAAATGCCTGCAGCAGTCCCCATAAATACCCCATTAGCAAAAAGGTAAAATCAGATACAGGGTCTGACAGGAGAGAGAGAGAGAGATGGAGGAGAGATTCAACATTGAACACCTCTTTCCATGTAGCTGTTTCCTTTGATTCCCCAGCTTAAACTGACCAGCAGCTCTGAACAGCCAGACTGTTAAAACCAAACCAGAGAAAATTTGTGCTGGGAGAACTGGCCACTCCCCTTTCATTGTACAAGTGTTTTTTTAAACTTGAAAGCCTTTTGCCTGAGGCAGTATCTGTTAGCTATCATCATATTGGCTCTGAAACCCTTCAAACCAGACATATCAAAATCTATGCATTTATGACCCCTCTGAAAAAAGAACTAAAGTCCACCTAACCTTGTTAGCAGCATCATCACACAATGCTGTGGCTTTAAGAGGTTATTTTGTCCTTTTTTCTAAGAGAGGCTTTGAGATAGAGGTGATAAGTTGACTACTTGAAAAAAGCCAGTAAACAGCTTCTGAGGCCTTGGGTTTTTTTAAAATTTGGAACAATAGAAGCAACCTTGATGGGTGTGGCCGGCTGTCACAGACCAGGATTTCTAGTTTTTTTTGTTTTTTAGCTTTGAGATTCAGCACCAGTTGCTGCTGGAGCCTCAGCAAGGCAGAAGCTACTGGGGTTTAGAAGTGATCGTTTCCCTCTCAGCTGGGTTAACTGTCAGGCAAATCTATTTTTCTGAATTTGCTGTTTTTTGCCAAGGGGGTGTTTATGGAATGTTACTATATTGCAACAGTTAATTAGTAATAAATGCTGTAGTTATAATTCTATTAAGTTTTCCAATGCAGTTACTCTAAGTTCTTCTTTCTTTTGTTGTATTTCAAATGCAGAGGAACCTCAATTATCCAGCATTCAATTATCTGAATTTCAGATTATCTGGCAAGATGGCAAGTTCCTGATGCTTAGCTAAACTGTGTTGTGTGGCATTTGATTATCCAGAATTTGATTAACCAAATGTTAATTTTGGGATATAGGTGAATTAATGTTATTTCTGCAATTATAAGTTCTGATACAGAGTAAATGAATTCACATTAGTTTGGGATTGTTTTGGCCGAGAGCTGAATTAGCAAGAATGAGGAAATATATAATCCGTTAAAAATGATATGTCAGCATGAGACGTGATTACAAAACAATGGTAGAAATACAGGCACTAGATAAAATGCTGTGAAGAGAGGCCTGTATAAATAGTAGGTTTCCCACTTGTACAGAGACACAGGAACAAACCCCAATTAAAAGGGCTTAGTGATAAGATGCTGTGAGAGGCAGTGCAGATGGAGGGAGTAGATAATGGTAAGCAAAGGATGGGATGACATCAAACAACCTTATGGGAGCCAGAGATAGACATTTGTCACGGACAAGGCCGGATAAACAGAAGTTGTGGGATCAGTCTTAAGGAAATGAGTGACGTAAGCGGAGGAGGGAGCAAACAATGAAATACGAAAAAAATATGGGGATTCAAATTGTATAAATTTTGAGAGTTTGTTGGATTTGGTGTGTATTTGTCATTGCCTTACCTGGCATTAGACATTGCACCCACTTGCAAGTGTACAAATAAACGACACTACTGGTTCAGATTTTTGTCTCGGACTGAAATTATTGAAGTGAGTGAGCTTTGTTTCTCACACTAATCATGTCTTTTGGATAATCGAGGTTCCTTTGTAAAGTGTTTAAATAAATTGTGTTTTGCCTAAGGTCAAGTAGTTTGATGAATTAAATTAAATGGTATGTTACATTTGCCTTTCAGATAAGAAAAAGTTAGGGTCCAGGCTATCTTCTTAAAGTATTTTCAGGGGTCCTGTCTGGTCCATAACACATTGGATTTACTCCACTGTTCTGTGAACCAATCAACCCTCAATTCTAATTCCCCCACATTTTTCTGTGTTCTGAGATTTATTTTTCCAGACTTTTGTCTCAATTGAATTTTAAGTGTTATCCTCCTTCTCTGTGTTTTCCCTGTGAAGGGAAGAATCATTCCCTGGTAACTATATTTTTGTCTTCATTTACTTTCCATGATTTAGCATCCGTTGCAGTCCAAATGTATACATTATTTATCTGCATTTCTGCCGACATTCTTATATTTGAATCTCCATGATATTCCTCAAAGCAGGAATAGAGAGAGAGCATTGGGATCTCCTTCTGCACTAACCACAACTCCACCGTAGTGTCATCCGCAAATTTACTAACCCATCCTTCTATACCCTCATCCAGGTCATTTATAAAAATAACAAAAAGCAGTGGCCCCAAACAACTCTTTGCAGTACACCACTAGTAACTGAACTCCAGGATGAACAGTTCCCATCAACAACCATCTTTTGTCTTTTTACAATTAGCCAATTTCTGATCCAAACCACTAAATCACCCTCAATCCCATGCCTCCGTAATTTCTACAAAAGCCTTCCGTGGGGAACCTTACCAAATGCCTTACTGAAATCCATATACACCACATCAACCACTTTACCCTCATCCACCTATTTGGTCACCTTCTCAAAGAACTCAGTAATATTTGTGAGGCACGACCTATCCTTCACAAAACCGCGTTTACTATCCCTAATCAACTTATTCCTTTCTAGATGATTACAAATCCTATCTCTTATAACTTTTTCCAACACTTTACCCACAACCGAAGGAAGGCTCACTGGTCTATAATTACCAGGGTTATCTCTACTCCCCTTCTCAAACAAGGGAACAACATTTGCTATCCTCCAGTCTTCTGGCACTGTTCCTGGAGATAATGATGACATAAAGATCAAAGCCATAGGCTCTGCAATCTCCTCCCTGGCTTCCCAGAGAATCTTAGGATAAATCCCATCCAGTCCAGTGGACATATCTATTTTCACACTTCCCAGAACTGCTAACACCTCCTCCTTGGGAACCTCAATCCTGTCTAGTCTAGTAGCCTGTATCTCAGTATTCTCCTTAACAGCATTGTCTTTTTCCTATGTGAATATTGACAAAAAATATTCATTTTGTGCTTCCTCTATCTCTTCAGACTCTACTCACAACTTCCCACTACAGTCCTTCACTGGCCCTAACCTTTCTCTAGTCAGTCTTTTATTCACGATATACCTACAGAAAGCTTAAGGGTTTTCCTTGATCCTATCTGCCAAAGACTTCTCATGTCCCCTCCTGGCTCTTCTTAGCTCTCTCTTTAGGTCTTTCCTGGCTAACCTGTAACTCTCAAGTGCCCTAACTGAGCCATCATATCTCATCCTAACATAAGCCTCCTTCTTCCCCTTGTCAAGAGATTCAACTTCTTTAGTAAACCACGGTTCCCTCGCTCGACCACTTTCTTCCTGCCTGACAGGTACATACTTATCAAAGACATGCAGTAGCTGTTCCTTGAACAAGCTCCACATTTCATTTGAGCCCGCAGTTTCCTTCCCCATCCTATGCACCCAATGCCTAATCGCATAGTAGTTGCCTTTCCCACCAGCTATAACTTTTGCCCTGTGGTATATACCTATCCCTTTTCATCGCTAAAATAAACATAACCGAATTGTGGTCACTATCAGCAAAGTGCTCAGCTACCGCCAGGTTCATTGTCCAGTATCAAATTCAATGTGGCCTCGCCCCTTGTTGGCCTGTCTACATACTGTGTCAGGAAACCCTCCTGCACACATTGGAAAAAAACCCGACTCATGTAAATGTGGAGTTTGCACATTCTCCCCGTGTCTGCGTGGGTTTCCTCCGGGTGCTCCGGTTTCCTCCCACACTCCAAAGATGTGCAAGTCAGGTGAATTGGCCATGCTAAATTGCCCGTAGTGTTAGGTAAAGGGGTAAATGTAGGGGTATGGGTGGGTTACGCTTCGGCGGGTCGGTGTGGACTTGTTGGGCCGAAGGGCCTGTTTCCACACTGTAAGTAATCTAATCTAAAGTACTCGAACTATCGTGTTTGCAGTCAATATTTGGAAAGTTAAAGTCCCCCATAACAACTACCCTGTTACTATCACTCCTATCCAGAATTATCTTTGCTATCCTTTCCACTACATCTCTGGAACTATTTGGAGGCCTATAGAAAACTCCCAACAGGATGACCTCTCCTTTCTTGTTTCTAACCTCAGCCCATACTACCTCAGCAGACAAGTCCTCATCAAACGTCCTTTCTACCACCGTAATAATGCCCTTGACTAACAATGCCATACCTCCCACTCTTTTAATATCTTCTCTGTTCTTACTAAAACATCTAATTCCCAGAACCTGCAATAACCATCCCTGTCCCTGTTCTATCCATGTCTCCGAAATGGCCATAACATCGAAACCCCAGGTACCAATCCATGCTGCAAGTTCACTCATCTTTATCCGAATGCTCCTAGTGTTGAAGTAGACACATTTCAAACCAACTTCCTGCTTGCAGGTGCACTCTTGTGACCTTGAAACCTTGTTCATGACATCCCTTCTCTCAACCTCCTGTGCACTGGAGCTACACTTCAGTTTCCCATTCCCCTGCTGCATTAGTTTAAACTGCCCCGAATTGCATTAGCAAATCTCTCCCCCCTCCCCCAGGATATTGGTACCCCTCCAGTTCAAGTGTAGACTATCCAGTTTGTAGAGGTCCCACCTGCCCCAGAATGAGCCCCAGTTATCCAGATATCTGAATCCCTCCCTCCTGCACAATCCCTGTAGTGACGTTTTAAACTCCTCTCTCTCCCTATTCCTCGCCTCGCTAGCATGTGGCATGGGTAACAAACCAGAGATAACAACTCTGTGTGTTCTTGCTCTAATCTTCCACCCTCGCTCCCTGAATGTCTGCCTTAAATCCCCATCTCTCTTCCTACCTTTGCCATTAGTGCCTATGTTGTCCACAATTTGGGGCTGCTCCCCCTCCCCATAAATATCCTGAAAACGCGATCCAAGATATCACGGACCCTGGCACCTGAGAGGCAACACACCGACCGCGAGTCTCTCTTGTTCCCACAGAATCTGCTATCTGTCCCCCTAACTGTAGCGTCCACCAATGACTACTGCTCTGCTCCTCTTCCCCCTTCCCTTCTGAGCAACAGTGACAGACTCTGTGCCAGAGACCTGTACCCAATGGCTGACCCTTGGTAAGTCCCCTCCCTCCCCAATAGCATCCAAAATGGTATATTTCTTATTGAGGGGAAACAACACAGGGGTTCCATACACTGTCTGCCTGTTCCCTTTCTGTCCCCTGACTGTAACCTGTCTACCTTTTTCCTGTACCTGATGTGTGACTACCTCCCTGTAACTCCTCTCAATTGCCCCCTCCCGAATTGTCTACTTTGGCACTGAAATGGACCATTTTCCTAACCAATGATTGTAAATTAGAAATTCCTCAGGAGTGCTTGTCTCTGCTGCCCATCAGTTTTCTCCATAATATCTCACTTTCTACCCACTGTGTGTCTCTCCATTGGTGTGAGACAAGCTATGCCTTTACAGGTGATCTCAAACCACCTTTGCTTCTTTATAGGCCACCAGATCCATCCTCATATCAGAGAATCCAATTATACCTTGATTGTAACCTGTTGATCACTTGACTGCTTATCTGCTCCCTTGGATGCTGCCTGAGCTGCTGTGCTGTTCCAACACCACTAATCCAGAATCTGGTTTCCAGCATCTGCAGTCATTGTTTTTACCTGCTTGGCCCTCTGTGTAATTTACTCTAAATGTCCATTACTCTTTTTTTATACATTTAAAATTCTGCCTATCTTCCTGCTTTATTCATAATTTTAAAATTTTTAACCTGTGGTCCCTGTTTTCACCATTATCGCCAGTTCATTTAATTTCATTTATAACCTTCAATACTTTGCCGATGAGAAGCATCTAACTTGCCTCGTAACTCAAAATGCAGGAGAATCGACGTTTCGGGCATGAGCCCGAAATTCCTGAAGAAGGGCTCATGCCTGAAACGTCGATTCTCCTGCTCCTTGGATGCTGCCTGACCTGCTGCGCTTTTCCAGCAACACATGTTTCAGCTCTGATCTCCAGCATCTGCAGTCCTCACTTTCTCCTCGTAACTCAAAATTCCTGATACCGGGAAATGTTGCTATTTCTTCCCATGTTTGTCTTTCATCAGCTGACATTATGTCCAAATGCTGGAAACTTTGCAATATTGTTTTGTAAGAAATTAAGATATTTCAGTGGTAATGCCCAGAGATAGAATAAAGCAAATACTCCTTAGTGGTGCTTTTAACAATAGGTGTGACGTCTGAAGCTTACCCGACGTTTGAAGGGGTTAAAACTCAGGTAGAATTGGAGTAGAACTAGGAACTGTCGGACAAGTTTGAGAACAATTAGTCATGACAGGAAATGTTTTCTTTTAAAAAGGTATTCAATGGGCATGGAGGTGGGGTGCAGGGGTTTAGTGTGGGCAAACGGGTTACACGAAGAGCCAGGAGGAGCCTGCAGTACCTAGCCCTCAAAGTAAAGATCATTCAACAGTTTGACTCATGAATCACTTCCACAAATCTCTCAAATCAAGAGCACAGGTTTCAGGTAATTATGATGTGAGAAGGGAAACCCTTTTTCACGCAGTGATTGGGTCAGATCTGAAACCCGATCCCTGGAGGCTGATGGAGGTCTTCAAGGGGGCATTAAACAATTGTTTCTGTTTGAGTAAGGTTCAGAGTTATGGGGAAAATGTAGGAGAATGGCACTGGATTATAATACTTATTCAAAGAGTCAGTATAGACACAATGGGCTGAACTGCCTCCTTCTACATTGTGCCAATTCTGTGGTATCTCTGGAATTCCCTGCTAGTATCTCAAAGGTAATGTGCAGGCAGCATGTCCTTCCTGTGAGGAACACAGGTAATAGTCCAGGACAACAGAAAGCTGTTAGACAAACCTGACATCAATCCCATTGTAACCCTAACTGTCCCGAGCCCGTATTTGCCTTACTTTCACCCAGAGAGTGGTGATCCTGTGCAATTCTAAGCCACAAAAATTGTTTGGGGCCAAACATTGAATGCGTTCAGGAAGGAGTTCTTAGGGCTAAGAGATTGAAGTGTATGGGCAGAGAGAAGGAACAGGGGACTGAGGTAAATGGTCAGCCATGATCATATTAAATGGTGGGTCAGGATCAAGGGGCTGAATGGCATATTCCTGTTCTTGCTTTCTATGTTTCCTGACTTCTAGTTAGTTCCATACGTATCTAATCTCCTGAATGAACAACTTCTCTTTGTTCAGCTACTCTGGATTAACTTTCTCTTTATTGATAACCAGAAAAGGTGACCAAGACCAAATGTATGTGTGGTGTTCAAGATGGATCGGGAGAGTTAAGGTACAAGAAGGTTAAGAATGGATGGGCCAAATAACATTGTCTCATTCGCAATGGTTGTTGGTATTGGTGATTCTCAAGATCTTGGTCAGACAAGTTACTTGCTTCAGTTTGGATCAGTTTGGTAGCTTCCAGTTCACTCTTCTGAGTAATTCTCACTTTGTTTCAGGTGAGCATGTGCTGTCTTTCGCTGCGTGCGTTGGGAATAAAGAGATTGTTCAGTTCCTGATTGAGAATGGTGCAGACATAAAGGCACAGGATTACCTCGGTAAGAGTCAGAACTCAGTGAAGCTTGATTAGCTTAGAAGTCAAGGTAGAGATCAACAATAATGTGCTGCCTAATCTTCCGGCATGTCTGATTTGCAAATCTGAGGTGTAGGCAATGGAATCAGTGATTAAACCCCCTCAAGCCTGTTCAATAATCCCACTCGATGATCATTGATCTCCACACTACTCTGATTCCCGATGTATTTCATTACTCAGGTGTAAGCTTTGACTGCAATGGTAGCATTCCTGCCTCTGAAATGGAAGGTCATGGAATCATAGAGTTGTACAGCATAGATATCCTAAATTAATCTAGGCCTATTTGCCAGCGTTTGGCCCATATCTCTCTAAACCCTTCATATTAGTATACCCATCCAGATGCCATTTAAATGTAATTGTACCAATCTCCACCACTTCCTCTGGCAGCTCTTTCCATACACGCACCGCCCTCTGTGTGAAAAAAAGTTGCCTCTTAAGTTCTTTTTAAATCATTCCCTTCCCAGCTTTAACCTGTGTAAAAACAACGACTGCAGATGCTGGAAACCAGATTCTGGATTAGTGGTGCTGGAAGAGCACAGCAGTTCAGGCAGCATCCGAGGAGCAGTAAAATTGATGTTTTGGGCAAAAGCCCTTCATCAGGAATAAAGGCAGTGAGCCTGAAGCGTGGAGAGATAAGCTAGAGGAGGGTGGGGGTGGGGAGAAAGTAGCATAGACTACAATAGGTGAGTGGGGGAGGAGATGAAGGTGATAGGTCAGGGAGGAGGGAGGAGTGGATAGGTGGAAAAGAAGATAGGCAGGTAGGACAAGTCATGGGGACAGTGCTGAGCTGGAAGTTTGGAACTGGGGTGAGGTGGGGGAAGGGGAATTGAGGAAACTGTTGAAGTCCATACTGATGCCCTGGGGTTGAAGTGTTCCGAGGCGGAAGATGAGGCGTTCTTCCTCCAGGCGTCTGGTGGTGAGGGAGTGGCGGTGAAGGAGGCCCAGGACCTCCATGTCCTTGGCAGAGTGGGAGGGGGAGTTGAAATGTTGGGCCACAGGGCGGTGTGATTGGTTGGTGCGGGTGTCCCGGAGATGTTCCCTAAAGCGCTCTGCTAGGAGGCGCCCAGTCTCCCCAATGTAGAGGAGACCACATCGGGAGCAACGGATACAATAAATGATATTTGGTGGATATGCAGGTAAAACTTTGATGGATGTGGAAGGCTCCTTTAGGGCCTTGGATGGAGGGGAGGGAGGAGGTGTCGGCACAGGTTTTGCAATTCCTGTGGTGGCAGGGGAAAGTGCCAGGATGGGAGGGTGGGTTGTAGGTACTCCACCTTTAACCTTTGCCCTCGAGTTTTGGACTCCCCTACCCCCAGGGAAAAAGACTGTTGTTATTCACTCTATCCATGCCCCACATGATTTTATAAACCTCTATAAGGTCACTCCTCAGCCTCTGACACTCCAGGGAAAACAGTCTGAACTCATTCAGCCTCCCTCGATAGCGCTAATCCTCCAAACCTAGCAACATCCTTGAAAATCTTTTCTAAACCCTTTCAAGTTTAACAACATCTTTCCTATAGCAGGGAGACCGGAATTGAAAGCAATATTCCAAAAGTGGTCAAACCAATGTCCTGTACAGCCTCAACATGACCTCCCAACTCCGATACTCAATGAACTGACCCTGTCTACCTTAGACACCATGGTGGCTCAGTGGTTAGCACTGCTGCCTCACAGCGCCAGGGACCTGGGTTTGAATCCAGCTTCAGACTCTGTGTGAGTTTGCTCTGGTTTCATCCCACAGTCTAAAGATGTGCAGGTTAGGTGAATTGGCCGTGCTAAATTGCCCGCAGTGCTCAGGGATGTGTAGGTTAGGTGCATTAGTCAGGGAAACTGTAGAGTAGTATGGGTCTGGGTGGGTTACTCTTCGAACGGAGGGTTGGTATGGACTTGCTGGGCTGAAGGGCCTATTTCCACACTGTAGCAATTCTAAATCAAAAACAACTATCCATACACCACCAATTTTGTTGTCATCTGAAAACTCACTAAACATTTCTCCTGAATTCACATCTAAATCATTGATATGAATGACAAAAAGCAGTGGACCCAGCACCATTCCTTGCAGCATACTGCTGGTCACAGGCCTCTAGTCTGAAAAAACACCCTCCACCATCATCCTCTGTCTCTACTGATGTCAGGTTTACTGGTCAATAGTTCCCTGGATTTTCCTCACCACCTTTGTTAAATAATGGCACCACATTAGCCACCGCCAAGCCAATTTTGAAGCCACATGGTTAAATCTCCCTGGATTTCATGTCGTCCAACCTGGCTAACCAGTTTACCACGAGGAACCTTGAAGACCACCTTGCTGAAGTCCCTACACACAACATCCATTGCTGTGCCTTCATCAATCTTCTTTAGAAATTCTTCAAAAAACCTCCATCAAACTAGTGAGACACGATTTCCCATGGGCAAAGCCATGTCGACTATCCCTAATCAGTCCTTATGTTTCCAAATACATGTAAATCCTGTCCCTCAGAATACCTCCAACAACTTATCCACCATTGATGACAGGCTCACCAGTCTATAGTTCCCTGGATTTTCCTTACCACCTTTCTTAAACAGTGGAACCACATTAGCCACCCTCCAGTCTTTCAGCACCTCACCTCGGTCTTTCGATGATACAAATATCTCAGCAACGGGCCCAGCAATCACTTCCCTAGCATCCCACAGAGTTCTGGGATAGACCTGATCAGGTCCCAGGGATAGGTTTGAGTCCCATTCCAAACACTTGAGCCCAGTGACTAGGCTGAGACTCCCAGTGCTGTACTGAGAGAGTGCTACAGTTCTAGAGGTGCTGCCTTTTGGAAGAAATGTAAACCTGGGGCCCCATCCATTCTCTCTTGTGTTTCTGGTTAATATGTATTCTGGAGACAAACATCTGGCCATTGCCACTGTATTGTTTGTTGGAGCTTGCTGTGCACAGAGTGGCTGGGATCCTTCTTGCACAACAGCAGTGACTCCATTCCCAAGGCACTCCATTGGCTACAAAGCTCTTTGGGAGGTTTGAAGTTGTGAAAGGTGCTATATAAATACAAGTCTTTCTTGATTTCTTTCTTCTGATGGATGTATTTTCAGGTAACACTGTTCTGCATCATCTGGCACTGCATGCCCGGCGTTACACAGCCCAGATGTATGATTTCATCCTGTCCCTTGACCCAGAGAGGGGGAATCCAGTGGAGACAATCACCAACAACAATGGGCTGACTCCCTTCAAGCTTGCGGCCTTGGAAGGAAATGTCCAGGTGAGGGTCTATTCAGCATTTTATAATCCAGCATTGTATGGAAGAGAGTAACGACACTGGCTGGGAGCATCAAACTCATCATTACGGAGAGGAGTGCATTTACTGGGTAGGATGTTCCCTACACTGTACAATATAGTACAGAGTCTAAGTTCCAACTCAATAACGTGCAGTTAACCAAACACTGATCAGCACTCAATATGAGTACATCCAAAAGATGTGCAGGTTGGGTGAATTGGCCATGCTAAGTTGCCCATAGTGTTCAGGGATGTGTCAGTTAGGTGCATTAGTCAGGGGTAAATATATGGGTCTGGGTGGGTTACTCTTCGGATGGTCGGTGAGGACTTGATGGGCCAAATGACCTGCTTCCACACTGTAGGGATTCTGTGGTGACTGTGCTACTGCACACCTGAAATAAAAAAAAGGAAATTCTGGAAACACACATAGAAGTATGGAAATTAGGAGCAGGAGTAGGTCATTAGGCCTTTCAAACCTGCTCTACCTCTGTTAGGGCTGATCCTCTACCTCAGTGCCATATTCCTGCTATCTCCCTGTTCCCCTTGATGCCTTTAATGTCTGAAAATGAATCTGTCTCTTGAATATATTCAGTGACTTGTCCTCCTCAGCCTGCTTTGAATTCCACAGGTTGACTATCTTTTGAGTGAAGTAAGTTTTCCTCAGCTCTGTCCTAAATGGTTTACCACATATCCTCAAACTGTGCTCCCTAAACAAGAAAACATATCCTCCCTGCATCTCGCCTGTCCAGCCCTGTTAGAACTTTATACGGTTCAATCAGATCCTATTTCATCTTTCTAAATGGTAGTGAATACAGAGCCATCAAATCAATCTCCCCTCACAGGACAGTCCAGCCATCCCCCATATCAGTCTAATAGACCTGTCTCTATGGCAGTCGAACCCTTCTTGAGTAGGGAGGCCAAAACTGTACACAGTCCTCCAAGGGTCGTCTCACTCTGGCCCTGGTAAATGCAGTAAGATACCCTACTTCTGAACTCAGGTTCTCTTGCAATGAAGACCAATATACCATTGTCTTTCCTAATTGCTTGCTGCACCTGCCTATGTACTTTCATTTGTACAAGGATACCCAGATCCCTTGTCCATCTACACTTCCAATATAACACCATACAAATAATATTCTTCCATTCTGGTTTCACACCAAAGTCTATGAATTCACATTTAGCCACAGTGTACTGCATCTGCCATGTATTTGCCACTTGCTTAACTTGCCTAAATCACCTTGAAGCCTCCATGTACCCTCCACACATCAACAGCGAACTTGGAAATGTTGCATTTTGCTACCTCATCCAGGTCATTTATGTGTATTGTGAACAGCTGGGGCCCAAGTACTAATCCTAGTGGTACCTCACTACTCCCTGCCTGCCACTTGGATAATGACCCGTTTAGTTCCACTGTCTGCTTTCTGTCAGCCAGTTCTTAATCCATGCCACTATTACCCCTATCCCGCATGTGCTTTAGTTTTGCCCACTAACCTTTCACAAGGGACCTTACCAAAAAGCATCTAAATGTACCACATCCATTGGTTTACCCTTATCTATTCTACTAGTTCATTAGATTTGTTAAGCATGTTTTACCTTTCATAACTCCATGCTGCCTTTGACCAATCATATTAATGCCTTCCTAATGTTCTGTTATCATGCCTTTCATATTAAACTCTGGCATTTTTTCCTGTCATCAGCATAGCTATTTTCTACCTACTTTTTCTACCTACAGTCAGTTCTGAAGAAGAGCTCAAAACGTTAACTCTACTTTCTCTCCATAGATGCTGCCAGACCTGCTGAGTTTCACCAGCACTTCCTGATCTTGTTTCTGATCTCCAGCATCCGCTGTTCTTTGTTTTAGCTTAAGGGAAGAGTTGGGAAATGGACCATGTGAAGCTGAGGAGGGTGAACATTGGAAACGAACAAAATGTTCTCGTTGGTGTGAATAGAGATTGCTTACCGAAAAGCCAGTAAACCATGTGAATGACACACACTGGTGTGATTTGTCGCCTGTACCTCAGAATAGTGCTTCAGTATGACCAGTACATTAATTTCCTGGTATTTCTGGAACATTTTCATTTGCTACATTTTCCCTCTGGGTGGCCTATTAAGTCATTTCCTATTCTGGGTACTAAGGTTCATTTAGCAATTGCACTCTTGTTTCTGAGTCAGAACATTTCATAGAGTCATGGAGTCATACAGCATTGTTGGTCCAACCAGTCCATGCTGACCATAATCCTAAACTGAATTAGTCCCACCTGTCAGCATCTGGGCCATATCCCTCCAAACCCTTTTTATTGACGTTCTTCACCAAATGTCTTCTACACATTCTCCCCGTGTCTGCGCGGGTTTCCTCCGGGTGCTCCAGTTTCCTCCCACAGTCCAAAAATGTGCAGGTTAGGTGAATTGGCCATGCTAAATTGCCCATAGTGTTGGGGTAAATGTAGGAGAATGGGTCTGGGTGGGTTACGCTTCGGAGGGTCGGTGTGGACTTGTTGGGCCGAAGGGCCTGTTTCCACACTGTAAGTAATCTAATCTAATCTAATCTAATCTAATCTAATCTAATCTAATCTAATCTAATCTAATCTAATCAATCTAATCAATCTAATCTAATCATACATTGTAACTGTACCCATATCCACTACTTCCTCTGGAAACTCATTCCACAAGCGAACCACATTCTGCGTAAAGAAAGTTGCCCCTCAAGTCTTGTTTAAATCTTTCTCCTCTCACCTTAAAAATATGCTCCCTAGTCTTGAACTCCCCTACCTGAGGAAAGCATACTTGCCATTCTCCTTAACTATGTCCCTCACGATTTTATAAACCTCTATAAGGTCACTCCTCAACCTCCTATGCTCCAGTGAAAAAAGTGCCAGCCTTTTCAGCGTCTCCTCATAAGTCAAACCCTCCAGTCCTGGCAACATCCTGGTAAATCTCTTCTGGTCCCTTTCCAGTTTAATAATATCTTCCTTACAACAGAGAGACCGAAACGGGACACAATACTCCAATAGAGGCCTTACCTACATCCTGTACAACTTCAACTTGACGTCCCAACTCCGAGACAGAGACCTGAGCACAATGTCCAACCTCATACCGCAGTGCAGTACTAAGGGAATGATGCCCTGTCAGAGATGTTGTCTTTCAGTTAGGAAAATTAACCTCAACATTATCCATTCTCTTAGGTGCATAAAATATTTAATGGCATTTTCAAAGGAAACCTGAGAGATCACTACAATAGATTATCTGATCATCCATCTTGTTGTGACTCGTGAGGTCCCACTAAAATGGCTGCTGGGTTCTTACATTACAACAATGACTGCATTTCAATAAAATGTATATGCCTACAAGTTAAAATACATCCAGTGAACTAGTAAGAAGCACAGTGTAAGGTTTTTGTTTTAGCTTTCCATGCATAATCCACACTATCATGCATTAGAACCTTCTCTCTTAATTTCCGAAACAGCTTCACTGAATGAACCCTGTAATCTCACGCTCACACTGCTTATCCCTGGCATTTCCATCCTCTACAGAAATACTATGCCTTGCCTGAGCAGCATATTGAATACAGGACTGTCTGTGGTTATTCTTGCAACCCATTTTCAATCTGACAGGGAGAGAGAAAAACAAACGACTTAACTAACATGTTGGATTTGGTTTTTATTCTGCAGCTGTTCCAACACCTAATGAGAAAGAGGAAACGCCAGATTGAATGGTTTTTCAAACCTATCTCTGCCACCTTCTACGATCTCTCTGGTATTGATTCCTGGGATGATGACCACTCTGTCCTTGACCTGGTTATTTGCAGTAATGAAGTTGAGGTGAGCCGAGGAGTTCCAGACAGAAACATCCTCTGAAGGTGACTGAGTGAAGGTCAAACCCTGAATGTTTCCACATCGTTCTGTTTCTACAGGCCCTGAAGATCCTCAACCTCCCACCGATCAAAGCCCTGATCCATTTCAAGTGGAACAGATATGGAAAGTATTATTTCCGAACCATTGCTCTCTTCTACTTCATCTACATTATCATATTCACCTCCTGTTGCATCTTTCGACCTCTTATACCACGTCGTGACAATGTCACAGACCCTAGGGACACACAGATATTGGAAGAGGCGCCATTAAATGTTAGTACCATAACCATGGGCCACTGGTGGAGTGGGTAGCAGCTACTGTTTAGTGCATGGCAGCAGAATGGGGGAAAGAAGGTTGGGATATTTCTAGGTTTGCTCAAAGGATCAGAAATTAGCGTGTGTTGTGATTTACAGAGATAAGTAGTTGAGACCACCGCTACCCCTCAGCCAATGATGTTCCTTTAAGAAGGGCGACAGGGATAATCTGGGATTAATATGTTGGTGAGCCTTGTGTCAGTGGTAGGGAAATTACTTTTGATGAACAGACTTAGGGACAGGATCTACTTGCATTTGGATTTATTATGGATGGTCAGCATGGCTTTATGCAGGGGAAATCTTGTCTCACAAACCTGATTGAGTTTTTTGAGGAAGTGATGAAGATGATTGAAGAGGATCGGGCACTGGATATAATCTACATAGAATGTACCAAAGCATTTGACAAGGTCGGCTGCTGCAGAAGATCAAATTGCATAGAATCAATGGTGAGCTGACAAGTTAGATACAAAAGTGGCTTGGCCATAAAAGATAGAGCGTAGTCAGGGAGGTGGGTGTTTCTTGCTGGAGGTCTGTGCCCAGTGCTGCTCCACAGGGATCAGTGCTGGGACCCCCTTGTTTGTAATATATCTAATTGTTTTGGATGAAAAGGTTGGTGGTCTGATTAGTAAATTGCAGACGACATGGATGTTGGTGGAGCTGTGAGGAAGATTATAAGAGCATACAGCAGGAAATAGATCAGCTAGAAAGTGGGTGGAGAAATGGCAAATGGGTTGGGGTTAGTTTAATCCAGACAAGTGTGAGTTGATGCATTTTGGGAGGTCAAATACAAGAGGGAAGTATATTGTGTATGGACCCTTTGGAGCATTAATATACAGGGAGTTCATGGGGTCCAAGCCCAGAGTTCCCTGAAAGTGGCAGTGCAAGTGGATAAGGTGGTAAAGAAGGCATATGGCAGGCTTGTCTTCATCAGGGTGGGGCATTGAATACTAACATTGGCAAGTCATGTTGCAATTGTGTAAGACTTTGGTCAGGCCACATTTGGAGTACTGTGGGCAGTTCTGGTCACACACTATCAGAAGGATGTGGAGGCTTTGGAGAGGGTGCAGATGATATTGTCTGAATATTGCCCGGATTGGAGTGTTTTAGCCAGAAGGAGAGGTCGGACAAACTTGGATTATTTTTGCCACAGCGTCAGAGGCTGAGAGATGATTTGATAGAAGTGTATAAAATTAGGAGGAGCATGGATAGGATGGATAGTCGGAGTCATTTTCCCAAGTTGGAGATGTCATATACTAGGGGACATCGGATTAAAGTGAGAGGGAACGAAGGGTAGTAGGTGCCTGGAACACACTGCCAAGGAGGTGGTAGAAGCAGATACAACAGCAACGTCAAAGAGGCACTTAGACAGGTATGTGAACAGGCTGAGAATAGAGGAATATGGACCGTATGCAGACAGATACGGATTAGTTTAGAGTAGGATCATGGTCTGCACAGACATGATGGGCTGAAGGGCCTGTTTCTCTGTGTTTATGTAAATATTATAGTTCCCAATTGCCATTTTTCCTCTAATCTAATCTAACCTAGAAATCTAATTATAGGGGCATTAGACTACAGATTGCATGACTTGCTGTGATAGAAATACAATTTCAATGGTGTTATTACCGATAGATGGAAAAGCATATATTTTATTTATTTGTGAATTTTTAAAGAAGTTATTTGGATGTTTAGCACCGAGTTTGTGGCTGAGGCAAAGTGACTTCCTAGGAGCATTTGTGAAAATTTCTCAGACCAAGTGAGATTTTTCATAGTAGCCCAGTGGTTAGCACTGCTGCCTCACAGCACCAGGGTCCCAGGTTCGATTCCAGCCTCGGGCACCTGTCTGTGTGGAGTTTGCACATTCTCCCCGTGTCTGCGTGGGTTTCCTCCCACAGTCCAAAAATGTGCAGGTCAGGTGAATTGGCCGTGCTAAATTGCTCATAGTGTTGGGTGTAGGGGTAAATATAGGGGAATGGGTCTGGGTGGGTTGCGCTTCGGCGGGTTGGTGTGGACTTGTTGGGCCTGTAAGTAATCTAATCTAATAGTGTGGGCTATACTTTAGCACCTACCATTTCAGTGATTTGTGCCTCTCAGTGAAGTAGTAGAATAGAAGTTGCTTGCTGTACTAAAGTCCTAACACTGACACTAACCTCCAGATCATCCTTTGAATTATTGCCGTGCCACTGGGTATAACGTTCACTCTTTCTTCTGATTCCAGCTGTGCTACACATCAAATGGAGATTACATCCGCTTGGTGGGGGAGACCATTTCTGTCTTTGGAGCCATAGCCATCCTTCTCATAGAAGTAAGAAAGTTTATTTTTGCTTTGCTGAGGGAGTGTGCGGAGTTTAATCTATCACTGTGATTAAAAAAGAATATCCCAGCAATGGCCAGTGAAATCTATATTTGCCTAATATGGAGAGTGAGGGCAGACAGCAGCCTGGTGGTAATAGTGGTTAGATGAGTAATTTAGAGGGTCGGGAAACAAGGGTTCAAATCTCACCATGGCAGCTGGTTGAATTTCGATTCAATAAAATCTGGAATTGAATGTTTTTCTCAGTAACAATGACTGTGAAGCTCTCATTGACTCCCCATAAAAACCCATCTATTCTACATTGTCTTCCAAAAGATATTTAATAAAGTGTCACATCTGGATGTAGATTTGCTCGCTGAGCTGGGGTTCGTTTTCAGATGTTTTGTCACCAGACTAGGTAATATCGTCAGCGAGCCTCCGAATGAAGTACTGGCGGCATGGCCCGCTTTCTAGTTATATGTTTGAGTTTCCTAGGGTTGGTGATGTCATTTCTTGTGGTGATATCATTTCCTGTTCTTTTTCTCAGTGGGTGGTAAATGGCATCCAAGTCAATGTGTTTGATGATACAGTTCCGGTTGGAATGCCATGCTTCTAGGAATTCTCAAGCGTGTCTCTGTTTGGCTTGTCCTAGGATGGATGTGTTGTCCCAGTCGAAGTGATGTCCTTCCTCATCCATATGTGAGGATACTAGTGAGAGTGGGTCATGTCGTTTTGTAGCTAGTTGGTGTTCATGTATCCTGGTAGCTAGTTTTCTGCCTGTTTGTCCAATGTAGTGTTTGTTACAGTTCTTGCACGGTATTTTGTAATTGACATTAGTTTTGCTGTTATATGTATAGGGCCTTTCGAGTTCATTAGCTGCTGTTTTAGTGTGTTGGTGGGTTTGTGGGCTACCATGATGCCAAGGGATCTGAGTAGTCTGGCATCACCAATCCTAGGAATCACAAACATATAAATAGAAAGTGGGCTACACCACCAGTGCTTCATCCGGAGGCTCACTGAAGATGTTACCTAGTGTAATGATGAAACATCTGAAAATGAACCTTCCAGCTCAGCGATTTAACCTACGGCCAGAAGCTTAACCAGAGCGACAAACCTGCTCAAAACTCGCAAAGTGTCATATATTGAACTGTATTAATTAAGACATGTGGAATATCTTCCATGAACATGACAACTGATAGGAACCTCTCATCATCCCTTTTAGGGAAACCCTATTGTAATAGATGAGGAAACCCAACTGTCACTCATGCTCTTGACATAACCAAAACAGACTTGCCCAATGGACCAATGATCCTGAAGGTGAAAATCCCATCAGTGGCTAGTCAGAGGCAGACTGCTATCCTGTATTCAGCAGGGAGACGATGGCTACTGTCAGTACGGCGTCCACTGGAGAGCTCTCATCAAGGACGGTCAGCAACAAGACAGGGAGTGGCTTTGAATGGCTAACCCCAACCCCACCTTCCCAATGCTGGGTCCCTCACACAGTGCGTTTAAATGAGAAACCACCCTTGGAGCCCAAGGACCATGGTGCCAGAGTCGGTTGGTGCTCCCTGTGTGGTGGGATCCCTGTTCTCTACTTAGGAAACCCCATTGGGAGGTGGGGTGATGGCCTCAAGTAGGCAACGATTTGATAGTCAAAAGGTCTCAATGGCAGTGGGAAAAGAAGACTGTCCATGGGTCTTCTCAACTTTGGTTTAATCAACAAGTTCTGAGGAAGAATTACTCAACCCGAAACATTAACTCTGCTTTCTCTCCACAGGTGCTGCCAGAGCTGCTGAGCTTCTCCAACAATTTCTATGTTTAGTTCTTAATCAGCAATGAACTGCTTCCCTTCTGCCCAATTTAATGCCCCCTACCACCAAACCTGCCATGGGGAGGGCACAAGATCCTGCCCAGGAGACATCTCAGCAAAGTTAGAACCAATAGAATAAATTGGGCAGCACATGGTACCATGTTGACAGAATGGCAGGGAGGGGAGGGGAGGAGTGATCCGTAGTTGTATTACGTACAGGGGAAGATATAGAGTGGGATACCATCCGGGTGATACTGGGGCCCTACTATCCTTCATCCATGTTAATGACTTGGACATAAATGTACAGGGCACCGTTGTAAAATTCGCTGATGGCAGAAAACTTGGGAAGTATTGTGAACTGTGAAGAGGATCGTGATAGACTTCTAGAGTATGTGGAATAATAGAATGGGCCTAATGAAATATAACGCAGAGAATTGTGAACCGACACATTTTAGAAAGAAGAACGAGGAGTGCCAATAAAAATTAAAGTGTACAATTCTCAGAAGTATCACAGGAGCAGAGGCCTAGTATATGTGTGAACAAATTGTTGATGGTGACAGCAAAATTGACAAATGCACACAGAATACCGAGTGTTATAACTGGAGGCATTAAAGCGACTTTTTTTAAAAACTGGCTTGATCTCAACAGTGGTGTTCCATTCACTTATACATTAGGAGTGTCGTGAAGACCCTAGAAAGATTTACGACCATAGTTTCAGCAATGTGGGACTTCAGTTACAGGGATAGACTGCAGAAGTTGGGTTGTTATTCTTAGACAAAGGAGATTGTTTGATATTATTTCACGTGTCGATCTTTCGCATGGGTGGAAGGGTTGAGAACCAGAGGGATGCTTAAAGAGATTTAAAGGAGCTAAAGCTGACGTGAGGAAGAGACTTTTAATGCAGCCAGTGTTTTGGATCTAGATTGCAGAGTGTGGAGGAGGCAGACTTACTGGTGATTTTCAGGAGGGAATGGCCAAACCATTTGAAAGGAAAGGCTACAGGGAGAGTAGGACTTGCTAAGTTGCTCTGGCAAAGTGATGGGGTTTAATGGCCTTCCTCTGTGTTGTAACCAGTCCATTATTCACAGAGTTAGCACACCCCAAAGTACTCACAAACTGTGAGGTAATTTTTGTTGAAATGTGGTGATATAGCATAAGAAGTGAGACCACCAGTTTGTCTCGAGTCAGCTGCCACTGACAGTGCTGTGATAATGGTCAGCTCACCTGTTTGAGCGATCCCGGATGAGGAGTAAATATTTGTCAGCTAACTGGGAAGAACCCTTCTGGTCGTCTTCAAACTTATATCTGCCCAGAGGGCAGGGTCTCGATTTGATACCCCATTTGAAAGATGGCACCTCTGACCGTGTGGCATGACACCAGTATTGACTTTGATGATGGGGCCGAGTTTCTGGAATGAGAGTAGTAGCCATGATATTCTGATCCACAGCATGAGGACGTGGGCCAAAGCTGAGTCATCGAGTCCTACAGCACGGAGACAGGCCCTTTGGCACAAACTGGTCAACACCGACCAAAATGTCCGTCCACGCTAACCCCATTTCCCTGCACTTGGCCCATATCCTCCTCATCCTTTCCTATCCATGTATTTGTCCAAATGCCTTTTAAATGTTGTTAATGTACCCACCTCAACCACTTCCATCGGCAGCTCATTCCATATGCGTACCATCCTCTGTACAAAGAAGATGCCCCTCAGGTTTCCTTTTATTCTTTCCCCTCTAACTTTAAACAGATGCCCTCTAGTCCTCGATTCCCCAACCTGGGGAAAAAGACTGAGTGCATTCACCCTATCCATGCCTCTCCTGATCATATGCACTTCTATAAGATTCCCCCCTCAGTCTCCTACGCTCTAAAGAAAAAAGTTCTAGCTTGTCCAACCGCTCCCTATAACTCAGACCGTTGAGTCCTGGCAACATCCCTGTAAATTTCTGCTGCACTCTTTTCAGTTTAATAACATCCTTCCTATAGCAAGGTGACCAAAACTGAACACAATACTCCAAGTGTGACCTCATAAACATCCTGTATAATTGCAACATAACTTCCCAACTTCTATACTCAGTGCCCTGACTGATGAAGGCCAGTGTACCAAAATCCACCTTCACTGCCCTGTCTACCTGGGACTCCACTCTCAGAGAACCGTGCACCTGAACTCCAAGATCCCTCTGTTCCACTACACTCCTTAAGACCCTAACACTCACCATGAGTGAGACTCCCCAACCTCCATTTCCAGGGCTCCATCAGTGCTGAAAGTGAAAATCTGCTCCTGCAATGCAAGAAATCTTTATGAATTGCTTCTTTCATTTTTCATTTGC
This sequence comes from Chiloscyllium plagiosum, assembly GCF_037043375.1. Taxonomy (NCBI): domain Eukaryota; kingdom Metazoa; phylum Chordata; class Chondrichthyes; order Orectolobiformes; family Hemiscylliidae; genus Chiloscyllium; species Chiloscyllium plagiosum. Next base: position 6,947,320 of record NW_028270163.1, on the reverse strand, counting down.
TAGAGTGCCGACATCCTCCGATATGGAACAGCAGGATATTTCGGGAAAACCGTCCTCGGAGGCCCATTCCATGTTATAATGTGAGCAAAATTACAAATTTTTTTTAAGGAGTCTAGTTAAACTTGCCATTAATTTGCAAATATTCACACCTCCAGCTTTTCCCTGTTTCATCACTGTCTTCCAATCTCTGACTTTCTTTCAATGATCATAGTTCTTGTTGAATTCTATGGGAAGATGATGTAGTGGTAATGTCACTGGACCGTCATCCAGAGGCAAAAGTCTCCTCTACACTGGGGAGATAGGACGCCTATTTGCAAAGTGTTTCAGAGAACATCTCCAGGACAACTGCACCAATCAACTCCACCATCCCATGGCCGAACACTTCAACACCCCCTCCCACTCCACCGAGGACATGGAGGTCCTGGGCCTCCTCCACCGCCACTCCCTCACCACCCAACGCCTGGAGGAAGAACGCATCATCTTCTGTCTTGGGACCCTCCAACCCCAGGGCATCAATGTGGACTTCACCAGTTTCCTCATTTCCCCTCCCCCCACCTTACCCCAATTCCAGCCTTCCAGCTCAGCACCATCCTCATGACCCGTCCCATTTGTCCATCTTCCTTCCCACTGATCCGCTCCACCCTCCTCTCCAACCTATCACCTTCCTCCCCACCTCCATCCACCTATTGCACTCTTGGCTACCTTCTCCCCAGCCCCAACCCCCCTCCCATTTATCTCTCCAGCCTCATTCCTGATGAAGGCTTTTGCCCGAAACGTCGATTCTGCTGCTCCTCACATGCTGTGCTTTTCCAGCACCACATGCTTGGCTCTACTCATCCAGAGGGCTGGGTTGGTACTCCAGGGACAGGTTCAAATCCCACTGTGGCAGCTATCTCAACAAAAAAATATGAAAATATCATTGACTGTTGTAAAAACCATTTGGTTCACTAAACCCATCAGGGAAGGAATCTGCCATGTGGACAAAGAACAGGAGTTGGCCATTCAGCCCCTCTGCTACTGTACAAAATCCTGGTTGATCTGATTGTAACCTCAGATCTCAGCCACTGTGCCATCTAACTGTGCCATCTAACTGTGCCATCTAACTGTGCCATCTAACTGTCCTCTAAATTGGCCTAACAATCCACTGAGTTGTGTCAACCACGAGGAAGCGAGATTGACCTGCCCTTATCCAACATCTGTAAGGGGTAGTGATCAGGAATGGGAATTTAACGCTGTAGCAATGGGGCCGATTGTGATATCTTCAGTTCTGCTATACTAATAACATCTAACTCAGTCCAGTGTGGACAACCAAATCTTTGAAGTCAAAATGATACCTTTTTAGTGCATTTGTTCACCACACGTTTGAGGCAGCATCCTAAATGCCATCGTTTTAAGTGGTCCACTTTTGTTGCACTTTGTCTTTTTATCCTTCTTTTCGTTTTTCAGACCATGCCCAAAGTTTATTTCCCTTCCCTCCCTCATTAAGTTGCTTGTCAGTTGTTATTCTCTCTTCGGTATCATTTTCACTTTGACTTCTTGTCCTCACTATCTATTCTTCACTGTTTTTTTTAGTCACTTTTTGGGATATTATTTTATTGAAGACCATAAGACACAGGAGCAGAAATTAGGCCATTCAGCCCATTGATTCTGCTTCGCCATTCAACTGTGGCTATTAAGATAATCAACCCCATTCTCCCTGTAACCCGTGATCCCCATGACAATCAAGAACCTACCATAGAGTCCCTACAGTATGGAAACAGGCCCTTTGGCCCAACAAGTCTACACTGACCTCCAAAGAGTAACCCACCCAGACCCATTCCCCTACCCTGTATTTACCCCTGACTTGAGGACCTAACCTACACCTCCCTGAACACTTTGGGCAATTTAGCATGGCCAATTCACCTAACCTGCACACCTTTGGATTGTGGGAGGAAACCCACGCAGACACGCGGAGAATGTGCAAACTCCACACAGACAGTTGTCCGAGGTGAGAATCAAACCCTGATCCCTGATGCTGTGAAGCAGTAGTGCTAACCACTGAGCCACTGTGCTACCCCAATCTCTTTGACCTGGCCTCCACCATCTTCTTGGCAGTGAATTCCATATGTTCACCACTCTCTGGTTGAAGAAGTTTCTCCTAAAAGATCTTCACTTTACTCTAAGGCTGTGCACTCGGGTACCAGTCTCTCCTACCAATGGAAACATCTTCCCAACATCCACTCTGTCCAGGCCATTCAATATTCTGTAATTTTCAATTAGATCCCCCCCTCCCCCTCATCCTTCTAAACTCCATTGAGTATAGACCCAGATTCCTCAAACGTTCCTCATATGTTAAGCTTTTCATTCCTGGGATCATTCTCAGGAACCTGCTCCAAGGCCAGTACATTCTTCCTGAGGTATGGGGCCCAAAGCTGCCTACAATACTCCAAATGTGGCCTGTCCACAGCCTTATAGGCCCTCAGAGGTACATCCCTGCTTTTATATTCAAGTCCTATCAAAACGAATGCCAACATTGCATTTGCCTTCCTAACTACTGACTCAACCTGCAAGTTTCCCTTGAGAGAATCCTGGACTAGAACTCCCAAGTCTCTTTGTACTTCAGACTTATGAATTTTATCCCCATTTAGAAAATAGTCCATGTGTCTATTTTTCCTGCGAATGTGCATGACCTTACACTTTCCCAAATTGTACTCCATCTGCCACCTCTTTGCCCACTCCCCTAACCTGTCCAAATCCTTCTGCAGCCTCCTTGCCTGCTCAATTCTACCTGTCCCTCTACCTATCTTTGTATCGTCTGCAAACTTAGCCAGAACGTCCTCAGTTGCTTCATCTATATTGTCAAATTGAAAGGTTGTCCTAACACTGAGCCTTGTGGAGCATCATTTGTCACTGGCTGCCATTGAGAAGGGCCGCTTTATTCCCACTGTCTGCTTCCTGTCAGACAGCCAAGCTTCTAACAATGCTAGCACCTTGGCTCAAACACCAGGGACCCTTATCTTACCCAACAGTCTCCTGTGTGGCACCTTGTCAAAGGCCTTCTTTGGATAACTTTCTTTTTCCAACCTGCTTGTTATATCTACAAAGAATTCTAGCAATTTCCTCTCATGTGTTGCACTGCTCCTTCCAATCTCTTACCTTCCCATTATTACACTTCTTGCTTCTGTTGTCTCTCTGTGTCTTTTCTTGTTGCTCTGCTCCCAGTCCTTGAGCTTTCCCTCTCCTTTTGCTTCAATCTCAATCTGTTATGGCATCTCACATTCTCCTGTTACTTTTCTTTCTCCCTGTCTCTCTCCTTCTCTCCCTCTGTCTTTTTCCTCCTCTCCCTCTGTCTTTTTCCTCCCCTCCCTCTGTCTCTTTCCTCCTCTCCTTCTGTCTCTCTCCTCCTCTCCCTCTGTCTCTTTCCTCCCCTCCCTCTGTCTCTCTCCTCCTCCCCCTCTGTCTCTCTCCTCCTCTCCCTTTGTCTCTTTCCTCCTCTCCTTCTGTCCTGTTCCTCCTTTCCCTCTGTCTCTTTCCTCCTCTCTCTATCTCTTTCCTCCTCTCCCTCTGTCTCTCTCCTCCTCTCCCTCTGTCTTTTTCCTCCTCTCCCTCTATCTCTTTCCTCCTCTCCCTCTGTCTCTCTCCTCCCCTCCCTCTGTCTCTTTCCTCCTCTCCTTCTGTCTCTCTCCTCCTCCCCCTCTGTCTCTTGCCTCCTCTCCTTCTGCCACTTTCCTCCTCTCCCTCTATCTCTTTCCTCCTCTCCCTCTGTCTCTTTCCTCCTCTCCCTCTGTCTCTTTCCTCCTCTCCCTCTATCTCTTTCCTCCTCTCCCTCTGTCTTTCTCCTCCTCTCCCTCTGTCTCTTTCCTCCTCTCCCTCTGTCTCTTTCATCCTCTCCCTTTGTCTCTCTCCTCCTCTTGCTCTGTCTCTTTCCTCCTCTCCCTCTGTCTCTCTCCTCCTCTCCCTCTGTCTCTTTCCTCCTCTCCTTCTGTCTCTTTCCTCCACCGCCTGTCTCTTGCCTCCTCTCCCTCTGTCTCTTTCCTCCTCTCTCTCTGTGCCTCTCTTCTCCTCTCCCTCTGTCTCTTTCCGCCTCTCCCTCTGTCTCTCTCCTCCTCTCCCTCTGTCTCTTTCATCCTCTCCCTTTGTCTCTCTCCTCCTCTCGCTCTGTCTCTTTCCTCCTCTCCCTCTGTCTCTTTTCTCCTCTCCCTCTATCTCTTTCCTCCTCTCTCTCTGTCTCTTTCCTCCTCTCCCTCTGTCTCTTTCCTCCTCTCCCTCTGTCTCTTTCCTCCTCTCTCTCTATCTCGTTCCTCCTCTCTTTCCGTCTCTTTCCTCCTCTCCCTCTATCTCTTTCCTCCTCTCCTGTCTCTTTGTGCTACTTCCTGCTTTGGTCTCTGCCCGTTGCACACACTGAAATTATTTCCTCACTCTGTTTCTCCCTTTGTCTGTCTTTCACTCTTTCTGCTCTCTCTCTCTCTCTCCCAGCCTCTCCTTCTCTCCATCACAGCCTCTCCTTCTCTCCATCACAGTTTCTCCAGTTTGGGGCGGCACGGTGGCACAGTGGTTAGCACTGCTGCCTCGCAGCGCCAGAGACCCGGGTTCAATTCCCGACTCAGGCGACTGACTGTGTGGAGTTTGCACGTTCTCCCCGTGTCTGCGTGGGTTTCCTCCGGGTGCTCCGGTTTCCTCCCACAGTCCAAAGATGTGCAGGTTAGGTGAATTGGCCATACTAAATTGCCCGTAGTGTTAGGTAAGGGGTAAATGTAGGGGTATGGGTGGGTTTCGCTTCGGCGGGTCGGTGTGGACTTGTTGGGCCGAAGGGCCTGTTTCCACACTGTAATGTAATCTAATCTCCTGTCCTCACTCCCCTTCTCTACTTCCATCTTCTGCCATCTTCCTTTGACTCTCTGTCTCCATGTTGCAACTCTCCATTCAGTTTTTTTCTTGTCTTAATTTGGAACAGATGGGAACCATGCAGCCCCTCAAGCTGTTTCTGTTGCTGAATTGGGTCTATTCAATCTACATTTACCAGCCTGTCTCATAAGCCTGTCCTTTATGTGTGACGACACGAGAAGTAAACTGAATAGTTTGGCTCCGTTGGCTGGGCGACTGGCATGGATCAGATTGGTGCCAATGGCTCAGGGTTGGATCTGTGTGCTGGCTGGGTTTGATGTTGGAGACCTGCTTCATTGCCCTCCCATGATGGATGTGTGGTGCTTTGGGTCAGACCTGCCCTCAGGCAGAGACGACTGTACTTTTAGTGTTTGAATCGCTTGGCTTCTCCAGAATTCCTAGCTTCGTGCCATTTACAAAATACGCAGTTCTTCCTTCGATCCACACTCAACCCCCGCCCGCTGCTGTTATATTTACTCGCTGCATCTTTGTTATTCTCCCCTTCCTTTGACAGAATCTGCTTTGCGTTCCTGGTGCTACTGATCCTCCTCCTCCGAGTGACCAGTGCGGGCGCCGAGGGATTCTTCATGGCTCTGGCCATCGCCATGGCCTGGTGCAATTCCATATACTTCTTCCGGGGATTCCGGATACTTGGGCCATTTGCCATCCTCCTCCAGAAGGTAAACAAATGGAATCTGCATAGGGGACAAACAGTCCGCAGTTCCAGACTGAAATGTTCTTTTAATACTGAACAGGGAACGCATTAAAACAGAAAGGAACAAGTCGGAACAGAGTGCTCCAAACATTCACTGCATTCTGTGCAAAGTCAATGAAAGTTAACTGATTTACTGTTGATATGGTTGGTCATGGGATGGGCGGACAAGAGATTGTCTATCAGGGATCGGGCGAGTTTCTACCTCTCTGATAAAGAGTATCATGACTATTTAGTGGCTACCTTTTTCCAAATCTCTGGATCAGTAAAATGTGTCTGTTTCTTATTTTATACCAATGTACTGTCTCCCCATTTGGCTCCCACCAAACCCCAAGTCCTCAGTTTCCCTAATCTACACCTTGATGCAGACCACTCTCCTTTCAAGTTACTACACACCCCTCAGAATCCAAAACACAGGCCTTCAGTTCCTCTTTTTCACTTTCCACCACCTATGACCTCTGACCTCTGATTGAGGCCCACTCTTGATAACACCACAGACGTTGAGAGCAGGAGCACGAGACGGCTATTTGTTTGCCCACCTGTGCCATGGTGCTGCTGGCACAGGAATGGCCTGTGGCCCTCTGTGGGGCGGCACGGTGGCTCTTTGGTTAGCATTGTTGCCTCATAGCACCAGGGACCTGGGTTCGATCCCAGCCTCGGGCGATTGTCTGTGTGGAGTTTGCACATTCTCCCCGTGTCTGCATGGGTTTCCTCCGGGTGCTGCGGTTTCCTCCCACAATCTAAAAATGTGTAGGTTAGGGTGGATTGGCCATGCTAAATTGCCCATAGTGTGAGGTGCATTACTCAGAGGGAAATGGGTCAGTGTGGACTTGTTGGGCCGAAGGGCCTTTTTCCACACTGTAGGGAATCTAATCTAATCTTTCCTCATCCAAATATATAGGTAAAAAAAGCAATGGCCCGAGCCCTGATCCCTGTGGTATCCATCCTGAAAACGCCTCCTTTATCCCAACGTTGTCTCTAATGAGCCAATCCTCAATCCATGCATATATACCACGCCTTTTAAGAAGTAGCCTTATTCACGATACCTTATCAAATGTCATAGAGTCATAGAGATGTATAGCATGGAAACAGACCCTTCGGTCCAACTTGTCCATGCTGACCAGATATCCCGACCCAATCTAGTCCCACCTGCCAGCACCCGGCCCATATCCCTCCAAACCCTTACTATTCACGTACCCATCCAGATGCCTTTTAAATTTTGCAATTGTACCAGCCTCCACCATATCCTCTGACAGCTCATTCCATACACGTACCACCCTCTGCGTGAAAACGTTGCCCCGTAGGTCTCTTTTATATCTTTCCCCTCTCACCCTACACCCTATGCCCTCAAGTTCTGGACTCGCCCACCCCAGGGAACAGACTTTGTCTATTTATCCTATCCATGCCCCTCATGATTTTATAAACCTCTATAAGGTCACCCCTCAGCCTCCGACGCTCCAGGGAAAACAGCCCCAGCCTATTCAACCTCACCCTATAGCTCAAATCCTCCAAACCTGGCAACATCCTTGTAAATCTTTTCTGAACCCTTTCAAGTTTCACAACATCTTTCTGATAGGAAGGAGACCAGAATTGCACACAATATTCCAACAGTGGCCTAACCAATGTCCTGTACAGCTGCAACATGACCTCCCAACTCCTGTACTCAATACTCTGATCAATAAAGAAAAGCATTCCAAACGCCTTCTTCACTATCCTATCTACCTGCGACTCCACTTTCGAGGATCTATGAACCTGCATTCCAAGGACTTTGTTCGGTAACACTCCCTAGAACCTTACCATTAAGTGTATAAGTCCTGCTAAGATTTGGTTTTACAAAATGCAGCACCTCGCATTTATCTGAATTAAACTCCATCTGCCACTTCTCAGCCCACTGGCCCATTGGCCCATCTGGTCCAGATCCTGTTGTAATCTGAGGTAACCCTCTGTGCTGTCCACTACACCTCCAATTTTGGTTTCATCTGCAAACTTACTAACTGTACCTCTTATGCTCAACATCCAAATCATTTATATAAATGAGGAAAAGCCGTGGACTCAGCACCGATCCTTATGGCATTCCACTGGTCACAGGTCTCCAGTCTGAAAAACAACCCTCCACCACCACCCTCTGTCTTCTACCTTTGAGCCAGTTCTGTATCCAAATGGCTAGTTCTCCCTGTATTCCATGAGATCTAACCTTGCTAATCAGTCTCCCATGGGGAACCTTGTTGAATGCCTTACTGAAGTCCATATAGATCACATCTACCGCTCTGCCCTCATCAATCTTCTTTGTTATTTCTTCAAAAACCTCAATCAAGTTTGTCAGACATGATTTCCCACACACAAAGCCATGTTGACTATCCCTAATCAGTCCTTGCCTTTCCAAATACATGTACAACCTGTCCCTCAGGATTCCCTCCAACAACTTGTGCACCACCGAGGTCAGGCTCACCGGTCTGTAGTTCCCTGGCTTGTCTTTACAGCCCTTCTTAAACAGTGACACTACATTAACCAACCTCCAGTCTTCCGGCACCTCACCTGTGACTATCGATGATACAAATATCTCAGCAAGAGGCCCAGCAACCACTTCCCTAACTTCCCAGAGCTCAAGGGTACACCTCATCAGGTCCTGGGGATTTATCCACCTTTATGCATTTCAAGACATCCAGCACTTCCTCCTCTGTAATCTGGACATTTTTCAAGATGTCACCATCTATTTCCCAACATTCTATTACTTCCATTTCCTGTCCACAGTAAATACTGATGCAAGATACTCGTTTAGTATCTCCCCCATCTCCTGTGGCTCCACACAAAGCCTGCCTTGCTGATCTTTGAAGGTCTCTATTCTCTCCCTAGTTACCCTTTTGTCCGTAATGTATTTGTAAAAACTCTTTGGATTCTTCTTAACTCTATTTGCCAAAGCTATCTCATGTCCCCTTTTTGCCCTCCTGATTTCCCTCTTAAGTATACTCCTACTGCCTTTATACTCTTCTAAGGATTCACTCGATCTATCCTGTCTATATCTTACATATGCTTCTTTTTCTTAACCAAATCCTCAATATGTTTCGTCATCCAGCATTCCCTATACCTACCAGCCTTCCCTTTCACCCTGACAGGAATATACTTTCTCTGGATTCTCGTTATCTCATTTCTGCAGCTTCCCATTTTCCAGCCGTCCCTTTACCTGCAAACATCTGCCCCCAATCAGCTTTTGAAAGTTCTTGCCTAATAACGTCAAAATTGGCCTTTCTCCAATTCAGAACTTCAACTTTTAGATATGGTCCATCCTTTTCCATCACTATTTTAAAACTAATAGAATTATGGTCACTGGCCCCAAAGTGCTCCCCCACTGACACCTCAGTCACCTGCCCTACCTTATTTCCCAAGAGTAGGTCAAGTTTTGTACCTTCTCTCGTAGGTACATCCACATACTGAATCAGAAAATTGTCTTGTACACACTTAACAAATTCCTCTCCATCTCATCCCTTAACATGATGGCAGTCCCAATCTATGTTTGCAAAGTTAAAATCTCCTACCATAACCATCCTATTATTCATAGTCTTTTGAAAAACCAAATATGTAACATAGAGTTATAGAGTTATAGAGATGTACGGCACAGAAACAGACCCTTCGGTCCAACTCATCCGTGCTGACCTGATATCCTAAATTAATCTAGTCCCATTTCCCAGCATTTGGCCCATATCCCTCCAAACTCTTCCTATTCATATACTCACCCAGATGCCTTTTAAATGTTACCATTGTACCAGCCTCCACCATTTCCTCTGGCAACTCATTCCATACACATACCACCCTCTGGTTGAAAATGTTGACCCTCGGAAACCTTTTAACTCCCTCACTTTACTCTTTTGCCCTCTAGTTTTGGGCTCCCCTACCCTGGGGAAAAGACCTTGTCTTTTTTCTTACCCATGCCGTCATGTAAGGTCACCCCTCAGCCTCCGATGCTTCAGGGAAAACAGCCCCAGCCTATTCAGCCTCTCTCTATAACTCAAATCCTACAGACCTGGCAACATCCATGTAAATCTTTTCTGAACCCTTTCAACTTTCGCAACTTGTTTCATGTAGCAGGGAGACCAGAATTGAATACAGTATCCTAAAATTGAATTGGCCTCAACAATGTCCTGTACAGCTGCAGCCAAACTCCTCTGTTCACTGCAATGACCAATAAAGGCAAGCAACTCATCCCACACAGACTCCGGTCCTCATTTCCCTTTCCCCCAACTCACCCCAGTTCCAAACTTCCAGTTTAGCACTGTCCCCATGATTTGTCCTACTTGCCTATCTCCTTTTCCACCTATCCACTCCACCCTCCTCCCTGACCTATCACCTTCATCCCCTCCCCCACTCATCTATTGTACTCTATGCTACTTTCTCCCCACCCCCACCCTCCTCTCATTTATCTCTCCACCCTTCAGGCTCTCTGCATGTATTCCTGATGAAGGGCTTTTGCCTGAAATGTTGATTTTCCCGCTCCTCGGATGCTGCCTGAACTGCTGTGCTTTTCCAGCACCACTAATCCAGAATCTGGTTTCCAGGATCTGCAGTCATTGTTTTTACCTAATAAAGGCAAGCATGTCAAACACCTCCTTTGAGTTAGGATCTGAGTTATAGTGAGAGGCTGGGGCTGTTTTCCCTGGAGGGTCGGAGGCTGAGGGGTGACCTTATAGAGGTTTACAAAATCATGTGGAACATGGATAGGGTTAATAGTCAAGGTCTTTTCCCCAGGGTAGGAGAGTCCAAAACTACAGGGCATAGGTTTAAACTGAGAGATTTAAAAGGAATCTGAGGGGCAACCTTTTCAGGCAGAGGGTGGTACGTGTATGGAATGAGCTGCCAGAGGAAGTGGTGGAGGCTGGTACAAATACAACATTTAAAAGGCATCTGGATGGGTACACGAATAGGAATGGATTGAAGGGATATGGACCATGTGCTGGCAAATGGGACCAGACTAATTTAGAACATCTAGTTGGCATGGATGAGTTGGACTGAAGGGTCTGTTTCCGTGCTGTACATCTCTGTGCCTCAAGGATGTGCAAGTAATTCAGGATGAGCTGCTGGTATTGGAGACCTGCAGTTATTGCGAGGTGATTGGGCACACTGCACGTGGCTTGCGCTGAGGTGCATGACTTGACCTGGTGCATTCGGAACTGAAGCAGGCTGTTCATTCCTCAAAAATAAAAACAACTGGGGATGCTGGAAATCTAAAACAAAAATGGAAATTGCTTTCGAAACTCAGCAGGTCTGGCAGTATCTGAGGAGATTTTGGGTCCAGTGAGTCCAGTTGAATTTCTCCATTCATCCCCACAGGCCTGCTGCACCATCTGGCTTTCAATTCCAGCTTTATTAACTGAATTCAGATTTCGCCAATTGTCATTGTAGGATTTGAATACATATTCTCAGAAATTAGACTGAGTACCTTCAGTACTAGTCCATTATTACAACATCACTGTCTCCCCTCCAACAGCTGGAAATGAGTGGTCTGCAGCTAGGTCAGGGTAAAGGATGTTTCATCTGCTGGCTGACCAGGGAGCTACCTGTGGATTTCCAGCCCTTAATGTTAAAGCTAGAGTCAGGCCATTCAAGAGTGAACTTGCTTTTCAAGCTGTAGTCAAAATCTGGAACTCTCTGCTGAATTGGAACTTTCAAGATTGAAATCCCTTGATTTTTGTAAGATGAGGGTGCCAAGGAAATGGGACAAAGGTGGGACAATCGAGTTGAGATAGAGATCCACTCAGTTGGAATTGTTTTGTGGAGGTGCTGGGGTTGGACTGGGGTGGACAAAGTCACATGACACCAGGTTGAAATCACAACTTTCAGTACCATCACCTGACCAAGGGGCAGTGCTCCAAAAGCTTGTTATCTCAAATAAACCTGTTGGACTATAAACTGGTGTCTTGTTACTTCTGACTGGAATCATTTGGTCGTACTGTTGGGATAAAATGGCCTATTCCTAGTCTGGATTGCCATATTTTCAATTCACAGTCAGCCAAGTGGAGATGAATGTGGAAAATTCAGACCTCAGGTTGTATGCTGCATACCAAACGTGGATATATTTTGTTTTGATGATTTTTGTAAAACCTTTTGATAGAATTTTAAAATGTTGTAGTCGACAAGAGGCAGTTGGTGATAGTGATTGATGATGCTTCCATGTAACATTCTTTCATCTGCTGTTATCATGGAGATAGCGCCCCATATCCTTTACTCTGTTAATACGAAATTCATGGGTAGCTGGGTCCTAAATGTCCAATATATGGTGTCGCTAGGCAACTACTCCTTGTTAACAGTGCAGACACATATACAATATACCACCTCCTTTGGGAAAAGTGTTAAATTAACAGCTTTTTAAAATTGCTTCACAGATTATTTTGGAGAAATTTTTGACATTTGTGATACTGATGGTGATGGTGCTCATCGGATTTACAACAGGTAATTTTAAATGATGCTCATCTTGTTGTGTCTATTAAACGTTGACTTTCAGTGTCTTTCCCAAAGTGATGTATTGACCCCAAATGCAATAAAGTGTTGTTAAACCAGGAAAGGGGACATTTTCTTTTGTCCAAGTTGATTGAAGAGACTTATTACAATGAAATAATAAAATCACAGAAAATCACTTGGAAACTGACCCCATCAAATCTGCTTCAGCATCATTCCCCAACAGGAGCCTTGGTTGGATATTAAGACACAAACATTTTTTAAAAGACATTTATTAAAAATGGAAAATTTATAAATCTAAAATTCGACACCAACTTATCCGATGATTGTACAATGTTCAGCACCATTTGCGACTCTGAAAAAACCCTAGGATCCAAAATCAGACCGTCCCTCACCCGGCGGGGGGGGAGCTGGGGGGGGGGTGCGGTGGATGGGTGAGGGATCAATCCTTTCCTCTCTTCCGGGATCAACCTCTTTCCCCATTCTCAGGCATACATCTGCCTTGGCTCTACAGACCTTTCTGGAGGTAAAAACAATGACTGCAGATGCTGGAAACCAAATTCTGGATTAGTGGTGCTGGAAGAGCACAGCAGGTCAGGCAGCATCCAAGGAGCTTCGAAATCGACGTTTCGGGCAAGAAGGGCTTTTGCCCGAAACGTCGATTTCGCTGCTCCTTGGATGCTGCCTGAACTGCTGTGCTCTTCCAGCACCACTAATCCAGACTTTTCTGGAGATCTGCCCGCCTGACAGAACACCAATCACGCTAACATTTTCTGTGAAACCTAAATAAAGGTACATTATGGTGTTAAAGTTCCACAGTGTAAAAGTAAATCCAAAATTCCAGATTTCCTGTCTGAAATTCCACCCACTTTCAGCTACATTACCTTCCCGTCTAATGCCCAAGCCACTGCTCACTAACCCCTACTTAATTAGCATAATTTCTAATATTCCTCTTTTTCAAACAACTGCACATTTCATTGTAAGATAATTTATAGATTCTGCTCCAAGAATATCTTGAAGGGAGAGAATTACCCTTGTCCCTGAGAAGATATTAGTCCAACCTCTTTAATTTTTTGCCTGTAAGATGGCCATTTGAACTTTATCTTTTTATCACATCTAAGTTGTCTCTGCTCTCCTGCAGATTTTAGTAATGCGGCTTATAGTTTACCACACTCTGCAGTTTGGCATTATTTGTATTAAACTGGAAGGATGTTGTGAAACTTGAAAAGGTTCAGAAAAGATTTTCAAGGATATTGCCAGGGTTGGTGGGTTTGAGCTATAGGGAGAGGCTGACCAGGCTGGGACTGTTTTCCCTGGAGCGTCAGAGGCTGAGGGGTGAACTTATAGAGGTTTATAAAATCATGAGGGGTATGAGCAAGGTAAATAGACACGGCCTTTGCCCTAGAGTAGGGAATAGATTTAGGGTGAGAGGGAAAAGATTTAAAAGGGACCAAAGGGGCAGCTTTTTTCACACAGAGGGTGGTACGTGTATGGAATGAGCTGCCAGAGGATGTGGTGGAGGCTGGTACAATTGCAACGTTTAAAAGGCATTTGGATGGGTATATGAATAGGAAGGGTTTAGAGGGGTATGGGCCAGGGACTGGCAAGTGGGACTAGGTTGGGTTGGGATATCTGGTCAGCATGGACGGGTTGGACCGAAGGGTCTGTTTCCGTGGCTGTACATCTCTGACACAATGACTATAATCCCTACATCCAGATGGTTGCGAGTAGGTGTTGCAACAGGTCTCCAAGTAATACTGCTCACATCTCTTGCCAATTCCAGGAAAATTCCTTTATGGAATGTACTCACTGATGGATAACACCAAAGAAGACATTAATGCTGGCCCTTTGCAGGAACAATTTAGCTAGTCTCATTCTCCTGTAGACCAGCAATGTCTTTCCCTCAGGCGCTTCTCAAATTCCCTTCTGAAAGCCACAATTGAATCTGTCCGCACCACATTCTCAGGCGAATCCTAACCACCTGCTGTGTGAAAACATTTATTCCCTTTGGTACGTCTGGTTCTGTTGCTAATCATCTTTAATGTGGAGCTCTCTGGTCTTGCACCACACTTTGCGACTCTGACTCTCCAGTATCTGCAGTCCTCATTATCTCCCTTCTGCCCTCCGGTCTTGCTTCTCCTGCCATTTCTATTGACTATGACCAGGCCCCTCATGATTCGGCAGACTGATATCAAATCTCCTCCAAACCTTTCACCTCTAACATGAGCAGTCCCAGCCGCTCCAACCTACCCATGGAACTGAAGTCTCCTACCACTCACAGACTTTTCTGCAGTCTCTCCAAAAATATCACATCCGTTTTGATACCCAGAATTGCACACAGTATTCCTCTTGAGACCATACCACTATTTTATAAAGCTCCGTTATAATTTCCTTGCTTTTGGACTTTGTTTCTATTTATGAAGTCCAGGAGTCATAGAGTCATAGAGATGTACAGCATGGAAACAGACCCTTCGGTCCAACCCGTCCATGCTGACCAGATAACCCAACCCAGTCTAGTTCCACCTGCCAACACCCGGCCCATATCCCTCCAAACCCTTCCTATTCATATACCCATTCAAATGCCTCTTAAATGTTGCAATTGCACCAGCCTCCACCACATCCTCTGGCAGCTCATTCCATACACGTATCACCTTCTGCATGAAAAAGTTGCCCCTTAGGTCTCTTTTATATCTCACCCTAAACCCTATGCCCTCTAGTTCTGGACTCCCCAACTTCAGGGAAAGGATTTTGTCTATGTATCCTATTCATGCCCCTCATAATTTTGTAAATCTCTATAAGGTCACCCCTCAGCCTCCGATGCTCCAGGGAAAACAGCCCCAGCCTGTTCAGCCTCTCCCTATAGCTCAAATCCTCCAACCCTGGCAACATTCTTGTAAATCTTTTCTGAACCCTTTCAAGTTTCACAACATCTTTCTGATAGGAAGGAGACCAGAATTGCATGCAATATTCCAACAGTGGCCTAACCAATGTCCTGTACAGCCGCAACATGACCTCCCAACTCCTGTACTCAATACTCTGACCAATAAAGGAAAGCATACCAAACGCCTTCTTCACTATCCTTTCGACCTGCAACTCCACTTTCAGGGAGCTATGAACCTGCACTCCAAGGTCTCTTTGTTCAGCAACACTCCCTAGAACCTTACCATTAAGTGTATAAGTCCTGAAGGGCTTTTGCCCGAAACGTCAATTCTCCTGCTCCTTGGATGCTGGCTGACCTGCTGTGCTTTACACATTTTTCAGCGTATACGTCCTGCTAAGATTTGTTTTCCCAAAATGCAGTACCTCGCATTTATCTGAATTAAACTCCATCTGCCACTTCTCAGCCCATTGGCCCATCTGGTCCAGATCCTGTTGTAATCTGAGGTAACCCTCTGCGCTGTCCACTACACCTTCAATTTTGGTGTCATCTGCAAACTTACTAACTGTACCTCTTATGTTCGCATCCAAATCATTTATGTAAATGACAAAAAGTAGAGGACCCAGCACCGATCCTTGTGGCACTCCACTGGTCACAGGCCTCCAGTCTGAAAAACAACCCTCCACCACCACCCTCTGTCTTCTACCTTTGAACCAGTTCTGTATCCAAATGGCGAGTTCTCCCTGTATTCCATGAGATCTAACCTTGCTAATCAGTCTCCCATGGGGAACCTTGTCGAACACCTTACTGAAGTCCATATAGATCACATCTACTGCTTTGCCCTCATCAATCCTCTTTGTTACTTCTTCAAAAAACTCAATCAAGTTTGTGAGACATTATTTCCCATGCACAAAGCCATGTTGACTATCCCGAATCAGTCCTTGCCTTTCCAAATACATGTACATCTTGTCCCTCAGGATTCCCTCCAACAACTTGCCCACCGCCGAGATCAGGCTCACTGGTCTATAGTTCCCTGGCTTGTCTTTACCGCCCTTCTTAAACAGTGGTACCACATTTGCCAACCTCCAGTCTTCCGGCACCTCACCTGTGACTATAGGTACTCTGCCATCTTTAATTATTTCTGCACACAAGCACCGACCGCCCCTCTAGATCTCCTATTCCTGCTCCCCTTTTGGTTTGTGTCATAATCCATGGACAATCCGACCAAGATGTACCACTTCATACTATCCTCTATTACATTTAAACTGCTGTGTTTCTGCCCACACCATCAGTCTGTTTCTGTCCTCTTGAATTCTCTCCTCACACTTCACAACACCTCTAAGTTTTATGCCATTTGCAGTTTTTGAAATTCAGCCTTTACTTCCTCAATCCCTCTGTCCAGAAACTCCCCTTAATGACATGGTTTTTTTTGTAAACAAGTGTGTTTTGACAACTCTGCAGGTCACATCCAAGTTACACACCGCGGTTCAGAGTTTGATGCTCAATATAATTACTTTTCCTTGCAGCCCTACATTTGTCATTCCAAGAGCTGGACCCTTCCCAGTGGATTCGTTTTAATGACTATAAGAACCTGCTTTTTCTGATGTTCATGCTGTTTTTCGGACTCCTCGACATCCCACTGAACTATGAAAAGTACACCCCCTTCATGGTCAAGATTCTATACGTGGCGTACATTATGATGACGTTTCAGCTGATGGCCATTCTCTTCATCTTCTTGATTGCCCAGACACTACGGCGGGTAATGAAGAATTCTGATGCACTCTGGCAAGCTCAGGTACTGAGTTCATAAGAATTAATTTGTCAGTGCCCTAAAAATATAGAAGAGAAATGGGATTTTTTTAAGCATGCTGTCCTGTTACATCAATGTGTCCCACTGCTTGGTTCACGTAGCACGGTAAATCTAACAATTGGAAGTTTAAACTTCCTGCTATGAATGTGCACATCTCAGGACTATCTTAGTACTTGAGGTGCATCAGTGACACACGTTGAGTTGGGGGCTTTACTGCACCCATGTAACAATCTGCTGGCTGCTTGGACAGATGCAAAGATGTACACTCTGCAGATCCTGTACTTTTACTCCATTGTACAATTCTTTCAAACTTGCTGGGGATAAACCATTAGCTTCACAAGTTGAGAGCTGCAAGTGCCCCCATCTGCAGTGATAGTACACACGTTGGAAATGCACCAGATCACTTGTTCAAATTAGACTAGCTTTGTATTTTTCCTTGACATCAACTTGTCCTGAGATGTTATTACACACTTCTGAAGCAGGTAGGTCTTGAACCCAGGTCTCTTGGCTCAGGAGTAGGGACACTCAGTGATGCAGCTAGACACACACTAAGGGCACTATGGTGATAGTCTGCTGAGCGTGAGAGTGCACTGCTGTGGATGGAATTAAATTCCTGTCACGTAGGTGCCAGTAACCACTCACCCCCTCCCCACACCTTATGGAATCACTGAAACACTGGACCCATAACTTGCTGGTGTCGCTGTGATTGTTCACTCCATCTGCCATCTCCCTTTGATCTGCTGAGTGGAGGCCAGGTGAGTGCTAAGAGAAAGTCCATGGCTACTGCCTGAGTGAGGATCAGCAGGGAGCTATCTGAAAACCTGGAGGCAGCTCTGGCCTGCTCCTCCTCCTCTCATTGAGCAGCGGGGGTAGGGAGGCTTCCACTGCTGACTCCTTCAGAAAGCCCTCAGCTACCTGCAGATCTTTCCAATTTGAGGATGTGCCCATTAAATCTACCCTTTTCTGAAAAATAAACTTCACAGGGTTAGTTTTGCCCAGGAGGGGCACTGCAACTGAAACAAAGTCAAATGGTTAGTGGAAGCTCATGAGTCTCATCAAAATTAAACCAATTATTCATGGTGACACTGCACCCTAGCCCCTGTGGTGTTCACTGGTCTGTAAAGGTCTTTAATGTGCCTGTGAACACCACCTCTCACTGGAGAATGGGCAGCAACGTAACCACAGTTCAGAGGCAGTTAAACAGTATGACTCTCTGCCTGTTATCTCTATTCTATCTTTTATAGTATAATGAGGATCAGAAATTTGACTTCAATTCCATCAGTTTTATTTTTAGCGAACAGACACTTAGGTGAAAACTCATCCAATGACTGCTGAGAGTTATTATAAATTATATTTATAGACATTCTCAAGCTGGGTAACTTCCTCGATTAAGGTTCATTACTCTTGGCTACCCTTTTCAAATCCATGTTAGCTCTTTCTAATCAGCTCACATTTCTCCAAGTCATTCTTGTTGATTACATTTTTAAACAACTTCCCCAAATGAACGTTATCTGACCTTTCCAGTTTTCCTCTCTGTTGTTCTCACACCTTCCTCCAATAACGAAGATGTATTTGCAATTTTCCAGTCTAAAAGGTCAATTCCTGAATCAAGAACTTAAAAAAAAAATGATGGCCGAAGCATCTGCAATATCCTCACCCACATTATTTAAAAGCCTTGCGTTAAAACCATCAGGACCGGGGTTTGTCAGTATTTAGTGGCATTTTGTCTTCAGTACAGGTTTAATACTGGGAGCTGGGGCAATTGGATACTGAAGGTCAAAGCCTCCAGGAACGCGTTCAACCAGAGTTGGCAATGCTATTTGCAAAGCCAAACATAATTATTCAACAAGTCTGCCATTTCCCAGAATTGTAACAAACAGCAGGAAGCCATTTGGCCCATCATGATTACTATCCAATCAGCGTAATGCATCTTTGCCATTCTCCCACCTTGCCTTACTTCCTTTTATCATATTACCCTCACCTGTTTCTAAAGATCCGGCCTTCTATCCTTTCTCATCTGAGATAATCTTGACCTCCCTCACAAGATTCTTGTTGTAATACTAATGAGCATCTTTGTGTCTTCCATTGCAATCCTTTATATCTCGCCCAGTCCCCCAGTGGGAACTACAGCTTTCTAGGTGAGAATGTGCCAGCTGTGGATCAGTGGAAGCAAACAGGGTTTTGTTATTCATTCATGGGATGTGGGCATTGCTAGCAAGGTCAGCATTTATTGCCCAGAGGGAAGTTAAGAATCAATCACATTGCTGGAGGTCTGGAGTCACATGTTAAGTCAGATTGGATAAGGATGGCAGTCCTGAGGAAGGGTTACAACCGAAACATTGATTTCTCCACCTCCTGCTGCTGCCTGGCTTGCTGTGTTCTTCCAGCCTCCTGCCTGTCTACTTTGGATCCCAGCATCTGCAGCTTTTTTGTCTGTAAAACAAGGATGGCAGATTGCCTTTTTAAAGGACAGGAGTGAAACAGATGGGTTTTTGCAACAATCAACTACAGTTACATATAGTTGCTATTAAACTATAAATTCCAGATTCTCTTATTGAAAGCAAAGAGCTTGCAGTTATATAGCGTCTTTCATAACCTCAAGATGTCCCACGGTGCTGTTCAGCCAAACCATGTCAATTGAGATTATTTTCTTCCTGCTAACAGATTACAGCGTCGATAATTCATCTCGAGCGGTGGCTTCCAAGATACTTCTGGTCTCCTGCTGGTGTCTGTGGGCTGCAGCTTGGACTTGACAACAACTGGTATATCTGGTGAGAGCTCGGAAATGGGTCCAGTAGTGTAGCTCAGAGGGGAAAGAGTTAACGCCTTCACATCTTCCACTGGACAGTGGGGAACTTGGACACGTGCTGTGGGTGAGATTCAAAACATAATGGCTGCACCAGAGTCTGGAGGGAGCAACAAATTGAAATGAATGGATATAAAGTTTGTCTGAATTAGCTACTAGACTCCCTTCATGCCTGTTCCAGGCGTACAGCACTTGTTCGCAAACAAGCATCTTACTGACTGGCCGTAAGTGAGGGTATGTGAAGAAACGTTTTACCTGCAGTCTCCAGTAAGGCAGGTGGGAAGGACATTCACATTGTGAGCTGGCTGTGTCCACCACCTTGATTATGGTAGAAAGGGCCATTGTCCAGTGCCTAGAAACATGCGTTAGCCCTTTATATATGCAAATAAAGGGATCAGCATCTTTTTGATGCCCTCTTTAGCTTTCTCATCAACTACATTCTGGGGAACCAAGCCTGATAGAGGGTAAAAGGTGGTGGTGAAGGAAGGAGGGAGGGGGTGTCTTTAAAGACACTGACCGCAGAATGCTCCTCTAGAGCCAATGTTAAGAGAGGGCAAAATGTTTCTCATTCCCTCCCCATCTACCGCTATATCTCTTTCCTTCCTCTCCCTACACTGAGCCCACGTCTCTAATTATGCTCCCCCCCCCCCACCCCTCATCCTGTCATTGTTTACCACTTCCCCTCCCAATAATAACTGGAAATGAACAGACTTGTCCTCCAATTTGAGGTTTATGAGATGAATCATAGAATCAGAGAAGTCAGGCAACACCAGGTTATTGTCCAACAGGTTTATCACAAGCTTTCAGAGTGTGGCCTCTCTGTCAAGGCTTCACCAGATGAAGGAGCAGTGCTTCAAAAGCTTGTGATTTCAGCTAAACCTGTTGGGCTATAACCTGGTGTCGTCTGACTCCTGACCTCGTCCACCCCAGTCCAACACTGGCACTTCTGCATCATAGAACCCCAACTTTGCAGATCGAGGCCATTTGGCCCATCAGGTCTGCACCAACCTCAAAAGAGCATCCCTCCCTATCCCCGCCTTTCCCATGGTGAACGCACCTAGCCTACGTAACCCTGGACACTATGGGCAATTTAGCACGGTCAACCCACCTAACCTGCACATCTTAGGACTGTGAGAGGAAACCAGAGCACCCGTAGGAAACCCATACAGACACGGGGAGAACGTGCAAACTCCACACAGACATTTGCCTGAGGCTGGAATCGAACCTGGGTCCCTGGTGCTAACCACTGATCCACAATGCCACCCACAAAAATGTTGAATCCTTCCCGGCAGGAACCCAGCACCAGGGACCCAGTCTCCTGTATGACAGATGGGGATACTGCTGAGGACCTACGTCGATGAGTATCTATCATTTGCAAGTTTAACTGTTTGTTATCTTCTGGACTGATGGCTCATTTACAGCACTAGAATGGTGACATGGTGGCTCAGTGGTTAGCACTGCTGCCTCACAGCGCCAGGGAACCAGGTTCGATTCCAGCCTCGGGTGACTGTCTGTGTGGAGTTTGCACATTCTCCCCATGTCTGAGTGGGTTTCCTCCCACAGTCCAAAGATGTGCAGGTTAGGTGAATTGGCCATGCTAATTGTCCATAGTGTTTGTCAGGGGTAAATATAGGGTAGGGGAATGGGTCTGGGTGGGTTACTTTTCGGAGGGTCAGTGTGGACTTGTTGGGCCAAAGAGCCTGTTTCCAAACTGTATGGAATCTAATCTAATCTCTACTGCATCATTCCCACACATCCACCTCCTCAATGCATCCTAACCCATCTGCTGCCAAATGATCATAATTTCTGCACTGACTGCATTCACTTACCTAAGGGTTCCCGTGAGTGTCATGGTGACTTGATCTGCCATCTTGCTTTGCTGACCACAGAGCTCACATTCTCAGTGGGGGTGATGTTTACATCACAGGGTCTGCCTCACTATTGCACTGTAGGGGTCCCAAGATCTTACAGAACACAATATAATCCCCAAAAGTAACTCTTCGAATAGTTTTCCTAACCACCTTTCCAACATTGTTATCCCTCATCCATTTACCCGTTGACCTCACCTTGAAGTGGTCGAGGTGCTACGTAAATGCAAATTGTTACTTGTGTGGCCTCTCTCTGTTGATCTCACAGGGTGGAAGACACAATCGATAGCGATGCACAAAGCTGCAGCAGCCCCAAGCGTGCAAATGTGGAAGAACATCAGGAAACCAGGAACAAGACTGAGAAAAAGACCATTGGGAATGGGACTGATCCCAACTCCGGTGTGGAGCTGCGCATTCTCCGACGCAGATCCAGGGCACATTGTTCAGACACATCTTCCAAAGAGGTTAAAGGCGCTGAGTGTCATCTGTAATCTCCGAGAGATGCTTCGTGCCACTTCCATTTGGGCTTTTACTCAGTGGAGCATCTGTCCATTCTGCTACCCATATGCAGGAGGGACAATGGGACCTATCATTCATAAACGACAGATGGCAGAGATATCACTTTGCTCAGGCAGATGATGTTTTGGTGAGCAGTTGATAGTGAGGGTTTTCCAATGTTTGTGCAGTGGTGCTGAACTTCACAATATTTAATAAGTATCCTCCCCCTTCTCTGATATCTGGGGAATCTTCCTATTGATTGAGAGATTCAAATGCTTTATAATAGACACCTTAGAAGTAAGTTATAGGTTGGGTTCTAATGGAGGATTATCCATGAGCTGGAATCTAATCTTGGCTTTCAGGTGGTTTATGGACAGGAAAATGTATATCTGCGAATGATTGAGAATTGTTCACTGTATGGAGGGTATACAGATTTCATCAGAACAGTGATATTACCAACTATGTTGGTGTAAAAGATATTCATTTGGTTAGCGCCAAGATTGAAACTTTGATTGCTGATGTGACATTTAAATATATATATTTATGTAAATCCAATAAATCTCTACTCTAATCTGTGTCATTGTTTTTGATGGCTTCCTGCTATCCCAAATGAAGACCATTCACCACCCACGGTCATTATAGCCCTCTAAAGCTCACACCTTCGAAGGACGGGTACATTGTAAATCTAACCTGTTTTAGTTTAACTAGAGGGTAGTAAGGAGCCACACATTCAAAAGGTGTTCAAAACCATGAGGGGTCTGGAGAGAGTGGCCAAGGAGAAGGTTTCCCCATTGGTGGATGGATCAGGAATCAGAGGACACAGGTTTAATGTTGCAAAAAACACAACAGTGACATGAGGAGAAACATTTTCACACGCTGAGCGGTTACAATCTGGAATGTGCTGGCAGAGAGGGTGCTGAAGGCAATTGAAACTTTCGAAAGGGACTGAGATCTGAAAGGGAAAGATTCACAGGCCAACAGGTCGTTCTGCTGTAATGCACGCTTTGTTAATGTGAATTTGCTGCACAGGAAGTCGCTGGGTTACTAAAGAGTTCCCTTTTTAAGTCTGCTCGTAGGTTGAGTGTGTATGTAAGTCGGAACAGTTACGTAAGGTTCACGAATAATTTAAGTCAAAACACAATGCACCCAAGTTAATGCGATCCGACTTAAAATGGCGACGACAGCATGGCGTGGTTCTCCCTCGGGCTGAGGAACCGCTGAAAATGTGCAATGTTTTGAGCACCGTGCCCACCCGTTCGTTAGTATGAACCATTGTATGTAACTCAATTTTTAAAATAATAGGCTTTACAGAGGTCAGTTTGTAAATACGGGCTTCCATAACCCGGGCTAAACCTGTAATGCGATTGACAAATTGGGGACGCTAATTCCAAAGCGTGAACTTTTGAAACGTGTGTTGGCTGTAACGTGGTAACATTGCAAACACTTTAAGCGCTGTTTCTAAAGCGGGATTTCTCTATAATATGGGGTCGCTCAAGAACACAACCATTGTGTCATAGAAGGACTGACTGTACAGGGAGAAGGTAGGGGAGTGATACAAGGTGAGCTCAAATCACAGAGAATCAGCCCAGACACAAGATGCTGAATGGCCTTCTTTTGTGATGTAATCATCCCATGGTTGGCTGTGAAGACTGATAGGCAAAGGTGAGGACTGCAGATTCTGAAGATCAGAGTCAAGAGTGCGGTGCTGGAAAAGCACAGCAGGTCAGGCAGCATCTGAGGAGCAGGAGAATCGACGTTTCGGGCATAAGCCCTTCATCAGGACTGATAGACTGGGAATGTTTGAGGGAGAAATTGGGTTGAGTGTATAGTTCAGAGGTAATTCCGTGGACTTTTTCCTGCTCCTCCGATGCTGCCTGACCTGCTGTGCTTTTCCAGCACCACACTAACCTTGACCCCACCTGGAGTACATTGGTCTGCTTTTTGTGGTTCTGCCTGCTTTTCTGCATGCCTCGCTATCCTTCCTGGTCAAAGACTGTTCTGAAATGATCTTCCAGGCCACCTCAGTCAGCAAGTCTGCAGGGATTGTAGAGGTTATTTTCTAAACGATGAAATCTTAACTCCTTCCAGAAACATCTCTCTGATCCTTTTGTCTCTGCCTCTTTGCATTTTTCTCACTGTGATTCTCCAGCCCCTACAACACAAGTTATGCCCTTATTCTGAGATACAGCCCAAGGCCAGATGCCAGCTGTCACTCCTGTCTATCCAGTCCACACAGCCTGGGTTCAAAATGCTAGGGAAGTGCAATGAAAGATTCCACAAGGAGCCATTCCACCATTTGTAGGCTATTTCTGCATACCATCAACCCCACCCCAGGTTTACTGCTGATAGGCTAACCATGCTCATTAGTGAGCCTATCAGCAGCAAATGCTGGAGAGAAGTCGTTTGTGATTGGAAGAGGAACACATCATATCAAGAGAAGTGACGTCAGTTTGGATTTTGTAGCCAGGCTGCATTCAGGGGGATCTGCTCCGTGTTGACCCTTAGCCACCCCTCCTCCCCACTAACTCTGACCATGCCATCTCTCTGCTCAGCCCCCTATCCCTAGAATTAGTGCCCTTGGTCGTATTTTCTGCCAACCCCCTCGGCAACCTTTGCTCCCTAACCCCACAGTCTGCATTTTCCCTCCACCTCCCCCAAAACGCTGTCCTTGATCATGCTCTCTCTTGGCTGCAAGTTGCTGTCATTGGACACACCACATAAACACAATGGCGAGAAGAGCACATTCGAGGCTAGAAATACTGTGGTGAATAGCTCACCTTCTGACTTCCCAAATGCTGTCCATCAGCTACAAGGCCCATGACAGGAGTGTGATGAAATACACCCCCCTTGCCTGGATGAGTGTGGCTCCAACAAATCACAAGAAGCTTGAAGCCAAAGTAACCCAGTTCACTTCCATTTCCTACAGCAATTTCAACATCCACTCCTTCCACCACCAATGCTCAGCAGCAGCAGTGTGAACTATCTAACTACAGATGCACTTCTGCAGTTCGCCAACACTCCTCAGACAGCACCTTCCAAACCCACAACTAATTCCATGTACAAGGACATGGGCAGCAGATACATGGGAACACCACCCACTGCAAGTTCCCCTCATAGCTGCTCACCAACCTGACTTAGAAATATACCGCTGTTCCTTCCCTGTCGCTGGGTCAAACGCCTGGAGTTCCCTCTCTAAGGGGTTTGTGGGTCTACCTAGAGCACATGAACTGCTGTGGTTCAAGAAGGCAGCTCACCACCACCTTCTCAAGGGCACTCAGGGATGGTCAAAAATACGGGCCCAACCAGTGACACCTATCCCCCATGAGAGAAACGTTCTCCCAGCTAACCTGTCTCTCCACTGCCCTTGACTGCACTCTCACTCCCCAGTTACTCACCATTCGAGTTCCTTGCTGTGCTTTCTTATGTGAGTATGAGTGAGTTCCACCCCCCAATCTCAGCATTCTCCCTCACCCAACTTTATGTGCACAAATCCATTCACATTGAGTCTGGCTGGGTGAGGCGGAGTGAGTGAAATCCTGCCTAAAGGACTGAGACAGACATACACACACATACTAAAACAGAGGTTGCTTGGTTTTGGGGGCACATACGCTCCATCCCCTGCTTCCACCCTGACCGTCCTGGGCTTAGGAGAGGAGGATAACCCAGGTGGAAAGGTATACCCACACCTGAACCCCACCAAATTTTGAATAAAATCCACTGAGACTAGTTTGCTGTGTGCGCTGTCAGAGGTCAATAGAAGATCAGTGTTATTTAAACTCAGTGCCTTGATTCTGCCCTGGTGCCCCAGCTCTGCTTTAAATGAACAAGTGAAAATGGTTTTATTAATTTCCTCTGTTGCTTGGCCCTTTTTAATGGTCATTTTTATTTATTACTAATTTTTTCCATTATCAGTGGATAGCTCTGACTTTGTTTCCTCTTGCTGAGCACCCTGTTTGGTTTCTCCTCTCCACTTTGTTTTTGGAGACCTGTGTCTGACGCTGTATCTTGCTGAAATTTGCTCTGAACCCCTGGAGTAAGAAACAAAACTGGAAAGCAGCTCATCTGCAGGCCTCACTTTCTCCTATTCAGGTGAAAATCTTGGCGAAACCATGCTTTAACTGAAAGTGTTCTGGGAGAAGGTGAGGACTGCAGATGCTGGAGATCAGAGTCGAGGGTGTGGTGCTGGAAAAGCACAGCCGGTCAGGCAGCATCCGAGGAGCAGGAAAGTCGACGTTTCGGGCCAGAGCCCTTTATCAGGAATGAAAGGGTTTTGGCCTGCCTTTCCTACACATGCTCACTTGGTCGTGGTCCCTGGTTTGGATGTGTCCCTTCAGAATTTAACACATTTCCCATTGGGTTTGTGTAGTTTGCTGTCATTGGAATTTGAGAATGAAATGCGTAGTGATCGATCATGTTCAAAGCAGCAGGTTTGTTACATACCCTGCTTGGTGTAAGAAAATTCTGATATTGGAATCTAAAGGCACTTGGAATCTCTGCTTTCCCCACCTCCCTCTGATGCTGGTCGAGAGATTCCCACTGCTTGAGATTGGACTTAAATCTTACTTGAACCGTGGATAATGTCAAACTCATTCTTAACAGACTGACCAAAACATCACTTTCCCAAGGCCAGCCAAGAAGTTGCTCTATTTCTTGCAGAGGCCTCTCAGCGTTCACACTTGCCATTCATAGAGTCTATATAACAACAAGGAAAGACATTCACACTATGATGTGTCGTCACTGTTGTACAGCAAGGAACAGAGCTGGAAATGTGTTGCTGGAAAGGCGCAACAGGTCAGGCAGCATCCAGGGAACAGGAGAATCTTCAGGAAGAAGGGTTTATGCCCGAAACGTCGATTCTCCTGTTCCCTGGATGCTGCCTGACCTGCTGCGCCTTTCCAGCAACACATTTCCAGCTCTGATCTCCAGCATCTGCAGACCTCACTTTCTCCTACAGCAAGGAACAGGACAAACAATATGCATATGATATAGAGGTGCCGGTGTTGGATTGGTGTGGACAAAGTTAAAAATCACACAACCCCAAGGTATAGTCCAACAAGTTTATTTGGAAGCACTAGCTTTCGGAGTGCTGCTCCTTCATCAGGTAACCCCACTAGCTACCTGATGAAGGAGCAGTGCTCCGAAAGCTAGTGCTTCCAAATAAACCTGTTGGACTGTAACCTGGTGTTGTGTGAGTTTTGAATATGTATGTGCACAATCTAGCTCCACAAGTTGCATTGCTCATTGACATTCCTGATGTCGACCTTATGCTCAAGACCTTGACTCTCCTGCTCCTCAGATGCTGCCTCACCTGCTGTGCTTTTCCAGGACCACACTTTTTGACTCCAATTTCCAGCATCACTTTCCCATAATTGATCTGTTTTACCTGTTTTACCCCAGACACTGCTGCCTCACAGCGCCAGGGACCTGGGTTCAATTCCACCCATGGGGCAATTGTCTGTATAGAGTTTGCACATGCTCCCTGTGTCTACGTGGATTTCCCACAATCCAAAGCTCTGCAGGTTAGGGTGGATTGGCTATGCTAAATTGCCCATAGTGTCCAGGGATGTGCAGGCTAGGTGGGTTAGCCATGGGAAATACAGGATTACAGGGATGAGGTAGGGGGTTCTGGGTGAGATGCTCTTCAGAGTGTCAGTATGGTCTTGATGGGCCGAATGACCTGCTTCCACACTTCCATTCTATGATGCTATGAAATTTATCCTTCCCCAGCCGAAATTTGCCACCAACACCCACATTTCACCAATGGACCCATCACCGTCCTCCCACCTCACACACAGCTACTTCATCCTCTTCCCAAATTTACCACCAACACCCCACCCACCTCACAGCCTTATGCTTAGCTCTCCTCCAACCATCCTCCACCCTTCACCATCATCTCACCTCCCCCACCCACTGCCCACACCATGTCACACCTTGACTTCCCATATTCACCACACCTGGCGTTGGGGCATCAGCATAGCCTCGCCACCCTGAGTGATTCTGGATTTCTGAGTGAGCCTTTGCTTGACTGGTTTTGAGCCTGGTGGACAGGTCCCAGTTGCTGTTGAGATGGTGGGGGTGACGGCTGTGGTGTTAAGCTGCCTTTCTCTGTATGCTCACCACGTTGTTATTGGCCTGTAGGTCAGACACAGAGCAAAGACTGGAGAATTCTTTCTCAAAAGACACTGGTAAACCAGACAGACTTTTACAATAGAGTCAAGAGTGTGGTGCTGGAAAAGCACAGCAGGCCAAGCGGTATCTGAGGAGCAGGAGAATCCAAGGATAATGCCTGACCTGCTGTGCTTTCCCAGCACCACACTCTCGACTCTAATCTCCAACATCTGCAGTCCTCACTGTCGCCAGTTCTGATCGCCCTATTATAGGAAAGATGTGGATGCTTTGGAGAGGGTTCAGAGGAGGTTTACCAGGATGCTGCCTGGACTGGAGGGCTTATCTTATGAAGAGAGGTTGACTGAGCTCGGACTTTTTTCATTGGAGAAAAGGAGGAGGAGAGGGGACCTAATTGAGGTATACAAGATAATGAGAGGCATAGATAGAGTTGATAGCCAGAGACTATTTCCCAGGGCAGAAATGGCTAACACGAGGGGTCATAGTTTTAAGCTGGTTGGAGGAAAGTATAGAGGGGATATCAGAGGCGGGTTCTTTACACAGAGAGTTGTGAGAGCATGGAATGAGTTGCCAGCAGCAGTTGTGGAAGCAAGGTCATTGGGGACATTTAAGAGACTCCTGGACATGCATATGGTCACAGAAATTTGAGGGTGCATACATGAGGATCAGTGGTCGGCACAACATCGTGGACTGAAGGGCCTGTTCTGTGCTGTACTGTTCTATGTTCTATGTTTTAACATACAAACTCCACACAGACAGTTGTCCGAGGCTGGAATTGAACCCAGTCCCTTGGCACTGTGAGGCAGCAGTGCTAACCACTGAGCCACCGTGCCACCCCAAGTCCTTCTAAAGAAAATCTTCAATTGATGGTGAAATCTGCCAGAGCATGCATATGGATAAAGGTGGAGCAGTATAAAATGTCCTTTGTCACCCTTCCCAAAGTTACCATTACATCAAAACCACAGATAATTCACACAGGATAAGCCAATACTTTTGAATTGTAAGACAAGTGACAAATATTTTGTGCACAGCAAGCTCCCACAAATGACAATGAGACAATGACCTTAATTTGTTTTCATGTTGCCACACATTTAAGACTGAGAACAGGAGGAAACTGTGGAATTCTTTTAGTACAGAGGACTGTTGAGACTCAGTCATTCAGTATATTCGAGGCTGAGATACACAGATATTTAATCAGTAAGGGAATCATGGGTCATAGGGAAAAGGCTGGAAAGTGGAGTTGAAGATTTTCAAATCAGCCATTGGATGGTAGAGCAGACTCAATGGGCTGAAAGGCCTACTTTTGCTCCTAGTCTTATGATCTAACTCTTTCACTGACAGTGAAGCCCTCTCTCAGTACTTGCCTTCATTTCTCTGCCTTTTGATTACAGGAATTGGGATGTCATGTTGAGATTGTACAGGATGTTGGTGAGGCCTCTTCTGCAGTACTGTGTGCAGTCCTGGTCACCCTGCTATAGCCAGGATATTGTTAGGCTGGAGAGGGTTCAGAAAAGATTTACCGGGATGTTACCAGGCATGGAGGGTTTGAGTTATAAGGAGAAGCTGGATAGGCTGGGATTGTTTACACTGGAGCCTGGGAGGTTGAGGGGTGACTTTATAGAGATTTATAAAATCATGAGCAGTATAGATAAGGTTAATGGCAGGTGTCTTTTCCCTAGGTTGGGTGATTTTAAGACCAGGGGCATATTTTTAAGGTGAGAGGAGGAAGATTGAAAAAGGACATGAGAGCTTTTACACAGAGAGTGTATCGTGTGTGGAATGAACTTCGAGAGCAAGTGATGGCTGTGGGTACAGTTGCAACGTTTAAAAGACATTTGGATAAGTACATGAATAGGGAAGCTTTGGAGGGATATGGGCCAGGAGCAGGTAGTTGGGACTAGTTTAGTTTGGGATTATGGTCGACACTAGGGTCTGAATGGTCTGTTCCAGTGCTGCATGACTCTATGCCTCTACTGCACTGACGTGTCAGCCTCCACATAGGGACTTACCTTCACGGCAAAATTGCAGCAGGACCTTGCTCAGCTGGGAAAGTGGGTCGAGAAATGGCAAATGGAGTTTAAATAGATAAGTCTGAGGTCTTGCATTTTGGAAAGTCAAATCAAGATAGGAGTTTCATGGTAGGGCCTTAAGGAGTGTAGTGGAACAGAGGGACCTTGGAGTTCAGGTGCATGGTTCTCTGAGAGTGGAGTCACAGGTAGACAGGGCAGTGATGAAGGCTTTTGGCATACTGACCTTCATTAGTCAGGGCATTGAATATGGAAGTTGGGAAGTTATGTACAGGACATTGGTGAGGCTGCACCTGGAGTATTGTGTTCAATTTTGGTCACCTTGCTATAGGAAGGATGTTATTAAACTGGAAAGAGTGCAGAAGAAATTTACAGGGATGTTGCCAGTACTCAACAGTCTGAGTTATAGGGAGAGGTTGGACAAGCTAGGAATTTTTTCTTACGAATGTAGGAGACTGAAAGGGGAGTCTTATAGAAGTGTATAAGATCCTCAGTCCAACACCAGCACCTTTCCATCCAGATCATGACAGGCAAGGATAAGGTGAATGCACCCAGTCTTTTTCCAAGGGTTGGGGAATCGAGGATGAGAGGGCATCAGTTTAAGGTTAGAGAGGAAGAAATGAAAGGGAACCTGAGGGGCAACTTGTATACACAGAGGGTGGTACGCACATGGAATGAGCTGCCAGCAGAAGAGGTTGAGGCGGGTACATTAACAATATTTAAAAAGCTTTTGGACAAATACATGGACAGAAAAGGATGAGAAGGATATGGCAGAAGTGGGTACTGCAGATGCTGGAGATTAGAGTCAAGATTAGAGTGGTGCTGGAAAAGCACAACAGGTCAGGCAGCTTCCAAGGAGCAGGAAAATCGATGTTTCGGGCAAAAGCCCTTCATTAGGAATGAGGCTGGGAGTTTCGGGGGTAGAGAAATCATTGGAAAGGGGGTGGGGCTGGAGAGAAGGTAGCCAAGAGTACAATAGGTGGATGGAGGTGGGAGTAAAGGTGATAGGTCAGAGAGGAGGGTGGAGTGGATAGGTGGGAAGGGAGATTGACAGGTGGGACAGGTCATGAGGACAGTGCTGAGCTGGAAGGCTGGAGCTGGGATAAGGTGGGGAGAGGGAAATAAGGAACCTGGTGAAGTCCACATTGATGCCCTTGCGTTGAAGTGTTCCGAGGCGGAAGATGAGGCGTTCTTCCTCCAGGCGTCGGTTGGTGAGGGAGCGGTGGTGAAGGAGGCCCAGGACCTGTATGTCCTCGGCAGAGTGGGAGGGGGAGTTGAAATGTTGGGCCACGGGGCGGTTTGGTTGATTGGTGCGGGTGTCCCGGAGATGTTCCCTAAAGCGCTCTGCTAGGAGGCGCCCAGACTCCCCAATGTAGAGGAGACCACATCAGGAGCAACGGATACAATAAATGATATTGGTGGATGTGCAGGTAAAACTTTGATGGATGTGGAAGGCTCCTTTAGGGCCTTGGACAGAGGTGTGGGAGGAGGTCTGGGCGCAGGTTTTACAGTTCCTGCGGTGGCAGGGGAAGGTGCCACGAGGGGAGGGTGGGTTGTTGGGGGTCGTGGATTTGACCAGGTAATCACAGAGGGAACGGTCTTTGCGGAAAGTGGATCCTCCCACTTCCTCCAGACGAAAGAGGTAGCTATGGGCATCCGCATGGGCCCCAGCTATGTCTGTCTCTTTGTCAGCTACGTAGAATGGTCCATCTTCCGTAGTTATACCAGCACCAACCCCCACCTTTTCCTCCTCTACATTGTTGACTGTATCGGCACCAGCTCGTGCTCCCACATTCCTCCTCAACCTTAAATTCACCTGGACCCTCTCTGACAGCTTCCTCCCCTTCCTGGACCTCTCCATCTCCATCAACGATGACCGATTCAACACTGTCACTTTTTACAAACCCACCTCCTCCCACCCTACCTCCTGCAAAAATGCCATCCCGTATTCCCAATTCCTCTGCCTCTGCCGTATCTGCTCCCAGGAGGACCAGTTCCACCACAGAACACACCAGATGACCTCCTTCTTTAGAGACCGCAATTTCCCTTCCCACGTGTTAAAAATGCCCTCCAATGCATCTCGTCCACATCCTGCACCTCCACCCTCAAAACCCACCTCTCCAACCGCAACAAGGATAGAATCTCCCTGGTCCTCACCTTCCCCCCCCCACTAACTTTCGTATAAACCACATTATTCGCCGACATTTCCGCCACCTCCAAACGGACCCCACCACCAGGGATATATTTCCCTCCCCACCCATTTCGGCCTTCCGCAAAGACTGTTCCCTCCATGACTACCTGGTCAGGTCCACGACACCCAACAACCCACCCTCCCCACCTGGCACCTTCCCTGCCACCGCAGGAATTGCAAACCCTGCGCCCACACCTCCCCCTTCACCTCCATCCAAGGCCCTAAAGGAGCCTTCCACATCCATCAAAGTTTCACCTGCACATCCACCAATATCATTTATTGTATCCGTTGCTCCCGATGCGGTCTCCTCTACATTGGGGAGACTGGACGCCTCCTCACAGAGCGCTTTAGGGAACATCTCTGGGACACCCGCACCAATCAACCCCACCGCCCTGTGGCTGAACATTTCAACTCCCCCTCCCACTCTGCCGAGATCATGCAGGTCTTGGGCCTCCTCAACCGCCGCTCCCTCACCACCCGATGCCTGGAGGAAGAACGCCTCATCTTCCGCCTCGGGACCTCTCAACCCCAGGGCATCAATGTGGACTTCACCAGTTTCCTCATTTCCCCTCCCCACCACCTTACCCAGTTCCAACCTTCCAACTTAGCACCATCCTCATGACCTGTCCCACCTGTCAATCCTCCTTCCCACCAATTTGCACCACCCTCCTCTCTGACCTATCACCTTTACCCCCACCTCCATCCACCTATTGCACTCTCAGCTACCTTCCTTCCAGTCCCATCCCCCCCCTCCCATTTATCTCTCCATCTCCGAGGCTCCTAGCCTCATTCCTGATGAAGGGCTTTTGTCTGAAACATCGATTTTCCTGCTCCTCAGATGCTGCCTGACCTGCTGTGCTTTTCCAGCACCACTTTAATCTTAGAAGGATATGGGCCAAGTGCAGGGAAATGGGGTTAGCGAGAATGGACAATATGGTCGGCATGGTCCAGGTGGGCCAAATGGCCTGTCTCATTGCATTAGGGCTCTAGGACTCTGCGTCCTTGTGATTCAGAGGTGAGAGTATTTGTTACTGTGCTACTTGGAGCGTCCTCCCTGGGAAGGTCTTGTGACTCAGATGATGGATAGTAAGGTTGCCTATCGATTAAGTGGGAATTGTACCATCACATGTTATGCAGGCTGTCAGGAGAGAAAAACGGGTTATTGTGTCAGACATCAGGTCATCAGCTTCCCACAGTCCCACATGCTGGCCTAGGGTGTGAAACGTTCAAGGATGGCCTGGCACATTGTTTTTGTACAACATTTCAACAGGTTTGTAAAGAAAGGTTAAAAAAGGTTATCAAGTCCACTCCAAATCCCATATCAATCAGGTGCTGTGATGTCATCCCACTGCCACATTCAGAGCACCTTACAGTATTTGTCCATATGTAACAGAATGTTAGCCCTGTAGCACACATGTCGCTCACTCAAAGGGTAGTGAATTCAACCTCTGACCCACTTAACAATGCACTTCAGTGCAGCTCTGAGGCTGCACTGCACTGTCAAGAGCTGTCATCATTCAGACGAAATGTGGATCAGTGTGTCAGTCCCACATTAAATCGCACGGCACCACTTTGAAAAGGCGCAGGTATGTTTGAGTGGCCTGGTCAATAGTTATCTCTTCGTCATCATCATGAAATTAACAGCTCATTATCTCATTGTTATTTGTGGGAGCTTGCTGTGTACAAACCAGCTGCCACTTCTCTTACATTATAACAGTGACCAGATTCCGAAGGTGTCTCTTTGGGATGCCCTGCAGTCATGAACATTTTTTCTTTTATGAAAGTTCTTTATCTGTATTTGTTAACTAAATGCTCTCGGGGCCATTCGTTCTGAATAATACATGGTCTGATCTGGGAGCATGTGCACAAAGGATGTTCCTGGACCTTGGATTTGTTCATCTGAATGTTGAATAAATCGGATTAGACCATGGACAAATGGAAATAATGGATTGAAAGCCATTATCCTGTGATGGGACATTGACTGAGACTAAAGTTTAGTGTTACTCCAAACACATTCCACCACAAGGGATAAATATGTCAGACATTTCCAAAAGGCCCCTGTTTATCAGGGATTGATTAGATCCTGAACAGGGAAGCTAGTTAGGTTGTGCACTGTTGTCTGGGAATCTTAGGCTGATAGACTGGGGATAGCTGTAAACCTGTACCGATCCAAATTGCCGAGGGGGGGGTGGGATTGTGGCAGAGTTTCAATCTTGATTAGTTTCTAGTGCAGATGGTTGAAATTCTTACAGAGCAGCAAGTGATAATAGCTCTGAGCTGATAAGATCGGGCTCTGGATAAGGTTTGTTCTCATTCACTCATGCCTAACATTGTGTAAGATCTGTGCTGAATTTAACCCTTCCACTGGCTGTGCTGTGATTGCTTTTTCTCTTCAGTCGTCTGCCCAAAGGCAGGTTCTTGGTGATTATTCACTGACCCACAGCACAGCACTGAGATTTTTAAACTACAGGCAGAATTGTTTCCCTGTTACCCACAGCCAAGGTGGAGATCAAACGTTGGCATTTATCTCACCCACGCTGTAGCCATCTTGAACTGTCATCCTCTGGTGGGATTTAGGCCAGGAATAATGAGAAAAACAGAATGGCGAAGAACATCTGTGAAGGATGACCTGAAGTGGAGCTTAGTTTAGATTGGGCTAATGTGTGTAACTAGCTGTGGTGTTGGTTAATCGTGGAAAATTAAAAGTTAAATAAATGCGAGGTGCTGCATTTTGGGAAAGCAAATCTTAGCAGGACTTATACAGCTAATGGAAAGGTCCGAGGGAGTGTTGCTGAACTAAGAGACCTTGGAGTGCAGGTTCATAGCTCCTTGAAAGTGGAGTCGCAGGTAGATAGTGAAGAAGGCGTTGGTATGCTTTCCGTTATTGGTCAGAGTATTGAGTACAGGAGTTGGGAAGTCATGTTGCGGCTGTACAGGACATTGGTTGGCCACAGTTGGAATATTGCGTGCAATTCTGGTCTCCTTCCTATCGGAAAGATGTGAAACTTGAAAGGGTTCAGAAAAGATTTACAAGGATGTTGCCAGGATTGAAGGATCTGAGCTACAGAGAGAGGCTGAACAAGCTGGGGCTGTTTTCCCGGAGCGTCGGAGGCTGAGGGGTAACCTTATAGAGGTTTACAAAATTGTGAGGGGCATGGATAGGGTAAATAGACAAAGTCTTTTCCCTGGGGTCGGGGAGTCCAGAACTAGTGGGCATAGGTTTAGGGTGAGAGGGGAAAGATATAAAAGAGACCTAAGGGGCAACTTTTTCACACAGAAGGTGGTACATGTATGGAATGAGCAGACAGAGGAAGTGGTGGAGGCTGGTACAATTGCAACATTTAAGAGGTATTTGGATGGGTATATGAATAGGAAGGGTTTGGAGGGATATGGGCCGGGTGCTGGCAGGTGGGACTAGATTGGGTTGGGATATCTGGTCGGCATGGACGGGTTGGACCGAAGGGTCTGTTTCCGTGCTGTACATCTCTATGACTCTATGACTCTAAGTAGCAAATTAATAGTTGTAGGAAACAAAATGCCTTCAGCTGAAGAATGTACAGTCCATGGACCTAGAGCCATAGTCGTAGGATTACACAGCACAGAAACAAACCCTTCAGTACAACTCATCCATGCTGACCAGATTCCTAAATTAATCGAGTTCCATTTGTCAACATTTGGCTCATATCTTTCAAAAGGTTGATAGAATTGTTAGGAAGGCATATGGCGTGTTGGTGTTTATTAGTGAGGGGATTGAGTTTCGGAGCCACAAGGTCATGCTTCAGCTGTACAAGACACTGGTGACATCACACCTGGAGTATTGTGTGCAGTTCTGGTCACTGCATTCTAAGAAGGATGTGGAAGCTTTGGAAAGGGTTCAGAGGAGATTTACGAGGATGTTGCCTAGTATGGAGGGAAGGTTGGCGACTTAATCGAGACGTATAAGATAATCAGAGGGTTAGATAGGGTGGACATTGAGATCCTTTTTCCTCAGATGGTGAAGGCTAACACAAGAGGACATAGCTTTAAATTGAGGGGTGGTAGATGTAGGACAGATGTCAGGAATAGTTTCTTTACTCAGAGAGTAGTAAGGGCATTGAACAGCCTGCCTGCAACAGAAGTAGATTCACCAAAGTTAAGTGCATTTAAATGGGCATTCGACATACATATGGATAATAATGGTACGGCGTAGGTTAGATGGACATCAGATTAATTTCACAGGTTGGCGCAACATCGAGGGCCAAAGGGCCTATACTGTGTTGTAACGTTCTATGTTATATATTCTATAGAAACCCTTCCTATTCATATACCCATTCACAAATCTTTTAAATGTACCCATCTCCACCACTTCCCCTGGCAAGCTCGTTCCATACATGCACCATCATTTGTGTGAAAAAGTTGCCCCTTACATAACCTTTAAATCTTTCCTATCAATCAAAGCACATGCCCTTATTTTTCCCCTACCCTATCCATGCCCCCCATGATTTTATAAGCCTCTATAAGGTCACCCCTCAGCCTCTGATGCTCCAGGGAAAACAGCCCCAGCCTGTTCAGCCTCTCCCCATAGCTCCAACCCTCCTACCCTGGCACCATCCTTGTAAATCTTTTCTGAACCCTTTCAAGTTTCACAACATCTTTCCGATAGCAGGAAGATCAGAACTGAATGTAATATTCCAAAAGTAGCCTAACCAATGTCCTGTACAGCCGGAACATGACCTCCCAACTCCTGTACTCAATGAACTGAACAATAAAGGCAAACTCTGAGGCAAGACTTGCTCTGAAGGCAAATTGACCCCATAGGAGATGTTAGCGGCTGACCTATCCATGGTATATCCTTTTGGGGGCACAGTAATTTTACACTCTTTACTGTGCATCAAAATGTAACACAAGGTTGAAGACTATTCCTCCAAAACAAATAGGTATTATTAAGAATTAGGAGCAGGAGTATGACATTCAGCCACTCCGCCATTCAATAGGATCTTGGCTGATCTGATATAGTCAAAAAGTGTGGTGCTGGAGAAGCACAGGCAGCATCAGAGGAGCAGGAGAATTGATGTTTTGGGCAAAAGCCCTTCATCAGGAATGTGGCCTGCAACGTTGATTTTCCTGCTCCTCAGATGCTGCCTGACTTGCTGTGCTTTTCCAGCACCACTCTAATCTAGACTCTGATCTCCAGCATCTGCAGTCCTCACTTTCTCCTGATCTGATATAGGCCTTAACTCTATTTTCCTGCCTGATCTGATAGCCCTTTAACCCATTATTACTTAAAAATCTGTCTGTCTCCTTCTTAAATTTAATATCCAATTTTTGACAAGTATTCTAAGGATGGAGGTGGTGCTGGAAAAGCTCATCTGGGATATTCCCGGAGGAAGTGCTGGTGAGCCCTCACATCGGACAGTTCTTGAGAAGTTTACCTGAGTCATGGTAGAGCAGGAGATTTCGAAATCTGGAGCATGGCAAGGCTGTTTCGTTCTTACCAGGCTGTGCTCCTGTTCAATCAGAGCACGGTCAATCTCTGCCCTCACATCATTGACTCAGTTTGGTTCTGAAACCTTTACTGTCCTTGAACAATAAAAATCAAGCAATCTCTGGTACTGAATTTTCCAAAACAACTCTAACATCAATAACTCCTTTTTTGGGAAACAATTTCAGATCTCCATGACAACTTTCCATGAGCAATTACTCCCCAGTATCACCCTTGACCAATCTGTCTTTAGTTTTTAAGTTCTGCAGGAAGTCTCCACTGAAATAATTTGTTTTTCTCTGTTTGCTCAATCAAATACATTCATCATCTCATTGCAACTCAATTAAATCGCCCTTAATGTATGATTAGGAGGAGAATTTTTGTCTTTCTGTACAATCTGTCTTTATAATTAAAATCTTTGATTCTCTGCACTATGAATCTACAGTTCACATACAGCACGGTTTTGTTTTTCTCCCAGAGATATGGTGCTCAGAGTTGGACGCAGTCCTCGCAATGAGGTCTAATCAATGCTTTAAACAACAATTCAGCTTCTTAAGGTCTATTACAGCAGCAACCATTCGGATAAATTGAGAATAGTTCATCATATTCCTGACAGTCGGATCTTGATCAGATGGGCGGAGGAGTGGCAGATGGAGTTTAATTTAGATAAATGTGAGGTGCTGCATTTTGGAAAGGCAATTCGAGGCAGAACTTATATGCTTGATGGTGAGGTCCTGGGGAGTGGTGCCGAACAAAGAGACCTTGGGGTGCCGGTTCACATGTTCCTTGAAGGTAAAGTCACAGGTAGTGAAGAAGGCGTTTATTCAGTGTATTGAGTATAAGAGTTGGGAGGTCATGTTGTGGCTGTACAGGACATTGGTTAGGCCACTTTTGGAATACTACATTCAATTCTGGTCTCCTTGCTATAGCAAAGATGTCAAAGAAAGAACTCAGAAAAGATTTACAAGGATGTTACTGGGGTTGGAAGATTTGAGGTATGAGGAGAGGCTGAATAGGCTGGGGCTGTTTTCCCTGGAGTATCAAAGGCTGAGGGATGACCTTATAGAAGTTTATAAAATCATGAGGAGCATAGATAGTGTGAATAGTCAAGGTCATTTTCAGAGAGTAGGGAATTCGAGGGCATAGGTTTAAGGTGAAAGGGGAAAGATTTAAAAGAGACCTAAGGGGCAACTGTTTCACGTAGAGGGTGGTGCGTGTATGGAATGAGCTGCAGTGGAAGTGGTGGAGGCTGGTACAATTACAACACTTAGAAGGTATCTGGATGGGTATATGAATAGGAAGGATTTAGAGGGATGTGAGAAAAAATGCTGGCAAATGGGACTAGATTAATTTAGGATATTTGGTCACCATGGACACGTTGGACCGAAGGACCTGTTTCTGTGCTGTATGATTCTATTTGAGCTTTGTGGGTTGTGCTAAGTCTTTGAGGCATTAGGCAGACCTGTCAGTGTTAGAAATGCTGGTCCCTTTAATGACCGGCCAGAACAGCTGCAAAGTGAATGAGAAAGGGGGATGTTAATTGGACTTTGTATCCCACCTGCTTCAGAAAGGGCTCTTGTGATGTACTGGTAGTGTCCCTACCTCTGAGTCCGGAGGCACGGGTTCAAATCCCACCTGCCCAGCAGTGTGCCATAAAGGGGAGGCAGTGATGTGTTTGGCAATGTTACTGAACTTATAATTGAGTAACTATTGTTCTGAGCACATGGGTTCAAGTCCAACCACAAAGGATAATGATGTATGACTGCAACAAAAATCAGCCTGACTGATGACCATGTAGTCAATGTCAATTCTTGTAAAGCCCAAGCAAACTCAGAGGTATGACAGCATCTGTAGAGAGAATGCAGGGTTAACATTTCAAGTCCAGTTACCCTTCTTCAGAACTGATAGTAACTTGGAAAAGATTGGTGTGGTGGAGATGGAGCCCAGAGAGAGAGAAGAGCAGTCATGCAGTCAAAGGACGGGGTAAAGGTCAGCCTGGGTAATCAAGAGCTGCAAACTGGTTGGCAATGGGTTGGTTGTAGTAGCAACCCATCACCTGGTCTAGGGGGATTCAGGGATGGTGCCCATGCCCTCAAATTATTGAACTCAATATTGTGACCAGAAGGCTGCAGGGTTACCCAATGGAAAATGAGATGCTGTTCTTCCAGTTTGCCCTGTCCTTCAATAGAACACTGCAGCAAGCCTGAGATAGAGGTGTTAGGCAGGGAACACGATGGCATATTGAAGTGGCAGGCAAATGGAAGCTCACTTTTGTGGGCAGAACACTGGTGTTCCGTGAAGTGGTCACCCAGTTCCTGTTTCATGTCGAGGAGACCACGTTGTGAGCAGTTGTTTTATTGTCAAAACCCACCTGGTTCAATAATATCCTTTAGGGAAGGAAATTTGCTGTTTGCTACACCACAATTGACTCCTTAACAATGAGGAATTGGCAGTAACTGTTGACCTAGCCAGTGATGCCTCCATCCCACGAATGTATAAAGAAGGAAAGCTTTTCTGTTGGTTGAATTACTGATCACCCATTTCTGACAGTGCGATACCACATTGGCTGAATGACCAGTAAACTGCATCATAACACGTTTGACCAAGTTGGTTAAACAAGAAAGAACTGGGTTCTTGGCCTGATCCTTGGCCTAGATGAAGTTGGCATTGCCAGGTCCAAACAGTGAGCCGTGGAGGGGGGTCATAGTTCCCATTGTCTGCCCTTGTTCTCCAGCTACGTTCAAAGGTTTCATTAGAGAGGAATCATTGAGTCATAGAGTCATTGACGTGTAGAGCATATAAGCAGACCCTTCAGTCCAAATAATCCATGCTGACCAGATATCCTCAACTAAACTAGTCCCATTCGCCAGCACTTGGCCCACCAGTGTTCTTGAGATATTTAGACAGAGCTGGGACAATTTTTGAGTGAGGTCCTTCCCTCTTTCCCTATCTCCCCCTTTTTGTTATTGCTGCATTGCCCCTTGTCACTTATTTGTTTAAGAAATAAAAGTTGATTTCTTGGGGATCTTATAATGCAGCGGTAGTGTCCCTCTCTCCAGGTCAGCAGGTCCAGTTTCAAATCCTGCTTGTGCCTGATTATAACTCTCTAAAATAACAGAAGTATCACAAGATGCACAGTTTCCAGGAATAAAATGCATATGTACAGAAATTATTCTGTGAGGTAACAAGCTGACAGACTCAAACTGCAGCCATTTGGACTGAGTGAAATAGGCATTAAAACTTAAAAACTCAGACCACAGGAATGCTTTTTATAAAGTTCTTTATTTGAAATATTTCTTACATCCAACAAATTTCATTCAACCAACTATTTAATGACCTACTGTTTCACAATGGTTCCAAAAAACACTTTTTATTCCACAACTATAAAATGCAAATATCCAAATTCAAAACTCAATAGCATTATTTGACCAAAATATTTCTGTTCACAATAAATTTCCTTCCATTTGCTTTGCGTACTCAGCTCTGGTTTAATTAGATTTACATGTTTGACTGTACAATTTCTATTAATCATTGTCTACATTTTTAGTGTCACTGGAAATCCTTGCTCGCAAAATCG
The DNA here is from genome assembly GCF_037043375.1 of Chiloscyllium plagiosum. Classification (NCBI taxonomy): domain Eukaryota; kingdom Metazoa; phylum Chordata; class Chondrichthyes; order Orectolobiformes; family Hemiscylliidae; genus Chiloscyllium; species Chiloscyllium plagiosum. The sequence continues at coordinate 6,906,056 of NW_028270163.1, read as the reverse complement.
ACACCTGCACCACTTCCTCAACATTTGTTAATGATCTGAATCTTGCCTTATCAGAGACAGAGGCAGCATCCCATGTATCACTGTCGTCAATGCTTTCTGAAAGGTGACTTATTTTCCACTTTGTTGCTTCATGATAATAACATCCACCTGATCGACTGCCAATATTGTATTTCGGGTCTGACTCACAATTTTAATGGAGAACGGAGCAGCGCAGTGGCACAGTGGTTGTGGGTGGCACGGTGGCTCAGTGGTTAGCACTGCTGCCTCACAGTGCCAGAGACCTGGGTTCAATTCCCGCCTCAGGCGACTGACTGTGTGGAGCTTGCACATTCTCCCCGTGTCTGCGTGGGTTTCCTCCGGGTGCTCCGGTTTCCTCCCACAGTCCAAAAATGTGCAGGTTAGGTGAATTGACCATGCTGACCATGCTAAGTTGCCCGAAGTGCTAGGTGTAGGGGTAAATGTAGGGGAATGGGTCTGGTTGGGTGTGCTTCGGTGTGGACTTGTTGGGCCGAAGGGCCTGTTTCCACACTGTAAGTAATGTAATGTAATCTAATCTAAAACCTTGCTGTCTTATTTGCAGTACACGTTCCTCATACACTCTCTCACATTGTCTTTGTGCTTAAAGCCCCTTCACCTTTTATGTGTGATGTCCATCACTCTCCCTCACTGAATAACTAACACAGTGTTTCAAAATGGAACTCAGATGAAACAAACAGTGTAGGAGGAAAAAGACAATTACGTTCTTTCTGGAATATGGATATAGTTGGTTAAAGCATGTTCACATTACCATGCCAACAGGAAAACAGTGGAGGCAAGGACACTCCATTCAGAGGCCAGATGCCTCCATTGGAGTGGTTCAATATCAATTCCACTACAAAATACCCCTTGCTCCAAGGGATATCCACGTACCAAGTTTAGTTGAGATTAGCCAAGGAGACAGAAATACCTTTCACTTTCACATGTAGATGTCAGTGATATAGAAGTTCGCTGGGAGACTGGTATAACTCTGCTTTCCAAGAAATGACAGTGACACTGAGGAGCTATGATTCGGAGATGCCGGTGTTGAACTGGACAAAGTTAAAAACCACACAACACCAGGTTATAGTCCAACAGGTTTAATTGGAAGCACACTAGCTTTCGGAGCGACGCTCCTTTAATTGCCCTCACCTGATGAAGGAGCGACGCTCCGAAAGCTAGTGCTTCCAATTAAACCTGTTGGACTATAACCTGGTGTTGTGTGAGTTTTAACTGAGGAGTTAAAGTGTTTACAGTATCTCTGGGCTCTATATTTTCCTGCCAAGATTGGTCAACTAGTGGAACTACAGAGTCAACTAAAGCCTTTGATTCAAGGCTTTACAAACAGTGCTACTCTGAAACAGTTCTTAGGAGGGTCTTCCTCGGATCCACCTGAACCCTTTACTCAATGTGACCTCTGTTAGTTAGCTTTATTTACCTCATTGTCCAGCCAAATAAAGAAGAACAGAGTTGGTCCATCACATGATTGATAAGATGACTTGTCGTACAATCAAAAGCACAAGCAAGGAACAGTCAGCAGGCTGACATCAGGTGGTATTAGTCACAAGACACACTGAGACCATGGCTTGAAGATGCAGCCAACATGCTTTTGGAGCATACTTTCATTGAGTAAGATTCTATCGCGACTGTTTTCTGTTATATTCAACTCCTTGCTCAATTGGTTTTTAAAAATTCATTTGCTTTTGCCATGCCCTCTCTGTCGACCTGCTGAAACCAGTTGGCTAGGCACAGGGCAGGTCTTCAACCTGGGAACCAGTACGTTACTTGGAAGTGGCTGCAGTATTGGCATTGTGGAGACAAAAACGTGTAGCTGAACTAAAGGCATCTTAACAACTCACTGCTACTCCTCAAGTGCATCGTTATTCCAAACAAAGTAACAAATGAAAGATTTATTTCCCTAGTGATTTTGGCCTTCACCTATTTTGGACTCTAGCTGATCACAGATCACTCATCAAAACTCTTCCTTTTAACTTCAGGGTGCGATACCTGCAATAGGCCTAGACCTACCTTGGTGTCAATCTCTGCTTATTTCATACAGTGATAGACTGAAGTTTGACTGTAGTTACAACACTTGGAATCGAAAATGTACTCAGTGAGCAAGCTTGTTTCCTGGCAACAAGGGCCCTCAGTCAAACGGCACACTGCAGGGACTTGTCTTGGTGTTCCCTTGGTCACTACATGCAGACAACATAAGCCAACACTTACTTGACTTCAATGGAGTAATATGTTGCAAGCTGCATCTCAAGAGTGTTCACAAGCCCGTTGTGATACTGAGCTACTTTACGACAGGTGACTAAAGACTTGGTCAATGAGGTCAGTTTAAGGATCACCTTAAAGGTTGAGATAAGTAAGAAGATGCTGAGGCTAAGGCTGAGACCTCCGATTGGCTGGAAGCTCTGCCCTGTGGTCTTGAGGGAAGGTTCCTATTGACCTGCTTAGTGTCTAGTGGGCTTCATTCGATGAGGGAGTGGAATGTGAAGAAATCATCAAACCAGTCCAGTTTGCGGAATGGGGCAGCACTAGTCATATGGATTGTGAAGCTCAGTGGGTTGGTTCACCTTTGTGGGGGTTTTAAACCATCAGTGAACCATTTTTCACAGCTGGGTAAGTATTCAATCCCTCATAGAGAGGACTTTTATGCAAAGATGTTAGGGGGGCTGTCCTTTACGAAGCTGGACATGAACCACGTGTGCCTCAATTGTGGTTAGATGAGGATTCACAGAAGTATGCTCCAATTAATACCCATTAGGGCTTGTACCAATATACAAGACTTGGGGTATGATCAGCCTGTGCAATTTTACAGCGGACAATGGAGAACATTTTACAAGGTTGACCCCATTTATCTGGATGATGTGCTAATAACAGGGAAGAGCACTTAGAGTACTTGGACATAGTTATTAGATGATTCTCCCAGACAGTCATATGCCTTAGAAGGGAAAACATGTGTGTTCCAGGCACCCGAAGTGGCCTACTTGTGTTGGAAGGTAAAGTGAGGGCGATCAAAGGTCTGTAGCAGAGCTTAGGTCTTTCCTTGGTTTGGTGAATTATTATGGAAAGTTCATAAATAATCTAGCCTCCATCCTAGCATTCTTACACCACTATTGATAAAGGGCCTGCCTTGGAAATGGCCTTGTAGCCTTTAAGGAAATGAGGAAGCAGCAATCATTGTTTAAGGTGTTGGCTCATTAAGATCCCATGGGAAATGCAGGGCTACAGGGATAGAGCTGGGAGTCTGGCTCTGGGTGGGATGCTTTCTGGATGGTCACTATGGACTCGATAGGCTGAATGGCCTGCTTCCACACTGTAGGGATTTTGTGATCATTTGCCAGCAAGGAATTTTAACATTTCCTAAAGTCAAATGGCATTTGACATTTAAGTAAAGCTCCATCCCATCCATCGTCCAATGGTCTGGTAGAAAGTGCAGTCCACACTTTGAGGGCAGGCTTAAAGAAACAGCCTACAGCTTCAGCAGACACCAAACTATCCCGGTTCCTATTTGAGTAAAGGACCATCCCATCCCTCATGCAATTACAGGGACGGCTCCAGCAGAGTTCTTAACGGGGAGAAGAGACCACATCAGGTTAAACCTGATCGGCCTGGACCTGGTGAGCTGGGGGGGGGGGGGCTTTTGGTGAAACAGCATCAGGACCCTCAATGCTGGACTCAAGTGGGAGAGACAGTTTACTTCAGGGGATGAAACTTTGTGCTGGAACCATGGAAATGGGCTTGCATGGGTAAGAGGCATGGTTGATGCAAGGTCAAGTCCCGTGAGGTACAAGGTACGGGTAGGAAAGGCTGTTCTGAACAAACAGGTAGATCATATGAAAGTTGCAACCTCTCAGGTGGGGCAGGAACAGTACATGCCCAGACCCTCAGAATAGCTGGAAAGGCAGTCAGACCCCCATAGGCTACACCCACCTCCATCTTGCGTCAAAGAAATCTCAGAGTCTGAGATGGACACAGTAGATGTTGCAGCCTCAATGCCTTTACCACCTGAAGAAGAGGATGAATTTCTTCCGAGACGGCACAATAGGTGGGCTACTGTCCATTACGTGCTCCCCGTATCTGAGACTGAGTCAGAGTGATGGGACCTGGTGTGAAAACACCCTGGGAGAGCCTGCAGGAAAAAGACCTGGCCTACGTCCCTGGATTCAGACGCGGAGGGTTGTAGTGATTGTAACAAGCTCAGCTGGTGATCTCATAGACTCTGAGTGCCCTGATTGAGGGCTGTTCGTCTAGTTCAAACAGTGAACCCTGGCTGACAGATATAAACAAGAGGTTCCGACATACATGACTTGGGTGCCAGGGAGAAATAAAAAAAGAAAAAAGAAAAGAAAAAAAGAAAAAATATAAACAGGAGGTAGCTGGAAGGGGCATGGGGTGGACCAACAGTTGGAAGGGGCGTAGGGGTGGCCGGAGGGTGGGAGGGACGGTTGGCTTGCTGGGTTGCTGGGGTGGGGAGTCTGTATTCTATGCACTGTTCCTTATCTAAATGGATTGTCGTGTATGTATTTATTACTGCTACTTTTATGACGACTGAAGAGGGAATTTGAGATTTGTCCTCATTTCCCTGAATACTGGTTGAACAGTAAGGTTTGGGGCCTGGCTTTGCAGCTCCACTCCCTTGTATTTTGCTGTTTCGTGTATACGGCTGTTAATGTTAATTGTTTGTAAACTGAACTGTTTAATAAAAAAACTATAAACAGGAGGTTGACTCTGAGAGCTGGCTCTGAGGGAGCTGGATCACTGTGAAGGACTCTCCATGTGTAACTAAAGGGGCACTTGGTAGCGGAGTAACTCTGTGGAGCTATTTCATGTACTGTTGGGAAGATGCACTCTAGAAAGTCACCACGGCTCCTTCAACAGCATCTTCCAAATCCATGACCTTTACCATCTCAAAGGGTAGGGGCAGCAGCTACATGGGAACACCACGACCTGTACGTTTCACTCCAAGCCACTCACCATCCTGACTTGGAAATACATCGCCCTTCCTTCAATGTCACTGGGTCAAAATGATACTGGGATACCCTTACACCAAATGTTCAGCAGTGGTTCAATAAGGCAGTTCCCTATCACCTTCACAAGGGGCAATTAGGGATGGGCAATAACCGCTACCCTAGCTAACGATCCCGCATCCTGTGAGAGAATATGCCAAAGAAACAAGGATCTTTCGTTCCTGGTTTGATAAGATCTCATTCCAGCAGGTACTGTCCGTGCTATCTCATTAGAAAAGAAAGTGCAACCACTTGACTAACGTCTCAGTTCAACGCTCAACGATTTATTGTTTAAGAAAAAAAATCCCCAGAATATTGCAGAAGGTTTAAGGCTTTGCCATTTGGAGAGTACAGTACCACAATGCAGCAAGATTCTGCCTCGAGGAAGCCTTTCTCAGGTCTGCTGCAATCCCAGGCTGTCCATCTCCCACACTGTGAGGTAGTGCTGCCCTCCACATTGTGTCTCACCCTCATGAACAAAGTCACAAAAAACATTGCATTGTGCAAGCAGCCAGCGAATGGAGAGTCTACAAACAGACAAGCAGGCCATTCGGCCCTACTCTGCCATTCAATAAGGTTATGGAATGATTTGGTTACTGCCTCAGTTCCATTATCTGTCTAATCCCATCAGTATTTCTGAAAACAATACCTATGCGGTTATTTCATAGAGGCCTGCCTCTTTGCCTTGCCTCATGCTTAGGGACAGCGCCCCGTGGTTATATATGACCAATTATCCTCTGCAGTGGAAAGAGCCATGCTAATGGTCCTCTGATGGTTAGGGTTAATTACCACATGATGGACGAGACCAAAGGTTGAAGATAGCCACAGAATTGTATCCTGGGTAAAAAGGGCCATTGCCTCTGGCCATTAGAAGACAGAAGGATCAAGGGTCAATCATGAGAAATACCAAACCAATTGGAGATCGATTATGGAGGGCTGCAGGGTGTTGGGGTGCAGGGAAAGCCTGTATCTGGAATCAAGGATCAGTGTGTGAAGCTGCATTCGGGGGATGGGCAATTTTCTCCCTGAATGGGGGCTGGGAGCTGTCCAGTGTTGGGCAGGTCCCTTGGTCAGTTTACAGGAGCTGGCTAGGGCACAGCTGCTTCCCTTTCTCACAAAAGGAGATCTCAAACAGTCCCCTCTGTTCTCAGTTGACCTGCTTGTGGCTCCCATCGTGTTTGGGCTGTTGGGTCACACACACCTTGTAGGCCTTGCCACTGACCCGAATGTAAAACAGGCCCCTGTCTATTTTGAGTGGGAGTCTCGGCTAAACTTGAGGGTCAGGTCAGTAAGTGGACTCGGCCTGGAAACAATCCCCCACCACCCCAAAAGCAACACACCAGTGTGCCCGGATGAGGTGTTGTTAAAAGTGTGGTTAGAGACCGCTTAGAATGGAGAGTCTGTTGCCTCATTGAAGCGTTGAAGCAGAGAGCATCACAGAGGCTTGGTGTATACCCGATAGTGAAGGGAGTCTGGGGTTGCGGGAGCAGGGTGAGGATAGGTAAATCCAGTTGTAGCAGTCTCAAGTGGAATATAAACACCAGCATGGACTGGATGGACTGAATGGTCTGCCTTTATGATGTAAATGTTAGATCATTCTATATGCAGCACGCTGTTAGTTACAAAATAAAGCCCTCCCTACGCTGCCTCATTGTTGCCTGGTGAAGTACAGTATGGGCTAGACTCAGAGTAATACTCACTCCTCTGGCATTTCAGGAGAAGGGACACAGCCAGAATCAGGCAGACAATCCCAACACAATATCCTAACTTTCCAAAATGATCATCTGTGCAGTCTTGCTGTGATTTATACTTTATTTTGAAGAGGTTTTGAGCGAGGAGCCTATGTTCTGTCATGAGCCATGAGTGCCAAACTTACTGCAAAATTTAGGAATGTTCCCTTCGATCGACCAAAGCAGCAAGTCATAACAGGCAAAAAAAAAACAAAGTCTAGCGGGTGCTGGAAATTAAAAATAGAAATTTCTGGAGAAGCTCAGCAGGTCTGGTAGCATCTGTGGATAGAAAGCGGAGTTAACATTTCAGATCCAATGCCTTTCTCCAGAATTGTTCTGAGGAAGGGTCACTGGACCAAAAATGTTAACTCTGCTTTCTCTCCATAGGTGCTGCCAGACCTGCTGAGTTTTTCCAGCAATTTCTGTTTCATACAACCCCTAAAGTGTAAACCCCATTGGCCCTATCGAGTCTATACCAACCATCCGAAGAGCATCTCGCCCAGACCCACCGCATCCCTGTAACCTTGTATTTTCCATGGTTAGTCCACCGAACCTGCATATCCCTGGACACTATGGGCAATTTCCCATGGCCAATTCACCTAACCTGCACATCTTTGGACGGTGGGAGGAAATTGGAGCACCCGGAGGAAACCCACGCAGACATGGGGGGAATGTGCAAACTCTACACAGGCAGTCACTTGAGGCTGGAATCAAACCCAAATCCCTGGTGCTGTGAGGCAGCATTGCTAACCACTGAGCCACCATGCTGCCCAGTTTGAGTCATTGGAGGCAGTGGACAAAGCTCCTGGCATTTCAGGAATCCTGCTCTAAGGTTGCAAGTCCATGGGTCCCAGAAAGGATGGCAGAGACCAGGAATTTAACCTCCACTAGCTCAATTGAAATGTTCATGGCTGTTTTTGTTAGGGAAGGGTATTGAAGGAGTTGGAACCAATGCAGGTAAATGGGATAAAGGTACAGGTCAGCTACCTTCTTCTGTCTCGATCACCATGACTTTGAGCTTGTCTCCCGAATGGTTCATTTTAAACACTCAGGGATTATGTAAAAGCCGATCAGAAATCCGGGGTTGGGGGGTGGGGGTGGAGGAGTGGCATGGGAACTGAGCAGTGGTTTGGAACTGCCAGAAAGAGGAGGTTCCCAATTTAACCTTCCGCTTCCTTGTGCTCTAGTCCATTACCTCACTGACAATTTGAGTAGAGATGATGGTCACTCTGTGAAAAAACTCATCTACAGGAAAGAGACAGTGTTTTTCTTTCTGTAACGTAAAGCCAGTTCAGTTTGAGTCTGATTTCAACTCAGTCACTTCAGGGAACGTTAAAATTAGACCTAAAGTCTCAATGTTGAGGACGTCAATGATTGGACATGGTACTGTGTCTCACCCAGCAACACCAGCGATATATGCTGCTGCCATTTAGCATTCTGTACCTTTTTCTGAACAAGGGGTGAGCACAGGCATTTGTTACCTGGGGGTATGTAAAATACGCATGACGGAATATATTTTCAAATTCCATTAAGTCGGGAATTTAACCCAATTCAATCAGTAATGGAGGTGAGTGGTTATACTCACATAAATAATTGGGGCATAGGATCCTCTCAAACACCTTAAGAAAAAAAAAGACTTATACTTTACATTAACGAAGAAATCAGTGGGGTCACCTTGAGCTGAATAATCTACAGACAGTAAACCTAAGACCAGTACCAACTAACTGTTGGTTTGTCTGTGATCTCTTGAGCAATTTCTCTCCAGCACTGGAAGAGGACGATGTGAAGGATTGCTGTCTTTGGGGTTTTAGATGAGGCAGGACTCAGTGCTGCTCTCATTGAAAAAGTCGCGACAATTCTGACCCATCTTTCTGTGCCGCACCATCTGCCAGCCCTGGCGCGGTCTCTGCCATCTCTCCTTCTTATTCGATGTCCTTCCTTTCTTCTGCCCTCCCTCACATCCTTTGGCGTCCACCTCTTCACTATAAGTATGGATTTGCAGGGCAGCGTTATCGTTCCTGTCATCCACTCTGTGAGAAAGGGTCAGACAATAGCAAAGTGAGTGTCACCTTTTAAATGGGCTACTTGAAGACCAAACCATCAGCAAAATACTCAAAAGACTTCTGAAGTACAGTTATATTGGACTTGAGACATTGAGCTACATACAGTTAATTGACTAAAAAATCGATTAACCAATAAACAATAAATTCCAGCCTAATCTCTCTCCACGGATGCTGTGTGACCTCCTGACTGAGTGCTCTCAGCACTTCCTGCCTTGGTTTCATACCAATACTGATATACCAATTCTTTTCAGTGAGATCCATCTCCATTATACCTAATGGATTTACTCAATTCAGTGTGTTCCTCAATGAAACTTGTGCAATATTAATGGAGGAAATCCTTTATTAAAAAAAATCAAAACATGACATCAGTATAAAATGTGTGGTGTCAATTTTAGTTGAGATGGTACCCAAATGGCTACACCACTGACTGGTAGATTCAAGATCACCCCCACAGTTTGACAATGCCAATTGCTGCTTGCACACCATTCATAGGCAACCACTCAGAATACGTATTTTTGAGAGGGTTGTGGAGTGTGGCAGGAGGTTAGAAGACCTCGAGTAGACTGTTGCAATGAAGAGAGAGCTAACGATGGTTGGTAACACTGGGATAGTCCTCATGTTTCTGGAATAACTCCCCAGGCTGGAACTTGCAGTGAGCTTTGCAAATCCACAATGTCAGAGGTAAGTGGGGATCCCTAATACACACTTCCCAGCACAGGGGGAACAACTCAGCAATTTTCCGGGTAAAGACCCAAAATTGCTCACCTTTGCCGTGTTGTTAAGGGGAGACCAAATCAGAGCCTCCCCAATCCCACTGAGAGGTAGACACAGTTGGTGCAGCTTGGCAGTTGGAAGACCCTGGAATGCACAACAGTGAAGAGACAGACCTGATCTAGGCCAGCAAACCCACTGGAACAGAATGGAAAGCTTTCATAATCTGGTGATCTTTGATAATGGTGGTCCCATCAATGAGGCATGAAGCCTCTCCATCTGATGATCCTGCAGGAAGACAGCCTCCATTGAGCTGGTGAGCTCTGCATGAGAGCCCCAGGTGTTGAGGTACATAGTTCCTTGAAAGTGGTGTCACAGGTAGACGGGGGGAGGGGGTGAAGAAACCATTTGGAACACTTGCCTTCGTGGATCAGAGCATTGGGTACAGGAGTTGAGATGTCATATTATGGCTGAACAAGTCATTGGTAAGGCCACATTGGGAGTATTGCAAACAATTCTGGTCACCCTGCTTTCGGAAGGATGTTATTAAATGGAAAGGGTGGAAAAAAGAATTACAAGGATGTCACCGAGACTGGAAGGTTGGAATTTTCAGGAGAGGCTGGATAGGCTTGGACTTTTTTCCCTTGAGCATCGGAGGCTGAGGGGTAACCTTCTAGAGGTTTATAAAATCATGAGGGGCACTGATAGGGTGAATAGCCAAGGTCTTTTCCCCAGTGTAGGGAACTAGAGGGCAAAGGTTTAAGGTGAGATGGATAAGATTTAAAAGAGAGCTAAGGGGCAACCTTTTCCTGCAAAGGGTGGTGTGTGTATGGAACGAGCTGCCAGAGGAAGTGGTAGAGGTGGATACAATTACAACATTTAAAAGACATTGGTCAGACGCATGGATTGGGAAGGTTTAGAGGGATACGGGCTAAACACAGGCAGACAGGACTAATTCAGTTTAGGAAACCTGTTTAGCATGGACGGGTTGGGCAGACCTGTCTGTTTCTGTACTGTTTGGCTCTTTGACTCTGTGTAACAATGGAGAGCCTCCAAGTCACAAAATTGCCTTTAACTGGTGCCTTAACATCGTAAGTGATTGCCCAGTCTTTGGGCCATCCACTTGTTCCACAAGTATTGTGGGGCAGTGTCTCCCCACAACCAGCTTCTGAGCCCACCACCACCATTCCAGGAAATCGCAGCCTGTTGTGAAATGTTTACTGTGGCCTTTGGCAGAGCACAGTGGCTGTAATGGATGTTGACATGCAGATTCATTCACCGCCTGAAATCGGGAACAGATTACACTTGAGATTTTTTAATGTACAGTTAAACCATGAGCTTGCTTAGACTGTTGATGGGACATTTTTGGGTAACTGTGATCAAAATTTACCAGCAGAAAGTTTAGTTTGCAATGCTTTTAAACCAGGAGAATTTGGCGAGAACTCTGCAGGTTATTGGAACTGTGAAAGTTTCGGCTCTCAGATTTTTGCCTAGTTCCTGCTGTCACACTTGGAAATGACTCATCAAATTGGCTTCATAGTCCGCAGCAATTAAACAACAAAGAATCAGTTAAGTAAAAACTTAAAAGACCTGAGATAAAGGTGTAATTTCTCTGCACTTGAGTCTCTGTAATGGGACAAAGTTAAGAATAAGGTTGAAACCTTGTTTGGCTGCATGTTCTGGGATCTTGCTAATTGTCTTGTGCACAATTCTGGAATCCATGTTATTGGAGAAATGTGATTGCACTGGAGAAGGTGTGTAGGAACTTTACGAGGATATTGCCTGGGCTAGAGAGTTTCAGTTATGAAGAGAGATTGGAGCAGAGTAGACTGAGAGGGAACATAATTGAGATGTTTATAATTATGAGGGGCATGGACAGGGTAAACAGGAAGAAACTTTCCCCCTTGATAATGGGATCAAAGACTGTGGCTTGGATTTAATGTAAGGAACAGAAGGTTTAGCAGAGATTTGAGGAAAGACTTTGTCACCCAGAGGATGGTGGGAATCTGGAACTCACTGCTTGTGAGGGAGAGGCAGCCACCTTTGTAATATTTCAGAAGCATTTGGATTTACACTGGGGTGCCAAGGCATGCAAGGGTGTGGGCTGAGTGCTGGACAATGGGATTAGAACAGTTAGGTAGTCATTTTTGACTGGTGCGGATGTGATGGGCTGAAGTGATTGGAGTGTTGGTGACGAAGGGACAATGGTACATTTAGCGCTCCCCACATGCCCTGTTGTTTGCAACTAATCACAATGGAAAGGAAGTATATGGGGGGCTCACACTGGACCACTTTGAACAGGAGGGCCAGTGAGTTAATGAGAGCAACATGTGGATGGGTGGCACCTCTTTAAAATCCGGGCCTCCTCCCCACCAGAACTCACTCCTATTGGACTGAGAATTTTTCCCTGATTGCCTGCAAGACCCAGGAAAAACAACCCAATCTTACTGAAGTAAGTTGGGAGTTACATGCAAGACATCCATTCTCAGTATCTCAGTCACTTGTTAGACCTCAGTTGGAGTACTGTGTCAGATGAAAGAGCCATATTATTGGAAATATGTGCACACATCAGCAATCGCACGGAAGCAAGTTACAAGAATGGCTCCTGGGGTGAGGAATTTTAGTTATGAGAATGGATTGAAGACACTGGGACTGTTTCTCAGAGAGAAAGTTTGCTGAGAGGAGATTTCAAAGAGATTTGCAAGATCAGGAGTGGGCCGGACAGAGTAGCTAGGGAGAGGCTGTTCCTGCTCGTAAAAGGAAAACGAAAAAGAGGAGATAGATTCAAAGTTACATGCAAATAAAGCAAAGGTGACATGAGGGAAAAGTTTTTCACTCAGCAACTAATTATGGTGTGGAACACACTGCCTGGAAATGTGGTGGAGGCAGGTTCAATTGAAGCATTTAGAAGGGCATTGGATGATTAGTTGGACAAGAATGGTGAGCAGAGGTAGAGAGAAAAGTCAGGTGGTAGGCAATAGAACTGGTGCAAGCACTTATGGGCTGAATGGCCACCTTCTGCACCATTATAATTCTGTGGTTGTTAGTGTTTGAGGGCCAAGCATTCTTAGCTTGGTTTGGAGGCGTTTCTCCTTTTCAGCCCAATGGATGACTTTAACAGGAAGTGACTTCCTGAGTAAGGAAGCACCCGGAAAAAATATGTTTAAGCTGGTGCATTTCTGGGCATTCTCCATGTAATTGTTTGCCAAGGTATGTCTTTTCATTTGATCACTCATTGGGCATGGGCATTGCTGACTGGGCCAACTTTTATTGCCAGTTCCTATCGCCCTTAAAAGGGGTTGGCGAGTTGCCATCTTGAATCACAGCAGACCATGTGTATAGTTCTCTTCAAACTCACCGAAGAAACCAGCGGTCTCCGAGACCATACTTCTTTCCACAGATTCCCAGACGGGGAAACAGGCATCTCGGGAGTCGACGCTCAAGCAGTAGAGTTGTGGAAGCAACCTTGGAATTAAGGAAATAGCTTTAATGGCAAAGGTAAAAGTGTCAGTAAACACTGTACTATCATGGGAACTGGGTTTCAACCTGATCCTAGTCTCTTTCAAATGGACCATAACATTAGCATCCACAGGAGAGGGAAACCTTCATCAGCTCCTGTACCCAAACAGCAGTGGGCTCTACACCCTTTCCAGTGCTTTCTAGGCAAATACCAACCGGGGATAGAGCCTGGAACAGGAAGCATCTATTAACCCTGTTGGTTCATGACAAGATGAAAAGTTCTCATGTCCAGATGGATAATGGTGAGCTCCACACCAACCCTGGGCAACAACCACTCTCTCTACGCTGTCCACCATTATTAAGAATGTCATCAGTCTGGCGTCAGATGGACAGGACTGAAGAGGGTCAGCAGGTCTAGTAACTCGATTGCACAATACTGGGTGGGTGCCAGACCGTCTGGGTGGTCTTCCACTTTACTAGGGTCAGTACTGGGGGCCATTAGTGTTGATACTCCAGTGTGAACATTGTGGTCATATCCTGAGCAATAATGTTCATCAGGACAGTGTACAGAAATGGAATAACAATGCAACTGATTCCTTGTGAGATAGTGACAAAGACAAGGAAGTACATTTTGTGTTATGATTGTACAAATTCCTGATGTGTACATATCAAATTCCATTCTATTTTAATATGAATGTTAATTAATGACAAATAAACATTTCCTCTAAAATAATAGGCAGAGAACATGCTAAGCAGTAACGTTATACAGTAGGATTACTGGCAATGTCATTCACATGAACTAATAACATCAAAAGAATCAATGCATAGTGTTCAATTCCAAACCTTTACTCATTTGCTCCATTACTTTTGTGCCAATTCTCTGAAGGAAATAGTCACAGAGACCCAACTACCTTGTCAATTCCCCAACTTATCAACTCTGTTTTGAAAGGTCTATCCAACTTCCCTTTAACAGCCTGCCTGGATTCTATTTCTCCTGCTATTGCAGAAGGAACACTGATGTCTTAAAGTGCCCCTATGCGAAAATAGTTCTCCTGGCCTTTCAGATTCTCATCTTTGAGTGAGGAATCGAAGAGCTCGAGGGTGGGCTGGTTGGGAGTCCGGGCCATTACGCCCTGAAGCAGACTTGGGCAGAAGCAGAGGCAGCTGCAGACTTAGGTGATCAGGTCCTGCCTTCATTCATCAGGACATCGGCTCAGTTCTTTACCTAAGTCGGTGTACTCTAGCTCACGACTCCTGCACAACCTTCATGGCTCATTATATTGTCCCATGCCATCTCTATACCCCTTCCATATCCCTCAGCAACTGTTCATAATGGGGACCTATAACAACATTGGAATGCTTTACTCATGAAACTGGAAAAATAAAAAATGAAATTCAAAATTATCTTCACAAAGATAATTATATTCACTATTTCTAAAATTTCAGTCAAAGCAAGGCCAACAGTCCACTTGACATTGGTGTGAACAATCTCTGTTGAGTCGAATATATCAGTGGTGTTTGGAGCTCAGACAAGCATTAATGATGCGCAGCTGCACAAGCAAAGCCACAGAACTGAATACATTAGTATTTTGGGAGTAGTGGCATAAGTGTCCATTGTTTCAAAGGCTCAACAGATGCCAACATGAAAGAAAACAATATCAGTTGGGTTCTTTTTTCCAGGGTTGATTCTTTGCCCTGACCTTCTTTTCTCTACAAAGATTGACTGGACCAGATGAGACAGAAAGATAGATCAGGTTGACCATAAAATCATACAGCACAGAAATAGACCCTTCAGTCCAACTCATCCATGCTGACCAAATTTCCCAAACTAAACTAGTCCCACTTGCCTGTGTTTGACCCAGATCTCTATAAATCTTTCCTATTCATGTATTGATCCAAATGCTTTTAAATGTTGTAACTTTATCTGTGTCCCCTGCTTGTTCTGAAAATGCATTCCACATATTAATCACCTTCTGTTCGAAAAAAGTTGCCCCTTTGGTTCCTTTTAAATCTTTTTCTGGATTAGTGGTACTGGAAAAGCACAGCAGTTCAGACAGCATCTGAGGAGCAGTAAAATCGATGTTTCGGGCAAAAGCCCTTCTGTTTAATGATGATGCCGCATTGATCTGGATGAGCTAATTGTTCATCAAATCATATGAAGTGCAGCAAACTCCATAACTCCACAGTTACTCAATGGACATACTGAACAAATCCTCCCTGCCATCCAATACATCTCATTGGCTTGGAGAACAAAAGGCAATTTAATTAATTTCTGCAACTTTATCAATTTGGCATTAACACAAAATGTCTGGACACTTATTAAAACTGTGTTTGTGCAATATGAAAGCTGTACTTTCTCCCATTCTAAGAGGAGGGGGAGCCTTTCTTTTCAAGAGCTAGGTTGGAGTGACTTCTGGATTGGACTAACTCCTCTTCTGGTAGTTCTGACATCATTTAGCTTTGCACCAAATTTATTAAATTAGTTTTCATAATGAAGTCATGGTGGCATCTGAAGGCATGCTCCAAGCATTAGGAAGCCAAGAAGGCAACCTTGGCATCTTCCTGAAAATATCAAACTGCCACATCACTTGGTTTTAGTTCATCAGTACTCTAGTTAAAAATAGCAGATTCCATACCAATATTCTCTTGTCCTCCTTTCTGATCTTGGAAGTTGGATCTATTAACTATCTTGCTGGTACAATGAATGTGAATAACTTGGTGGTGAGGTGCATTGGAGTGGATCATCTGGTATTCTCGCTTAATGCTCATAGATAGCGATAGGGATAGAAATCCTAGCTTGTTTCCTGCTTTCTAACTGATAGCAATAACCCTGGTCATAGAGTCATGGAGACCCTTTGGGTCCAACTCTCCCACGCCAACCAGATATCCTAAATTAATCTGGTCCCATTTGCCAGCACTTTTGGCCCATTTCCCTCCAAACCCTTCCTATCCATATGCCCAACCAGATGCCTTTTAAATGTTGCAATTGTACCAGCGTCCACCACTTCCTCTGGCACCTCATTCCATACATGTACCACCCTCTGTGTAAAAAAAATGCCCTTTCCGATTTAAATCTTTCCCCTCTCACCTTAAACCTATGCCCTCTTCACTTGACAATGGAGCAGCACTCTGAAAGCTTGTGATTTCAAATAAACATGTTGCACTATAACTGGGTGTTGTACGACTTCTGACTTTGTCCATTCCAGTCTAACATAGGCACCTCCACACTATGCCCTCTTGTTCTGGACTCTCCCACCTCAGGGAAAAGACCTTGTCTATTTATCCTATCCATGCCCCTCATGATCTTATAAACCTCATTCGCCGATGCTCCAGGGAAAACAGCGCCAGTTTATTCAGCCTCTCCCGACAGCTCAAACCCTCCAACCCCAGCAGCATCCTAGTCTCCCTGGGAGTCCATGTTAATTTTTTACCTGTGCCCTCCAGAGATCATCGTTTCGCTTTGACACTTGGCGAATCAGTTCACCCATAATGTGGATGACAAGGAACACTGTGATGGCAAAAGCCAGCAAGGTGTACACTGCGTAGAGGAAGCGGGCCATGTCGGGCTGGATCGCCTCCCAGTTGAGGGGCATGTTAACGAGGCCGAAGAAGAGGAGGTAGATGGTGAAGAGGACGGTGCTGAAATCCACAAAGCGCTCCCACTTTGCAGGGTCCAAGATTTGGAATGACAGATGGGTACCTGGGAGACGGAGAGGGACGACTGTCAAACACACCACATCGCACGTGCGGGAGTGAAAAACACATAGGAAGAGAGGATTGGAAAGGGGGGGGAAATGAAATGCTGACAGCCAGAAAAGAGGAAGTATCAGCCGAGACAGAAAAAAAGGCCCATGTTTGATCAGCGCTCTTCACAACCATCAGGTATCTTCAAATGTTTTCAAGCTAATGAATACTCACTGCATGTGAAAGCCATAATCAAAATCAACATCAGCACCAAGTAGGGCAGGATAATCTCGAATATTATCTGTGGAAACATGTGGGTAGAAGGTGAATTCAAACTGACCTGTTGTAACATTCCTCGCCATTTCAGAACTTTGCATTAGAAATAAGAGCAGGGCCCATCCAGCTTGCTCTGCCACTCAATAAGATCATAACTGATCTTTTTGTGACTCAGCTCCACTCACCATAACCCCTAATTCCATAACTTTTCAAACATCTATCTATCTTTGCTTTAAAAACATTCAACAACACAGCCTCAACTACTTCACTGGGCAAGGATTCTACAGATTCACAACCCTTTGGGTGAAGAAGTCCCTCCTCAACTCCATCTGCTCCCCCTTAGATGTTATAGCCTCTAGTTCTAGTTTTACCTGCCAGTGGAAACAACCTCCCTACTTCTATCTTATCTTTTCCCTCATAATTTTATATGTTTTTATAAGATCCCCCCTCATTATCCTAAATTTGATTGATTTGGACAGCCTATCATCTCCCTCGACCAGAATGAAGAATGTGAAACTGGGTTTCAGACTAATGAGGCAGCTCGATGTCTTGGATAGTGCACTGTTCCAGATTCTCATCTTTGAGTGAGGAATCGAAGAGCTGGAGGGTGGGCTGGTTGGGAGTCCGGGCCATTACGCCCTGAAGCAGACTTGGGCAGAAGCAGAGGCAGCTGCAGACTTAGGTGAGCAGGTCCTGCCTCCATTCATCAGGACATCGGCTCAGTTCTTTACCTAAGTCGGTGTACTCTAGCTCACGACTCCTGCACAATCTTCATGGCTCATTATATTGTCCCATGCCATCTCTATACCCCTTCCATATCCCTCAGCAATTGTTCATAATGGGGACCCATAACAACATTGGAATGCTTTACTCATGAAACTGGAAAAATAAAAAATGAAATTCAAAATTATCTTCACAAAGATAATTCTATTCACTATTCCTAAAATTTCAGTCAACTTGACATTGGTGTGAACAATCTCTGTTGAGTCGTATATATCAGTGGTGTTTGGAGCTCAGACAAGCATTAATGATGCGCAGCTACACAAGCAAAGCCACAGAACTGAATACCTTAGTATTTTGGGAGTAGTGGCATAAGTGTCCATTGTTTCAAAGGCTCAACAGATGCCAACATGAAAGAAAACAATATCAGTTGTTTTTTTTTCCAGGGTCGATTCTTTGCCCTGACCTTCTTTTCTCTACAAAGATTGACTGGACCAGATGAGACAGAAAGGTAGATCAGGTTGACCATAAAATCATACAGCACAGAAATAGACCCTTCAGTCCAACTCATCCATGCTGACCAAATTTCCCAAACTAAACTAGTCCCACTTGCCTGTGTTTGACCCAGATCTCTCTAAATCTTTCCTATTCATGTACTGATCCAAATGCTTTTAAATGTTGTAACTTTATCTGTGTCCCCTGCTTGTTCTGAAAATTCATTCCACATATTAATCACCTTCTGTTCGAAAAATGTTGCCCTTTTGGTTCCTTTTAAATCTTTTTCTGGATTAGTGGTACTGGAAAAGCACAGCAGTTCAGACAGCATCTGAGGAGCAGTAAAATCGATGTTTCGGGCAAAGGATGGAGAGATAAAAAATCTTTCCCCTCTCACCTGCAATCTATGCCCTCTAGTCCTGGGCTCCCACAGCCCAGGGAAAAGGCTTTGTCTATTTATCCTATCCATGCCTCTCATGATATTATAAACCTCTATAAGGTCACCCCTCAGCCTCCGACACTCCAGAGAAAACAGCCCCAGCCTAATCAACCTCTCCCTATAGCTCAAACCCTTCAGCCCTGGCAACATCCTGGTAAATCTTTTCTGAACCCTTTCAAGTTTCACGACATCCTTCCGACAGCAGGGAGACCAGGACTGAACGCAGACTTCCAGGTATGGCCTAACCAATGTGCTGTACAGACCCAACATGACCTCCCAACTCGTACGCTCAAGGAGAACCAGTTCCATAATTTATAAGGCCAGAAATCTTTTTCCATTTACCTTCTGGATCATGATGGCGAATGGTCCCGTCAAGCGAAACCCTCGAGCGAAGTACAAGAGATTACACCAGGCAAGGATAAGTGCGAAGGACATAGGGATGGTCTCTCCAGGGGTCGATGTCAGTCTCAACGGCAGCACAGCCAACACCAGCACTCCATAGCAGATACTGAGGGTGAGAACAAAGAGGGAAACATCAGGCAAACGTAGACCAAAAAGACATGACAGTAAATAGAGGGGAGTTTGACAAAGGAAAAAGGCTAATTGACACAGAATGAAAAAGGAGAAAGTGAGGTCTGCAGATGCTGGAGATCAGAGCTGGAAATGTGTTGCTGGAAAAGCGCAGCAGGTCAGGCAGCATCCAGGGAACAGGAGAATCGACGTTTCGGGCATAAGCCCTTCTTCAGGAATGGGGAAAGTTTGTCCAGCAGGCTAAGATAAAAGGTAGGGAGGAGGGACTTGGGAGAGGGGCGTCGGAAATGTGATAGGTGGAAAGAGGTCAAGGTGAGGGTGATAGGTCAGACTGGGGTGGGGGCGGAGAGGTCGGGAAGAAGATCTCAGGTTAGGAAGGCGGTGCTGAATTTGATGGATTTGACTGAGACAGGGTGGGGGGAGGGGAAATGAGGAAACTGGTGAAATCCGAGTTCATCCCTTGTGGTTGGAGGGTTCCGAGCCGGAAGATGAGGCGTTCTTCCTCCAACCGTCGTTTTGTTGTGGTCTGACAATGGAGGAGTCCAAAGACCTGCATATCCTTGGTGGAGTGGGAGGGGGAATTGAAATGTTGAGCTACAGGGTGGTTGGGTTGGTTGGTCCGGGTGTCCCAGAGGTGTTCTCTGAAACGCTCCGCAAGTAGCCGGCCTGTCTCCCCAATATAGAGGAGGCCACATCGGGTGCAGAGGATGCAATAGATGATATGTGTGGAGGTGCAGGTGAACCTGTGGCGGATATGGAAGTTTCCTTTGGGGCCTTGGAGGGAGGTGAGGGGGGAGGTGTGGGCGCAAGTCTTGCACCTCCTGCGGTTGCAGGGGAAGGTGCCGGGAGTGGAGGTTGGGTTGGTGGGGGGTGTGGATCTGACGAGGGAGTCACGGAGGGAGTGGTCTTTACGGAATGCTGATAGGGGAGGGGAGGGAAATATATCCTTGGTGGTGGGGTCCGTTTGGAGGTAGCGGATGAATGAAAAACATAATCAAGGCAGTAGAGTGAGAAATGAAATGATTGTAAGAGAGAGAAAGAAGTGGAGGAATGTGAAACAGTCAAAGAACACGAGACAGTACAACAAACCGAGAACGCAGAAAAGAATGTGCAAAAGATAAAACAAGTTAAAAAATATGATGAACTAAAACAGAACACGAACTAGAGTGAAGGAAATTATGAAATAAAGTTTAAGGGAGAAATGTGAGGGGACACACTGTCGTTGGAGGTGGTGGAAGCAGACACTTTAGCAATGTTTAAGGCATATCTTGATAGACACATGAGAGGGAGACAAACAGAGGGATAGATACCACACATGGGCGGTAAGTAGCGGGTCTAAATAAAGATTAGGCCCTTCAGTACAGGCTTGGTGACTGAAAGGCCTGTTCATGTGCTGTATTGAATTGTATTGTATGACAATATGAAAGAGAAGGAGAGAAAGGACATAGTCACACAGAGAGCAAGAGATGCAGAGTAATTTCTTCTTAGACTTGACATAAATAAAAGCTGTGAGCATTAATTATTACTGACCCAGTGACAGGATCTTCAGTGTGGCTCAGGTTAAGACATAACAACTCGTTTGACAGCACCAGTGGGACCCAGTCAGTGTGGGACTACTGCATTTTGAACAGCTTCTCTGGCAATGAGTCCAATAGAATAGGACAGTGAGCTGTAAGTAGTAGCAGTGTGTCACTGAAGCATATCTCACTCTTATAAACACATACATGATTCTGAAGGGGGAGGGTGGACAACCAGCAGTTGTGGTACATGTTGGTACCAATGACATGGGTAAAAAGACAAGGTCCCGTGACAGGGGTTTAGAGAGTTAGAAAGTAGATTAAAGAGGAAGACTGCTAAGGTTGTAATCTCTTGTTTATTCCAGTGCCACATGCTACTGGATATTGGAATAGGAAAATAGATCAGATAAATGCATGCCTAAAGGGATGGTATAGGAGGGAGGTTGTAGATTTTTGGATCATTGGAGTGGGTTCTGGGTAGGTGGGACCTGTACAAGTTGGATGGATTGCACCTGAATGGAATGGGTCCAATATCCTTGCTGGGAGCTTTGCTCATGCTGTTCGGGAGATTTTAAACTGATTGGCAGTGGATGGGGCATAGATTAGATGTAGAGTCAGGAACAAGATCCAATCAGATATAGAAGGATTGCCAGGTCAGTCCAGTTGGTGGAGAAGGCATGGACAGGTTAAGGGATATGGGAGAACTGGAAAGCTAAATTGTATCTATTTTAACGCAGGGAGTTTTGCGGAAAGCCTCCGGGCTGAGTGTGAGCATCACCCGACCTTCCCATAGCTGGTCATTTTAGCACAGCATCCTGTTCTTGTCTGTCCTTGGCATGCTGCAATGTTCCAGTGAATCACAACACAAACTTGAAGAACAAACACCTCATCTTCAGACTAAGCACTTTACAACATTTTGGACTCATTATTGAGTTCAACGCCTTCAAATTGTGAAACCACTCCCATTCCTTCCCTTTCTTTAAGGTTTACTTGTTATATTCTCTGTCACCATGTCCTCTCTGAGCTAACTCCATCGGGACTATCTGTCCTTTCAAGTCTGGTAGTTAGACACACCATTGTTCTACCCTTCTCACATTCCAATCACTTAATCTGCACTATCAGCATTCTTTCTCCCCCAGCACTGCATCCCTCCACACTTCGCGTCAGCTTTGATGAAGAGTCATCTCGACTTAAAATGTTAGTTTGCTCTCTCTCTATGGATGCTGCCTGATCCATTCTGATCTCCAGCATTTTTTGTTTTCAGCTTTACTGGTAAGGTGGATGAACTTACAGCACCGATCAGTACATAGGATATTGTTGTAATCGCTGAGACGTGGTTGTGGGAAGGATAGGACTAGCACTCGACATTCCAAGCTACAGAAGGTTCAGGTGAGATGGAGGGGAGGAAAGTAAAAGATGTGGGGGCATTCCATTGTTGATAAAGGAAACCATCACTGCAGTAATGAGGGAGGATGTCGTAAAAGGGACCTCCATTGAGGCTAGCTGAATAAAAAAGGAGTGATTATCCTGCAGGGATTGTACTACAGATCTCCCAACAGTCAGAGGGAGGTAGAGGAACATGCAAGCAAATCACAGAAAGGTGTGAGAGAAATATGCGTGGACGGTATGGTGGTACAGTGGTTAGCACTGCTGCTTCACAGCACCAGAGACCCAGCTTCAATTCCCACCTCAGGCGACTGTCTGTGCGGAGTTTGCACATTGTCTGCATGGGTTTCCTCCGGGTGCTCCGATTTCCTCCCACAGTCCAAAAATGTACAGGTTAGGTGAATTGGCCATGCTAAATTGCCCGTAGTGTTAGGTAAGGGGTAAATGTAGGAGAATGGGTCTGGGTGGGTTGTGGGTTGTGGGTTGGTGTGGACTTATTGGGCCAAAGGGCCTGTTTCCACACTGTAAGTAATCTAATCAAATCTAGTTTCAACTTTACTAACATGAACTGGGATTGTCTTCATGCGAAAGGATCGGATGAAGTGAAATTGTGTAGAATTTTTAAAGTACATCCAGGAGAGGTTTTTGCACCAGTACACAGATAGCTCCACGAGAGATGGTGCAATGCGAGATCTCATCCTTGGGAATGAAGGCAGTCAGGTGGCTGAAGTTTATTTGGTTGATCAAATTGGGGATAGTGACCATAACTCTTAACTTTTAAAATCATGATGGAAAGAGATAAGAATAGTGTGGAAGTTAAGTGTGTAAATTGGCCTGAGGGATGGCCAATTTCAGAATCATTAGACAGGATCTGGCAAACATAGACTGGGAGCAACTGCTTGTAGAAAGTCTACATTTAGAAAGCGGGAGTTGTTTAAAAATGGTATAGTGAGAATTCAGGGCTAGTGTATTCCTTTAAGAGTGAAGGACAGGGCAGGAAGTTCAGGGAATCCTGGATGGCAAGGAGAGGTCTGTGGAGAAAAAGAAGGAAGCATATGCTATTTACAGCACATTAAAATAGGGAAGGCTTCTTAAAAGGTTAGAGAGTGTAGTGGGGTGATGGAAAATAAATTAGGAGGGCTAAGAGGAACTAAAAAATATCTTTGGCAGATGGGATCAAGGAAAAGCCCAAGGCTTTTTGCAAGTATGTTAAGAGTAAGGGGGGATTATCATGGAAAGGGTGGGACTTATTAAAGACCCAAGGGATAGCTTGCCATGGAGCCAGGGTGCTGGGTGAGATCTAAAATGAATATTTCTCACCTGCATTCACTGAGGAGAAAGACACTGTATTTGGGGATTTCGGTTGGGATGGTGAGGTTCTAGGACACGTTAAGAGTAAAAAGGAGGTGGTATCATTGTTTTAATGGGCATAAAGGTGCACAAATCCCCAGGGCTGGATGAGGCGTATCCCAGGCTGCTATGGGAGGCAGAGGAGGTGATTGCTGGAGCCTTGATGGAGATATTTAATACTTCGCTGGCCACAGGTGAAGTGCAGATGACTGGAGGATAGCTAAAGTGGTTCCTTTGTTCAGGAAAGACAATGGGGATCGGCCAGGTAATAAGGGACCAGTTCATAGAATCATAGCATCATAGAGTCCTACAGCACAGAGCCAGGTTCTTTGGCCCAAACTGGTCCATGTCGACCAAAATGGCCATCCACGCTAACCCCATTTCCCTGCACTTGGTCCATATCCTTCTAATCCTTTCCTATCCATGCCTTTTAAATGTTGTTAACGTACCCACCTCAACCACTTCCACTGGCACATCATTCCATATGTGTACCACCCTCTGTGTAAAAAAGTTGCCCCTCAGGTTCCCTTTTATTCTTTCCCCTCTAACCTTAAACTGATGCCCTTTAGTTCTCGATTCCCCAACCCTGTGAAAAAGACTGAGTGTATTCACCCTTTCCATGCCTCTCATGATCTTATACTCCTCTATACGATTTCCTCTCAGTCTCCGATGCTCTAAGGAAAAGAGCACTTAAAATGGCAGGGAATGGACTAAGTATAGGGAAATGACATTAGTGTACCTTGGTGTTTGTTGATTGGTACAGACATGTGGGTTGAAGGGCCTGTTTAAAATCCTGTATGACACTACAACAATCCAAACCCCCACACACAATCCGAATCCCCACTCATAATCCTAACACACATGCACATGTATGTGGTTTCCGATCTCTATGTTAGGTATGTTTGCCTAAATCTCACTGAGTAGATATGTCCTCTCGCACATAAAGATATCTGGCCTTTTCATTCTATACACACACACACACATCCCTATTGTGACTAATTGAGGATTGGGACTATTTCTGAATTTAGTGCCCACACCATCTGGGCAGCTGTCTCTGATATTCCAGATCTCTGAGATTTAGGATCACGAAGAGGTTGTCTACGGCACCAATCACATTTGGCCATCTTTTGAGGGGTGGAAGAAGGGCATCATCACTAGAAGATCCTACAGTACGTACAAATGGGTAGTTAATTAAGCAAATTAGCTACTGATGTTACCAAGCAGACAGGCCTGATTTCGATGACCTGGATTGGCTTGGAGATAGTCATACTCCAAGAATTGCCCAACTTGCCTTCATGCCCATCCCAATGGGTTCAGTACTGACTCAATCACTGAGAACTTCAGTGATGAAAACAGCATTCAAACTCACTTGATGACATGGAAAGGTCCACCCAGAGCAGTTTTTCCAAAGTACTCCTTAGGTCCGTACCTCAATATGCCATGACTCTACAAAAGAAGAGAGAACAATCTGTTCAGCAACAACAAAAGGGCAATTCAAAGGTTAAACTTCAAACGCGAACAGGGGAAGGAGCCAAAGATCAATAGAAACAGGAATCAAGCCCAAACCCAAATCTCACAAAGTAACTTAGAAATGATGCAGGTGCTGTCTATTGTTTCGGCTGTTCCTTGCTTCTTCTGACAGAACACGGTGACAAGTTTAGGATCCAGCTCTATAAGTCCTTATTGCATTGTGACGAACAGACCTGATCATTATCATTCCTGAGGTTGCTTGGTGCCTCTTGACGCTCCATGATTACGGCTACAGCAATAGCAATTCCTGGCTCATGATCATGCTCTGATTTCCTGTGTGATTGTCTTTATGTGACGACTTGACCAAATGGGTATTGCTGGTCTGCTTACATTCAAATCCCCTCATGGTCCTGCTGGATATTTTATGTCATATTGACGCAAAGTGATTGCTATTTATAACATGTGATATCTTGAGTCATGGTTAGTTGCAATAAGAGAATTGAACAGCATCTTTTGTTAGTTAGACTTGCCCGTGAACACTTAGCTTTTGAAATTGTTTGTGGAGCAAGTTGCTGAAAGTACAAGCTGATAAACTGAGGGAAACCAACAGCTGGCAAAAGGGTAATTTACTGCACAGCTACTGAACCAAAGAGGATGAAGAATTATAATCACACAAGGACTGAGGAGGAAGTGTAAAATCAGGCACAGAAGCAGAGAGGGCAAGAGTTCTGTCGAAAGTTCATTAGCTTGAAACATGAACCCTGTTGTGTTATTTACAGAGACTGGCAGACCAGCTGAATATTTGCAAAATTTTCTGCTTTTAATTTCTCATTTGCAGGATGTGTTTTTAGAAGGGAAACATAGATTGCTTTATGACAGGTAAAAGGGACAGAAATAAAACGGCATTTTTAAAATCTCCACAATTAAAACTTTAAGGGAGTTGGATTGGTATGTCGAGTTGGCATGGACAAGTTGGACTTATGGGTCTGTTTCCAAGCTGTATGACACTCTCTCTGACTCCACCTTTGTACCAATTGGTTCTCAGTGCCAGAAAGGTTGATGAGCAATAATTACCTTGGCTTATTAGTTAGCAACCTTGGAGTAGTTCAGTGGTTAGCCCTACTGCCTCACAGCACCAGGCACCTCGGTTCAATCCCAGCCTTGGGTGACTGGGTAGAGTTTACATGTTCTCCCTGTGTCTGTGTGGGTTTACTCTGGGTGCTTTGGTTTCCTCATGCAGTCCAAAGATGTGCAGGCTAGGTGGATTGGCCATGCTAAATTGTCCAGGGATGTATAGGCTAGGTGGGTTAGCCATGGAAAATAGGATGCTCTTCACAGGGTTGGTTCAGATTTGTTGATCCAGATGGCCTTTTCCTGCACTGTAGGGATTGTATCTGACATGTATCTGGAGCAATCCCAGAGATACAGATACAATCCTACCCCACAAAAACCCTAAAGCCTAACATCACTTTGTTAAAAAGGTACTTGGAGAAGATTTCCTGTTGAGTTTAATTTGCATCAACTGTATAAATACAGAGACTTCACTTGATGCATTTCAACAGCGAGACAAAGGGTGAGGTAGCATTTTTCTGAGACTATTAACCAGAGAGGAACACAGCAGAAAACATTGCTTGATAATTGGATTTTTGAAAATTCATCATGGTGAATGATGCCAAGGCAGAGTGATGATACAATTAATACAGGTCATCAGAATTAATGACATAGATGATCATTAAAGTAGAAATAAGCTTGGGAAACCTGGTCATCTTGCACGAATTGGACTGAAGAGTCTGTACCCATGCTGTATGACTCTATTGCAGACAGTAGCTTTTGGATTTTTGATTTTAGCTACATTTCCACTCTTCACCTCAAGTTGTTGTATGGTTTACAACATCATTAGCAATGGTTGCCATTAGTCTCACCACAGCTTTAACAGAAGAATTTGGCCCATTGTTCAATCAGATTAGGTGACTAAGTAATCTTTTATTTATTCATAGGATGGGGGTATCTCTGTCTGGGCCAGCTTTATTGTCCATCCCTCATTGCCCAGAGGGCAGTAGAGAGTCAATCACATCACTGTGGGTCTGGAGTCACATGTAAACCAGACCAAGTAAGGATGGCAGCTTCCTTCCCTAAAGGACATTTCCCTGACAATTGATTCATGGTTATGTTAAACTTTTAATTTCAGATTTAAAAGAAAAAAATCAAGCCCAAATTCCACCATCTGCTGGGGCAGGGATTGAATCCAGGGCCCCAGAGCATTAGCTGAGTCTCTAGATTAACAGCTCAGTAATGATGCCACTAGGCTGTCACCTCCCAACTAAGTGACAAAGAGCTGAATATCCTCAGAGTCAATGAGTAAGAAAGGCTGTGGCTATTACTTACCTCCAATAGAATGATGATGACTGCTCCAAGCACACTGATAATCTCACCCACTAATCGTACACGGTCTTCGTAAGTTACGTAGCTTTCCTGCCGGAATAGGGAAAAATTCTGGAGTATTATGCAGTGATAGCTTTCATGACTTAGAAATATTTTTATTGTGATAACAATTATAATAGTTGAGGCAGACTTACAGAGGGAAATGAAAGTGACTGTGCACTCAAATCCTTCATAAGATGAACTGATTGAAAGTTATGGGTCAGGAGGAGGCTATTCAGCCCATCCTGTCTGCACTAGTTCTCCAAATGAGCATCATGACTCTGTGTGAAGATGTTAGTGCTTGGAACAGACACTTTCCATGCTAGAATTCTTCTTCATTCTTTTAATGGATGTGTCCACTATTGGCAAGGCCAGTATATGGGGTTTCCCATTCTTATATACCCTTTAAAGGATAAGGATAGGGGAGAGGGCTATCCACAATCCATCTCCTGCTGCAGATCAGGGGTTTTGACTTTTGATGTAGTACAGGTCCATAGGATAAGAGTGGGTTATGTAGATTACACACTGGGAAACAGTCGATTACATAGAGGTTTACACGGGGGAACAGTCGGTTATATAGGAATTGGCATAATCGCTAGAATCTCCCTCATTTACCACACACACACCATTCATTGCTTGATCGTTGCGATCATCATAACCAAATCAATTCTGTTCTCATGGAATGTCAATATGAGCAATCATCAGAGATATCGCCTTTTAACAATGCCCTCTTAGCAGAGAGGAAAATGAGGCCAGTGGGTGTATAACTACTGCTTTTGGGACTAACTAATCAGTTTAGATAGGTGGAGGGTAGGTGTATGGCTGTTCCTTCTAGTTTAGTTGGTACAGATTGGATAAGAGCCTGCACATTATCATTAGTTTCAGTATCACCTTCTGGTGGTCTCAGGAATATATCTGGAAATCGAGACATTTCAACTAAGATACCGAGGAAGTAACGTAACAAGGGGTCTTTGAACATTTAACAAAAGGTTTCTGGATTTTGTTTGCCCAGCCCGATTGCACTGAGCTGCAAGGTTGAGGAAATCTAAAGCACCAATCTGTCACTCACCTGCTGCCATGTCTTAATATGTTGGCAATCAGGGTGACATTATACAGTCTGTGACAACAGCTAATAGCTTTCACCTCTTCTACTTCTCAAGCTGTCAGGGTAATTCTTCCTTTTCCTCAATCTCTCCATCTCTCCACATCCATATAACCCACTGTTTCTGAATGCATACATCTACATTGCCCAATGTTTCCCAGTGTGTACCTCTATATAACCCACTGTTTCCCAGTGTGTACCTCTATATAACCCACTGTTCCCCAGTGTGTACCTCTATATAACCCACTGTTCCCCAGTGTGTACCTCTATATAACCCACTGTTTCCCAGTGTGTACCTCTATATAACCCACTGTTCCCCAGTGTGTACCTCTATAAAACCCACTGTTCCCCAGTGTGTACCTCTATATAACCCACTGTTCCCCAGTGTGTACCTCTATATAACCCACTGTTTCCCAGTGTGTACCTCTATATAACCCACTGTTCCCCAGTGTGTACCTCTATATAACCCACTGTTCCCCAGTGTGTACCTCTATATAACCCACTGTTCCCCAGTGTGTACCTCTATATAACCCACTGTTCCCCAGTGTGTACCTCTATATAACCCACTGTTTCCCAGTGTGTACCTCTATATAACCCACTGTTCCCCAGTGTATACCTCTATATAACCCACTGTTCCCCAGTGTGTACCTCTATATAACCCACTGTTCCCCAGTGTGTACCTCTATATAACCCACTGTTCCCCAGTGTGTACCTCTATATAACCCACTGTTCCCCAGTGTGTACCTCTATATAACCCACTGTTCCCCAATGTGTACTCTATATAACCTAGTGTTCCCCAGTGTGTAGATCTATATAATCCAGTGTTCCCCAGTGCGTACATCTATATAACCTACTGTTTCCCAGTGTGTACGTCTACATAACCCACTGTTCCCCAGTGTGTACCTCTATATAGCCCACTGTTCCGCAGTGCGTACCTCTATAAAACACAATATTACTGTGTGTGTGATCTATATAACCCATTTTTCCCCAGTGTACCTCTTCAAACCCAATGTTCCCCAGTGTGTGATCGAAGTAAACCTCCATTCCCCAGTGTATACCTCTATATAACTCACTGATCCCCAATGTGTATTCTGTATAACCCACTGTTCCCCAGTGTGTACCTCTATATAACCCACTGTTCCCCGGTGTGTACCTCTATATAACCCACTGTTCCCCAGTGTGTACCTCTATATAACCCACTGTTCCTCAGTGAGTACCTCTATATAACCCACTGTTCCCCGGTGTGTACCTCTATATAACCCACTGTTTCCCAGTGTGTACCTCTATAAAGCCCACTGTTCCCCAGTGTGTACCTCTATAAGACCCACTGTTTCCCAGTGTGTACCTCTATATAACCCACTGTTCCCCAGTGTGTACTTCTGTATAGCCTACAGTTCCCCAGTGTGTACCTCTATATAACCCACTGTTTCCCAGTGCGTACCTCTATATAACCCACTGTTCTCCAGGGTGTACCTCTATATAACCCACTGTTCCCCAGTGTGTACCTCTATAAAACCCACTGTTTCCCAGTGTGTACCTCTATATAACCCACTGTTCCCCGGTGTGTACCTCTATATAACCCACTGTTCCCCAGTGTGTACCTCTATATAACCCACTGTTCCCCAGTGTGTACCTCTATATAACCCACTGTTTCCCAGTGTGTACCTCTATATAACCCAATGTTTCCCAGTGTGTACCTCTACGTAACCCACTGTTTCCCAGTGTGTACCTCTATATAACCCACTGTTCCCCAGTGTGTACCTCTATAAAACCCACTGTTTCCCAGTGTGTACCTCTATAAAACCCACTGTTTCCCAGTGTGTACCTCTATATAACTCACAGTTCCCCAGGGTGCACCTCTATATAACCCACTGTTCCCCAGTGTGTAATCTATATAACTCACTGTTCCCCAGTGTGTACTCTATATAACCTAGTGTTCCCCAGTGTGTAGATCTATATAATCCAGTGTTCCCCAGTGCGTACCTCTATAAAACCCACTGTTTCCCAGTGTGTACCTCTATATAACCCACTGTTCCCCAGTGTGTACCTCTATATAACCCACAGTTCCCCAGTGTGTACCTCTATATAACCCACTGTTCCCCAGTGTGTACCTCTATATAACCCACTGTTCCCCAGTGCGTACCTCTATAAAACCCACTGTTTCCCAGTGTGTACCTCTATATAACCCACTGTTCCCCAGTGTGTACATCTCTATAACCCACTGTTCCCCAGTGTGTACCTCTATATAACCCACTGTTCCCCAGTGTGTACATCTCTATAACCCACTGTTCCCCAGTGTGTACCTCTATATAACCCACTGTTTCCCAGTGTGTACCTCTATAAAACCCACTGTTTCCCAGTGTGTACCTCTATATAACCCACTGTTCCCCAGTGTGTATCTCTATATAACCCACTGTTCCCCAGTGTGTACCTCTATATAACCCACTGTTCCCCAGTGTGTACCTCTATAAAACCCACTGTTCCGCAGTGTGTACCTCTATAAAACACAATATTGCTGTGTGTGTGATCTATATAACCCACTGTTCCCCAGTGTGTACCTCTATATAACCCACTGTTCCGCAGTGCGTACCTCTATAAAACACAATATTGCTGTGTGTGTGATCTATATAACCCATTGTTCCCCAGTGTACCTCTTCAAACTCAATGTTCCCCAGTGTGTGATCTAAGTAACCCTCCATTCCCCAGTGTATACCTCTATATAACTCACTGATCCCCAATGTGTATTCTGTATAACCCACTGTTCCCCAGTGTGTACCTCTATATAACCCACTGTTCCCAAGTGTGTACCTCTATATAACCTACTGTTCCCCAGTGTTTACCTCTATATAACCCACTGTTCCCCAGTTTGTAATCTTTATAACCCAATGATACCCAGTGTGTATCTCTATATAACTCACTGTTCCCCAGTGTGTACTCTATATAACCTAGTGTTCCCCAGTGTGTAGATCTATATAATCCAGTGTTCCCCAGTGCGTACCTCTATAAAACCCACTGTTTCCCAGTGTGTACCTCTATATAACCCACTGTTCCCCAGTGTGTACCTCTATATAACCCACAGTTCCCCAGTGTGTACCTCTATATAACCCACTGTTCCCCAGTGTGTACCTCTATATAACCCACTGTTCCCCAGTGCGTACCTCTATAAAACCCACTGTTTCCCAGTGTGTACCTCTATATAACCCACTGTTCCCCAGTGTGTACATCTCTATAACCCACTGTTCCCCAGTGTGTACCTCTATATAACCCACTGTTCCCCAGTGTGTACATCTCTATAACCCACTGTTCCCCAGTGTGTACCTCTATATAACCCACTGTTTCCCAGTGTGTACCTCTATAAAACCCACTGTTTCCCAGTGTGTACCTCTATATAACCCACTGTTCCCCAGTGTGTATCTCTATATAACCCACTGTTCCCCAGTGTGTACCTCTATATAACCCACTGTTCCCCAGTGTGTACCTCTATAAAACCCACTGTTCCGCAGTGTGTACCTCTATAAAACACAATATTGCTGTGTGTGTGATCTATATAACCCACTGTTCCCCAGTGTGTACCTCTATATAACCCACTGTTCCGCAGTGCGTACCTCTATAAAACACAATATTGCTGTGTGTGTGATCTATATAACCCATTGTTCCCCAGTGTACCTCTTCAAACTCAATGTTCCCCAGTGTGTGATCTAAGTAACCCTCCATTCCCCAGTGTATACCTCTATATAACTCACTGATCCCCAATGTGTATTCTGTATAACCCACTGTTCCCCAGTGTGTACCTCTATATAACCCACTGTTCCCAAGTGTGTACCTCTATATAACCTACTGTTCCCCAGTGTTTACCTCTATATAACCCACTGTTCCCCAGTTTGTAATCTTTATAACCCAATGATACCCAGTGTGTATCTCTATATACTCACTGTTCCCCAGTGTGTACCTCAATATATCCTACTCTTCCCCATTGAGTGTCTATAATTCACTATATGCCCACTGTTCCCCAGTGTGTACTTCTGTATAGCCTACAGTTCCCCAGTGTGTACCTCTATATAACCCACTGTTCCCTAGTGTGTACCTCTATATAACACACTGTTCCCTAGTGTGTACCTCTATATAACCCACTGTTCCCCAGTGTGTACCTCTATATAACCCACTGTTCCCCAGTGTGTACCTCTAAATAACACACTGTTCCCCAGTGTGTACCTCTATATAACCCACTGTTCCCTAGTGTGTACCTCTATATAACACACTGTTCCCTAGTGTGTACCTCTATATAACCCACTGTTCCCCAGTGTGTACCTCTATAAAACCCACTGTTCCCCTGTGTGTACCTCTATATAACCCACTGTTCCCCTGTGTGTACCTCTATATAACCCACTGTTCCCCAGTGTGTACCTCTATAGAACCCACTGTTCCCCAGTGTGTCCCTCTATATAACCCACTGTTCCCCAGTGTGTACCTCTATAGAACCCACTGTTCCCCAGTGTGTCCCTCTATATAACCCACTGTTCCCCAGTGTGTCCCTCTATATAACCCACTGTTCCCCAGTGTGTCCCTCTATATAACCCACTGTTCCCCAGTGTGTCCCTCTATATAACCCACTGTTCCCCAGTGTGTCCCTCTATATAACCCATTGTTCCCCAGTGTGTAATCTACATAACCCAGTGTTCCCCAGTCTGTACTTTATATAACCTATTGCCCCTGAGTGTGTACCTCTATATAAACCATTGTTCCCCAGTGTGTACCTTTGTATAACCCACTGTTCCCCAGTGTGTAATCGACATAAACCACTGTTCCCAGGTGTGTACCTCTGTATAACCCACTGTTCCCCAGTGTGTAATCGACATAGCCCACTGTTCCCCAATATCTACCTCTATATAACGCACTGTTCCATATCGTGTACCTCTATATAATCCAGTGTTCCCGTGTGTGATCGAAATAACGCACTGTTCCCCAGTGTTAACTTCTATATAACCCAACGTTTCCCAGTGTGTACCTCTATATAACCCACTGTCCCCCAGTGTATACTCTATATAACCCAGTATTCCCGAGTGTGTACTCTATATAACCTAGTGTTCCCCAGTGTGTACATCTATATAACCCAGTGTTCCCTAGTGCGTACATCTATATAACCTACTGTTTCCCAGTGTGTACTCTACATAATCCACTGTTCCCCAGTGTGTACCTCTATATAACCCAGTGTTCCCCAGTGTGTACATCTCTATAACCCAGTGTTCCCCAGTGTGTACCTCTATAAAACCCACTGTTTCCCAGTGCGTACCTCTATATAACCCACTGTTCCGCAGTGTGTACCTCTATAAAACACAATATTGCTGTGTGTGTGATCTATATAACCCATTGTTCCCCAGTGTACCTCTTCAAACCCAATGTTCCCCAGTGTGTGATCTAAGTAACCCTCCATTCCCCAGTGTATACCTCTATATAACTCACTGATCCCCAATGTGTATTCTGTATAACCCACTGTTCCCCAGTGTGTACCTCTATATAACCCACTGTTCCCAAGTGTGTACCTCTATATAACCCACTGTTCCCAAGTGTGTACCTCTATATAACCCACTGTTCCCCAGTGTGTACCTCTATATAACCCACTGTTCCCAAGTGTGTACCTCTATATAACCCACTGTTCCCCAGTGTGTACCTCTATATAACCCACTGTTCCCAAGTGTGTACCTCTATATAACCCACTGTTCCCCAGTGTGTACCTCTATATAACCCACTGTTCCCAAGTGTGTACCTCTATATAACCCACTGTTCCCCAGTGTGTACCTCTATATAACCCACTGTTCCCCAGTGTGTACCTCTACATAACCCACTGTTCCCAAGTGTGTACCTCTATATAACCTACTGTTCCCCAGTTTGTAATCTTTATAACCCAATGATACCCAGTGTGTATCTCTATATAACCCACTGTTCCCCAGTGTGTACCTCAATATATCCTACTCTTCCCCATTGAGTGTCTATAATTCACTATATGCCCACTGTTCCCCAGTGTGTACTTCTGTATAGCCTACAGTTCCCCAGTGTGTACCTCTATATAACACACTGTTCCCTAGTGTGTACCTCTAAATAACACACTGTTCCCCAGTGTGTCCCTCTATATAACCCACTGTTCCCCAGTGTGTACCTCAATATATCCTACTCTTCCCCATTGAGTGTCTATAATTCACTATATGCCCACTGTTCCCCAGTGTGTACTTCTGTATAGCCTACAGTTCCCCAGTGTGTACCTCTATATAACACACTGTTCCCTAGTGTGTACCTCTAAATAACACACTGTTCCCCAGTGTGTCCCTCTATATAACCCACTGTTCCCCAGTGTGTACCTCAATATATCCTACTCTTCCCCATTGAGTGTCTATAATTCACTATATGCCCACTGTTCCCCAGTGTGTACTTCTGTATAGCCTACAGTTCCCCAGTGTGTACCTCTATATAACACACTGTTCCCTAGTGTGTACCTCTAAATAACACACTGTTCCCCAGTGTGTCCCTCTATATAACCCACTGTTCCCCAGTGTGTCCCTCTATATAACCCACTGTTCCCCAGTGTGTCCCTCTATATAACCCACTGTTCCCCAGTGTGTCCCTCTATATAACCCACTGTTCCCCAGTGTGTCCCTCTATATAACCCATTGTTCCCCAGTGTGTAATCTACATAACCCAGTGTTCCCCAGTCTGTACTTTATATAACCTATTGCCCCTGAGTGTGTACCTCTATATAAACCATTGTTCCCCAGTGTGTACCTTTGTATAACCCACTGTTCCCCAGTGTGTAATCGACATAAACCACTGTTCCCAGGTGTGTACCTCTGTATAACCCACTGTTCCCCAGTGTGTAATCGACATAGCCCACTGTTCCCCAATATCTACCTCTATATAACGCACTGTTCCATATCGTGTACCTCTATATAATCCAGTGTTCCCGTGTGTGATCGAAATAACGCACTGTTCCCCAGTGTTAACTTCTATATAACCCAACGTTTCCCAGTGTGTACCTCTATATAACCCACTGTCCCCCAGTGTATACTCTATATAACCCAGTATTCCCGAGTGTGTACTCTATATAACCTAGTGTTCCCCAGTGTGTACATCTATATAACCCAGTGTTCCCTAGTGCGTACATCTATATAACCTACTGTTTCCCAGTGTGTACTCTACATAATCCACTGTTCCCCAGTGTGTACCTCTATATAACCCAGTGTTCCCCAGTGTGTACATCTCTATAACCCAGTGTTCCCCAGTGCGTACATCTATATAACCCAGTGTTCCCCAGTGTGTACCTCTATATAACCCAGTGTTCCCCAGTGTGTAATCGACATAAACCAGTGCTCCCCAGTGTGTACCTCGAAATAACCCAGTGTTCCCCAGTGTGAACATCTATATAACCCAGTGTTCCCTAGTGTGTACATCTATATAGCTTACTGTTTCCCAGTGTGTACTCTACATAACTCACTGTTTCCCCGGTGTGTACCTCTATATAACCCACTGTTTCCCAGTGTATACCTCTATATAACCCACTGTTCCTCAGTGTGTACCAGTATATAACCTAATGCTCCACAGTGTGTACTCTACATAACCCACTGTTTCCCAGTGTGTACCTCTATATAACCCACTGTTCCCCAGTGTATACCTCTACATAACCCACTGTTCCCCAGTGTGTACATCTATATAACCCACTGTTCTCCAGTGTGTACTGCATATAGCCCACTGTTCCCCAATATCTACCTCTATATAATCCACTGTTCCCCAATGTGTACCTCTATATAACCCACTGTTCCCCAGTGTGTACATCTATATAACCCACTGTTCTCCAGTGTATACCTCTACATAACCCACTGTTCCCCAGTGTGTACATCTATATAACCCACTGTTCTCCAGTGTGTACTGCATATAGCCCACTGTTCCCCAATATCTACCTCTATATAATCCACTGTTCCCCAGTGTGTAATCTACATAGCCCACTGTTCCCCAATATCTACCTCTAAATAACGCACTGTTCCATATCGTGTACCTCTATATAATCCAGTGTTCCTCTGTGTGTGATCTATATAACGCACTGTTCCCCAGTGTTAACTTCGATATAACCTAATGTTTCCCAGTGTGTACCTCTAAATAGCCCACTGTTCCCCAGTGTGTAACTCTATATAACCCGCTGTTCCTCTGTATAACCTACTGTTTCCCAGTGTGTACCTCTAACCTACTGTTCCCCAGTGTGTACCTCTACATAACCCACTGTACCCCAGTGTGTACCTCTATATAACCCGCTGTACCCCAGTGTGTAATCTATGTAACCTACTGTTCCCCAGTGTGTACCTCTAACCCACTGTACCCCAGTGTGTAATCTATGTAACCTACTGTTCCCCAGTGTGTACCTCTAACCTACTGTTCCCCAGTGTGTACCTCTACATAATCCACTGTTCCCCAGTGTGTAATCTATTCAACCTACTGTTCCCCAATGTGTACCTCTATACAGTACACTGTTCCTGAGGATGACCTCTATAAATACCATGGTTTCCCAGTGTGTACCTCTGTAAATCCAATGGTTCCCCAGTGTGTACACTGTGTCTAATGAGGCTACACGCAGTAATGCTTGTCTTATTTAAAGCTCTTGGTTGACAGAACAAGCTGCGAAAGCCTGAGACATGTTTGTGAAACGGTGTACCTCTGTGCTGTCTGCTATTTCCCTAACTGTACCTTGTTAAATTGCAGTATCCCCCTAGTCATTGTTTCTTCCTCTGTTTACATACAGAGCTCCAGCGCTTCTGTTAGCTGAACAGTATCGCTGTCTACATCACCCAATATTCCTCAATATGTCCCCAATCCACTATACCTACATCTTTTATTTGACCTTCCACTAAATTGGTGCTGACACCAAATTGAGCCATTTAAAATCAGGTAACTTTGATTCTTAATAAGAGTATATTGAGGGTGGGCGGATTATGTGAGGTATGGTGCTATGTACTGACCTGCAGTGTTCTCTCAACATACAATGTGGTGTCCCTCTCACTGGTGGCATTGTCAGGCCTTGGTTTCAGTGGGCGATAGACACAGCAGAAGGTGAAGATGGTGATGTAGACTAGATATAAGAATGCCAGGAGTCGAAAATAATACATCCCGTAGCTATTCCACTTTAACTGGAGGAGTTCCTTCATGGGGGATAGGCGGAGGATCTTCAGGGCCTGTGCAGTGAGACAGGGGAGAGGAAATGTATTGTTGCTGTTTTCTTTCCTTTATTACTCCCATTTTCCCTAACAGGTCTCCTCTCCCAGCGCTTTCCCAGTTACCTCCTTGTTTTGACTGGAAACCACCAGCTGCAGCACAGAGAGGTCATCACTCCATGAATCGATCTCTGAGAGGTCATAGTAAGTGGTGGTCAGTGGGCCATAGGGTCGCTGCACATTGTGTTCCTTCTTTTGCAACAGGTGCTGGAACATCTGAAAGAAAATGCAACTGCGTCAAAGCTCAACTGAAGGAGATTTTAACGGGAATAGAAATGGGGAACGATGGAAATGGACAGTCTGTCACTATCACACCAACATACAGGATGGATGGCCAGGTTGCCTGTTCTCTCAAGCCTGCCCCATGATGGCCAGAGCATCAAGATTCAACACTTCCTCCTTCATTTCATTGATCAACTCTCAAACGCTTCTGCATTTTGTTGAAATGCTAAATGAGTGCGAGCTCCTTTCTGGGACATTAATCTGCTCTATGTGTAACAGACCGTCTGTCATTCCTTCATCTCTCTGACCTATCCCTTTGATGAGTGCAAATACATGAAGATTCAAACATGCAGCTCCCCTGATGACCTAGCTGTCAGCTTACAGTCTCTCAGTTTTCGTATCACCTTGGAAAATCTTACTTTTACCTTCGCCGTCCCCTCTATAAATTTGTTGCAATATGAGTTCACCAAAGTTGTGGAAACTCTGTTTACCATAACTCCTTTGTTTTTTTTTTCAATTCTATTGCTCTGGAAAAGGGATAAAATGAATCAGTCACTGTTCTGAGTCCTGTTTGTGGTCATCCCTCTCTTGGGGATTTTGGTCAAACTTTGCAGTGCCGCCTGCAACAGTTGAATGGCCTCCCGGTGCTAGGTTCAAATGCAAAGAGCAACAACTTTGGCAAAATGACGGAACATGACAACATCCATAGAACCAGATTTCAAAGGCACAAGGCGAGAATAGGAGACAAATGTGCAGGGGGGCAATTGAAAGGGATACTGAAGTTGCTGACCTGAATGTTTCCTTGGTCCGCTGCAAGTTTGATGGGAGTCAGTCCATTCCTGTTGACGATCATGTCAACTGCAGTCTCGTTCTCTGGCTTGTCGTAGGACAGAATTACATCGTACATCTGTGGGATGAAGGGCCTTTTAGGCTGGAGCACTAGAACATGCAGAACTGTGTTACCTGAGAAAAGGGCACATCAGCATTGAAGGCGTGAGAAATCTCTGACCTCCCCTCTCTGACTATCATCTCCAACCAGCCAGGGGATGCCCAGTCTTTTGCAGAGCTGCTACCTCTTTATTGCGTTCACAGGAAGAAGGTGAACTGTCAGCTGTCAGAGGTACAGGGGGGATTTGAGGAAGGAGTTTTTCACCCCAAGGGTTGTGCTTATCTGGAACTCATTGTATAAAAGAGGAGTGGACATGAAAATCCGCAAAACATTTAAGAATATTTAGGTGAGCACTTAAAACACCATAGCATATGGACCAAGTGCTGGAAAATGGGATTACAATTGATAGATGCTTGATAACCAGCCAGCACAGACCTGATGGGCTGAAGGGTGCTTTTGCCATGCTGTAAAAACTTTATAACGCTATGAACACTGAGCTTGACTACTTCAGACCATGAAATCTGACCTCCATTTTGATACTTCTTCCCCGCTGTCTAAGTCTCTTTTTCCTGTTTTTGCTTTCGGTCAGAGGTGAACATTATTCTGCTATTAACACTACTCTGGATCACAACCTTCACTACAACTATCACCGCTTGCTCCAATGACAACATTAACGTTTAATCTTCCCTCACCCTGTCACCTCACCCTAACCTTCCCTTCTGTTCTAAAAACTCCTCCTCTTTTTCTCACCTGCACAGCACCCATCACATTTCCATCTCCTTCAGTCCCAAAGAAGAGTAATTTGGAGAGTCGCAGGTGGATAGGATAGTGAAGAAGGCGTTTGGTATGCTTTCCCTTATTAGTCAGAGTATTGAGTACAGGAGTTGGGACGTCATGTTGCGGCTGTACAGGACATTGGTTAGGCCACTGTTGGAATATTGTTGGAATATTGCATGCAATTCTGGTCTCCTTCCTATCGGAAAGATGCTATGAAATTTGAAAGGGTTCAGAAATGATTTACAAGGATGTTCCCAGGGTTGAGGGTTTGAGCTACAGGGAGAAGCTGAACAGGCTGAGGCTGTTTTCCCTGGAGCGTCGGAGGCATGGAACTTCCAGAGGAAGTGGTGGAGGCTGATGCAATTGCAACATTTAAAAGGCATCTGGATGGGTATATGACTAGGAAGGGTTTGGCGGGATATTGGCTGGGTACTGGCAGGTGGGACTAGATTGGGTTGGGATATCTGGTCAGCATGGACGGGTTGGACCGAAGGGTTTGTTTCCATGCTGTACATCTCTATGACTCAAAACATTAACTTTTTTTTTTAAGATTAGATTCCCTACAGCATGGAAACAGGCCCTTTGGCCCAAGAAGTCCACACCGATCCTCCGAAGAGTAATCCACACAGACCCATTTCCCTCTGATTGATGCACCTAACACTATCTGCAATTTAGCATGGCCAATTCACCTGACCTGCACATCTTTGGACTGTGGGAGGAAACCAGAGCACCCGGAGGAAACCCACGCAGACATGGGGAGAATGTGCAAACTCCACACAGACAGTCACCTGAGACCCTGAGACCGGGGACCCTGATGCTGTGAGGCAGCAGTGCTAACCACAGAGCTCTCTCTCTCTTTCTCTCTCTCTCCAGATACAGCCGGCCGTACTGCATTGATCCAGCACTTTCTGTTCCTATTTCCTTAAACAGCAATGTGAGAATAGTCAGACAATCTATTGTGGGATGATCATTGAGGGACTTTATTGCACAGGACAGTGGAAAGATCTCCACTGCTGACCTTTCAAATTGTGTCATGGGATGTTTTTATGTCCATATGAGAGGGCAGACTCAATGACTCATCTGAGAGTGTGGCTCTCTGACAGTGTCAGCCTAGGCTTTGTCCTTCCGTCCCGAAGGTGGGGCCTGACAAATGTCCAACCAACTGATCCAGGCTGAGACACCCTTTGATCACAGACAGAAAAGGAAAATCGCAAAGCTATCAGTCCCAGCATAAACGACAGTGAAAGTGTGTTGGGGTGAGGGGAAAAGGTAAAATAACCCGACCCATTCATAATTCCAGTCAGGAAGAATAGCGATGGTGGGGGAGGAGCTGGGAAGCTGAATGTTCAGCTGCTGGGGAGATCCCTTAAAATTAAATTTAAAAGGAATTGGGAATCTGGGTAAGTCAGAGAGAGGACAGACCACTCATTAACGCTTTGAGTCTTTCAAGAAAACAGGGAAGTTGTAGTCACTGCTAAGAAGATCAACTACAGATAGAGTCTTTTCTGATGATGGGACGTGGGCGTCGCTGGCTTGGCCAACATTTCTAACCCGTCCCGCATTGCCCAGAGGCAGCCAATCACATAGGTGTGGGTCCGGAGTCACAGGTTAGGCCAGAAAGCCAACAACAATGCAAACATGCGAAGCATCCCTGGAAGTCTTGACCTGTCACTCTAAGGTACAGTTTTATCAAGTCATCTTCCTGCGGGTTAACAGCGAAATCAAATTGAAGGGTGCCGTGTTCTGACTCTTACCTAGGTAGTCCTGTGCCCTAATGTCTGCCCCATTTTCAACCAGAATCCGGATGATCTCTGCATTCCCAACACAAGCAGCGAAGGACAACACGTGCTCACCTGGACAAAGAAATAAGGCCTCGATTACCAACTGAAGGAAACGCAATGTACACAGTGGATGGAAATGCTCTGTTTAAGCAATTCCTAGGAAGCTCTTTGCCAAGTGCCAAGAGGTTGACTGTAAATACAGATAATGATGAACGTCAAAGACTTAATTTGCTCCCTGTCTGTAAAGACATTAAGTGTACGTGTGCCAAGGATTTCTTTCTATGAATAAAGTATATTTTTGCAGTTAAAAAGCATGTGTCAAACCAAGTGATATCATTTTGGATTAAGCCTTATGCCATTTAACAGGAGTAAAAATGCGGAACTTTAACAGGAGTGAAAATCTGGAATTTCGCTCTTAAAAAGATTAACCATAATAATGTATCGAAAAGGACATTGAACGCCTTTGGATCCCTGTTAGGACAATCACACCAGGCATCAGACTGGCAAGCCTTTACACTACTCCTTCAATGTCAACTATATCCCAATGGCAAGGAGACCAAAATTATACACAAACCTCCAATAATGACCAGGGGTCTGTTTAACTGTAGGACATCCTTACGCCTACACACAAGCCCTCTTGGAATAAAGTCCATTTACCTTGTTCATATCTACCTCGGCTATGGGAACACACTGAGGAGAATCAATTTCCATGTGTCATTTAAAATTGTCAATCCCATAAAAATAATCAAACATGGTATTTTAAAATACACCTTCTGTGGGATGTGGGCATTGCTGAGTGACCAGCATTTATTGCCTGTCCCGAGTTCCCCTTGAGAAGGTGGGGGTGAGCTGCCTTCTTGACCCGCTGCAGTCACATGCTGTAGGTAGACCCACAATATCATTAGGGAGGGAATGCCAGGATATTGATCCAGTGACACTGAAGGAACAGCGATAAATTTCCATTTCATGATGGCGAGTGGACTCGAGGGGAATTTGCAGGGGATGGTGTTCCCATGTATCTGCCCCCCTTGTTCTTTTAGATGGAAGTGGTCATGGGTTTGGAAGTTGCTGTCATGGTGAGTTACTGCAGTGCATTTGGGGATGGTACACACTGCTGCAAATGAGCATTGGTGGTGGAGCAGGTTTGCAGAATTAGGTACAGGTGCAAACTGAGCTGGCCTTACAGTGGATACTGCTGACCTGACTTTAAACACAGTGAATCCTGCCTGAACTGTCACGTATGTCTGCCTCTCATTTTTCTTTCAGATGTGAATTGTTTGAATGTCACCTTTTTTTTGAACTCAGCACCAAGTTGAGTTCATGTTGCTGTGAAATGCCTTTGTGTATTTTCCTCGTTCAAGGTACAATTTGATGCAAAGTGTTTTTACTGAATTTAAAAGCGACAATTATTGGCATATCAATAGACCATCTTATCAGCTGGAAATTCCAGTATGAGGCAGATACAAGCAGACTCCCGAATCATCAGTATGCTGGAAGTTCTCTCGATGATGCTGCACTCACCATAATAAATTATACTCTTGCTGTTTTTTCGGAAGAAGGTCCCAGTTGCACGAGGTGTGACGATATCAGCTCGCCGACTTAACAATTCTGTCACCAGACTCACATTCCCATTTGCCACAGCGATGTGAAGGGCTGTTTCCCCTGTTTTGGACAAAATCATTTCCAACATTTCCAAATTCACTCAATAAACATCAATAGATACAACAGGCAAAAGCACACATCCTGTAAGATACTCACAGCCCACCCCCACTCACTGCCCACCCCCCACCCACTGCCCATTCCCCCACCCACTGCCCACGCCCCACTTCAGCCCA
The DNA here is from genome assembly GCF_037043375.1 of Chiloscyllium plagiosum. Classification (NCBI taxonomy): domain Eukaryota; kingdom Metazoa; phylum Chordata; class Chondrichthyes; order Orectolobiformes; family Hemiscylliidae; genus Chiloscyllium; species Chiloscyllium plagiosum. The sequence goes on along the minus strand of NW_028270163.1, from coordinate 6,862,920 downwards.
TTCCCCCACTCACAGCCCACGCCCCACTCACTGCTCATCCCCCCACTCACAGCCCATTCCCCCACTCACAGCCCATTCCCCCACTCACAGTCCATTCCCCCACACACTGCCCACCCCCATTCCCCCACTCACTGCCCACCCCAATCCCCCAGCACTGCCCATCCCCCACTCACTGCACATCCCCCACTTCAGCCCATTACCCACTCACTGTCCACCCACCACTCACTACCCATCCCCCACTAAATGCCCACCCCCCCACTTACAGCCCATTCCGCCACTCACAGCCCATTCCCCCACTCACAGCCCACGCCCCACTCACTGCTCATTCCCCCACTCACTGCCCACCCCCATTCACTGCCCATCCCCCAGCACTGCCCATCCCCCACTCACTGCACATCCCCCACTTCAGCCCATTACCCACTCACTGTCCACCCACCACTCACTGCCCATCCCCCACTAAATGCCCACCCCCCACTCACAGCCCATTCCCCCACTCACAGCCCATTGCCCCACTCACAGCCCACGCCCCACTCACAGCCCATTCCCCCACTCACAGTCCATTCCCCCACTCACTGCCCACCCCCATTCTCTGCCCATCCTCCAGCACTGCCCATCCCCCACTCACTGCACATCCCCCACTTCAGCCCATTACCCACTCACTGTCCACCCACCACTCACTGCCCACCCCCCACTAAATGCCCATCCCCCACTCACTGCACATCCCCCACTTCAGCCCATTACCCACTCACTGTCCACCCACCACTCACTGCCCATCCCCCACTAAATGCCCACCCCCCACTCACAGCCCATTCCCCCACTCACAGCCCATTCCCCCACTCACTGCCCATTCCCCCACTCACTGCCCACCCCCATTCCCCCACTCACTGCCCACCCCAATCCCCCAGCACTGCCCATCCCCCACTCACTGCACATCCCCCACTTCAGCCCATTACCCACTCACTGTCCACCCACCACTCACTGCCCATCCCCCACTAAATGCCCACCCCCCCACTCACAGCACATTCCCCCACTCACAGCCCATTCCCCCACTCACAGCCCACGCCCCACTCACTGCCCATTCCCCCACTCACAGCCCATTCCCCCACTCACAGTCCATTCCCCCACTCACAGTCCATTCCCCCACTCACAGTCCATTCCCCCACTCACTGCCCACCCCCATTCACTGCCCATCCCCCAGCACTGCCCATCCCCCGCTCACTGCACATCCCCCCACTTCAGCCCATTACCCACTCACTGTCCACCCACCACTCACTGCCCATCCCCCACTAAATGCCCACCCCCCACTCACAGCCCATTCCCCCACTCACTGCCCACCCCCCACTTCAGCCCATACCCCAACTCACAGCCCATTCCCCCACTCACAGTCCATTCCCCCACTCACAGCCCACGCCCCACTCATTGCCAATCCCCCACTCACAGCCCATTCCCCCATTCACAGCCCACCCCCCACTCACTGCCCATTCCCCACTCACTGCCCATTCCCCACTCACAGCCCATTCTCCCACTCACTGCCCATTCCCCCACTCACTGCCCATTCCCCCACTCACTGCCCATTCCCCCACACATGCCCACCCCCCACTCACAGCCCATTCACCCACTCACAGCCCACCCCCACTCACTGCCCGTCCCCCACTCACTGCCCATTCCCCCACTCACTGTCTAGTCCCCCACTCACAGCCCACCCCCACTCACTGCCCATTCCCCCACTCACTGCACATTCCCCCACTCACAGCCCATTCCCCCACTCACTGTCTAGTCCCCAACTCACTGCCCACCCCCCCACTCACTGCCCATTCCTCCACTCACTGTCCTGTCCCCCACTCACTGCCCTGTCCCCCACTCACTGCCCTGTTCACCCACTCACTGCCCTGTTCCCCCACTCACTGCCCATCACCCACTCACTGCCCATCCCCCCACTCACTGCCCATCCCCCCACTCACTGTCTAGTCCCCAACTCACAGCCCACCCCTGCTCACTGCCCAACCCACCACTCACTGCCCAACCCCCCACTCACTGCCATGTCCCCCACTCACTGCCCAGTTCCCCCACTCACTGCCCAGTTCCCCCACTCACTGCCCTGTTCCCCCACTCACTGCCCTGTTCCCCCACTCACTGCCCTGTTCCCCCACTCACTGCCCTGTTCCCCCACTCGCTGCCAATTCCCCCACTCGCTGCCAATTCCCCCACTCGCTGCCAATTCCCCCACTCACTGCCCATTCGCCCACTCACTGCCAATCCCCCACTCACTGCCCATTCCCCCACTCACTGCCAATTCCCCCACTCACTGCCCATCCCCCACTCACTGCCAATTCCCCCACTCACTGCCCATTCCTCCACTCACTGCCCATTCCCCACTCACAGCCCATTCCCCCACTCACTGCCCTGTCCTCCACTCACTGCCCTGTCCCCCACTCACTGCCCTGTCCCCCACTCACTGCCCTGTCCCCCACTCACTGCCCTGTCCCCCACTCACTGCCCATCCCCCACTCACAGCCCTGTCCTCCACTCACTGCCCTGTCCCCCACTCACTGCCCTGTCCCCCACTCACTGCCCTGTCCCCCACTCACTGCCCTGTCCCCCACTCACTGCCCATCCCCCACTCACAGCCCACCCCCATTCACTGTCCGTCCCCCACTCACTGCCCATTCCCCCATTTCCCACTCACTGCCCATCCCATTTTCACTGCCAATCCCCCACTCACAGCCCATTCCACCACTCACAGCCCATTCCCCACTCACAGCCCATTCCCCCACTCACAGCCCATTCCCCCACTCACAGCCCATTCCCCCACTCACAGCCCACTCCCCCACTCACAGCCCACTCCCCCACTCACAGCCCATTCCCCCACTCACAGCCCATTCCCCACTCACAGCCCATTCCCCCACTCACTGCCCTGTCCTCCACTCACTGCCCTGTCCCCCACTCACTGCCCTGTCCCCCACTCACTGCCCTGTCCCCCACTCACTGCCCTGTCCCCCACTCACTGCCCATCCCCCACTCACAGCCCTGTCCTCCACTCACTGCCCTGTCCCCCACTCACTGCCCTGTCCCCCACTCACTGCCCTGTCCCCCACTCACTGCCCTGTCCCCCACTCACTGCCCATCCCCCACTCACAGCCCACCCCCATTCACTGTCCGTCCCCCACTCACTGCCCATTCCCCCATTTCCCACTCACTGCCCATCCCATTTTCACTGCCAATCCCCCACTCACAGCCCATTCCACCACTCACAGCCCATTCCCCACTCACAGCCCATTCCCCCACTCACAGCCCATTCCCCCACTCACAGCCCATTCCCCCACTCACAGCCCACTCCCCCACTCACAGCCCACTCCCCCACTCACAGCCCATTCCCCCACTCACAGCCCATTCCCCCACTCACTGCCCATTCCCCCACTCACTGTCTAGTCCCCAACTCACAGCCCACCCCCGCTCACTGCCCACCCCCCCACTCACTGCCCATTCCTCCACTCACTGCCCTGTCCCCCACTCACTGCCCTGTCCCCCACGCACTGCCCTGTTCCCCCACTCACTGCCCTGTTCCCCCACTCACTGCCCATCCCCCACTCACTGCCCATCCCCCACTCACTGCCCATCCCCCAACTCACAGCCCACCCCTGCTCACTGCCCATTCCCCCACTCACTGCCCTGTCCCCCACTCACTGCCCAGCCCCCCACTCACTGCCCTGTCCACCACTCACTGCCCTGTCCCCCACTCACTGCCCTGTCCCCCACTCACTGCCCTGTCCCCCACTCACTGCCCTGTTCCCCCACTCACTGCCCTGTTCCCCCACTCACTGCCCTGTTCCCCCACTCACTGCCCTGTTCCCCCACTCACTGCCCTGTTCCCCCACTCACTGCCCGTTCCCCCACTCACTGCCCTGTTCCCCCACTCACTGCCCTGTTCCCCCACTCACTGCCCTGTTCCCCCACTCACTGCCCGTTCCCCCACTCACTGCCAATTCCCCCACTCGCTGCCAATTCCCCCAGTCACTGCCCATTCACCCAGTCACTGCCAATTCCCCCACTCACTGCCCATTCTCCCACTCACTGCCCATCCCCCACTCACTGCCCATCCCCCAACTCACAGCCCACCCCTGCTCACTGCCCATTCCCCCACTCACTGCCCATTCCCCCACTCACTGCCCTGTCCCCCACTCACTGCCCTGCCCCCCACTCACTGCCCTGTCCACCACTCACTGCCCTGTCCCCCACTCACTGCCCTGTCCCCCACTCACTGCCCTGTCCCCCACTCACTGCCCTGTTCCCCCACTCACTGCCCTGTTCCCCCACTCACTGCCCTGTTCCCCCACTCACTGCCCATTCCCCCACTCGCTGCCAATTCCCCCACTCGCTGCCAATTCCCCCACTCACTGCCCTGTTCCCCCACTCACTGCCCTGTTCCCCCACTCACTGCCCATTCCCCCACTCGCTGCCAATTCCCCCACTCACTGCCAATTCCCCCACTCACTGCCCATTCTCCCACTCACTGCCCATTCCCCACACACTGCCCATCGCCCACTCACTGCCCATCGCCCACTCACTGCCCATTCTCCCACTCACTGCCAATTCCCCCACTCACAGCCCACCCCCCACTCACTGCCCATTCTCCCACTCACTGCCCATTCTCCCACTCATGCCCATCGCCCACTCACTGCCCATTCCCCCACTCACTGCCCATCGCCCACTCACTGCCCATCGCCCACTCACTGCCCATTCCCCCACTCACTGCCCATTCCCCCACTCACTGCCCATCGCCCACTCACTGCCCATCGCCCACTCACTGCCCATTCCCCCACTCACTGCCCATTCCCCCACTCACTGCCCTGTTCTCCACTCACTGCCCTGTCCCCCACTCACTGCCCTGTCCCCCACTCACTGCCCTGTCCCCCACTCACTGCCCATCCCCCACTCACTGCCCTGTCCACCACTCACTGCCCTGTCCACCACTCACTGCCCTGTCCCCCACTCACTGCCCAGCCCCCCACTCACTGCCCTGTCCATCACTCACTGCCCTGTCCCCCACTCACTGCCCTGTCCCCCACTCACTGCCCTGTCCCCCACTCACTGCCCTGTTCCCCCACTCACTGCCCTGTTCCCCCACTCACTGCCCTGTTCCCCCACTCACTGCCCTGTTCCCCCACTCACTGCCCTGTTCCCCCACTCACTGCCCGTTCCCCCACTCACTGCCCTGTTCCCCCACTCACTGCCCTGTTCCCCCACTCACTGCCCTGTTCCCCCACTCACTGCCCGTTCCCCCACTCACTGCCCATCCCCCACTCACTGCCCATCCCCCAACTCACAGCCCACCCCTGCTCACTGCCCATTCCCCCACTCACTGCCCATTCCCCCACTCACTGCCCTGTCCCCCACTCACTGCCCTGCCCCCCACTCACTGCCCTGTCCACCACTCACTGCCCTGTCCCCCACTCACTGCCCTGTCCCCCACTCACTGCCCTGTCCCCCACTCACTGCCCTGTTCCCCCACTCACTGCCCTGTTCCCCCACTCACTGCCCTGTTCCCCCACTCACTGCCCATTCCCCCACTCGCTGCCAATTCCCCCACTCGCTGCCAATTCCCCCACTCACTGCCCTGTTCCCCCACTCACTGCCCTGTTCCCCCACTCACTGCCCATTCCCCCACTCGCTGCCAATTCCCCCACTCACTGCCAATTCCCCCACTCACTGCCCATTCTCCCACTCACTGCCCATTCCCCACACACTGCCCATCGCCCACTCACTGCCCATCGCCCACTCACTGCCCATTCTCCCACTCACTGCCAATTCCCCCACTCACAGCCCACCCCCCACTCACTGCCCATTCTCCCACTCACTGCCCATTCTCCCACTCATGCCCATCGCCCACTCACTGCCCATTCCCCCACTCACTGCCCATCGCCCACTCACTGCCCATCGCCCACTCACTGCCCATTCCCCCACTCACTGCCCATTCCCCCACTCACTGCCCATCGCCCACTCACTGCCCATCGCCCACTCACTGCCCATTCCCCCACTCACTGCCCATTCCCCCACTCACTGCCCTGTTCTCCACTCACTGCCCTGTCCCCCACTCACTGCCCTGTCCCCCACTCACTGCCCTGTCCCCCACTCACTGCCCATCCCCCACTCACTGCCCTGTCCACCACTCACTGCCCTGTCCACCACTCACTGCCCTGTCCCCCACTCACTGCCCAGCCCCCCACTCACTGCCCTGTCCATCACTCACTGCCCTGTCCCCCACTCACTGCCCTGTCCCCCACTCACTGCCCTGTCCCCCACTCACTGCCCTGTTCCCCCACTCACTGCCCTGTTCCCCCACTCACTGCCCTGTTCCCCCACTCACTGCCCTGTTCCCCCACTCACTGCCCTGTTCCCCCACTCACTGCCCGTTCCCCCACTCACTGCCCTGTTCCCCCACTCACTGCCCTGTTCCCCCACTCACTGCCCTGTTCCCCCACTCACTGCCCGTTCCCCCACTCACTGCCAATTCCCCCACTCGCTGCCAATTCCCCCACTCACTGCCCATTCACCCAGTCACTGCCAATTCCCCCACTCACTGCCCATTCTCCCACTCACTGCCCATCCCCCACTCACTGCCCATCCCCCAACTCACAGCCCACCCCTGCTCACTGCCCATTCCCCCACTCACTGCCAATTCCCCCACTCGCTGCCAATTCCCCCACTCACTGCCCATTCACCCAGTCACTGCCAATTCCCCCACTCACTGCCCATTCTCCCACTCACTGCCCATCCCCCACTCACTGCCCATCCCCCAACTCACAGCCCACCCCTGCTCACTGCCCATTCCCCCACTCACTGCCCATTCCCCCACTCACTGCCCTGTCCCCCACTCACTGCCCTGCCCCCCACTCACTGCCCTGTCCACCACTCACTGCCCTGTCCCCCACTCACTGCCCTGTCCCCCACTCACTGCCCTGTCCCCCACTCACTGCCCTGTTCCCCCACTCACTGCCCTGTTCCCCCACTCACTGCCCTGTTCCCCCACTCACTGCCCATTCCCCCACTCGCTGCCAATTCCCCCACTCGCTGCCAATTCCCCCACTCACTGCCCTGTTCCCCCACTCACTGCCCTGTTCCCCCACTCACTGCCCATTCCCCCACTCGCTGCCAATTCCCCCACTCACTGCCAATTCCCCCACTCACTGCCCATTCTCCCACTCACTGCCCATTCCCCACACACTGCCCATTCTCCCACTCACTGCCCATTCCCCACACACTGCCCATTCTCCCACTCACTGCCCATCGCCCACTCACTGCCCATTCTCCCACTCACTGCCAATTCCCCCACTCACAGCCCACCCCCCACTCACTGCCCATTCTCCCACTCACTGCCCATTCTCCCACTCATGCCCATCGCCCACTCACTGCCCATTCCCCCACTCACTGCCCATCGCCCACTCACTGCCCATCGCCCACTCACTGCCCATTCCCCCACTCACTGCCCATTCCCCCACTCACTGCCCATCGCCCACTCACTGCCCATCGCCCACTCACTGCCCATTCCCCCACTCACTGCCCATTCCCCCACTCACTGCCCTGTTCTCCACTCACTGCCCTGTCCCCCACTCACTGCCCTGTCCCCCACTCACTGCCCTGTCCCCCACTCACTGCCCATCCCCCACTCAATGCCCACCCCCCATTCACAGCCACTCACTCACTGTCCATTCCCCCACTCACAGCCATCCTCCACTCACAGCCCACGCCCATTCACTGTCCGTCCCCCACTCACTGCCCATTTCCCACTCACTGCCCATCCCATTTTCACTGCCAATCCCCCACTCACAGCCCATTCCCCCACTCACTGCTCATTCCCCCACTCACAGCCCATTCCCCCACTCACAGTCCATTCCCCCACTCACAGCCCATTCCCCCACTCACAGCCCATTCCCCCACTCACAGCCCATTCCCCCACTCACAGCCCATTCCCCCACTCACAGCCCATTCACCCACTCACTGCTCATTCACCCACTCACAGCCCATTCCCCCACTCACAGCCCATTCCCCACTCACTGCCCATTCCCCCACTCACTGCCCATTCCCCCACTCACTGCCCATTCCCCCACTCACTGCCCATTCCCCACACACTGCCCATTCCCCACACACTGTCTATCCCCAACTCACAGCCCATTCCCCACTCACTGTCCACCCCCCACTCACTGCCCATCCCCCACTCACAGCCCATCCTGCACTCACAGCCCATTCTCCCACTCACAGCCCATTCTCCCACTCACAGCCCATTCTCCCACTCACTGCCAATTCCCCCACTCACTGCCAATTCCCCCACTCACTGCCAATTCCCCCACTCACTGCCAATTTCCCCACTCACTGCCCATCCCCCACTCACTGCCCACCCCCCACTCACTGCCCATCCCCCGCTCACAGCCCATTCTCCCACTCACAGCCCATTCCCCCAGTCACACCCATCCCCCACTCACTGCCCACCCCCCACTCACTGCCCATCCCCCACTCACAGCCCATTCTCCCACTCACAGCCCATTCTCCCACTCACAGCCAATTCCCCCACTCGCTGCCAATTCCCCCAGTCACTGCCCATTCACCCAGTCACTGCCAATTCCCCCACTCACTGCCCATCCCCCACTCACTGCCCATCCCCCACTCACTGCCCATCCCCCAACTCACAGCCCACCCCTGCTCACTGCCCATTCCCCCACTCACTGCCCTGTCCCCCACTCACTGCCCAGCCCCCCACTCACTGCCCTGTCCACCACTCACTGCCCTGTCCCCCACTCACTGCCCTGTCCCCCACTCACTGCCCTGTCCCCCACTCACTGCCCTGTTCCCCCACTCACTGCCCTGTTCCCCCACTCACTGCCCTGTTCCCCCACTCACTGCCCGTTCCCCCACTCACTGCCCTGTTCCCCCACTCACTGCCCTGTTCCCCCACTCACTGCCCTGTTCCCCCACTCACTGCCCGTTCCCCCACTCACTGCCAATTCCCCCACTCGCTGCCAATTCCCCCAGTCACTGCCCATTCACCCAGTCACTGCCAATTCCCCCACTCACTGCCCATTCTCCCACTCACTGCCCATCCCCCACTCACTGCCCATCCCCCAACTCACAGCCCACCCCTGCTCACTGCCCATTCCCCCACTCACTGCCCATTCCCCCACTCACTGCCCTGTCCCCCACTCACTGCCCTGCCCCCCACTCACTGCCCTGTCCACCACTCACTGCCCTGTCCCCCACTCACTGCCCTGTCCCCCACTCACTGCCCTGTCCCCCACTCACTGCCCTGTTCCCCCACTCACTGCCCTGTTCCCCCACTCACTGCCCTGTTCCCCCACTCACTGCCCATTCCCCCACTCGCTGCCAATTCCCCCACTCGCTGCCAATTCCCCCACTCACTGCCCTGTTCCCCCACTCACTGCCCTGTTCCCCCACTCACTGCCCATTCCCCCACTCGCTGCCAATTCCCCCACTCACTGCCAATTCCCCCACTCACTGCCCATTCTCCCACTCACTGCCCATTCCCCACACACTGCCCATCGCCCACTCACTGCCCATCGCCCACTCACTGCCCATTCTCCCACTCACTGCCAATTCCCCCACTCACAGCCCACCCCCCACTCACTGCCCATTCTCCCACTCACTGCCCATTCTCCCACTCATGCCCATCGCCCACTCACTGCCCATTCCCCCACTCACTGCCCATCGCCCACTCACTGCCCATCGCCCACTCACTGCCCATTCCCCCACTCACTGCCCATTCCCCCACTCACTGCCCATCGCCCACTCACTGCCCATCGCCCACTCACTGCCCATTCCCCCACTCACTGCCCATTCCCCCACTCACTGCCCTGTTCTCCACTCACTGCCCTGTCCCCCACTCACTGCCCTGTCCCCCACTCACTGCCCTGTCCCCCACTCACTGCCCATCCCCCACTCACTGCCCTGTCCACCACTCACTGCCCTGTCCACCACTCACTGCCCTGTCCCCCACTCACTGCCCAGCCCCCCACTCACTGCCCTGTCCACCACTCACTGCCCTGTCCCCCACTCACTGCCCTGTCCCCCACTCACTGCCCTGTCCCCCACTCACTGCCCTGTTCCCCCACTCACTGCCCTGTTCCCCCACTCACTGCCCTGTTCCCCCACTCACTGCCCTGTTCCCCCACTCACTGCCCTGTTCCCCCACTCACTGCCCGTTCCCCCACTCACTGCCCTGTTCCCCCACTCACTGCCCTGTTCCCCCACTCACTGCCCTGTTCCCCCACTCACTGCCCGTTCCCCCACTCACTGCCAATTCCCCCACTCGCTGCCAATTCCCCCACTCACTGCCCATTCACCCAGTCACTGCCAATTCCCCCACTCACTGCCCATTCTCCCACTCACTGCCCATCCCCCACTCACTGCCCATCCCCCAACTCACAGCCCACCCCTGCTCACTGCCCATTCCCCCACTCACTGCCCATTCCCCCACTCACTGCCCTGTCCCCCACTCACTGCCCTGCCCCCCACTCACTGCCCTGTCCACCACTCACTGCCCTGTCCCCCACTCACTGCCCTGTCCCCCACTCACTGCCCTGTCCCCCACTCACTGCCCTGTTCCCCCACTCACTGCCCTGTTCCCCCACTCACTGCCCTGTTCCCCCACTCACTGCCCATTCCCCCACTCGCTGCCAATTCCCCCACTCGCTGCCAATTCCCCCACTCACTGCCCTGTTCCCCCACTCACTGCCCTGTTCCCCCACTCACTGCCCATTCCCCCACTCGCTGCCAATTCCCCCACTCACTGCCAATTCCCCCACTCACTGCCCATTCTCCCACTCACTGCCCATTCCCCACACACTGCCCATTCTCCCACTCACTGCCCATTCCCCACACACTGCCCATTCTCCCACTCACTGCCCATCGCCCACTCACTGCCCATTCTCCCACTCACTGCCAATTCCCCCACTCACAGCCCACCCCCCACTCACTGCCCATTCTCCCACTCACTGCCCATTCTCCCACTCATGCCCATCGCCCACTCACTGCCCATTCCCCCACTCACTGCCCATCGCCCACTCACTGCCCATCGCCCACTCACTGCCCATTCCCCCACTCACTGCCCATTCCCCCACTCACTGCCCATCGCCCACTCACTGCCCATCGCCCACTCACTGCCCATTCCCCCACTCACTGCCCATTCCCCCACTCACTGCCCTGTTCTCCACTCACTGCCCTGTCCCCCACTCACTGCCCTGTCCCCCACTCACTGCCCTGTCCCCCACTCACTGCCCATCCCCCACTCAATGCCCACCCCCCATTCACAGCCACTCACTCACTGTCCATTCCCCCACTCACAGCCATCCTCCACTCACAGCCCACGCCCATTCACTGTCCGTCCCCCACTCACTGCCCATTTCCCACTCACTGCCCATCCCATTTTCACTGCCAATCCCCCACTCACAGCCCATTCCCCCACTCACTGCTCATTCCCCCACTCACAGCCCATTCCCCCACTCACAGTCCATTCCCCCACTCACAGCCCATTCCCCCACTCACAGCCCATTCCCCCACTCACAGCCCATTCCCCCACTCACAGCCCATTCCCCCACTCACAGCCCATTCACCCACTCACTGCTCATTCACCCACTCACAGCCCATTCCCCCACTCACAGCCCATTCCCCACTCACTGCCCATTCCCCCACTCACTGCCCATTCCCCCACTCACTGCCCATTCCCCACACACTGCCCATTCCCCACACACTGTCTATCCCCAACTCACAGCCCATTCCCCACTCACTGTCCACCCCCCACTCACTGCCCATCCCCCACTCACAGCCCATCCTGCACTCACAGCCCATTCTCCCACTCACAGCCCATTCTCCCACTCACAGCCCATTCTCCCACTCACTGCCAATTCCCCCACTCACTGCCAATTCCCCCACTCACTGCCAATTTCCCCACTCACTGCCCATCCCCCACTCACTGCCCACCCCCCACTCACTGCCCATCCCCCGCTCACAGCCCATTCTCCCACTCACAGCCCATTCCCCCAGTCACACCCATCCCCCACTCACTGCCAATTCCCCCACTCACTGCCAATTCCCCCACTCACTGCCAATTTCCCCACTCACTGCCCATCCCCCACTCACAGCCCACTCCCCCACTCACAGCCCATTCTCCCACTCACAGCCCATTCTCCCACTCACAGCCCATTCTCCCACTCACAGCCCATTCCCCCAGTCACACCCATCCCCCACTCACTGCCCATTCCCCACTCACTGCCCATCCCCCACTCACTGCCCACCCCCCACTCACTGCCAATTCCCCCACTCACTGCCAATTCCCCCACTCACTGCCCATCCCCCACTCACTGCCCATCCCCCACTCACTGCCCATTCTCCCACTCACAGCCCATTCTCCCACTCACAGCCCATTCTCCCACTCACAGCCCATTCCCCCAGTCACACCCATCCCCCACTCACTGCCCATTCCCCACTCACTGCCCATCCCCCACTCACTGCCCACCCCCCACTCACTGCCAATTCCCCCACTCACTGCCAATTCCCCCACTCACTGCCCATTCCCCCACTCACTGCCCTGTTCTCCACTCACTGCCCTGTCCCCCACTCACTGCCCTGTCCCCCACTCACTGCCCTGTCCCCCACTCACTGCCCATCCCCCACTCAATGCCCACCCCCCATTCACAGCCACTCACTCACTGTCCATTCCCCCACTCACAGCCATCCTCCACTCACAGCCCACGCCCATTCACTGTCCGTCCCCCACTCACTGCCCATTTCCCACTCACTGCCCATCCCATTTTCACTGCCAATCCCCCACTCACAGCCCATTCCCCCACTCACTGCTCATTCCCCCACTCACAGCCCATTCCCCCACTCACAGTCCATTCCCCCACTCACAGCCCATTCCCCCACTCACAGCCCATTCCCCCACTCACAGCCCATTCCCCCACTCACAGCCCATTCCCCCACTCACAGCCCATTCACCCACTCACTGCTCATTCACCCACTCACAGCCCATTCCCCCACTCACAGCCCATTCCCCACTCACTGCCCATTCCCCCACTCACTGCCCATTCCCCCACTCACTGCCCATTCCCCACACACTGCCCATTCCCCACACACTGTCTATCCCCAACTCACAGCCCATTCCCCACTCACTGTCCACCCCCCACTCACTGCCCATCCCCCACTCACAGCCCATCCTGCACTCACAGCCCATTCTCCCACTCACAGCCCATTCTCCCACTCACAGCCCATTCTCCCACTCACTGCCAATTCCCCCACTCACAGCCCATTCCCCCACTCACTGCCAATTCCCCCACTCACTGCCAATTTCCCCACTCACTGCCCATCCCCCACTCACTGCCCACCCCCCACTCACTGCCCATCCCCCGCTCACAGCCCATTCTCCCACTCACAGCCCATTCCCCCAGTCACACCCATCCCCCACTCACTGCCAATTCCCCCACTCACTGCCAATTCCCCCACTCACTGCCAATTTCCCCACTCACTGCCCATCCCCCACTCACTGCCCACCCCCCACTCACTGCCCATCCCCCGCTCACAGCCCATTCTCCCACTCACAGCCCATTCCCCCAGTCACACCCATCCCCCACTCACTGCCAATTCCCCCACTCACTGCCAATTCCCCCACTCACTGCCAATTTCCCCACTCACTGCCCATCCCCCACTCACAGCCCACTCCCCCACTCACAGCCCATTCTCCCACTCACAGCCCATTCTCCCACTCACAGCCCATTCTCCCACTCACAGCCCATTCCCCCAGTCACACCCATCCCCCACTCACTGCCCATTCCCCACTCACTGCCCATCCCCCACTCACTGCCCACCCCCCACTCACTGCCAATTCCCCCAGTCACACCCATCCCCCACTCACTGCCCATTCCCCACTCACTGCCCATCCCCCACTCACTGCCCACCCCCCACTCACTGCCAATTCCCCCACTCACTGCCAATTCCCCCACTCACTGCCCATCCCCCACTCACTGCCCATCCCCCACTCACTGCCCATTCTCCCACTCACTGCCCACCCCCCACTCACTGCCCATTCTCCCACTCACTGCCCATCGCCCACTCACTGTCCATTCCCCCACTCACTGCCCATCGCCCACTCACTGTCCATTCCCCCACTCACTGCTCATTCCCCCACTCACAGCCCACCTTCCATTCACAGCAAGTCACTCACTCACTGTCCATTCCCCCACTCACAGCCATCCTCCACTCACAGCCCACCCCCATTCACTGTCCGTCCCCCACTCACTGCCCATTCCCCCATTTCCCACTCACTGTCCATCCCCCACTCACAGCCCATCCCCCACTCACAGCCCATCCCCACTCACAGCCCATCCCCCCACTCACTGCCCATCCCCCCACTCACTGCCCATCCCCCCACTCACTGCCCATCCCCCCACTCACTGCCCATTCCCCACTCACTGCCCATTCCCCCACTCACTGCCCATTCCCCCACTCACTGCCCATTCCCCCACTCACTGCCCACCCCCCACTCACTGCCCACCCCCCACTCACTGCCAATTCCCCCACTCACTGCCCAGTTCCCCCACTCACTGCCCATCCCCCACTCACTACCCATTCCCCCACTCACTGCCCATTCCCCCACTCACTGCCCATTCCCCCACTCACTGCCCACCTCCCATTCACAGCCAGTCACCCACTCATGGTCCATTCCCCCACTCACAGCCATCCTCCGCTCACAGCCCACTCCCATTCACTGTCCGTCCCCCACTCACTGCCCATTCCCCCCATTTCCCACTCACAGCCCATTCCTCACCCCCCACTCACTGCCCACCCCCCCCCCCATTTCCCACTTACAGCCCATTCCCCACCCCCACTCACTGCCCATTCCCCATCCTCCACCCACTGCCCATTCTCCCCATTTCCCATTCACAGCCCATTGCCCATTCCTCTCTGAGTATTGCGCATGTGTAGGGATTCACAATGCTTATATTCGAGTTTCCTACAGAGTACCATGCTGACTCACCCTGAGACTATACCAAGCTAAACCAGCTAGTACCTGCGTAGAGCTCGCCAGAGATTGGAATGTTCATGAGCTCAGGAGCCACATCAAGGAGAGCGATTGCTGCCCTGTTAGCATTGTACGTCGCGGCTACATGCAATGCTGTCTCCCCCATTATACCTGCAGAGATGGAGTGAAGAAAATTTGTGATGGGATTTAGTGAAGCTGGTAGGGGGAGCCCTGAGCAAAGAAACAGCTAAGACAAAGTACAGTGATTCATTGTATGCCTCTTGGGGAGGGTGATGAGACGCTACAGTCAGTCCTTTATGACCAACCTCATGACCAATGGCTTGGTCATAGACTTCCATTGGATTGGACCCCACTTGTGGGCAAAGTAGTTGTCATTGCCTTCTCTAAGATGGCTGACCGGAGACTCTCACACTCTTACTTCCTGTTTTCAGGAGTATTGGAAGGATTGATCAGGCTGACCCTGTGTTTATAGTCACAGTACAGACCCGCCTCCATGGCCAATGAGCCTTAGAGTGGGAGCTGGGCTGGGATTTCCTGGTCCAAACGTAAAGACGTCAGTACTAGACTGTGAGATTATGGTTATGGATTAGTACACATGGATTAGTACACATAGTGTTTCTTCCACAGTAACACTCCTGAGGTTTCAGGGCTGGTTAACCATCTCTATTTATGACAGCAGGATGGGCAGCAGTGGTGACCGGTTCAGCTCCAATACTGTGACATAAAGGGAGATGACACTTGAGAACTTCACCCTAACCCATAGCTCCACTCCAATTCTTCACAGTCCTTCTTGACTTTTGTTTCCCTTTCGGTGGATGGGTTATCAACAGACATTTAAGCCCTGAGTAAAACAAAACAAACAACAGTGTATGCTGGAAATCTGAAACAAATACAGAAAGTGCCAGAGAAACTCAGCAGGTCTGGCCGCAAATGTTGAGAGAGAAACAGAGTTCACATTTTGAGCCTGATATGGTGGCTCCATGGTTAGCACTGCTGCCTCAAAACACCAGGGATGCGGGTTCAATTCAACTCGTGGCTGACTGTTTGTAGAGTTTTGCACATTCTCCCCATATCTGTGTGGGTTTCCTCCGGTTTCCTCCCACGGTCCAAAGATGTGCAGGTCAGGTGGCTTGGCTACATTACAGTGTCCAGGGCTATACAAGCTAGGTGGGTTAGCCATGGGAAATGTGAGGTTATGGGGTGGGGGGCTGCGGTTGGGTCTGGGTGGGATCCTCTTCAGAGGGTTGGTTTGGAACTGATGGGCCGAATGGCCTGCTTCCACACTGTAGGGATTCTACGACTCTTCTTCGAAATGAACTGAACTCGTAATGTTTGCTCTGTCTCTCTCTATCACACACTACAAATGCTGCCAGACCTAATATGTGTCTCCCAACAACTTCTGCTTTCTGTTTGCATCTGCACTCTGGCTTGACGCATGCTAGCTCGTATTATGTAAGGATGCAAGAAAGTAGTTACCTTTTCTCATTAGTTTTAATTCTAAGGAACATCAGCATGGATGTGGACTGAATTGGTTACTATTGTGATCTGAGAAAGAGGAATTTCAGGACTGTAGTGGGTGCTGTACTCCACGGGAAGGTCTATATACATCTTCAAATAAACACACTGGTTGAATAATATTGAAATAAAATGTTTGCTACAATTCAAACTTTTAAGAGATAGGCTGTTGGTCACAGTAACTGGAGGGAGAGTTACAGTAAGGAAAATGTTGCTGGTATTTAAAATTGCAATATGTTGTTATGGTCAAATTCAAAAGGTTTGGGATTAGGAGGTAACAGTATAACATGAGAAACCATGAATACCCTCAACTTTACCTAGTAATCTATTCAAACAACAGAGGTTGGGTTAGGAGCTGGACTGGGGGTACTGAAGGAAGTGGCACAAGGAAAGCTCGCTGTATCTTTCATCCTACTTTCACCACTGGGTATTGTGAATAGTCTGGGAGAAGCCAGTTTCAAACTTGCTCATCAAATCTGACACATGCTTTACGTAAAAGAAACCGTACATTGCTCTCTACGCTGGGATTATCAGATGTAATACTGTCTCTAACATTTCAAATCTGTTCAAAGGACAGCAAATAATTACGCAGCTAAAGATGTTTGGGATAATCCAAAAAGTGGGTAAAAAGGTCGAGATCAGCCCTCCACATCAGAGAGGCAGGGTAGACTCTCCGAGCTGCGTAGCCTCATTCTGTAGCTATCCCAGTTTTTGCTGAGCTATATTTCTATAAACACCAGTGTTCCGAAGATGTGTTAAACAGAGCATTGATTTATAGTTTAATCAGCTGACCCTCTATGTACATCTTACGACACGGTGGCTCAGTGGTTAGCCTTACAGCACAAGGGACCCAGGTTTAATTCCCACCTCGGGCAACTGTGTGGAGTTTGCACATTCTCCCCGAGTCTGCGTGGGTTTCCTCTGGGTGCTCCGGTTTCCTCCCACAGCCCAAAGATGTGCAGGTCAGGTAAATTGGCCATGCTAAATTGCCCGTAATGTTAGGTGGATTACTCAGGGGTAAATGTAGCGGAATGGGTCTGGGTGGGTTGCCCTTCGGAGGGTCGGTGTGGACTTGTTGGGCTGAAGGGCCTGTTTCCACATTGTAAGGAATCTAATCTAATCTTTAGAATGCAAAACTCTTTTGCTAAACAGAGCATATCGCTGTGAAGGAGCTGCAATGTTGTGGGTGGGAAGCCACCTTTTATCCAACGGAGAGGTAGAGTTGACAGAGCCCCTGATAGAGACATTGGCACTCTGGAAGGATGAGCAGCTCTTTCTCATCAAGGTCATTCGGGAGTTAAATCCTGGAACAATAAACGCCTTTGGCTCTCACCATGGCAACAGGAAGCCGGGTCGGATGTAGAAACAAGGTGCTAGAAGCAGGAATAGACCATTTAACCCTCTGGAATTTGACTGCCATTTGATAAGATTATGATTACTTAGGGCTGTAATTTAAACTCCACTTCCTGTATGATCCTCATAACCCTTGACTCCTTTATCGATTGGAATTCATTCTAACTCTACCTTGGGTCAGTTCAATGGCCAACCTTGACTGCTCCCTCAGAAAGAGAACTCCACAGCCCAATAACCCTCTGGGAAGACAAAGTTCTCATCATCTCTGTCTTGAAAGAGTGAGACCTTATTCTTAAATTGTACCCCCTAATTCCAGTCTCCCCCCCCAAAAAGAGTCAGTGTTGCCCCTTCAAGTTCTTCAGGATGTTATAGATTTCAATAAGGTGTACAAATTGGTGTTTAGCAGTACAGAACTTGAGGATTGCTGAAAAAGACAAGAAGGTTTTCATCTTGCACTCATTAAGACAGCGCGGTGGCTCAGTGGTTAGTTCTGCTGCCTCATTGTGCTAGGGACCTGGGCTCAATACTAGCCTCAGACTAGTCTGTGTGGAGTTTGCACATTCTGCATGGGTTTCCTCTGGGTGGTCCACAGTCCAAAGATGTGTAGGTTATGTGAATTAGATTAGATTAGATTAGGTGCCCGTTGGTGTGGAAACAGGTCCTTTGGCCCAACAAGTCCACACCGACCGTCCAATCCTACCCTATTACTCAACATTTCCCCTAACTAAGAGAATGGGGAGAATGGGGAGTGGCACGGTGACTCAGTGGTTAGCACCTCACAGCACCAGGGTCCCAGGTTCGATTCCAACCTCAGGCGACTATCTGTGTGGAGTTTGCACATTCTCCCCGTGTCTGCGTGGGTTTCCTCTGGGTGCTCAGGTTTCCCTCCACAGTCCAAAGATGTGCAGGTCAAGTGAATTGGCCATGCTAAATTGCCCATAGTGTTAGGTTCATCATTCAGAGGGAAATGTTTCCACATTTGTAGGGATTCTATGATTCATTAGGACAATTCACAAGGACAGTGCAGCATTTAAACAACATCTTGCGACAGTCAGCTCATGTAGGCATTTCCAATGTTATGCCAAAGTTGGATCACAAATAGAAATTTGGACATAAATTGTCTGTGGAGAAGATTTTGATTTAATTTCATAGAATTCCTAAAGTGTAAGAGCAGGCCATTCACCTCACCCAGACCCAATCCCTGTAATCCTACATCTCCCACAGCGAGCCCACTCAGCCTGTACATCCCTGCACACTATGGGGCAATTCAACATGGCCAATCCATCTAATCTGCACATCGTTTGGACTGTGGGAGGAAACTGGAGTACCCAGAGGAAACCCACGCAGACACAGGGAAAATGTGCAAACTCCACACAGACAGTCACCCGAGGCTGGAGTCGAACCTGGGTGTCTGGCGCTGTGAGGCAGCAGTGCTAACCACTGAGCCACCATGCTGGCCTATTTATTACTTGTCACACATTTATTATTGTCATGTACTGAGATGCAGTGAAAAGTATGGTTTTGTGTGTTAACCAGACAATTCATACCTTACATAAGTACATCAGGGTAATGAAACAAGAGGGGGCAAGAATAAGCCCAACAATTATGGACCAGGTCAATTTAACTTAAGAGGTTGTGAAACTTTCAAAAACAATAATTTGGTCCAGGATTAATAGACACCTGGACCAATATGAGTTTGTTAAGGAAACCCAGCAAGGATTTCTTAAGGGAGATCTGTGTTTAACTAACTGACTGGAATTTCAATGTATGTGAAATCAAGCATCCAGAGATTGCCGAAAATGGTTCCAGGGATGAGAAAGGTCAGTTGTGAGGAGAGATTGGAGAACTTGGGACTGTTCTGTTTGAAGAGGAGAATGCCAAGGGGTGATTTGATCAAAGTTTTCAAAAGCATGGGGAGAAATTGTTGCCATGCGTAAAAGAATCGAAAATGAGAGTGCATATTTTTAAAATAATTTGCAAAAGAGGCAAATGCGAAGTGAGAAAAAACATTTTTCACATTGTGATTTGATAGGTGGGGGAGTATCTGTCTGGAAGTATGTCAGAGATCGGATCAAGTGAGGAATTCAAGAATATTGGAAAATTATTTAAATAGGAATCCTATCCAGGGCTACTGTGGAAAAGGCTGGAGATTGGAACCACTCGTTCAGAGAGGCAGGGCAGACAGGATGGGCCAAATGGGCCAAACCAATTCTGTGATTTAAAACAATGTTTCTCACCTGTTTCCAAAGGGTTAAATGAAGGACATTGAGCAAGTTTAAAAATATCCTGGTCTTTATTTTCTTTGGCTGCAAAATGTAGAAGTGACTCGTTGATCCTGTTAATAGAGGCAGAGTGAATATATTAATGTGTTGATCACACGCAGCGCAATGCCCCGGTGCATGACTTTCACTGTTTCTGTGCTGTCAGATTGTTGAACAGGTATTAACCAGAGTCATGTTTGGGACCAGCCATCTTAAGTTGCATTGCCAAGACCAGCCCAACACGGACTAACGATGACGTCAGTGAAGGTAAAATGGCAGCACAATATAGCACCATGGTTCCAGCGGTGAAGGGGCTCAAGGCCAGCTAATTGCTTCATGCTGGTCTCAACATCAGGGAGGAAGAGTCTGGATCCAGACCCATGGTTAAGACACTTAACTAGAAGGACTGTAATGTTGGACTTTTACATTTATTTCTTTATATTCTATATCTTTTTTTCCTGTGTTTTTAAGATGCTGCTGGATAGTGGTGACATTATACAGCACTTTTCACGGTATTTGTAACAAATACATATAACAAGCATACATGACAATAAATACATAATTGAACCCAATAAACCTGTATCTAACTCCGTGCTGTCCCTGTCCTGGGAATGTTTGATGGGGGACAGTGTAGACAGAGCTTTAAGCTGTATCTAACCCTGTGCTGTCCCTGTCCTGTAAGTGTTTTTGGAGACAGTGTAGAGGTAGCTTTACTCTCTATCTAACTCTGTGCTGTCCCTGTCCTGTGATCGTTTGATGGAGACACTATAGAGGGAGGCTTACTCTGTATCCAACCCCGTGCTGTCCCTGTCCTGGGAGTGTTTGATAGGGACAGTGTGGAGGTAGCTTTACTCTGTATCTAACCCCATGCTGTCCCTGTCCTGGGAGTGTTTGCTGGGGGAACCAGTGTAGAGGGAGATTTACTCTGTATCTAACCCCGTGCTGTCCCTGTCCTGGGAGTATTTGATGGGGACAGTGTAGAGGGAGGTTTACTCGAAAACTAACCCCGTGCTGTCCCTGTCCTGGGAGTGTTTGCTGGGGGAACAGTGTAGAGGGAGATTTACTCTGTATCCAACCCCGTGCTGTCCCTGTCCTGGGAGTATTTGATGGGGGAACCAGTGTAGAAGGTGTTTTACTCTGTATCTAACCCCGTGCTGACCCTGTCCTGGGAGTGTTTGATGGGGACAGTGTAGAGGGAGGTTTACTCGAAAACTAACCCCGTGCTGTCCCTGTCCTGGGAGTGTTTGATAGGTCAGTGTAGAGATAACTTTACTCTGTATCTAACCCCGTGCTGTCCCTGTCCTGGGAGTATTTGATGGGGGAACAGTGTAGAGGGAGATTTACCCTGTGCTGTCCCTGTCCTGGGAGTATTTGATGGGGGAACAGTGTAGAGGGAGATTTACCCTGTGCTTTCCCTGTCCTGAGAGTGTTTGAAGGGGGAACAGTGTAGAGGGAGATTTACCCTGTGCTGTCCCTGTCCTGAGAGTATTTGATGGGGGAACAGTGTAGAGGGAGATTTACCCTGTGCTGTCCCTGTCCTGAGAGTATTTGATGGGGGAACAGTGTAGAGGGAGATTTACCCTGTGCTGTCCCTGTCCTGGGAGTATTTGATAGGGGTACAATGTAGATAGGGCTTTACTCTGTATCTAAC
Source organism: Chiloscyllium plagiosum (assembly GCF_037043375.1). Lineage (NCBI taxonomy): Eukaryota > Metazoa > Chordata > Chondrichthyes > Orectolobiformes > Hemiscylliidae > Chiloscyllium > Chiloscyllium plagiosum. The sequence goes on along the minus strand of NW_028270163.1, from coordinate 6,841,097 downwards.
CCCAGGCTGTCCCTTTCCTGGGAATGTTTGTGGAACGATGTTCAGGCAGTTGTATCCTGTATAAAAATAATTCAGAAAAAATTATGCATGAACAATAATTCAGGCAGTTTCTCTAACAAACATTAAGTTTTCACAAGCGGAATGTGTGATTTTGCAGTTTCTCTGTTTCTACAAGTCAGACAGCTCAGTGCTGACACCTAGTGACAAGTAGGAAATAGTGCTCACCCCCAGCCTAATGTGTCCTGCACAAAATGAGCTGAGGCATTATAGGATGGGCATGCCTGATCGCTAGTTTTAAAGGTATGATGGTAAGATGATAAAACAACACCCAAATCTTACAGAAGCAGCGATATTCCATCCAGTTTATGCTACCAATGCTGGAACTGTAGCCTGAGTTGATCAGAGTCTGTGACAGAAAGGATGGGGTTACACTCTGAAACAAACACAATGCACATGGACGCGCCGTATCATTTCCCAGCTTTCATCTGTACATTTAACTTATTGTGCCAGGCGCAGTGAAGAAGGGGGTGGGGCGTGAGGAGATCTGACTGGCACAGAAACTTCCAGTTTCTTCCACAACGGGCAATTGTCATTCACCAGACTCAATTGTGAGGTGGGTGATAAAGGAATGCCCTGACTCTATAGTCTTCAATCAATGCCATTGTGTGTGTCGGTATGGATGGGGGCACCAGTGCTACCTGTGCTTGCTCTCTGACCTTGCCCGTCTTGCGAGAACAAGTTTCTGGCCTGCAAGGACAATGCCAGGGGCCTGACTCTATGAAATATATGAAGTTTGAAGATCTCAAACCCTCACACCAATATCAACCTGTGAATCCATTCAGTTGTCACTTCAGGGCAGCGCTATGAGACAGGATTGACACCAGACGAGAGAAAAGGCAAGAGAAGACAACGCAATATTAAAATGGTAGGTTTTTAAGGAGTATATAAAGGAGCAGAGAAGTGCCACAAGATGGAGAGATCAGGGAGGGCTCGGCCAGCTGAAGGTATGGTTTGACTTTCAGGAACGGACCCAATTCCTCAGCTCAATGAGCAGACACAGAAGGTGACACTATCACCTTGCGTTGCTCGTGTGTAAGAATAGAATTTAACCTCCAGCCTCTAAACCTTACAGAGCTCCACTCTCAGGATCAGAGAACAAACCTGATAACTCCAGGGGGGGGGGGGGGCTGCTCCCAAAGACAGATTGTTCACTCCTTACTTTCCTGTTTAACTTTGCCTCTGACAATTCATCTGAACACGCTTGGCATTCTCCTCCCCCCCGCCTTAACCGTTTCCCCTCTAGGTTTCTTCCCAGTGGGGTAGCATGGATCATGCCCCTGTTCATAGCTGACTCAGATTTGCCAGGTGATGGCCTTGGCAGCCACAGAAAGTGGCTTCATCCCGAAGAAAAGGTGACATCAGCACACTCAACCCCACGCCCTTTCGGAATACCCCTTCTGTTGCTCCTGCACCTCACTTACCTCTTCTGCTGTCTCACATGCAGTTCATAAACCTCCGGATCAAACTCCTTGTCAGACTGCTGATCTGGCACCAGTCCATGGAGCCAATTCCGGAAGGTCAACCTCCAGCCTCCCCAGAAGAGCCCTGGCATTTTGTCCCTGGACTCCAGGCACAGAGTGAGAATCAATGCTCCTAAAAACTGGGTAGGACCTTTGCCAACAATGGTCTTCCAACTGATTTGTTGCAATGAAATGTCTTAGAGAGAAACTAAATCTTGCTTTGCCAGTTGTTAGCAGACTGGAAGATGGAATCTTGTAAGTAGTTAGCTTCAGTTCAGTGCAGCCAGCCTGTGGCATGTTCTGGTCTGATAGAGACTGATAAATGTAGTGACTGGAACACTGCAGGATTTGTCACACCTTTGGGGAGGAGCCAGTAACAGTCTCACACGTATCTCTTAACCCTTTGAGTTCAGCTGCTGTCTTTCCAGTCAATGGGGAGAGAAAGGACCGCAGATACTGGAAAGTCAGAGTTGATAAAGTGTGGAGCTGGAAGAAATACAGCAGGTCAGGCAGCAGCAGAGGATCAGGAGAATCAACGTTTCTGGCAGGACCCTCCCCAGGACTTTCCAGTCAATGTAAAGTAATCATACAGCACAGGGTTAGCTATAAACTCCCTCTGCACTTTCCCCTATCAAACACTCCCAGGACAGGGACAACATGGGGTTACATACAGAGCAAAGTGCTCTCCACACTCTCCCCATAAAACATTCACAGCACAGGGTCAGCATGGAGATGGATGCAGAGTAAAGCCTCCTCTACACTGTCCCCATCTAACACTCCCAGGACAGGGACAGCATGGGGTTAGATACAGAGTGAAGCTCCTTCTGCACTTTCCCCACCAAACACTACTAGGAAAGGAACAGCATAGGGTTAGATAGAGAGTAAAGCTCCCTCTACACTTTCCCAGTAAACACTCTGAGGACAGGGACATGGAGTTAGATACAGAGTAAAGTTTCCTCTACACAGTCCCCTATCAAACACTGCAAAGTCAGGGACAGCACAGAGTTAGGTACAGAGTAAAGCTCTCTCTACACAGTCCCCTATCAAACACTCCCAGGACAGAGACAGCACGGGGTTAGGTACAGAGTAAAGCTCTCTCTACACTGTCCCCTATCAAACACTCCCAGGACAGGGTCAGCACAGAGTTAGGTACAGAGTAAAGCTCTCTCTACACTGACCCCTATCAAACACTCCCAGGACAGAGACAGCACGGGGTTAGGTACAGAGTAAAGCTTTCTCTACACTGTCCCCTATCAAACACTCCCAGGACAGAGACAGCACGGGGTTAGGTACAGAGTAAAGCTTTCTCTACACTGTCCCCTATCAAACACTCCCAGGACAGAGACAGCATGGAGTTAGGTACAGAGTAAAGCTCTCTCTGCACTGTCCCCTATCAAACACTCCCAGGACAGAGACAGCACGGGGTTAGGTACAGAGTAAAGCTCTCTCTACACTGTCCCCTATCAAACACTCCCAGGACAGAGACAGCATGGAATTAGATATAGTGTAAGGCTCCCTCTGCACTTTCCCAATCAATCACACCCAGGACAAGAAGGATAGCATAGAGTTAGATACAGAGTAAAGCTTCCTCTCCAGGCTAAATAGAGGACACATCCAGGGGAACTGCAGAGGTAATGATACTAGGGGAAGGATGTGCTGGAGACACTCAAGCTTCAATTGGACTGATCAGAGTAGAACCAAACCTGGTTACCCAACCTACTGTCCAGTGGCAGTGAGATATTGGTGGATGGTGGGTGGGCTCAAATAAGACTCCAAAGAGGATGAAACATGCAAGATAGGACAGTGTATCCTGTCCACAGTGTTCATGTTTTTAGTGGGAAGTGGGCCTCCAACATTCTTTGCCTGTCCCTACTTGCCCTTGAGATGGTAGTGGGTGAGCTGTCTTCTTTTTTTTAAACATTTTTATTGAAAATAATTTTTCTTTACAAAATTATAAAATTGCAAAAATATGAAAATGTAGCATTATAACAACAACAATAAACCAAAAGAATTCACAACTACACTCATTACACATCAATAAATAAATAAATACATAATGACCCTGTTCAGCATAACAAGACCATAGATCTCAGTTCGAGAGCATCAATTATTAAACCCACATTTGCTCGAAATTCTTCCTCTCAGGACATTAGGCTTATTAAACCAAACCACCATGGGGAGACAAAAGCCCTAATCAAAACGGCGGACAGATCTGCTTCCAACTCATTCAAAAAGGGCTGCCATTTCTTATAAAAGTTGTCTGTTTTCTGGTGCACCATGTTTGCAAGGAAGTCTAAAGGAATGTGTTCCATAATTAAATTGTGCCACCCTGACAGACCCATGGGGGTCTCAGACACCCAGCACATCAGAATGTTCTTCCTCGTGCAAAAAGTGAGGATGCTAAAAAGCTTTCTCCCATGTACATCTGAGGGAGATAAAATCGGCAAACCCTGGAGAAGAGAAACCGGGTCCATCTTGACTTTTGTCCCCAAGACCCTCTCTATTACTCCTGCCACAATGCACCAGTATGTACAGAGCCTGTGACAGGACCATAGACACTGAGTGAGGGTACCCATATTTATATTACATTTGGGGCACATTGAAGATGCATCCTGCTTAAATTTTGCAAAACGATCTGGGGCCAGATGAGCTCTATGAAGATTCTTTAACTGCAGAGCACGGGTCCTATTACATATCAATATCCTCCTCGCACTCTCACAAATGTCTTCCCAAGTTTCCGGAATGATCTCCACCCCTAACTTTCTCTCCCAGACCTCCCGTAGACGCTCACTATCACCTGAGGAATCTCCCCCCCCAACAAATGCTGGAGAGTATTCACTGAAAGAGTGCTGTTAGCCTGAAGCACACTCCTTTCCGTATCAGATCCAAAACACTCAGAGTCTCCTTTCGGATAAAATCTCTAATCTGAAAGAAACAGAAGAGGTCCCTGCGTTATTTGATCAAATGACATTAATGTTTCATCTTTAAACAGGTCACCCAAACAAGAGACTCCCCTATCCGCCCAGGGCGTAAACCTGTCCATTGCCCTGGCCGGAAACTTGGCATACCAACCATGGGAGGATGGAAAGATGTTTTAGACATATTCCCCTCCATCTGTCTCATTGCCCTCCACACTTTGATAGTGTTAATAACTATTGGATTGTGGCAATGTTCCGCAACTATCCTCATTTTGTCCAGAAACAACAGGTTAATAAGAGGACACTTTGCCTGGAAGGCCTCAATGTCCAACCATATCGATGCCGAGTCCTCACAGGCCCAATCACTCACAAGAGATAGAAGGGAGCTCAATTGATATCTTCTGACATCCAGGAGGTCCACCCCTCCCTACCCCTGGGGCAGTTGCAATTTTATAAGCTTGATAAGGGGCCACTTATGGTGACAAATAAAAGAACTAAATCAACCATTAATGTTTGTCGAGGAAAAAGCAAGGGAAGCATCTGCAGAGGGTATAATAAGCAAAGGAGGGCATTCATTTTCATAAGAGCAACTCGACCTAGCCATGATATTGGAAGGACTGCTCATCTTTGAAGGTCTCGTGAGCTGCCTTCTTGATCCACTGCAGTCCACCTGCTGTAGGTAGATCTGCAACGCTGTTAGGGAAGGAGTTCTGGGAATTTGACCCAGTGACACAGAAGGCATGGCATTCATGGCAATGTCCTGGTGATGGTGTTCCCATTCTCTGCTGCTCTTGTCCTCCCAGGTGGGAGAAGCTGCAGGTTTAGAAGGTGCTGTTGGAAGAGCTTTCGTTGAGTCACTGCAGTGCATCTTGTAGATGGTATATGCTGCTGCTACTGAGCGTTGGTGGTGGAGGAACTGAAATGCTGGAGGTGGATGTTGATTACATGGACTGTTTCGTCCTCTATGGTATCAAGCTTCTTGAGTGTAATCGGTGCCATACTTACACAGGTCAGTATTCCATCACACTCCTGCCTTGTGCCTTCAAGGTGATGGGCAGGTTCTGGGAAATCAAGAGGTGAGTTACTTGCTGCACTATTCCCTAACTCTGACCTGCTCTTGTAACCACATTTTCTGCTCAATGGTAACCTCCAGGATGTTAATGATGGCAGCTTTGGTGATGGTAAAGCCATTGAACGTTAAGGGCATTGGCTAGATTCTCTCTGGTCATTACCTGGCATGTTTTGTGACAGGAACTTTGTTCTTAGGACTGTTAAGGAAATTAAGACTACTGCACATGAACACAGACTGTTTCAATATCAGGAGTCATGATTGGTGCTGAATATTGAGCAATCTTCGGTGTACATCCCCACTTCTGATCTTGTGACGGGAGAATGGTCATTGATGAAACATTCGAAGATGGTTGGGCCTAGGACATTATCCTAAGCAACTCCTGCAGAGGTGTCCTAGGAGGGAGGAGATCGGTCTCCAGCATTTACCCATTGACATTTGTGAGATTAATTTCTGTACTGAGGCAAGACTGAAATGTAGTTTGGAGAGATTCTGACAGAGAGCAGTATTAAATTCAGGTGACCATAGTCACAAGGAATGCCACATATCATCCCCATGTCTTTCTCTCCTTCTCCCCAAGTGCCTCTCTCCATCTTTGCTTTCTTGGAGAAAGTGAGCACTGCAGATGCTGATCAGAGTTGAAAAGTGGAAAAGCACGGCAGGTCAGACAGCATCCAAGGAGCAGGAGAGTCAATGTTTTGGGCATAAGCCCTTCATCACATTCCTGATGAAGGGCTTATGGCTGAAACGTCAATTCTCCTGGTCCTCGGATGCTGCTTGGCCTGCCGTGCTTTTCCAGCACCACACTTTTTGCCTTTGCTTTCTTGCCTTGTTACCAGTGAAAATGACAGGGTTGCTGTGGTGGGATTTTAACTTCCCCTCTATTGACTGGGACTTGCTTAGTGACAGGGGCCTGGATGAGGGAGAGTTTGTTAGGTGTGTCCAGGTCAGTTTTTTGAAACCATATGTAAATAGTTCGACTCGGGAAGGGGCTATCCAAGACTTGATATTGGGGAATGAGCCCAGCCAGGTGATCGAGGTTTCAGTGGGGAATCATTTCGGGAACAGTCACCATAATTCTTTAAGTTTTAAGTTATTCATGGATAGGGATAAGGATATTTCTCGAGTGAAAATACTAAACTAGTGGAAAGCTAGCTACCCCAATATAAGGCAGGAACTGGGGAATGTAGAGTGTGTGCATCTGTTTGAGGGCAAATCCACTCCTGGCATGTGGAAAAATCCTTGAAAGACCAGTTGATTAGCGTTCAGGACCAGCATGTTCCTGTGAAAATGAAGGATAAAGGTGGCAAGATTCTGGAACCTTGGATGACAAGAGAAATTGAGAGCTCAGTCAAAAAGAAAGAGGAGGCACACATAAGGTTTCGGTGACATGGTAAGGACAGTGCAGGAGAGAGAGAGAGAGAGAGAACCTGCCCAGTTACTGCCTTTGCTGTTTGTGAATTTATGTATCGCTGGACGTCGGGGTGCATCTGGGAAAATTAACAAACAGTGAATTTCACAACTAATCTTGGAGGAACCGGTTTGGGTGAAGTTCACAACACAGAATCAGATAAGCTAATTGTTGTTTTATGTGTGTCCAATAGAAAGGCTGCAGTAGTGAGTAGAATGGGTTCTTTCTTGCTTATATGTTTGTGGAGATGTCTCTTGATTAAACTTAAGATATAAGCCAAAGCTATTAATTTAACCTGGGGCAGTGTTTTGTCGAAGAATAAGATGGTCTTATTTTCTGGGTCTGTAGATTGTGAAGAAGCAAAAATGGCCTTTAGTAGAGTGGTATGCGCTTCTTGTCAGGTGTGGGAGTTCAAAGAGAGTTTAAGGGTTACTGCGAATTATATCTGCTATAAATGCTGTTGGACGTGAATCTTATCAGATTGAGTGGATCGGTTGGAGAGACAGATAGAAGCGATGAGGAATTTACAACAGCAACAGTATGTGATGGATGGCAGCTATAGGAAGGGGGGAAAGTCTCAGATACAGTCACATAGATGGGTTAACACCAGGAAGGGTAAGATCGGTAGGCACCTAGGGCAGGAGTCTTTTGTGGCTATACCCATTTCAAACAGGTATGCTGTTTTGGAAAATGTAGGGGGTGATAGATTCTCAGGGGAACGTTGCACGAACAGCCAAGTTTCTGGCATTGAGACTGGCTGTAATGCAATGAGGGGTACGTCAGCTTCCAAGAGATCAATTGTGTTAGGGGATTCTCTAGTGAGAGGTACACACAGACATTTCTGCGGCCAGCAGCGAAAAATCAGAATGGTGTGTTGCTTCACTAGTGCCAGGGGCAAGGATGTCTCAGAGAGGGTGCAGAATGTTCTCACTGGGGAGAGGGGCCAGCAGGAGGTCAGTGTCCACATTGGAACCAACGATATAGGAAGGGAAAAGGTTGAGATTCTGAAGGGAGATTACAGAGAGTTAGGCAGAAATTTAAAAAGGAGGTCCTCAAGGGTAGTAATATCTAGATTACTCCCAGTGCTACGAGCTGGTGAGGGCAGGAATAGGACAGAGCAGATGAATGCATGGCTGAGGAGCAGGTGTATGGGAGAAGGATTCACATTTTTGGATCATTGGAATCTCTTTTGGGATAGAAGTGACCTGTACAAGAAGGACGGATTGCACCTAAATTGGAAGGGGACTAATATACTGGCAGGGAGATTTGCTCGAACTGCTTGGGAGGAATTAAACTAGTAAGGTGGGGGGGTGGGGGGGTGGGACCCAGGGAGATAGTGAGGAAAGAGATCCATCTGAGACGGGTACAGCTGAGAACAGAAGTGAGTCAAACAGTCAGGGCAGGCAGGGACAAGGTAGGACTAATAAATTAAACTGCATTTATTTCAATGCAAGGGGCCTAACAGGGAAGGCAGATGAACTCAGGGCATGGTTAGGAACACGGGGGACTGGGATATCATAGCAATTACAGAAACATGGCTTAGGGATGGGCAGGACTGGCAGTTTAATGTTCCAGGATACAAATGCTACAGGAAGGATAGAAAGGGAGGCGAAAGAGGAGGGGGAGTGGCATTTTTGATAAGGGATAGCATTTCAGCTGTGCTGAGGGAGCATATTCCCGGAAATACATCCAGGGAAGTTATTTGGGTGGAACTGAGAAATAAGACAGGGATGATCACCTTATTGGGATTGTATTATAGACACCCCCCAATAGTCAGAGGGAAATTGAGAAACAAACTTGTAAGGAGGTCTCAGCTATCTGTAAGAATAATAGGGTAGTTATGGTAGGGGATTTTAACTTTCCAAACATCGACTGGGACTGCCATAGTGTTAAAGGTTTAGATGGAGAGGAATTTCTTAAATGTGTACAAGACAATTTTCTGATTCAGTATGTGGATGTACCTACTAGAGAAGGTGCAAAACTTGACTTACTCTTGGGAAATAAGGCAGGGCAGGTGACTGAGGTGTCAGTGGGGGAGCACTTTGGGGAGGGCCACCATAATTCTATTCATTTTAAAATATTGATGGAAAAGGATAGACCAGATCTAAAAGTTGAAGTTCTAAATTGGAGAAAGGCCAATTTTGACGGTATTCGGCAAGAACTTTCAAAAGCTGATTGGAGGCAGATGTTCGCGGGTAAAGGGACGGCTGGAAAATGGGAAGCCTTCAGAAATGAGATAACAAGAATCCAGAGAAAGTATATTCCTGTCAGGGTGAAAGGGAAGGCAGGTAGGTATAGGGAATGCTGGATGACTAAAGAAATTGAGGGTTTAGTTAAGAAAAAGAAGGAAGCATATGTCAGGTATAGACTGGATAGATCGAGTGAATCCTTAGAAGAGTATAAAGAAAGTGGGAGTATACTTAAGAGGGAAATCAGGAGGGCAAAACGGGGACATGAGATAGCTTTGGCAAATAGAATTAAGGAGAATCCAAAGGGTTTTTACAAATATATTAAGGACAAAAGGGTAACTAGGGAGAGAATAGGGACCATCAAAGATCAGCAAGGCGGCCTTGTGTGGAGCCACAGAAAATGGGGGAGATACTAAATGAATATTTTGCATCAGTATTTACTATAGAAAAGAATATGAAAAATATAGATTGTAGGGAAATAGATGGTGACATCTTGCAAAATGTCCATATTACAGAAGAGGAAGTGCTGGATGTCTTGAAATGGGTAAAGGTGGATAAATCCACAGGACCTGATCAGGTGTACCCTAAAACTCTGTGGGAAGCTAGAGAAGTGATTGCTGGGCCTCTTGCTGAGATATTTGTATCATCGATAGTCACAGGTGAAGACTGGAGGTTGGTAAACGTGGTGCCACTGTTTAAGAAGGGTGGTAAAGACAAGCCAGGGAACTATAGACCAGTGAGCCTGACCTTGGTGGTGGGCAAGTTGTTGGAGGGAATCCTGAGGGACAGGATGTACATGTATTTGGAAAGGCAAGGACAGATTAAGGATAGTCAACATGGCTTTGTGTGTGGAAAATCATGTCTGACAAACTTGATTGAGGTTTTTGAAGAAGTAACAAAGAGGATTGATGAGGGCAGAGCGGGAGATGTGATCTATGTGGACTTCGGTAAGGCGTTCGACAAGCTTCCCCATGAGAGACTGATTAGCAAGGTTAGATCTCATGGAATACAGGGAGAACTAACTATTTGAATACAGAACTGGCTCAAAGGTAGAAGACAGAGGGTGGTGGTGGAGAGTTGTTTTTCAGACTGGAGGCCTATGACCAGTGGAGTGCCACAAGGATCAGTGCTGGGTCCTCTACTTTTTGTCATTTACATAAATGATTTGGATGCGAGCATAAGAAGTACAGTTAGTAAGTTTGCAGATGACACCAAAATTGGAGGTGTAGTGGACAGCACAGAGGGTTACCTCAGATTACAACAGGATCTGGACCAGATGGGCCAATGGGCTGAGAAGTGGCAGATGGAGTTTAATTCAGATAAATGCAAGGTGCTGTATTTTGGGAAAGCAAATCTTAGCAGGACTTTTTCACTTAATGGTAAGGTCCTAGGGAGTGTTGCTGAACAAAGAAACCTTGGAGTGCAGGTTCATAGCTCCTTGAAAGTGGAGTCGCAGGTAGATAGGATAGTGAAGAAGGCATTTGGTATGCTTTCTTTTATTGATCAGAGTATTGAGTACAGGAGTTGGGAGGTCATGTTGCGGCTGTACAGGACATTGGTTAGGCCACTGTTGGAATATTGCGTGCAATTCTGGTCTCCTTCCTATCAGAAAGATGTTGTGAAACTTGAAAGGGTTAAAAAAATATACAAGGATGTTGCCAGGGTTGGAGGATTTGAGCTATAGGGAGAGGCTGAACAGGCTGGGGCTGTTTTTCCCTGGAGCGTCAGAGGCTGAGGGTTGACCTTATAGAGGTTTACAAAATTATGAGGGGCATGGATAGAGTAAATAGGCAAAGTCTTTTCCCTGGGGTCGGGGAATCCAGAACTAGAGGGCATAGGTTTAGGGTGAGAGGGGAAAGATATAAAAGAGACCTACGGGGCAACTTTTTCACGCAGAGGGTGGTTCGTGTATGGAATGAGCTGCCAGAGGATGTGGTGGAGGCTGGTACAATTGCAACATTTAAGAGGCATCTGGATGGGTATATGAATAGGAAGGGTTTGGAGGGATATGGACCGGGTGCTGGCAGGTGGAACTAAATTGGATTGGGATATCTGGTGGGCATGGACGGGTTGGACCGAAGGGTCTGTTTCCATGCTGTATATCTCTCTGACTCTGTGACTCTATAACCCCAAAGGTCATAATCTCGCAATGAATAGTTAAACTGCATGCAAATTGGGATCCTGCATATCAGATTCGAAAAATAAATGTGCAGCTCAGAGACCAGCATGGGACAGGTGGAGTTTAGTTTGTAGGGCATTGGCACCAGTACTGGAGAAAGTGAGGACTGTACCAATGGGACATTCTTCACTTGAACCAGGTGACTGATGTTCTTACCAGCTACAGAACCAGAAAAGTAGAGAAGAGTTTCAAGTGAATAGTGAAGGCAAGGGATCAAATTTAAGAAAATGCGATAAATCAAAGAGTAGAGCTATAGCAAGAGACAAAGGTAGTAATGTAGGAAATGATAAAAAGACTGTGACAGTATCGAATAGAGTGCACAAATATAAAAGTCAACTCACAGCCAAGACTAGAATTTACAGAGAGAAATGAGAGCAAGGCTGAATGCAAGTATCTTTGGGCTATTCCCCAACTTTGCTCACAGTTCACTCATCACGTTTCAACGAATTGTAATTACTAGTGATAAATCTGTGCTAATCCATTCAATCCCTCATTTCTGAAAATGTTGATGGAATTCTCAACATATCTGCTTTTAATGGAATACACTTCTGAAATGTGCACCTCAGTTTTCAGTCTTTCTGTTGGGTATATCGGGGATTAAACTGACTCGTGTTTTCAGACAATTCAGTAGTTCAGAGGTCACTGCATTTAAATCGATTGATACTTGCGAAAACAGCATACTAATGTGAGTGCGAAAGATCAAAAACAAAATAACAGCTGACATCATATGGTTAACTCTCTCCTCCACATTTAAGTAAATAATTTTGAAACAAAATACCAAACATTCTGTCAGTACATCTTACTCATTCCCTTTCCTTACTATAAAAGATATAATAAATAATAACAATGATATTTTACACTAAATACATAAACAGGGAACGTAGATAATTGGCAGTTCTCAAAAACCACCATTCCCAAAAGGATTGATCCTAAATTGTGGTTGTGAATACATTTGAAATTCTGGTCACCATTTCCCGAAATTCTTCAGACATGGAGCAGATGTAGAGGACATACGATTCACAACATTCCCTCGCTTGTTTAAAAATGGTGAACACTTTACATCACAGACCAGCGAGTTTCATATCAGTAGTGAAGAAGCCATTAGAAAAATTCATCCAGGACAAAACTGAGGGTGAGACACAATACATGGAGCTACCTTGGATGGAATCTGGAGAAATGGGAAATCAGAACCTGCGTTTGAGAAAGGAAATCACAGCAAAGCTCTGAGGTGATTGCCTGGTGAGTATTTCTCCCGTGCTGACCTTTCTCCAAAGTCTGATATTAAAGACATTGATTTTTTTTTGAGTACATCATAAGGTTGGCTTTCTTATATTTAACTGACATCAATGGAGAGGAAATATGCCTGGTGAAACTCTCCCTTTTAAGTAATAAACATAGCATTATCATAGAATCAAAATACAGAAGAGGTCAAGTCTATATAGCTAAAAACATACTACTACCTAGACTAGTTTCACTGTCCCAGACATGGCCCATAGGCTTGAATGTTATGACACTAAGTGCTCATCCAAGTACTTTTTAAAGGTTGAAAGGTGATCTGCCTGAACTACTCTCCTAGGCAGTGCATTCCAAAATCACCACTACCACTCCCCTCTGGGTGAAAATGTATTTCCTCAAATCCCCTCGAAACCTCTTGCCTTCCATTTTTACTAAACTTGTTACTGACCCTTCGACTGAAGAGAACAGCTGCTTTTTATTCATCCTGCCCGTATCCATCATAATTTTATACACCTCGATCAGGTTCTCACCACCTCCGCCCCCCCCCACATTCCCAAATATTCCCTGCTCTAACGTAAACAACCCAAAATTATCCAGCTTCTCTTCACAGCTGAAATGTGCTAACCCAGACAATATCCTGGTGCATCTCCTTTCCACTGTCTCCAGTGCAATCACGTCCTTCCTATAGTGAGGTGACCAGAACTGCACACAGTACTCCAGCTGTGGCCTAAATAAACTTCTGTACAGGTCTCCAAAGATCCCTCTGAGCTTCCTAGTGTCTTGTCATTATTCAGTACTCCCTTTTTACTTCTTCCAAAGTGCACCGATTCACATTTATCAGGGTTAAATTTCCAAGGTATTTTCTTTCTTCTGATACTCTGCAGGCCCTCTCTCTCTCTCTCTCTCTCTCTCTCTATATATATATAATTCTTTGAAAAGGTGACGAAGGAGGTTGATGAGGGGAAAGCGGTAGATGTGGTATATATGGATTTTAGTAAGGCGTTTGATAAGGTTCCCCATGGTAGGCTACTGCAGAAAATACGGAGATATGGCATTGAGGGTGAGTTGGAGGTTTGGATTAGGAATTGGCTGGATGGAAGAAGACAGAGGGTAGTAGTTGATGGCAAAGTTTCTTCATGGAGTGCCGTCACTAGCGGTGTTCCGCAAGGATCTGTTTTGGGACCATTGCTGTTTGTCATTTTTATAAATGACCTGGAAGAGGGGTTAGAAGGTTGGGTGAGCAAGTTTGCGGATGATACGAAAGTCGGAGGAGTTGTTGACAGTGAGGAAGGATGTGGCAGGTTACAGCAGGATATAGAGAAGCTGCAGAGCTGGGCAGAAAGGTGGCAAATGGAATTCAATGTAGCTAAGTGTGAGGTGATTCACTTTGGGAAGAATAACAAAAAGATGGGGTACTGGGCTAATGGTCGGATACTTGGTAGTGTGGATGAGCAGAGGGATCTTGGTGTCCATGTACACAGATCTCTGAAAGTTGCCACCCAGGTAAATAGTGCGGTGAGGAAGGCATATGGCGTACTGGCTTTTATTGGTAGAGGAATTGAGTTCCGGAGTCCTGAGGTCATGATGCAGTTGTATAAGACTCTGGTGCGGCCGCATCTGGAATATTGTGTGCAGTTTTGGTCGCCATACTATAGGAAGGATGTGGAGGCACTGGAACGGGTGCAGAGGAGGTTTACCAGGATGTTGCCTGGTATGGAAGGAAGATCGTATGAGGAAAGACTGAGACACTTGGGGCTGTTTTCATTAGAGAAAAGAAGGTTTAGGGGTGACTTGATTGAGGTGTACAAGATGATTAGGGGGTTAGATAGGGTTGACAGTGTGAACCTTTTCCCACGTATGGAGTCGGGTATTACAAGGGGGCATAGCTTTAAATTAAGGGGGGGTAGATATAGGACTGAAGTTAGGGGTAGGTTCTTCACTCAGCGAGTCGTAAGTTCATGGAATGCCCTGCCAGTAGCAGTGGTGGACTCTCCCTCTTTATGGGCATTTAAGCGGGCATTGGATAGGTATATGGAGGATAGTGGGTTAGTATAGGTTAGGTGGGCTTGGATCGGCGCAACATCGAGGGCCAAAGGGCCTGTACTGCGCTGTATTCTTCTATGTTCTATGTTCTATGTTCTATATATATATATATATATACACAAGGGTGGCAGCAATTTAGAAACCTTCACCCATATCACTCGGCTACAGTTGCTTGCTCAGACAGAATAATTAGACGCTTTCTTTCTGCTGGGGTTATTTTAATTTACCAACATTATAGATTAAAATAGGCTCCAAAAAACCTACCACTTTAGATAGGGCACCAAATCTCTGAAAACATGCTCAGCCTGTAACATCATCTCTTCGCGTGGAGAAAATAAGTTTGACTGAAAAGTTTGTTTTCCTGATTAGAATGGTAGAAAGAGATAGCCTACCATGACCTTGAAAAGAGTTTTGAATTGATTTTTGTTACTCCTGTCTGCAAGGTAACACTGTACTTTGTTCATATTTTATCCAAAGGTTGTTAATGAGCCTCCAAACTTCAAACTTGACACTGTACAAAGACCAAAAAAAAAATGTTATCTAGGGACTTCCATAACTGCCAACATAAACCCAGGTACCTTGGTTTGTGACAAAACTAGAGGTTGAGGGTTGGTCTTTAGTGCCAATATAACAGTAGAAATTGAGACAAAGTCGTGCAGAGTTCCCAGTGCAAATTGAATTACCAATTTACTTCTGATCCAGGTTCCTGCAAGTCAGCTCAGGTGCAGAACACATTTCATCCACAGAAGGCAAATAGCTAGTTAATACGTTCAAAATGGCAATTAAACTTATCGCTTAGCAGATGACTGGAAATTCCCCATGAGTCTACAGGCCCCTGCAGTATTGGGAGCACCGAAGAAGCCCAGAAGCAGCCTCCTGGCAGTGGAACAGGGCTCCAATACATTTTGATCACTTTGAATCTGGATATAGATAGCCTGGAGATTTAGGCAGAGAAATGGCAGATGGAGTTTAGTCCGAACAAATGCGAGCTGATGCCTTTTGTAAGATCTATACCAGAGGGAAGTATGCAGTAAATGGGAAAACATTAATAGCATCAACGACACAGAGAGATCCAGGTGTACAGGTCCACAGTTCCCTGGAAGCGTTAACACAAGTGGATAAGGTGGTCAAATAGGCATATGGCCTGCCTTCATTGGTCAGAGCATAGAGTGTAAAAATTGGCAAGTCATCTTGCAGCTGTATAGACCTTTAGTTAGGCCACATCTGGAATATTGTGTACAGTTCTGGTCACCACAGTCTCAGAAGGGTGTTGGAGAGGGCACAGAAACAGTTTACTAAGATGTTGCCTAGTTTGAAGGGTACGTCGGCTCCGGTGTAACGCAACAGTACTGCTTTTTTGTGGTCTTTAGGTATAAGAAAATCACGCAGTAGTCACACCATTTAAATTCATGGGGCTGGTATCACGTTATAACCAAGGAAAGGAAAGTTCGCCTTCAAAGAATAACGGTTTAAATTCTTCAATCACAGTAAAGCCAATTCACATTGAAGAAATGCGCATTATGGTGGAACTGGCTGTATTAGATATGAGGAGAGGGTGGGAAAATTTAGTTCGTTTGCACTTGCATGTTGAAAGATGAGGGTGACCTAATATAAGTTTACAAAATGATGAGAGGTGTGGATTGGACAGTTAGAGTCTTTTGTCAAGATCAGAGCAGTGCTGGAAAAGCACAGCAGGTCAGGCAGCATCCGAAAAGCAGGAAAATCGACATTTTGAGCAAAAGCCCTTCATCAGGAATGAGGCAGGGAGCCTCCGGGATGGAAATAAATGGGAAGGGGGGTGGGGCTGGGGGGAAGGTAGCCAAGAGTACGATAGGTGAATGGGGGTGGGGATGGAGGTGTTAGGTCGGAGAGGAGGGTGAAGTGGATAGGTGGGAAGGGAGATTGGCAGGTGGGACCAGTCATGGGGATAGTGCTGAGCTGGAAGGTTGGAACTGGGGTGAGGTGGGGGGGAGGGGAAATGAGGAAACTGGTGAAGTCCACATTGATGCCCTGGGGTTGAAATGTTCCGAGGCAGAAGATGAGGCGTTCTTCCTCCAGGCATCGGGTGGTGAAGGAGCGGTGATGGAGGCGGCCCAGGACCTGCATGTCCTCGGCAGAAATGTTCGGCCACAGGGTGGTGTGGTTGATTGGTGCGGGTGTCCTGGAGATGTTCCCTAAAGCGCTCTGCAAGGAGGCGTCCAGTCTCCCCAATGTAGAGGAGACCGCATCAGGAGGAACGGATACAATAAATGATATTGGTGGATGTGCAGGTACAACTTTGATGGATGTGGAAGGCTCCTTTTGGGCCTTGGATAGAGGTTAGGGAGGAGGTGTGAGCGCAGGTTTTACAATTCCCGTGGTGACAGGGGAAGGTGCGAGGAGAGGAGAGTGGGTTGTTGGGGGGCGTGGACCTGACCAGGTAGTCACGGAGGGAATGGTCTTTGCAGAAAGGGGAAAGGGAATCTTTTTCCCAGGGTAGAAAAGTCAATTACTAGGAACATTGGTTGAAGGTAAAAGTGTAAAGGAGATGTGAGAGGCAATTTCTTTTACAAGAGGATGGTAAGTGCCTGGAATGTGCAGCCTGAGGAGGTAGAGGATGCAGGTACAACAGCAAATTTAACAGGCATCTTGACAGACACATGAATAGGCAGAGAATTGAGGCAAAAAGGATTTTACTTTATAAAGGCATCAAGTGTTAGCATAGGCTTGTTGGGCCAAAGGGTCTGTTCCTGTTCTGTACTGCTCTTTGTTCTTTGTAAACTTACAAACTTGTAACAGAATTCAACAGAATAAAAGCAGGAAGGATGTTCCTGATGACTAGGGAATGCAGAATCAGGATGAGGGGGAGTCACAGTTTCAGAATGTGAATAGGCCATTTAGGAGTGAGGTGAGATGACTGATCTGTACCCGTAGAGTTGGGAGCCTTGGAATTCTCGGCCACAAAATGTGGTTGAGGCCAAACCATTAAATGTTTTCAAGTAGGAGAAAGACATCGCTCTTGGGGGCTAAAGGGATCAAAGGCTACAGGAGAAAGCAGGAATGGGGGCTGAGTTGGATGGGCAGCCATGGTCATATTGAATGGCCTACTCCTGATCCTTTTTTTCTATGTTTTCTATCTTATAAACTCCCATCTCATATTCAGCCCATTGTCTCAACTTTACCATCTCATTTGACTTCTCGACCTAAGATCCCTATCACATAAAGGGGATATCTTTGATTGACACCAGTATTCACTTAATCCCCTTTCAACCCTATTCTCTTTTATTTCTTATGAACGTACAAACATATGAATTTGGAGCAGGAGCAGGCCAGTCAACCTCTCGAGTCTGCTCCACCTTTACACAGGAACATAAGAGCCAAAGTAGGCCATTCAGCCCCTCAAACTTGTTCTGCCATTCAATGAGATCGTGGCTGATCTACGACCGAACTCCATATGCCTGCTTTTGGTCCATGCCCTTTAATATCTTCAATAAACTAAAATTTATCTATCACAGACCTAAAATTCAAATCAATCATGGGTAATCTGATCACAGCCTGCTCCCAGTAGCCTTCCAGCCCCTCGATTGCTCAGAATCTATCTACTTCTGCCTTAAAAAAAGTCTTAAACTCCTTTGATGAAGGAGCAGGAGCAGGCCAGTCAACCTCTCGAGTCTGCTCCACCTTTACACAGGAACATAAGAGCCAAAGTAGGCCATCCAAAGACTCTCAAAGATTTCCTTATCCATCTTATTTTTGAACAGAGACTCCTGGCTTTATGTGTATTCCTGTCCCATTCCCGTAAGCCGATGATTAAATCCTAATTGTACAAAGCTTGGTCTTCCATTTGTCACAAACATTCTGTAGCCATCAAACTGATTGGCCATTCCCTCATCCCAATTTTAATGAATGGAAGCTTTCGTCCTTAATGGTCAACCCAATGCATTGAGTTCCCTCAAGGTCAGGGATGGAGATCTACAGCACTGAAAGAGGCCCTTCAGTCCATCTTGCCTGTGCCAGTCCAGAGTATCTGGATGTGCAACATCAAACATTGTTGGAAATCCTGCTCTGGTACAAAAAGCTATTCTCTACACCAGATCTTGGAACATAGCATGGTTAGAGCATTGAAGGGGACATTTGGCCCATCTTGCCTATACTGATCCTCTGAAGGAGCAATTCAACTTGTGGCCTTAACTCTGCCTTTTCCCTTCAAATTCTATATCAGCTGTGACAGGATTGGAACCCTTGTTCCTAGACTGTTAGCTGGGGACTGTAGGTTCTTAATGCAAAGACAGCCCCACAACACTACATTCTCTTCATCATAACATTTGTCCATTTCCTCTTCTGTTATATTACTCATTGCCTGAAATGAATGGCCTCATCCATACTGGAAGCAGAAAGGTGAGGAAATGGGGTGGCTGTTCTAGATATAGTAATCAGAGTGTTGGTCGGAGGTTTACAGGTATGATCCCCCCATGCCACTGAGTTAAGAACAAACATTGAAGCTGGTATTTGAGAAGAACAGAAATGGAGTGTTGTATAGTTGGAGCTGCTACCTTTCAGACAAGGTTTAAAGCAGAGCCATGCCAACCCCTTCATGTGCATGTAAAAGGTGAGGCGGGTTCTCCCTAGACACCTGTCCTATATTTATCTGACAAACAAAATAGTTGTTTGTGGGATCTTGCCGTGCACAGATTAACTGCTGTATTCAACATTACATCAGTGACAACATTTCAAAACGTGCTCCCATTGGCTGAGAAGAGTCACCCTGAGACCTTAAAAGGTGCTCTGCTAATGCAAGTCTTCCTTCATTGCTCCCTCTTCAGTTTAACTGAATAATGCGTCACTCTTTCAGGTGGTATGGTGGCTCAGTGGTTAACACTGCTGCTTCACAGTAACAGGGTCCCAGTCTCGATTCCACCCTCAGGTGACTGCCTGCGTGAAGCTTGCACATCCCCCCTGTGTCTGCATGGGTTTCCTCTGGATGCTGCCTCCCAAAATCCAGACATGTGCAGGTTAGGTGGACTGAACATGAGAAATTGCCCATCATGTCCTGGGCTGTGCAGGCTAGGTGGATTAGCCATGCAAAATGGAGGGTTATAGGGTGGGATGCACTTCAGAGTGTTGGTGTGGACTCTATGGACTGAACAGCCTGCTTCCACACTGTTGGGAGCCTATGCTTATCAATTGTACTTAATCCCATGATCAATTTGCTTGATTTTTTGACATGGACACACACGATAATAAGATATTGAATTGTTGTAGATTTGAGTGGAATGGATGACCTGACAAATTATTTGTCAATCTCACAGTTACAGAAGAGACTTAATTATTGACAATTATAAGGTGGTTCAATGTTTGTGAAGTCAAAGGTGTTTAGTATGGTTGATAACATTGCTGACCGAAGTCCAACTGGAAGGTGAGAATTCTTAACAGAAGTGCAGCCCACTGAGATAGCACAGGACTGTAAGGAATTTTTGAAATCTGTGCCTGACTTCACCCTAAGGATTTGATGGGTTAGTCAATCAGGATCGCTCGCAAAAGATAATGGATAATTTTAAACATAACAGGCTGAGAAAAACAATGATTGTATCTAGTCGTCCCGGGGAGAATGAATTTAATGGCCATTTTATTGTTAAGCTGTGTATTCTCCTCATTAAACACTGCAAAGTGCTCCTATCAAAAGCATGTTTTATTCTTGCCAATATCAATTATTATCATATGCTTTTATAAACTTGTAGTGATTGGAGTGTGATCCTCAACTGAGGTTGTTAACCAGGGCCAATCAGAAACCCTGGCTGACCAATATTAATGGGGGATTTACACCGCAGTTAGGTGGTAGTGTAGTGTTGGGGGGGGGATAAAATAAACGAGGTAAAAACAATGACTGCAGATGCTGGAAACCAGATTCTGGATCAGTGGTGCTGGAAGAGCACAGCAATTCAGGCAGCATCCGACGAGCAGCAAAATCGACATTTTGGGCAAAAGCCCTTCATCAGGAATAAAGGCAGTGAGCCTGAAGCGTGGAGAGATAAGCTAGAGGAGGGTGGGGGTGGGGAGAAAGTAGCATAGAGTACAATAGGTGAGTGGGGGAGGAGATGAAGGTGATAGGTCAGGGAGGAGAGGGTGGAGTGGATAGGTGGAAAAGGAGCTAGGCAGGTCGGACAAGTCCGGACAGGTCAAGGGGACAATGCGGGCTGGAAGTTTGAAACTAGGATGAGGTGGGGGAAGGGGAAATGAGGAAACTGTTGAAGTCCACATTGATGCCCTGGGGTTGAAGTGTTCCGAGGTGGAAGATGAGGCGTTTTTCCTCCAGGCGTCTGGTGGTGAGGGAGCGGCGGTGAAGGAGGCCCAGGACCTCCATGTCCTCGGCAGAGTGGGAGGGGGAGTTGAAATGTTGGGCCACGGGGCGGCGTGGTTGATTGGTGCGGGTGTCTCGGAGATGTTCCCTAAAGCGCTCTGCTAGGAGGCGCCCAGTCTCCCCAATGTAGAGGAGACCGCATCGGGAGCAACGGATACAATAAATGAAATTAGTGGATGTGCAGGTAAAACTTTGATGGATGTGGAAGGCTCCTTTAGGGCCTTGGATAGAGGTGAGGGAGGAGGTGTGGGCGCAGGTTTTACAGTTCCTGCGGTGGCAGGGGAAAGTGCCAGGATGGGAGGGTGCGTCGTAGGGGGGCGTGAACCTGACCAGGTAGTCATGGAGGGAACGGTCTTTGCGGAAGGCGGAAAGGGGTGGGGAGGGAAATATATCCCTGGTGGTGGGGTCTTTTTGGAGGTGGCGGAAATATCGGCGGATGATTTGGTTTATGCGGAGGTTGGTGGGGGGGGGGAAGGTGAGCACCAGGGGCGTTGTGTCCTTGTTACGGTTGGAGGGGTGGGGTCTGAGGGCGGAGGGGCGGGACAAAATAAACATGAGTGTCAGAGGGTCTGTTCATCCTGACATCTGGTAAAAAAAACAGGAGAAATAAAAAGAAAAAAACTAAACAGGAGATTAAACAAGAGCGCGGGGGGTTCTGCTCAGTCTGAGAGTTGGATCAGTGTGGAGTGAAGGCCTCTGCTCTTTGTCCTGTGTTAAAAGGGGAGAGGAGATTGATTCCATTGGTGTCTTCCATTGAGGAGGAGTTTTATTTTGAAGTTTCTTGTTTCTTCTTTATTGTTTATTGTGATTGCTTGTTTTCTGGCTTTTCTTTTCTTTTCTTTTTTGCTTATTTGAAGCTGTGCTCAGCTGCACAGGCAAACGAAAAAAAAATTAACAGGGGCTTTAGAATCTTCTCAGTTCAGAGACTGACTCCCAAGCTGGCTGGCTACAGCCAGTGTCCTGTGCACAAGTATACATTACGTTGTTTAGGCCACTTTTGGAATACTGCGTTTAATTCTGGTCTCCAAGTTAGAGGAAAAATGTTGTGAAACTTGAAAGGGTTCAGAAAAGATGTTCTCAGGGTTGGAGAGGCTAGAGGGAGAGGCTGAATAGGCTGGGGCTGTTTTCCCTGGAGCGTCGGAGGCTGAGGGGTGATCTTATAGAGGTTTATAAAATCATAAGGGGTATAGACATGGAAAAGTATAGCAAAAGTCTTTTCTTCAGGGTAGTGGAATCCAAAACTAGAGAGCATAGATTTAAGGTGAGAGGGGAAAGATTTAAAAGGGACCTAAGGGGCAACCTTTTTCACGCAGAGGGTGGTGCATGTGTGGAGTGAGCTGCCAAAGAAAGTGGTGGAGGCTGGTACAATTACAGCATTTAAAAGGCATCTGGATGGGTTAATGAATAGGAAGGGTTTAGAGGGATATGGACCAAGTCCTATTTATTTAGGATATCTGGTTGGCATGGATGAGTTGGACCGAAGGGTCTGTTTCCATGCTGTACATCTCTATGTCTCTGAGTAGATAAAGGCTGATGGGATACTGGCCTCTGTGCAGTTACTTCAAAACCTATGAATGTTTTTTGCTCTGGATTGCTGTTACCCCACCTTTTGGAACAGAATAGGACCGGGTATTAGTGAGCTGAGTGATCCTGACCCACTGTACAGAACTGCCAACATCCACAAAAGGTATGAGGGAATGAAGATTATCGTTTGACCTTGCTGGATTGGAACAAGGAAAGCTCAAAGATCAAATAGGTTGATGCAAGTCAACAATTGTGTAATTGTTCCACAGGAAGAAGTTAAGACATTATTGGAGTTCTTAAAAAAGGGTCTTCTCGTGACATAATACTTTGGACTGAATGTGCAAAAATTCTTTCCCTATTAGCAATCACATTTTTTATTAAAGAGGTGAAGGAAACCCTGTTAGCTGTATCGATTGAGGTTAAGGACATACATGTGGTGAGCACTGATTGGTGAGCACATACAAAGAGATGTTAAAGTAAAAGAAAAAAGAGGAAAAAATACATATATCCAGGAGATTCAGAGTCTCCACAGTAAAAAAAAGGAAAAAAATATATAAACAGGAGATTTAGAGTCTCATCAGTTTAGGGGATTGACTCTGTGCTGGCTGGGCCGCAGTCAGTGTGCTACTGCTACAGTTGGTTTCTGCTGGTTTCTTTGGGAGTACCTGACTCCTAAAATGGCTGGTTTACAAAGCCAGTTTTTTTAAAACTAGTATAAAAAAGAAAAAAACAAAAAAAAGAGGAAGTGATGCTTACTTGAAAATGAATGGATTCTGGAGTTGTATACCCATAATATTTCACTGCATGAATAAATCTATTCCAAAGTGTGACTGGTTCCATCCTCCATCTGGAGCATAACTATACTTGAAGTGTATCAAATGCTCATTAAATCACAGCAAAAGTGCTGCATACACCAGCCACTGCAAACATGGAGGGATCTGAACACATGAGAGAGGGTAACAACGAGGATTATTAGGAAGTGGCTGGGACTGGAGGCAGAGAAAAGAGAAAGACCAAGAGGAAAGAGTTTGTAAGAGTGGGTGGTTATTTTCTTAAAGAAAGTGAGGACCACAGATGCTGGAGATCAGAGTCGAAAAGTGTGCTGCTGGAAAAGCACAGCTGGTCAGGCAGCGTCCGAGGAGCAGGACAGTCAATGTTTCGGGCATAAACGTCAGATTTCCTGCTCCTCGGATGCTGCCTGACCGGCTGTGCTTTTCCAGCACCACACTTTTCGACTCTGGTTATTTTCTTCAGACTGGAATGGGCAAATTATTCAGCTTTTATAAAATTAGGAAGAGCCTCCATAGTTTGGATAGAGAAAGCTTATTTTCCTTATGAAGGAGTGGCCAATAACCATGGGACATAGATATATAATAATTGGGAGAAGGATTAGGGGGAGGTTTAGCAGAAGCCTTCTGTTCAACAGAGTCCAGGGGGCCACGTGAAAGACTTGAATTCCCAAACGCTTCCAAAGGAGCTGAGAACACATTCAGGTAGACTAGTGAAAGCCTCACTGCAGTTATCCCTATAAAATAAGTTGAGGTCAGATATTTGGAGGGAGATGTAATATAATATGTTAAGTCTAAGTGCTGATATGACACAGTGTACATCATCTCAGAAATTGGTGCAATGTCGCATGACATGGGTCTAGTGGCAAGGTGAAGCCATAAGAAGATGCTCATTAAAATTGATTTGTTCTGCTTTAAACTGTGTTGGGATCACTGATGCTCATCGTCCTCCAACACAACACTTCCTGGGTGTAGCCCAAGCTAAACCGTACATGACCCACTGGGATGGTGATCCTGACCATGGAAACATTCACATTAAATAATTTCAAGTTGAATCTTGAAGATTTAAAGTGAAGGGGCTTTGAATATTTCCTTTTGGCAACTTGGACCAGAAGATATCGGAGCAGAATTAGACCATTCAGCCCATTGAGTCTGCTCCAACCCCATTCTCCTGCCTTCTCCCCCACACTCTCCTGCAGCAATGAGTTCACCACATTCTGCCCGAAGAAGTTCCTCCTCATCTCAGTTCCAAAATGTCACTTCTTTATTCTGAAGGTGTGAACCTGGGTCCTATCTCTCCTAATAGTGGAAACATCTCCTCCATGTCTACTCTATCCAAGTCTCTCAGTATTCTTAAAGTTTCAATCAACCCCCCCCCCCCCCCCCCCCCCCGCCTCATCCTGCTCAACTCCACTGAGTCCTCAACCGCTCATCATAATTCAAATCCTTCATTGCCGGGAGAATTCTTGTAAACCTTCTCTGGACTCCGTCTAATGGCAGCAAATCCTTCCTTAGGTATGGGGTCCAAAGCTGCTCACAATAATCCAAATGCAGTCTGACCTGAGACTTATACAGCCTCAGCAGTACATCGCTGCTCTCGTATTCTAGCCCTCTTGAAATGAATTCCAATATTGCATTTGTCTTCCAACTGAACCTGCATGTTAACCTTCACAGAATCCTGAACTAAGACTCTTAAGTCCTTTTGAGCCTCAGATTTCTGAAACCTTTACCGTTTAAATTATAAAATAACTTCCACCTCTATTCTTTGTAACAAAATGGATATCTTCACACTTTCCCCATTTGCCAATTCTTTGCTCACTCTCTGAGTCTGACCAAGTCCTTCTGCTCCCTGCTTCCTCACACTACCTGTCCCTCAACCTAATTTTATGTAATCAGAAAACTTAGCAACAATGCCCACTCTCCTTTGTCCTGATCGTTAATGTATCACGTGAATAGTTGTGGTACCAACACGGACCTCTGCAGAACTCCACTGTTCGCCAGCTGCCATATTGAAAAAGACCCCTTTATCCTCACTCTCTGTCTTCTGCCAGTCAGCTAATTCTCTGTCCATGCCAGTACCTTGCCCCTAACATCTATTTAGCAGCCTCCTGTGTGGCACCTTGTCAAAGACCTTCTGGAAATCCAAATAGATCACAGCTCTTGTCTGTCTAACCTGCTCATTACTTTCCTAATGAATTTTATCAGATTTGTCAATTTGTTCCAATGTGAATTGAAATCCCACAGTGTGGGAACATGCCTGGCAGCATTTGTGGAGAGTCAAAGCAAAGTTAATGTTTTGAGTCCTACAGGTCTTCTTCAAAACTCAGACTGCTGACTCTCTCCAGTATATTCTGGTTTAACGCACAATGGAACAAGCTCCTGAAAGGAAAGAGTTCTATGTCTGTCAACTTAAGTATAGTTTTATATTTCAGATCTCCAGCATTCATAATATTTTATTATTGCACTGAGCGACTGTCCTTGGGGGAGGATTGTATTTCGGAAACAAATGGTGTTCCCTCCCTCAGCAGACACTGTAAACATGGTGTAGCTGCACAACAGCAGCAGAAATATGAGATCATCCAATGCGCTTCCCCTCCCCCGCATCCGATCCTTCCCACAGGATTTCCGCATTTCAGAGTCTCCAAGCCATTTCACGGAAGCTGCCAAGGATCCACAGCATATTGAAAATCCGTGAATCTTCAGTGGGATTGTGCTAGCATCTGGTGTCTCGTACATTAACCGGTGCGACGAGGGAATTCCATCTGTGCTGAAGAGAAAACTATGTTGATTTCTGGCGATAATAATAACTGAATCCCAGTGCTGTTGCAAACAGGGGAGACGAACTCCCTCACAGAGATCAGAAAACAGTCGAGTACACCCACCCCGGGAGCGTTGTGAAGACTTCAGTATTTGTCCAGCCGTCTCTTACTGACCACTGAAACACTTTCACTTTCTTTTATTTCACGGAATCTTGCCGCTTGCTTCCCGTCGCCATGTCTTCTTCAGCCAGAGCCAGCTCCCAGGAGAAATTTGTCTGTGCCCTCTGCCTGGATATGTTCAGTGACCCAGCCACTATACCATGTGGGCACAGTTTCTGCTTGCCATGTATTGCCAGGTACTGGGA
Organism: Chiloscyllium plagiosum; assembly: GCF_037043375.1. Classification (NCBI taxonomy): domain Eukaryota; kingdom Metazoa; phylum Chordata; class Chondrichthyes; order Orectolobiformes; family Hemiscylliidae; genus Chiloscyllium; species Chiloscyllium plagiosum. Next base: position 6,814,759 of record NW_028270163.1, on the reverse strand, counting down.
GCTGAGCTCTGACACAGGGAAGGCTAACTGCCCTCAATGTCTCCGCACCTTCACTCCCATACCCACACTGCAGAAAAACCTCACTTTATGTGAGATCCTGGAAGACCTCCAGGCCAGTGGTGAGATCTCTTCTGGCTCTCATCCAGCTGGACCGGGGGATGTCACCTGCGATATCTGCACCAAGACCAAAGTGAAAGGCAGGAAAAGTTGCTTGGACTGCCTGCTCACATACTGCGGGCCCCACTTGCAGCCTCATCACCAGGAGGCAGCTCTGAAGGACCATGTCCTTGTTGACCCCATCAAGCATCTCCACACCCAACGAGACTGTGCAGCTCATGGGGAGCCCTTGGACTGGTTCTGTCGGACCGAGGGGGAGAGTATTTGCAGGTTATGTGTTGCGGAACAGCACATAATCCATGATGTGGTGACTGTACCAGAGGAAGTGGCTCAACAACAGGTAAGGCGACCTTTCGAGATGGGAAAGAAATCATTTAGAGTGAGAGATGGCATCCAGAACGGTTTACAGCTCTATTGCGTAGAGTATTTTTTGAAAATTAGCTTTCTTGGACATGATTTCAGCAAAGCTTTTGACAAGGTCCCATTTGGGAAACTGATAAAGACAAGAAAAGCAAGGTCACTTGGCAAGATAAGTCCAAAATTGGTGAACTGAGTGGTGACCGAGAGTGGTGGTAGAAGGCTGTTGTGTGACTGGAGTCTGGTGTGCGGTGACCTACCACAGGGATCAATGCTGGCTCCCTTATTGTTTGTGATATTCATGAACGATGGAGATGAGGATGTGGGAGGAGGAATGACAAGTAAGTTTGTCAATGACACCAAAGATTGGCCAGTGGCTGACAATGACAGGTAGGTGTTCGGCTACAGCAGGATAGAAATGGATTGATCGAATGGGCAGATTACTGGCAGATGGAATGTAACCCTGAAAAGTGTGAGGTCATCTTTGGAAAAGGTGACAAGATGAGGGAGGGCTCAATGAATGACAGGGCACCCGAAAGCTTAGAGGAACAGAGGGAGTATTTTCCCAAAGATCGCTGAACACAATGAGACATATCAATTGGTTGGTTAAGAGGGCATACAGATTATATGAGCAGAGGGGTCATGTTAGAGCCGTATAGGACTTTGGGTGGGTCCCAGTTGGAGTACTGTCTGATCCCACAGAACAGGAAGAACATAATTGCACTGGAGGGGGTTGTGGAGGGAGATTTCCCAGGATAGAGCATGTCAGCGATGAAGAGAGGCTGGATAAGATTAGATTCCCTACAGTGTGGAAACACACCTTTCAGCCCAACAAGTCCACACCGACCCATTTCCCGCAGACTGAGACTATGGGGCAATTTAGCATGGCCAATTCACCTGACCTGCACATTTTTGGACTGTGGGAGGAAACCAGAGCACCCAGAGGAAACCCAAGCAGACATGGGGAGAATGTGCAAACTCCATACAGGCAGTCGCCCGAGGCTGGAATCGAACCCGGGTCTCTGGTGCTGTGAGGCAGCAGTGCTAACCACTTTTGTCAATTCTCCTGCTCCTTGGATACTGTTTGAGTTGCTGTGCTTTTCCAGCAACACACTCTCGACTCTGATCTCCAGCCTCTGCAGTCCTCATTTCCGCCTATTTGATGTATCATGACATTCGAGTCCATGGGCCGAATGGAAAGTGGGAATAATGTAAGTTTAGAGTTGTTAATTGTTGGTGCAGATTTGACGGGACAAAGAACCTCTTCTGTACTGTATAGTTATCTTATTCCTTGATATGACACATCTCTAGGGCAAATACGAGGTAAAAACAATGACTGCAGATGCTGGAAACCCGTTCCCTCCGTGACTACCTGGTCAGGTCCATGCCCCCCTACAACCCACCCTCCCATCCTGGCACCTTCCCCTGCCACCGCAGGAACTGTAAAACCTGCGCCCATACCTCCTCCCTCACCTCTATCCAAGGCCCTAAAGGAGCCTTCCACATCCATCAAAGTTTTACCTGCACATCCACCAATATCATTTAATATATCCGTTAGTCCCGATGCGGTCTCCTCTACCTTAGGGAGACTGGACGCCTCCTCACAGAGCACTTTAGGGAACATCTCCGGGACACCCGCACCAATCAATCACACCGCCCTGTGGCCCAACATTTCAACTCCCCTTCCCACTCTGCCGAGGACATGGAGGTCCTGGGCCTCCTTCACCGCCGCTCCCTCACCACCAGACGCCTGGAGGAAAAACGTCTCATCTTCTGCCTCGGAACACTTCAACCCCAGGGCATCAATGTGGACTTCAACAGTTTCCTCATTTCCCCTTCCCCCACCTCACTCTAGTTCCAAACTTCCAGCTCAGCACCATCCTCATGACTTGTCCTACCTGCCTATCTCCTTTTCCACCTATCCACTCCACACTCTCCTCCCTGACCTATCACCTTCATCCCCTCCCCCACTCACCTATTGCACTCTATGCTCCTTTCTCCCCCTCCCCACCCTCCTCTAGCTTATCTCTCCACGCTTCAGGCTCTCTGCCTTTATTCCTGATGAAGGGCTTTTGCCCGAAACATCGATTTTGCTGCTCCTCGGATGCTGCCTGAACTGCTGTGCTCTTCCAGCACTACTAATCCGGACATCTCCAGGGCAGGAGGGGCTATGTACCCAGACATTCAAATCCACAGATAAAAGGCAAGCAGATGGAGAAGCGGAACAATATGAAACGAAGTCTATAAATTGGGGCGGGGAGATGTGGGGAGAATCTCAGTTATCATTTCAAGTCCAGTAGGAAAATTTTAAGTTTGCACTGGCGCTCCCAAAATTTGAGTGAAAGGATATGGAAGTATTCTTCATTCGAGAAAATAGCGAAACAGATGATTGGGCAAAAGAGAAGTGGGCATTGCTCATATAGAGTACGTTGACAGGTATCGAAACATATGCTTCACTGTTCAGAGGAGGTTTCTCAGGATTATGATAATGTAACAAGGAAGTAAATTGGCTGAATATGAAATAATGCCTGAAACACCCCAGCAGAGGATCTGGAATGTCAGGAAGCCACCTGGGCAAACCTATGTTGAATTCAAGAAGGTTAAACAAAATAATTTTGATGATGGATATGAACATTAGAAACTGAAGCCATGTATGAAGCTCTTAGAGATCATTCTTTCAATGAAATTTAGAATTAACAGAAGTTTTTGCTGCCTTTCAACTCTTGCTATTATGGTGCAGCTGTTCAAACCTCTGGTGCGGCTGCACTTGGAGTATTGTGTCCAGTTCTGGTCACCGCATTACAGGAAGGACGTGGAAGCTTTGGAAAGGGTTCAGAGGAGATTTACTAGGATGTTGCCTGGTATGGAGGGAAGGTCTTATGAGGAAAAGCTGAGGGACTTGAGGCTGTTTTCATTAGAGAGAAGAAGTTTGAGAGGTGACTTAATTGAGACATATAAGATGACCAGAGAGTTAGATAGGGTGGGACAGTGGAGAGCCTTTTTCCTCGAATGGTGATAGATAGCATGAGGGGACTTGGCTTTAAATTGAGGGGTGATAGATATAGGACAGATATCAGAGGTAGTTCTTTACTCAGAGAGTAGTAGGGATGTGGAACAGTCTCTCTGCAACAGGAGTAGACTCGCCAAATTTAAGAGCATTTAAATGGTCATTGGATAGGCATGTGGATTAAAATGGAATAGTGCAGGGTAGATAGGCTTCAGATTGGTTTCACAAGTTGGTGCAACATCGAGGGCTGAAGGGCCAGTACTGAGCTGTAATGTTCTATGTTCTATGTTCATGAAGTCTGACCTATGCCAAGGCATGAGAGTCAGATCAAAATGTCTGATTGTGGGTCATGCACTGATGTTGTAAATTCTTCGTTAACTGCATGTGGTTTTCTTATAGGAACTGATTCTGCGTAACTCATCAACTCTGAAACAACAGCTGCAAAAGACATTGGCAGAGATCAGTGACCTGCAGGTGAATGTCGATTCAGTCAAGGTAAGCTCTTTGTGCTGTGAAGTTGTCAGTCATGACCTCAGACAGATCAAGAGCTTTAAAGCTCATCTCCCCTTGATTCTCACCATCTGTCTGCAAACAGATTGTGATCTGATTTTTTTCCCCTGTTTTGGACAGTGGAGATGTATTCTCTTTGTGAGCTCTGAGTTTGCAGGAATTGCCATAGCACTGTTAAAACCAGAAGTAGGATTTAACTCACAGACTCTTTGACATGGAGGGGATGCTTTGCGGTGCATGTAATTGTCATTCTTTTATTACACTGTAATTTGTGTGGTTTGCACTTCTTATGCACTTTATGCCGTGTATGATTGTGTAGTTTGTGCTGTCCATGTGTACCCTCGGTCCTGGAGGAACGCTGTCTCGTTTTTCCTACATCAGTTGTGTATGCTGGAAATAACAAGTAAAAGCTACTCTATCCTATATCCACGGACTGATAAAAGCTGAAAAAGGAGATGATTGTAATCAGTAACAACCTCTATGACAAAGCAACCAACAGAGGAAAAACAGTTTAACAATGGCTTTGCTTTAAAGATGGAATCCAAAAGACCAAAATTGGAAATCTGGATTTCCTTTGTTGGGGATGGTAGGATTAGCCTGAGTTGGTGACAATTTCCTCTCTTTGATAAGCCTTATGAAGGTACTTCTGAGTTGTAACTTCTGCTGAAATGCGACTTCTACTTCATTTGATGCAGGTTTGATTTGCGGAGCAGATATCCAGGTTGTGGCAGTTTGTCAAAGGCCAAAGGCTTTGTCTTTGCAGACTGGAGTTAGGGTGTTGATATTCACTGACCTCTTTACCATCTACTGCTTCAAACGTCATAAATTCAAAAAAACAGTCGGGTTTAATATTTCAGAGTCATGCGACCAAGTGCAGCTGGGTCCTCATAAAAAACCCTCAAAATAAGGATTGCATTGCAGATAGCTGGCTGTCTATGGCCCATTCTAGGGGTTAAGCTGCAAGTCATTAATATATCTCACAAAATGGATCAAACTTGCAATTGTATTGGAACAAACGTCTCTGTACATACAAATGTATGAACTAGGAACTGAAGTATGTGGTTTGGTTCATCAAGGCTGCTCCGATACGCAAAAAGAACATGGCTGACCTGTTTGTGTTTTGAATTATACATTCCCATTTATCCTCCCAATGACCTTTGCTTCACTTGTTGAACAGGAATCTATCCCCACCTTCACCATGTTCTGAGGTAGAGAATGCAGTTACATCACTCAGAGTTTTACTTGCATACTCATTAAACTATATCTCCACAAAATATTTCAATTGTCTTACTCCATCATTGCCATGCCAACAACTGCTAAGACCCTCAAATCTGGAAGTGACTCTCTGCCTCTTTATCACTTTCGCTCTCGCCCTCACAGTTCCTGCCTGCCTTGGAGTGAAATTCGATTTGAGGACACTGTTGCAAACGGCTTTAGACTGCTTCCCAGTATTAAGAGTGCTACGTAAGCACAGACTATTATTGCTGAACACCTTAGGGGAGGCAATGATGTAATGGTATTATCACTGGACTGTTAATCCAGAGAGGAGAGAGTGTGGTGCTGGAAAAGCACAGCAGGTCAGGCAGCATCCAAGGAGCAGGAGAGTCAGTGTTTCAGGCATAAGCCCTTCATCAGGAATAAGCCAGAATTTTAATCCAGAGACCCAGATAATGATCTGGAGATCTGGGTTTGAGTCGTGCCACAGCTGATGGTAGAATTTGAATTCAATATGTATCTGGAATTAAGAGTTTAATGATAACCATGTACCCCTTGCTGATTGTCAGGAAACCCCATCCAGTTCACTATGTCCTACATGTGACTCCAGACCCACAGCAGTATGGTTGACTCTTAACTGCCCTTTTGGAAATTAGTGATGCACAGTAAATGCTGGCCTAGCCAGTCGTGCCCTCATCCTGTGAATGAATAAGACACAACCTCAATAAGTTAACTGTTTAATCTTCTATATTAACCCAGTCTGCGTAGTCTGCCCTGAAGCAGAGCAATAACTGACTTCCTCTGCTGTTAACAGAATTCCTCACAGGAGGTGAGAACTGAGATCACCCAGAAATTCACAGCCATGGTCAAACTCATCGAAGAAGCCCACAAAGAAGCGATTGTGCTGATTAATAACGATGAGCAAGTGACACTGGGCCAAGCCAAGACTATGAGGGCCCAGCTGCAGCAGAGGTGTACTGAGCTCACTGCTCGTGAAGACCAACTGAGAACGCTGCTGAAGATCAATGACAACCTGATATTTCTGCAGGTAAAAACTATTTACACTCTTATAATAGAAATATTACAAATAATTTCTTATTTATAACAGCAAGGAAACGTGCACGATAACTCATATTCTTGTACTGAAGGCTGCAGTTAAGAGCTAGTTTCACTTGTGTCAGCTTCTGGCTGTGTTGTTTGTTCACTTGGGGTTTCTGTAAATTGTATTGGCTGTCCTGGGGCAGGACAGCATTATTAATAATGACCAGATTGTCATCAGGGAGATGAGAGATGGGGGATGGGAAATCTGTGATTCCATTTCCACCCTGAAGGAGCCACATTGTCATCTCCATGGAGACCAGCAACATTTTGGCTTAAAATCTAAAAACCCAACATTTACGAAAACAGCGAAGCCTTGAAGTTCCAGATTAAATGAAAACAATTTAAATCACACAAAAAAATAGCAATAGTAATAAAGGCACACTTTCTTAAGACAAATGATTTAATTTGATTTGATTTATTGTTATCACATGTACCTAATCACAGTGAAAAGTTTTGCGTTAAGTCTAGGCAGATCATCGCAAACAAGGCCATATGGATGATAGGGTATTTAGACAGAATGAGGCATACAGGAGATGTGCAAAAGCAAGATTAACATTACATGTGAAATTTGAGAGGTCCATTCAGCAGGCTAACAATGGCAGCAAAAAAGCTGTTCTTTAAACTGGTTGGTATGAGTGTTTAAGCTTATATATCATCTCTCTAATGGAAGAAACTGGAGAGATTATTGCTAAGCTGGGAGAGAGAGTGGTTTGTGTGTGGAATGAACTTCCAGAGGAAGTGGTGGCCGAGGATTCAGTTACAATGTTTAAAAGAAATTTGGATAAGTACATGAATAGGAAACATTTCGAGGGATATGGGCCAAGTGCAGGCAGTTGGGAAGAATTTGTTTGGGATTATGGTTGATATGGACGAGTTGGACTGAAGGGCCTATTCCTGTGCTGTATGATGGTGTGATTCTATAATAAAAATACATTGAACTCAGTTCCTTATAATCTTTCTTCACCCATTTTACTTCCACACCATTTGAGGTACTTCCAAATAACTGAAATCAGATACATATCAAAAATTGAAAAATTAAGCACTTGATTTGAGTTATGAGGTTTGCACATGGGGGGCAAGATTTCTTGTGCCTCTTGTTTATGTGCAAGGATGGCCTTTTAATTCTCCTCCAAATATCCTCTGATTTCAGATTCCCAATTCAATATAAATGTCTCTTGGGTCTTATATATAGCACCTCAGATCTGAGCTCCAATATTCCTTAGCTCTGGAGATTTAGAACCCAAACATTCTCCCATCACCTGGCTACAAGAAATTGTGTTAGTTAGAGATGCGCACCAAATGCTGACTTAACTAGTGATGCCCACATCTCTGACTGAATAGGTAAAAATCGCATTATCAGGAATCTTTTGAGAAGTTATATTCTTCAAAGCACAGCATCAGAAAAATTAACTGAACTCTGTTGAGGAGCCATGTTTTCTCTTTTGCAGTTTACTCATTTTCAATCTTAAAAACAAAACTGAGCGAACATATAATGGGACTTCCTCACAATACGTAATTGTTTTATGCAGATCATTTTTTCTCTATTGTTTATCTTCCAGGCAACCTGGTCACATGATCATTTCCACCTGGAAGCCAGGTGACTTCACATGCATCACTTTCATGAAAATTATACTTCCTAAAGGATCTTCAAACCAAAATAGAAGATTGGTATTTATTCTAAGCATGTGCTCCTTCATGCCCACTCACCAAGTATGTACTAACTACACAATCAATGTGCTGTGAAATAGCACTGAGAAATATTTGAAATGCTCAAGTAATTTAAAAAAAAGCAGCCATTCAAAATCTCCCCTCTTACCCTCTCATAAACCTGTCAATCAAACACAGGCATCAAAAGTCCCTTTGAAGAAATTTTAAATCCATTTCACACTTTAGAGTCATTGAGTTATCGAGATGTACAGCAGGGAAGAAGCTGTTCTTGAACCTGTTAATCTGAGTGTTTAAGCTTCTGTATCTTCTGCCTGATGGAAGAAATTGGAGAGAGTATTGCCAGGGTGGGAGGGAGAGTGGTTTGGGTGTGGAATGAACTTCCAGAGGAAGTGGTAGGTGAGTGTTGTTGGAGCTACACTCATCCAGGCATGAAAAGTCCTTTCCAATACACTCCTGACCTGTGTCTTGTAGATGGTGGAAGCACTTTGGGCAGAAGGAAGGTGAGTTACTCACTGTAGAATTTCCAGTCTTCATTCTGCCTCACACCCACAGTTTTATATAACAGGTCCAAATCAGTTTCTGGTCAACAGTAAGACCCAGGATGTTGGTAGTGGATTCATGGATTGTAATGCCATTGAATATCAAAGGCAGATAGTTGCACTGTCTCTTTTTGGACAAGATCATTGCCTGGCACCTGTGTAGTATAAATGTGACTTACACGTATCAGCCCAAGCCTAGATATTGTCCAGATCTTATTGCATTTGAACAAGGACTGTTTCAGTATCTGAGGAGTCATGAACATTATGCAATCTTCGGCAAACATCCCCCACTTCTGACCTTATGGCAGAGGGAAGGTCACTGATTTGATTTGATTCATTTATTGTCTCATGTACCTTGTTACAAAGTACAGTGAGAAGTGTTGTACAATGTCACCACTCTCCAGTGCCAACTTAGAACACAAAAAAAGAAACCAAAACGTAGAATGTAAAGGCAGAAGAATGAAGAAATAAAGCAAAAGTGTTCAACTTTACCGTCTTATTTAGCACTCCGTCATGGGCCGTGGGACTGGTGGCCAGGCATGGATCCCCTTCTCCGTGCCAACATCGTTGGAATGAAAGTTGCTACTCTTCGCCACCATCTTACCTCCACCGATGCCCGTGCCACGGTGAGTCCTCACTGGATCTCGCCAATGCAGATGCCTCCAATGCCGCTGGGGGTACCTCACTCGCCATGCGTCCACTTTGGGCCCACCTCACCGATGTCGCCGTTGCTGATGCTGCTTCATTGATGAAGCAGCTGAAGCTGGTCAGGCCTTTGGTACTGCCCTGAGCAACTCCTGCAGAAACGTTCTGGAGCGGAGATGATTCATTTCCAACAACCATAAACATCTTTGCTTGTGCTAGTTATGTTTTCAACCAAAGAAGAGATTTGCCCAGGATGCCCCTACACCCCAGTTGTACTCCCTTTCCTTCATGCTACAGACTGTCAAATTGGGGGTCAGTTAACTGGACAGTAAGTTGGCAATGAAGAGTCACACCAACAGTGCGGGTTTAATTTCTGCACCGACCAAGGGTACAGTAAAGGTGCCAGTTTCTTAACCTCACAAGAGGTGTAGTGCCCCCCAAATTAAACTCAAAACCAGTTGTCTCTCTGCCCCTAATGAGAGAGCTGCAGTATGGCCCTTGAAGATTTATTTACTCCTCTTACTTACATTCTATTGAATGATGCCTTGATGTCAAAGGTAGCCATCCTCATTTCACCTGCTCTGCTCATGTTTAAACCAATGCTGTAATGAGATCAGGAGATCGATGGCCCTGGGCAGAACCCAAACTGTGTGTCAGTGAGCAGATTATTGCTGAAAAAGTGCCATCTGATAGCAGTGTTAATGCATCACTTTACCATTGATCAAAAGTAGAATAATGGGGTGGGCGGAGAGGCTGAGTTGTATTTGTCCTGTTTCATTGTGTACAGGATTTTTCACATGGTTGGGTAGATGTTAGTGTTGTGGATGAACTGGGACAGTTTGGCTAGGGATGGAACCGGTTATGGAACGCCAATCTTCAGTACTAATGCTGGAATGTTGTCAGGACCTGTAATCTTTACAGTTCCCAAACCATTTCTTGATATCACATGGATTGAGCTGAACTTGCTGAGGACTGGAACCTGTGTTACTAGGGACGACTAGAAGAGGCTGAGATGAAACACGCACTTGGACCATCTGCCTGAAGATGGATATGTATATTTCAGTCTTATTATTTGCAATAATGTGCTGGTATCCTCCATTCTTGAGAACAGGGATATTTGCGATTTTTGATATTTTGTTCACAACTGATGTTGTAGGACACCAGTTAGACCTGATTCACTGGTTGTCGGGAAGTTTGTACATTTCCTTGCCTCGTGACATCTGCCCATTTGTTCTGCCTGCTCCTGTGATGCAGGGACTAGATGACCTCATTATGAAAGGTAGGCCGGACTCCAAGGGAGATAAATGGACCCAACCTGGCAGGGTTTGGTTACAAGGTTTTTGAAGGGGAGTGCCAGCTTTATTTCACTGTCAGCACAAAAGTCATTCAGCCATAGAGTCATACAGTCCTACAGCACCAAAACAGTTCCTTCAGTCTAACTACTCCACACCAACCATATCTGCTACTAAACCACCCCTGCTTGCATTTGGCCCATATCCCTCCAAACTCTTCCTAGTCATGTACTTATCCAAATGTCTTTTAAACATTGCAACTGTACCTACATCCAACACTTCCTCTGGGAGGTCATTCCACACACGAACCATTCTCAGAGTAAAAAGGTTGCCCCCATGTCCTTTTTAAATCTTTCTCCTTATAAAAATGCCCCTTAGTTTTGTAATCCCCCACCCTGGGGAAAAGACCTTTGCCATTCCCCTCATGATTTTATAAACCTCTATAAGGTCTCCTCTCAGCCTTGATGTTCCAGTGTAAAATGTTCCACCCTATCCAGACTTTCCTTATAACTCAAACTCTCCATTGCTGGTAACATTCGGGTAAATCTTTTCTGAACCCTCTCCAGCTGAATAATATCCTTCCTATAACAGGGTGACCAGAACTGCACACAGTGCTCCAGAAGAGGCCTCACCAATCTCCTGTACAGCCTCAATATATCATCCCAACTCCTATACTCAAAGGTCGGAACGATTATGGCAAGCATGAGAAATGCTTTCTTAAACACCCTATCGACATGTGACACAAACGTCATAGAATTATGGACCTGAACCCATGGGTCTTTCTGTCCTACAGCAATACCCACGGCCCTACCATTAATGGTATAAGTCTTGCCCTGCTTGTTTTACCAAAATGCAATGCCTCACATTGTCAGAGTAATTTTTCAATGTCTGTGCCGACTTGCATTAAGATTAAAATATTATTCAAGGGAAATATTTAATGGCTATTCTTTTATTTAACTCACGTGAATTAGAAAAACCAGCCAGTGGTATTATGTGACTCATTGGTTCTGCACATGTAGATACTGAGTTGGGGGGTCATGGGGGGATCGTGGAGGTGGGGGAGGGTGGTTTAGTGAGAGTTCGAGGGCTTAATGGCCATGAACAGGGTCTATGCCCTAGTGAACACAAATGGGCTTTCTAACCTGCTGTCCTCCATTGCCACACTGGCCTGCTTTGGGGATGAGTGCACTGTCGCCCCCTGACACCCAGAGACCAAATACTGGGCGAGCAAGAAGTCAGGAACGTGGCATTGGGAAGTGACCCAACTCACAGATCCCAATGTCCAAGGTGATAGACAAATATTTTCAAAAACCAACTGCCAGAACTGTGTGAATTTAAACACAAAGGCGATCCAGGAATAAGAAAATTTGGTGTGTTTGATCTGAATGGTTGGGTTCCTCAAGTATTTTCTGATAAATAAACCATGTGTGTTGAAATGTTCTCTAAGAGTGAAATGTCCAGAGTGGAACTTGGATATTAGTACACAGCACTTAGTTATTTCTGTTTTAGTACAATGTCTGCAATTAGAGAAACCACCAGAAAATAGAATTATAATGAGAAATGTCACATTTTTAATTCTCTTCCACTCTGAGTATGTCGTGCAGTTCATTAATGAAGTTTAGGGCCGTGTTGGCTGCAAATCCTACCTAATCAGGCTCTGTCCATGAGTCCAGGGCCACATTAGGTGCATGACTCAATGTCCTGAGGGTATTCAAGATGAACTAGCGTGGCTCAATTCCTGCAAAGAAGCAAAGAGAGAAACACAGTGCGACCAGTGTGTAAAGTTCACAAATCAAACTTCAGCCAATGGTGGGTTGTATTTTCAGAACTTTAAGTAATTCATTGTGCTTTACTCCTCAATAGGAATCCAGTTGTGTAAAAACAAGAGCCCAGCCTCTGGAGTCCCCACAATTCCAACAAACAGATGCACAGTCCACAATGGCTTGTGTCAAAGTCTCTGTCAATGATCTTGCCACATCGATTAAACAACAAGTGATCTCATTTTGCAAGCAAATCCAAGACAAGCAAAATATTGGTTAGTAATTTTAGACTTCTCAAAAGTCAGTCATGCATTTTTGCTTTGAAGTATTATTTTTCCAGCAACATGCTCTGGGTGTTGTCAATGAGTGTCCCAGCAGCAAATACACAGATTCCCTTGTGTCTCTGCTGAGTTAGGCTTGACCACCAGCATTAGGAAGATGAACTGAAGGGATTCTATGCCATATAGAATGTCACAAGTCCACAATGCGATGTTTCACATATCTAATCTCTGGGATCAACGGCAGTCTGTTATTTGATGTCAGCACGATCACACCACTAAGCCTGGATCTGTGATGTTCAGCAGCACGTGGGACAACTGCAACCTGATCGAACCCCAAACTTCCAGCCCACTAAGTTTGCGCCCTCAGTCGATGTAGGTCACATGTTTTTAGCACCTGGGGTAGCCATCTAAGACGGGTCTTTAAATTCAACCATTGACTAACGCAGGGGCCTAACACTGAATTAGGATCTAACTGTCTGGACGTTGGGCTGATTTCTACAATGGTTGCCAGGTGGGGATAAAATGGTAAGTATATTTATGTAGACTTTGAAATACATGTGGAACGCTCATGCATGTGGTCAGTTCTCCCATGGTCCTCCTTGTGGCCATGACCCTAGCCCTTGCCCCCTAATCTGAGGTTTCTGAGGGCCTGAATGACTAGTTTTGAAGATAGCCATACAGTAGGAGCATTGTGCTAGATCACTGAACTGATGCTAACTTTCTCTCTGGTTCCAGGAAGAACCTGTTCTGAGACCAAGCAGATCAGGCCGGGTGAGTATTTCCATCTGGGAGTCAACTCAACTATTGGAGCACTCTGTTTGTGGATATATCGCTCCCTTTATCTGTCATTATTAAGATGCTAAAAAAACAAACCAAACAATGTGACTTATTGAAAGAATTGTGAAAATGTAGTTTACATCTTCATTCATTTTGTTCACCATTTGTTTTGTACAGCTAATCCAAAGAAAGTCATGATCAAGAAAGGTTTGCAATGTTGTAAGTATTCAGACAGTGCACTGTTTACCCAATGCTGATTCACGGCTCTATTTATAATGTGTTAATGAGGGATTTCTATTTGTTGATTTCATCAGGGCCAGGGAGCCCCAGCATGAATTTCCCTCAATATCTTCCCTTCTTGTCACACACACATAGACACACACACAGACTCACACATAGACATACACATAGACACACACATAGACACACACACAGACTCACACATAGACATACACATAGACACACACACAGACACACACACAGACACACACATAGACACACACACAGACTCACACATAGACATACACATAGACACACACACAGACACACACACAGACTCACACATAGACATACACATAGACACACACATAGACACACACACAGACACACACATAGACACACACATAGACACACACACAGACTCACACATAGACATACACATAGACACACACACAGACACACACATAGACATACACATAGACACACACACAGACTCACACATAGACATACACATAGACACACACATAGACACAGACACACATATAGACACACACACAGACTCACACATAGACATACACATAGACACACACACAGACACACACATAGACTCACACATAGACACACACACAGACTCACACATAGACATACACATAGACACACACATAGACACACACACAGACACACACATAGACACACACACAGACTCACACATAGACTCACACATAGACACACACATAGACACACACACAGACACACACATAGACACACACACAGACTCACACATAGACATACACATAGACACACACACAGACACACACATAGACACACACACAGACTCACATATAGACACACACATAGACACACACACAGGCACACACATAGACACACATGCAGACACACATACAGACTCAAACATAGACACACATGCAGACACACACAGACTCACACATAGACACACATGCAGACACACATAGACACACACGCAGACACACACATAGACACACACACAGACTCACTCATAGACATACACATAGACACACACAGACACACACATAGATACACACACAGACTCACATATAGACACACATGCAGACACACACACAGACTTAAACATAGACACACATGCAGACACACACACAGACTCACACATAGACCCACATGCAGACACACATAGACACACACACAGACTCACACACATAGACACACACGCAAACTCACACATAGACACATACATAGAAACACACGCAGACTCACACGCAGACTCACACGCAGACTCACACATAGACACACATGCAGACACACAGACTCACACATAGACAGAAACATAGACACATATATAGACACACGCAGGCACACACATAGACACACACACAGACTCACACATAGACACACACGCAGACACACACATAGACACACACGCAGACTCACACATAGACACACACACATCGACATACACGCAGACTCCTGCACAGACACACATAGACACATACATAGACGCACACGCAAACTCACACATAGACAGATACATAGACACACACGCACACGCACACATAGACACATACATAGACACACACGCAGGCACACACACAGAGTCCCACATAGACACACACACAGACTCACACATAGACACACACATAGACACACACACAGACTCACACACAGACACACACGTAGACACACACATAGACACACACATAGACACACACACAGACTCACACACAGACACACACGTAGACACACACATAGACACACACGCAGACTCACATACAGACTCACACGTAGACACACACACACAGACTCACACATAGAAACACACATAGACACACACGCAGACACACACATAGACACACACACAGACTCACACATAGACACACACGCAGACACACACAGAGACACACACATAGACACACACATAGACACACACACAGACTCACACATAGACACACGCAGACACACGCATAGACACACACATGGATACACACAGACACACACGCAGACACACACAGACTCACACATAGACACACACGCAGACACACACATAGACACACACACACAGAGACACACATAGATACACACGCAGATACACAGACACACACGCAGACACACACACAGACTCACACATAGACACACACGCAAATGCACACATAGACACACACAGACTCACACATAGACACACATGCAGATACACACAGAGACACACACAGAGACACACACATAGACACACACATAGACACACACACAGACTCACACATAGACACACATGCAGACACACACATAGACACACACACAGACTCACACATAGACACACACGCAGACACACACATAGACACACACAGGCACACACATAGACACACACACAGACACACACGCAGACACACGCATACGCACACGCAGACACACGCATACGCACACAGACTCACACATAGACACACACAGACACACACATAGACACACACGCAGACACACGCATACACACACAGACTCACACATAGACACACAGACACACACATAGACACACACGCAGACTCACACATAGACACACACATAGACACACACACAGACTCACACATAGACACACACGCAGACACACACATAGACATACACACAGACTCACACATAGACACACACACAGACACACACATAGACACCATGCCGACTCACACATAGACATACACATAGACACACACACAGACTCACACATAGACACACACATAGACACACACATAGACTCACACATAGACACACACGCAGACACACACATAGACATACACACAGACTCACACATAGACACACACGTAGACACACACATAGACACACACGCAGACTCACACATAGAACACACATAGACACACACACAGACTCACACATAGACACACACGCAGACTCACACATAGACACACACACACAGACACACACATAGACATACACACAGACTCACACATAGACACACACACAGACTCACACATAGACACACATGCAGACACACACAGACACATACATAGACACACACATAAACACACACGCAGACACACACATAGACACACACATAGACTCACACATAGACACATACATAGACACACACATGGGCACACACGCAAACTCATACATAGACACACACATAGACACACAAGCAGACTCACACATAGACACACACATAGATACACACATAGACACACACGCAGACACACACAGACTCACACATAGACACAGACGCAGATACACACATAGACACACACATAGACACACACACAGACTCACACATAGACATACACATAGACACACACGCAGACACACACATAGACACACAAACAGACTCACACAGACACACACGCAGACTCACACATAGATACAGACATAGACTCACACATAGACACACACGCAGACTCACACATAGACACAGACACACACACAAAGACAGACACGCAGACTCACATATAGACACACAGAAACACACACAGACATACAAACATGCACACACACACAAAAACACACACACAGACGAACATATACACAGATGGAAACACACTCAAACACATATATACATACACAAACATATATACACCGACAGACACACACACACACAGACATACATATATACACACAGACTGACACACACACACACACACACCCAGACACACACACCCAGACATACATATATGCACACAGACAGACACACACACAGACATACATGTATACACACAGACTGACACACACAGACAGACACACAGACATACATATATACACATAAAGAGGCAGATACACATGGAGACAGACAGACACACAGAAGCATACATATGTACACACAAACAGACGCACACAGACACACACCCACTCATAGAAATTCACTCAGATGCCAGTGTGTGAACTGTACCTCTGCTGCTGACTATACTTGCTGCAGGGAGACAGTATTTTCACTTTTGACCATCAGGTGTTGGCCAGAGATTATAAAAGCAAACATGGCCCGGAGGCCAGAGGGCCTAAAGCTGGCTGAAAGTGCAGGTTTGACGGAGTGCCTTAACGGTAGAGAGGTGGAGAGGTTTAGGGAGGAAATTCCAGAATGGGGGAATGTAAATATAAACCAGTTCAAACAGATACAAATGGAACTTACATCTTCATTCATGTTGTCCTTTGTTTACCTTGTACAGACAATCTAAAGACAGGCATGACCAAGGAAGATTTTCTACGTTGTGAGTATTCTGATAGTACAGTATTTTGTCCGGAATTGATTACTATCTGTATGTGGGATTTTCCACATTGACAGGACATTCTCTGGAAGCATGTTGGAGAGGGACCTGCACTTGCTGACTTTGTCGGGTCAGGGGGTCACTGAGAGTCAGGGAGACACTGAGGATCATGAAGAGGCTGAGGGTCAGGGAGACACTGAGGGTCATGGAGAGGCTGAGGGTCAGGGAGAGGCTGAGGGTCAGGGGGTCACTGAGGGTCAGGGGGTCACTGTGGGTCAGGGAGACACTGAGGGGCAGAGAGAGGCTGAGGGTCAGGGAGAGGCTGAGGGTCTGGGCGATGTTGAGGGTCAGGGTGCAACCCATTTGGCTAAACAACTATCGTGAGGCAATGGAGGAGATGAAGTGGTCAACGTCATGTCAAATACATAGTGGGGTTACGATGGACGAGAAAGAATACCTTACCTTTCTCACAATCCCACAAGCAGGCCTTTAGGCACTTTGATAGGAATTATCTTGGCTTGGGTGGAAATCTGGAAAAGCACAGCAGGTCAGGCAACATCCAAGGAGCAGGAAAATGACCTGCCGTGCTTATCCAGAACCACTAGACACTGATTTCCAGCATCTGCAGTCCTCATTTTTGCCTTGGGTAGAAATCTGTTAGGAGAGCTCAAACCTGGATGTCATTGGAAGGAATGATCATGGATTTGGGAGGTGGCAAAGGGAAGGGATGTTTGGAGACAGTGATATTAATTTGCAAAGGCATTGGGGCCAGGGGTCGGAGTGGTAACAAGAGGGGTGAGTGGTACAGATTTGAAGGAGAGGAGAACCTTATCTGAAAAGTGAATGGTTTGCACTGTCACATGGGACGTTAGGTGGTCTAACGTGAACTGGAAATGAGAGCCTGAAGTAATGAGCCTTGCAACAGTGCACATGTGCCACTGTGATTACAGCGAGGTGTGATTAATGAAGATTCACTCACCCACTCTCTTACTTCGGTCTGCACAGTAGTCCTCCCAGACAGTAGATGTTCACGTTTTGGAATTGAGGACATAGATGGGGGCCATACCAAGGGAAAGACAAGAATTGGGAAGGAATTCACTAAAACACTAAAACACGAGGAACACACTAACTCATGAGCACAACTCATATCACCTCAGCGTGGGTCTATGAGATGAATTGTATTCTTCCAGTGCTCAAATCCAAAGTGCAAAGTGCCCATCCACCTGGATCTTTATTCATTCATTCATGGGACGAGGGCATCACTGGCTATGTCAGCATTTATTGCCCATCCCTAATTGCCCAGAGGGCAGTTAAGAGTCAATCACATTGCTGTGGGTCTGGAGTCACATGTATTCCAGACCAGGTAAGGCTGGCAGTTTCTTCCCTCGAAGGACATTTGTGTACCAGATAGGTTTTTCTGACAATTGGCACTGTCATCATTAGATCTGTAATTCCAGATTCTTTTTGAATTCAAATTCTACCATCTGTTGTGGCTGGATTCGAACCCAGGCCCCCAAAATATTACCTGGGTCTCTGGATTAACAGTCCAGTGGAAGTACCACTGGGCTGTTACTTCCCCAGCACCTCTCAGTCCAAGTATTTCAGTATTGTTACAAAAGAATCAAACACACATCTAAGTTCTATCTGGACTAATAAGTCAAAGTTCTTCACATGCTGTGAGTTTCTGTGCTCCCTGTAAGTCTTTATTCATTCTGTTTTATTCCATTTACTTTTCCAGCCACTCCAAGCATCATGGAAGCCCCCCAGTCAGGGCGCAGAATGGAATTGTTAAGGTGTGAGTATTCCTGATGAGTGCTGTGTGACATTCAATGATGGTCAGATAGACCTTCCCAATTGGCCAGGGGAGCAGGACTTCCACCAACTCAACTCAGTCCATACTGACAAAAAAGAGGGCGGCACACTTAGACTGAAGGAATTGTCTCACAGAGAGTCGTACAGCATGGACCCTTCGGTCCAACCAGTCCATGCCAAACATAACCCCGAGCTAAATTAGCCCCAGCTGCCTGCCTTTGGCTCATATCCCTCCATATGTCTCTTATTTGTGTACTTATCCACATTGTAACTGTATCTGCATCCAACACTTCCTCAGGAAGTTCATGCCACACACAAACTACTTGCTGTGTAAAAGATTTTGATACCTGTGTCTTTTTAAAATCTTTCTCCTCTCACCTTAAAAATATACTCCCTAGTCTTGAAATTCCCCATCCTAGGGAAAGGACACTTACCATTAACCCTGTCTATACCCCTCATGATTTTATAAACCTCTTTAAGGTCACCTCCTACCCTCCAGTGCAAAAAAGGTCCCAGCCTATCCAGTCTCTCCTTATAAGTCAAACCCTCCAGTCCCAGAGGCATCCTGGTAAATCTCTTCTGAACCCTCTCCAGTTTGATTATATCATTCCTAGAAAAGGTGACCGGAACTGCACATGATACTCCAGAAGAGGCCTCATCAAGGTCCTATACAACCTCAGCATAATGTTCCAACTCCTCTACTCAAAGAACTAAGCAAGGAAGGCAAGCATGCTTTTTGTTCACCCTGCCAATAGATGATGGAAGGCTCAAAGAATTATGTACATGAACCCCTAGGACCCCCTGTTCCACAACACCATCCATGGCCCTCCCAGTGTGACCAGGGAGTCGTGCATCGGGGTAAGAGTTTGTCTGCGTAATTTTAGTTTCAGTTACAATAAATAATCCAGGTAATTGCTGTATATTGCTTGCATTCCTGTGACTCCTGTATCAGTCACATAGTAAAGGAGCAAATCATATAAAATGGTGGCAGCAAAGGACAGATTTTGAAGAAGGTTGGAGTTATTTGGACCATAGAGTATGGCAAAGGGGCAATGGGTCACCTTGCTCGACTAGCTGAAGATATATCAACAGTGTACTGATAGACTACCACAAAACAGAAACCTCAGGAGGTTTCAAAGTTGTGTGAAAATATTAACCCCAAGGCAACGGGATTGGGAGGGTAAGGAGAGGGATAACAGCCATAAGATCCACTCTGGCAGCAGGTCAGAAATCAGAAACAGCAGCATCTCAATGTCTCTGTTGATGGATTCCCTCTCACTGAATCACTTTGTGGATTGAGTGTGTTCCGAAAACACCAGAATGATTCTTCAGCCACATCAGGGAAGTGACCCTTGGGTTAAACTCACCTGCAGTAAGAGAGCAGCACTATGGGATGGTGGTGGCTTTCCCTTTTACTTCTGTAGGAAATCACAGTCATCGGTTTACACTTGGCAAGCTCCCAAAAGTGGCAATGTAATAATGGATGAGTTTGTGATGTTGTTTGGGGGGGTATAAATTTCAGACAGGAATCTAGGGAGAGCTGCCCTGCTTCTCCTCAGTGGAGGGGCCTTGTACATCTGCCTAAGAGGATGGGAAAGGCCTCAGTTTCAAGTTTCACCTTTGACAGTGCAGTAACCTTCCCATAGCCAACTGGGCTATCAACCAGGTGCCGTGAAAAAGGCATTGATAAGCTCTCTGAATCCTAGCAATATTTCCTGCACAGTTACCAGGGAATATAATCATAGTGTCTGTACAGTGTAGAAGCAGGTCATACCAAAGAGCATCTCTTGCAGAGTCACCCCTTACCCTGTCTCTTTAATCCTGCACATCTTTGGATTGTGGGAGGAAACCGGAGCACCCGCAGGAAACCCAGGCAGACATGGGGAGAATGTGCAAAATCCACACAGACAGTTGCCCGAGGGTGGGATCGAACCCAGGTCCCTGAAACTGTGAGGCAGCATTGCTAGCCACTGAGCCACCGTGCCACCCGTGGTGCATTGTGTAACGTATCCGTTATTGCGTTGCCATGTGTGGGAGCTTGCCAAGTGTAAACTGACTACTGCAATTTCCCACAGGAGTGAAAGATAAAGTCACTATACATAGCTGACAGGGAATCCTCTTTGACTTTTTCTCCATCTCTGAAGTAAATTTCCAGTCAAGGCTTCTCTTTGGAGTGTGATTTACATCCAGTTGGAATTATCTGGGAATTGCCACTATGTCACCCATTTCCAGTGTCTTGTTTGGAATATTTTGACAAAAGGATCTCACTCTTCCGTTCTCTCCATAGATGCTGAAAGTCTCCGATTTGATGTGCGTTCTGCACATTGTTTACTTAACTTCCACAATAGTTATCAGACTGTGTCAAGTTTAATTGAACTGAAATACCCTGATGATCCTTTGAGATTTAATGTCCAACCACAAATCCTGTGTGAGAATCGTTGGTTCAACCTCAAGCGCTACTATTGTGAAGTGGAGGTGTACAAACCTCAGACGACTAACCATATCTGTATCGGCATCACATCTCCCTGCATCCAAAGAAAAGGGGCCGACACCTCCTGTATCCTTGGTAGATATAACCAGTCGTGGTGTTTAGATTTGTTTCTAACACCACGTAACACCTTCTTGGTTTTTGGTAATGGAGTAGAGTCTGAAGTACCGCGCGTAGCATACAACAGAATCGGAATGTCCCTGGAAGCCAATACCTTGTCATTTTATGGTGTGACAGATACAATGAATCTAATCCACAAATTCTCAAATGTTTATGTTAAGGAAGCCCATCCTGCTTTTCGAATTGAGAATGGGACGGCGCTGAGTCTTTGTCAACCTCAATGAGGACTTGCCAATCATGTGTGTTGGGAGTCTCATGTTGAACATCTTTAGACAGAGATATGATTCCTTGTCCAGTGGTTGAGACCATCTGGGGGGTTGAAGAATGTTTGGATTCTGCACCTGTTGTTAGTTTTTCATTTTGAAGCTGGGAACGCTGGGGCAATGAATATCGCTTCTTGTCAACCATTAAAGAGCAGAATGGGTCATGGGGCTTATAGGAAGGCAGCTCACCATCGCCCTCTCTGTGGAAGTGAGAGATCAGTCAAAAAAATTGCTGTCCCTCCCAGTGACACTCAACATTCCCCACAATAAAAAGCTTGGAAAAATCAGCTCTATCATCAACAGTTGTGGAATACTCTCAACTTCTCCAATGTTTTTCTCCTCCTGTAAGACCCAAGTTCTATTTCCATCTCTTTGCTCACTTTGGATTTACAGGCCATTGTTTGGTTGGGTCTCTATTTCCTTATGGGTAGTTTTGGTGACTATGATGCAGCTGACAGGGTGCCCTTCCTCCCAGCTTTAGTTCATTTTTTGTCATTCAACTGGTTGTATTCATTGTAGCCTATCAATATTCAACTTGCATCCTTTCACTTTAATATCTTAGACTTTCGTGGTTTAATGATCATTTTCAAAAGTACACTACTGACCTAAGATGACTGTTGTGATCATCAGACTAGGCCTGGCAACCGTCAAGGAATATACAAAGTTTCCGAATTACCATTTTCTTCAAGAAGGCAAAAACAATGACTGCAGATGCTGGAAACCAGATTCTGGATTAGTGGTGCTGGAAGAGCACAGCAGGTCAGGCAGCATCCAAGGACCAGCGAAATCGACGTTTCGGGCAAAAGCCCTTCATCAGGAATAAAGGCAGTGAGCCTGAAGCGTGGAGAGATAAGCTAGAGGAGGGTGGGGGTGGGGAGAAAGTAGCATAGAGTACAATAGGTGAGTGGGGGAGGGGATGAAGGTGATAGGTCAGAGGTAGGGTGGAGTGGATAGGTGGAAAAGAAGATAGGCAGGTAGGACAAGTCATGGGGACAGTGCTGAGCTGTAAGTTTGGAACTGGGGTGAGATGGGGGAAGCAGAAATGAGGAAACTGTTGAAGTCCACATTGATGCTCTGGGGTTGAAGTGTTCCAAGGCGGAAGATGAGGCGTTCTTCCTCCAGGCGTCTGGTGGTGAGGGAGCGGCGGTGAAGGAGGCCCAGGACCTCCATGTCCTCGGCAGAGTGGGAGGGGGAGTTGAAATGTTGGGCCACGGGGCGGTGTGGTTGATTGGTGCGGGTCCCGGAGATGTTCCCTAAAGCGCTCTGCTAGGAGGCGTCCAGTCTCCCCAATGTAGAGGAGACCGCATCAGCAGCAACGGATACAATAAATGATATTGGTGAACGTGCAGGTAAAACTTTGGATGTGGAAGGCTCCTTTAGGGCCTTGGATGGAGGTGAGGGAGGAGGTGTGGGCGCAGGTTTTGCAATTCCTGCAGTGGCGATTTTGCTGCTCCTCGGATGCTGCCTGAACAGCTGTGCTCTTCCAGCACCACTAATCCAAAATCCATTTTCTTCAAGAAGCCCCAGGTGGCCTCCAGAAACTTGCATCTCTTATTTTACCCCCACTCACAAGACACCTGGCTCACAATGAGAAATAAAACGTTGCATCCAACTTGGAAATGAAACAGTGACACGGACCCCAGTGCCCACAAAGGGCAGGTACATCAACAGCAATCTTCAAGCAA
This sequence comes from Chiloscyllium plagiosum, assembly GCF_037043375.1. Classification (NCBI taxonomy): domain Eukaryota; kingdom Metazoa; phylum Chordata; class Chondrichthyes; order Orectolobiformes; family Hemiscylliidae; genus Chiloscyllium; species Chiloscyllium plagiosum. The sequence continues at coordinate 6,790,719 of NW_028270163.1, read as the reverse complement.
AAGGAGAGAGAACACAGCCTGGACTGAGAGCAGCAACGATACTGAAAGCTCTTCTCTCTTCCTCAATTTAAACAATGGTGAAAGTGCAACTTTGATAAATCACTGCTCTTTAGGAACTCAGGATCTGGAAATAGTGCCATTGCTAAACACTAGTTAAACAAATTCACCCAACTGTTTACCTTCCTGTGTGTATTCGACCCCCTCCCACCCCGTCTCTACCCCCACTCTCCTCAGTGAGCTTCTTACCTGCATTAGTGAGTATGGTTGAGCTGTATTTTATTAATTTTGGGGATGGTAGCTGATAAAACTTAATTCTCTTTCACGCAAGAAAATCTTTGATTTGGCTCGTCTTTCAATTTTGACCTGCTTAACAAAATTCAATTCCAGTGCAAGAGCTATGTGCTGAGCAATAAAACTAAAAGTGGTAAGAGACAGTTAACCAAGAAAATAGAAGATGGCTGTGATCCCACCGCCAGCACCAACCCTCCTACCCGCATCAAAGATCTGGTGGTAACAAACGTCTGTTGGTTTCATAGTTTATGAAGGTGAAAAAATTGCCCCATTTATAAAAAACACAGGAAGAGAGGACACATCTTTGGATGCAATATAAATGGAGAAAGTGGGGACTGCAGATGCTGGAGATCAGAGCTGAAAATGTGTTGCTGGAAAAGCGCAGCAGGTCAGGCAGCATCCAAGGAGCAGGAGAATCGACGTTTCAGGCATGAGCCTGCGCTTTTCCAGCAACACATTTTCAGCTCTGATCGCCAGCATCTGCAGTCCTCACTTTCTCCTGAAAGGGGTCCTAGCCTATCCAGCCTCACCTTATAACTCAAAGCCTCTTTAGATCATAGAATCCCTACAACGTGGAAACAGGCCATTCAGCCCAACAAGTCCACACCGACCCTCTAAAGCATAAGCCACCCAGAACCATTCCCCTACTATCCTATATTTACCCCTGACTAATGCACCTAGCCTACACATTCCTATACACTGTGGGCAATTTCGCATGGCTAATTCACCTAACCTGCACATCTTTGGACTGTGGGAAGAAACCAGAGCACCCGGAGGAAACCCCAGACAGACTCAGGGAGAATGTGCAGACTCCACACAGACAGTCGCCCGAGATGGGAATCAAACCCAGGTCCCTGGTGCTGTGAGGCAGTAGTACTAACCACTGAGCCACCGTGCCACCCATGTGAGAATCATACCCCTAGACCAATGAGCCACACACTCTTTACCTGGCAATATCCTGGTAAATCTTTTCTGAACCCTCTCCTTTCTATAACAGGGTGACCTGAACTGCACACAATATTCCCAGATAGCCTTTACCAACATCCTGTGTCACCTCAGCATGTCGTCGCAACACCTAACCTCATAAGGAAAAGTCTTCAAAGTGAATAGTCGGGGTTTATTAAAGCACATAATCAGATATATATTCTACATGACATTCAGGAAACCTATAGCTGACCTATCTATCTCTGTTCAAAAGAATGCAGCAGTGACACAGAATTATCATCGACATTTCAGTTTCCTGCCTTACAGAGGCAGCTCATAGCAACAGGAGCAATATTGACTCAAATTTTCTAACTGCATCTCGTGAGGGAACCTGGAGAATGGAGGGGAGATAGGGATCATCTGATATTGCTATTTGTTACCAAATGAGCAGAATATTTTGAATGCCTTATTCTCGTTTTTTTCTGGAAAAAGCTTATTGTTAGGTTGCAAATCTCTCCCTGGGATGTCCGTAATCTCTACACTTGAGATGTGTCCCAAAGAATACCTCAAAATTCAAAACATTATCCCGTAGAGAAACAATTCAAAATGACTCAAATAATGAACACAAAGTAGATTTCCATAGAAATACTGTGTGCTAACCAATGTTATATCAATAGCAGACACCAAATATCATGCCCATTTATATTGCATGCTGAAAATGTGTTGCTGGAAAAGCGCAGCAGGTCAGGCAGCATCCAAGGAGCAGGAGAATCGACGTTTCAGGTATGAGCCCTTCTTCAGGAATGAGGAAAGTGTGCCAAGCGGGCTGAGATAAAAGGTAGGGAGGAGGGACTTGGTGGAGGGGCGTTGGAACTGAAGAGCTTCTGGGCAGAGGAGATGACCTGGGGTGTGCAGTGAGAGAGGGACTCACTGAAATCCTTGTAGAGGCAGGAAGAGAGCTTCTTCAAGGAAGGCATGCTTGTAAGAGGATTCGCAGTAGGTTAAAATCTTCTAGGAGAAAGTGAGGACCGCAGATGCTGGAGATCAGAGCTGAAAATGTGTTGCTGGAAAAGCGCATCAGGTCAGGCAGCATCCAGGGAACAGGAGAATCGACGTTTCGGGCATGAGCCCTTCTTCAGGACCCCTTTCACTGGATTTCAAGATTCGGGGCACATTTTTGAGACAAGAGGAGAGAAAGGACAGAAGAGACAATTTTTTTACACAGAGTGGTTCATGAGTAGAATGAGTGGTGGATTTGGGAATAGTTTCAACATTTAAAATGCATTTAGCTAAGCACATTTCGATGAGTATTTATGTAAGTAGATAAGTTTAGGTAAGTACGTGGCCTCATTCCTGATGAAGGGCTCCTGCCTGAAACGTCGATTCTCCTGCTCCTCGGATGCTGCCTGACCTGCTGTGCTTTTCCACACTCTTCGACTCTGATCTCCAGCATCTGCTGTCCTCACTTTCTCTTAGATAAGCACATGAATAGGAAAGGTTTGGAAGGATTTGGGCCAAACGCAGGCAGGTGGGACCAGCTTGGTTTGGGATTATGGTCAACATGGGCTGGTTGGGCCGAAAGGTCTGTTTCGGTGTTGGATGACTCGATGATTTTGTGTCTCTAAGGTAAGGGGTCATGGTGGTTCAGTGCAAGGTCTGATAGCCCCTGGTTTGAGTTGCACCCTAGGACCTATTGGGAATGGAATGTGTCTGTGTGTAGAATGGTCAAGCAAGTTTATTTTTCAGAAGAATGTGAGGGCTGCAGATTTTGCCCCTTTTATACCTTTCCCTCTCACCCTAAACCTATGCCCTCTAGTTTTGAACGCCTCCACCCTGGGAAAAAGACCTTGACTATTCACCCTATCCATGCCCCTGATGATTTTACAAACCTCTGTCACCCCTCAGCTTCTGACGGCTCCAGGGAAAACAGCCCCAGCCTATTCAGCCTCTCCCTGTAGTTCAAACCCTCCAACTCTCCTTGTCAATCTTTGCTGAACGCTTTCAGGTTTCACAACATCCTTCCTGTAGCAGGGAGACTGGAATTGAATGCAGTATTTCTAAAGTAGCCTAAACAGTGTCTGATACAGTTACAATATGACGTCCTAACTTCTAACCATATTGCGTTAACTAATAAAGGCAAATTAAATCGCACTCAACCTCAGGGCAATGATTTTACCCAGTTTAGCATTTGTGTAACCCTGGAAAACGTCATATGAGGTAACATGACAGATTATTTTAAGACAATTATAAGGAAGAATGGAACACTCAAAGACCAAATTCAACTTGGATGTCTTGGCGAGATTTGTTAGAAATATCAGTTAACAATTGAATACTAGCATTAGTCAGAAGGTGTATTTAGGTTGTGATGGAACATACAGGGAGCATTTCCTGCATGGGTGCAAAGCTGGTGCATATTGTGGATGGTGACTGGCCAGGTAACTGCCTGCAGTGAAGTGGACAGAGACGTTAAAGAAAACACCACACTTCTGGTTTGACCCCATCACCGCTCACTGCTCCCTTTGCTCCCTGGTCTTTTCTGCAGTATGGAAGTTATTATGGTAGTCAGGTCAATAACTTGGTGTTGCAGTGTATGCCCAGGATGATGTTACAAGGCTCCAGTAACAGATAATGGTAGTGCATTGTGATAGGTTGGTTAAATCACTGGGAGATGAGCTAATGCTGAAGGTGATGATGTGGTAGGTTATGGATGATGGAGGGAACCAGTGTGGCAGACGCTGATTAGTTTAAACAGATAAAGCAAGCCGGCATGATTGGCTACGCTAATGTTCTCCGATAACCGCGGGACCAACAAATTGTATAAACTCGAGGAGAGCAAAGAAATTGTGGGGAGCCAGGAAAGACATTTCGCTGGCTCTCACAGCTTTGATTTTGCAAGATTAAAGTTTAATTTCGTGAAGGATTTTCTGCGTCTCCTGGTAATTTTTTTTTGACAGAACTTTGAGTGATTCTTCCACAACAGCAGCAAGGAGAAACGAAGATGAGGACTCATCTAAGGGATTGGGAGAAACAACGAGGGATGCTGGGAATGTGAGGGAGCTGGGAAGGTGCTGCACACCAAGTGGCCAGCGAGCAAAGGGATCAGGTAGTAGATAGAATCTGAGGCCTTGGGACTCACAGTGTAAAGATAAAGTCACCATAGTCTCACTGGGCCACTCTCAGCTTTGAGAATCTAACCTGAGGGCTACCACACCTCAAGTGAGGGCAGAGGTTGAGAAGGAGTGACCTTTATGGTAACCAGCCATCCAGCCAACTGAACTAACCAGCTAGAACAGGGTTAGAGGTCGAAGAAACCACATATGTGGTCAACAGTCAAGTAGGCGCTGATTTCATTTTCCTGTTTGATGGTGGAAGCAAGTTTAAATTCTGAAGACGTTATTCCAGACTGGAAACATTATCTCTGTTTCTCTCTCCACAGATGCTGCCACAGCTGCTGAGTTTCTCCAGAAGTTTCCAGTTTATTTGACATTTGAAGTACAGCTGTTTGTTGATTTCAACCTTATTTACTGAATCTTAGAGATTTTACACCAGCCCATCATGTCTGCGGTAGTCATCAAACATCTAATTTGGTGGCACTTAGCCTCTAGCCTGTTTCAAGTGATCACTTTGAATATTTCATCAATATTTGGAGGGTTTCTGTCTCTACAACCCTTTAGACAGTGAGTTCCAGGTACACATCACCCTAGAACATAGAACATTCCAGCACAGTACAGGCCCTTCGGCCCTCAATGTTGTGCCGACCTGTGAAACCAACTGAAGCCCATCTAACCTACACTATTCCATTCTCGTCCATATGCCTATCCAATGACTATTTAAATGCTGGTAAAGTTGGCGAGTCTACTACTATCAAGAGAGTGTGGGGCTGGAAAAGCGCACCTGGTCAGGCAGCATCCGAGGAGCAGGAGAGTCGACATTTTGGGCAAAAGCCCTTCGTCAGGAATGAGGCTGGGAGCCTCGGGGGGTGGAGAGATAAATGGGAGGAGGGTGGGGCTGGAGGGAAGGGAGGTGAGAGCGTAGTAGGTGGATGGAGGTGGGGGTAAAGGTGACAGGTTAGACAGGAGGGTGGAGTGGATAGATGGGAAGGAAGATTAACAGGTAGGACAGGTCATAAGGGCAGTGCCAAGCTGGAACTGGGGTAAAGTGGGGAGGGGGGGGGGAATAAGGTAGCTGGTGAAATCCACATTGATGCCCTGAGGTTGGAGGGCCCCGAGGCGGAAGATTAGAGAGATTAGCTTAGAGATTAGGTTCCCTTCAGCCCTTCAGCCCAACAAGTCCACACCGACCCTCCGAAGATGAGGCGTTCTTCCTCCAGGCGTCGGGTGGTGAGGGAGTGATGGTGGAGGAGGCCCAGGACCTGCATGTCCTCGGCAGAATGGGAGGGGGAGTTGAAATGTTCAGCCACGGGGCAGTGGGGTTGGTTCGTGTGGGTGTCCCCGAGATGTTCTCTGAGGCGCTCTGTGAGAACGCGTCCAATCTCTCCAATGTAGAGTGGACCACATCAGGAGCAACAGATACAGTAAACGACATATTGCACTCTCAGCTACCTTCCCCCAGCCCCACCTCCCCTCCCATTTATCTCCCTACCCTTGAGGCTCCCAGCCTCATTCCTGATGAAGGGCTCCTGCCCAGCATGTTGATTCTCCTGCTCCTCGGATGCTGCCTGACCTGCTGTGCTTTTCCAGCACCACACTCTCGACTCTGATCTCCAGCATCTGCAGTCCTCACCTTCTCCTAGTCTACAACTGTTTCAGGCAGGCCGTTCCAGGCCCCTACTACTCTCTGAGTAAAGAAACTACCTCTGACACCTGTCCTATATCTGTCACCCCTCAATTTAAAGCTATGCCCCCTCACACTAGGCATCACCATCCGAGGAAAAAGGCTCCCACTGTCCACCCTATCTAAGCCTCTGATTATTTTATATGTCTCAATCAAGTCACCTCTCAACCTTCTTCTCTCTAACGAAAACAGCCTCAAGCCCCTCAACCTTTCCTTGTAAGACCTTCCCTCCACACCAGGCAACATCCTAGTAAATCTCCTCTGAACCCTTTCCAAAGCTTCCACCTTCTTTCTCTAATGCGATGACCAGAACTGAACGCAATATTTCAAATGCGGCTGCAACAGAGTCTTGTACAGCTGCAGCATGATGTTATGGCACCAAAACTCAATCCCTTTACCAAGAAAAGCTAACACACCGTCTGCCTTCTTAACAACCCTATCAACCTGGGTGGCAAGTTTGAGGGATCTATATACATGGACATAGAGATCTCTCTGTTCATCTACACTACCAAGAATCTTACCATTAGCCCAGTATTCCTTATTCCCATTACCCCTTCCAAAGTAAATCACCTCACACTTTTCAGCATTAAACTCCATTTGCCACCTTTCAGCCCAGCTCTGCAGCTTATTGATGTTGCTCTGTAACCTACAACATCCTTCAGCACTATCCACAACTCTACCGACCGTAGTGTCATCTGCAAATTTACTAACCGATCCTTCTACGCCTTCATCCAGGTCATTTATAAAATGACAAACAGCAGTGGCCCCAAAACAGATCCTTGCGGTACACCACTAGTAACTGAACTCCAGGATGGACATTTCCCATCAACCACCACCCTCTGTCTTCTTTCAGCAAGCCGATTTCTAATCCAAACTGCTAAATCACCCTCAATCCCATGCCTCCATATTTTGTACAATAGCCTACGGTGAGGAACCTTATCAAACACCTTGCTGAAATCCATATACACCACATCAACCACTTTACCCTCACCTACCTGTTTGGTCACCTTCTCAAAGAACTCAAGAAGGTTTGTGAGGCACGACCTACCCTTCACAAAACTGTGTTGACTATCCCTAATCAACTTATTCCTTTCTAGATGATTATAAATCCTATCTCTTGTAACCTTTTCCAACACTTCACCCACAACTGAAGGAAGGCTCACTGGTCTATAATTACCAGGGTTATCTCTACTCCCCTTCTTGAACAAGGGGACAACATTTCCTATCCTCCAGTCTTCTGGCACTATTCCTGTAGGTAATGATGACATAAAGATCAAAGCCAAAGGCTCTGTAATCTACTCCCTGGCTGCCTAGAGTATCCTAGGATAAATCCCATCAGACCCAGGGGATTTATCTATTTTCACACTTTCCAAAATTTCTAACACCTCCTCCTGTGAACCTCAATCACATCTAGTCTAGTAGCCTGTATCACTTCATTCTCCTCGACAACATTGTCCTTTTCTAGTGTGAATACTGATGAAATATATTCATTTTGCACTTCCACTACCTCCCCGGACTCCATACACAACTTCCCACTACTGTTCCTGATTGGCCCTAATCTTACTCTCATCAATCTTTTATCCTTTATACATCTATAGAAAGCCTTAGGGTTCTCCCTGATCCTATCTGTCAATAACTTCTCATGTCCCCATCTCACTCATCTTAGCTCTCTCTTTAGGTCTTTCCTGGCTAACTTGTAACACTCAATCGCCCTGAACCTTCACATCTCATCCTAACATAAGTCTTCTTCTTCCTCTTGACAAGAGATTCAACTTCCTTAGTAAACCACAGCTCCCTCGCTCGACAACTTCCTCCCTGCCTGACAGGTACATACTTATCAAGGACACACAGTAACTGCTCCTTGAATAAGTTCCACATTTCAACTCTGTCCATCCCCTGCAGTTTCCTTCCCCATCCTATGCATCCTAAGTCTTGTCTAATCGCACCGTAATTGCCTTTCCCTCAGCTGTAGCTCTTGTCCTCTGGTATATTCGCATCCCTTTCCATCGCTAAAGTAAACAGAACAGAATTATGGGTCACTATCACCAATGTGCTCACCAATCTCCAAGTCTAACACCTGGCTGGGTTCATTACCCAGTACCAAACCCAATGTGGCCTTGCCCCTTGTTGGCCTGTCTACATACTGTGTCAGGAAACCCTCCTGCACACACTGGATAAAAACCGACCCATGTGAAGTACTTGAACTATAGTATTCCTAGTCAATATTGGGGAAGTTAAAGTCCCCCATAACAACTACCCTGTTACTATCGCTTTTATCCAGAATTATGTTTGCTATCATTTCCTCTACATCTCTGGAACTATTTAGAGGCCTATAGAAAACTCCCAACAGGGTAACCTCTCCTTTCCTGTTTCTAACCTCAGCCCACACTAGCTCAGTAGATGAGTCCTCAAACGACCTTGCTGCAGCTGTAATACTGTCCTTAACTAACAATGCCACACCTCCCCCTTTTTTACCACCTTCTCTGTTCTTACTGAAACATCTAAATCCTGGAACCTGCAACAACCATCCCTGCCTCTGCTCTATCCATGTCTCCGAAATGGCCACAACATCGAAGTCCCAGGTACTGACCCATGCTGCAAGTTCGCCCACCTTATTCCGGATGGTCCTGGTGTTGAAGTAGACACACTTCAATTTCTGGCGATCTTGAAATGTTAGTTCTGACTTCACTACTCTCAACCCTCCCGTATACTCAAACTACAATTCAGGTTCCCCTCCCCCTGCTACATTAGTCTAAACTCCCTGAAGAGCATTAGCAAATCTTCCCCCCAGGATATTGGTACCTCTCTGATTCAGGTGAAGACCATCCTGTGTGTAGAGATCCCACCTTCCCCAGAAATAGCTCCAATTATCCAGGAATCCATAACCCTCCCTCCGGCACCATCCCTGTTGCCACATGTTGAACTCCTCTCTCTCCTTGTTCCTTGCCTCGCTAGCATGTGGCATGGGCAACAAACCAGAGATAACAACACTGTTTGTCCTAGCTGTAAGCTTCCACCCTCGCTCCCTGAATTTCTGCCTTAAATCCCCATCTCTCTTCCTCCCAATGTCTTTGGTGCCTGTGTGGACCATGACTTGGGGCTGGTCTCCGTCCCCCTCAAGGAGTCTGAAAACACCATCAGAGACGTCACGAACCCTGGCACCTGGGAGGCAACACACCAAACATGAGTGTTTCTCATTCCCACAGTACCTCCTAACTGTCCCCCTAACTATGGAGTCCCCAATGACTGATGCTCTGCTCCTCTTGCCCCTTCCCTTCTGAGCAGCAGGGACAGACTCTGTGCTAGGGCCCTGTGTCCCATTGCTTATCCTGGTAAGATCCCCCCCCAGCAGTATCCAAAACGGTACACTGGTTATTGAGGGGAACGGCCACAGGGGATCCCTGCACTGCCTGCGGTTCCCTTTCCATCCCCTGACTGTAACCCATTTGCCTTTTTCTTGTACCTGAGATGTGACTACCTCCCTGTAACCTCTCTCAATAACCCCCTCTGCCTCCCGAATGATCCAAAGTTCATCCAGCTCCAGTTCCCTAACGTGGTTTTCGAGGAGCTGGAGCTGGCTGCATTTCCGGCAGATGTAGTCAGCAGGGACAGTGGTGGTGACCCTTACCTTCCACATTCTGCAAGAGGAACACTCAACTGCCCTAACCTCCATCCCCACTATTCTAAATTCCCAATGAGCTTATTAAAAACTAAAAGAGAGGGGAAAAAGCAGGCTAGTCACTTTATCAATCCGGTGCACAGACTGGTTTTTTTTGGTTAGAGAAGGAGGATGGATGGATGACACTACCTAAGTAGTGTTTCGGGTAAAGCAACCAGCCAGATATAAAGCCCCAATTACCCAGCAGACCTCTGGATGAAAAAAAACCCTTCCTCACAAACCTCCTCCTCCTTACCATAAACTGTGCCCGTTGGTTACTGACCCCTTTACTAAGGGGTATCTAGACTACCTACCCTGCCTATGAATCTCAGAACTTTGAATGCCTCCATCAGATCGCCCCCACCCCAGCCCTCTCTGCTCTAAGGAAATCAAGCCCAGCGTAGCCAGTCTCCCCAACTAAGTCAACATCCTGGTGATTCTCCTCAGCACCCTCTGTAGTGCAATCACATTCTTCCTACAATGTGGGTGACCGGAAGTGCACGCAGTACTCCAGTTGTGACCTTTACTAACGTTATGTACATCTCCATCATAACCTCATTGCTCATCTGTTCAATGCGGTGCCTTATAAAGACAGGTATTCCATATGCCTGTGTGAACACCGTACTGACCCAGCCTGGTTCTGAACAGAAGTCATCAGATTTGAAACATTAACTCTGTTTTGTCTCTCTCTACAGATGCGGCCAGACCTGCTGAATTTCTCCAACACATTGTTGTTGTTGCTATAACCCATCCTGCTGCATTCAATGACCCTCAGTGCCCTTGTAAACTTTCTGCGGTTTTGAAAATCCTATTTTCCATCGTAATCCAGTAATTGTCATTATCTGTAAAACAAAAGCAGCCCAGATTTACCAGGACGCTGCCTGGACTGGAGGGCATGTCTGATGAAGAAAGGTTGAAAGAGCTAGGGCTTTTCTGATTGGAGCGAAGGATGAGAGGTGACTTGATAGAGGTGTCCAAGATGATGAGAGCCATAGGTAGAGGGAATAGCCAGAGACTTTTCCCCAGGGTGGAAATGGCTATCATGAGGGAGCATAATGTGAAGGTGATTGGAGGAAGGTTTAGGGGAGATATCAGATGTAGATTCTTTACACAGAGAGTGTGGAATGCATTTCCAGCAGTGGTAGTAGAGTTAGATACATTAGGGACATTTAAGCTACTCTTGGATAGGCACATGGATGATAGTAAAATGTAGGATATGTAGATTAGTTTGTTCTTAGAGTAGCTAGGGTCGGCACAACATCGAGGGCCGAAGGGCCTGTACTGCACTGTAATGTTCTATATTCTATGACAAAAAAAACTGGAGATGCTGAAATCCAAGGTGGACAAGCAGGAGCCTGGAGGAACATGGCAAAGCCAGGCAGCATCTGAAGGTGGAGAAGTCAACGTTTCCGGTGTAACCCTTCGTGTCTACCTATGTTTCATGACAGCCATTTTTTAACTTCAAGTTGTCCCAGGTTGCTGCACTATGGACAAAATTAGCCCTGTCCACACCAACAGAAACCTGCTCACCCTGATTAACGACTTGTGGGGTAAACTGTGACGCCACGCCTCTTGTGAACTGGGGCTTGCTCCTGAGTTTGGACAATGTATGACCTGACCTTCTCATTGCTAGGCCAACAGTGACTGCTAGGTGGCAGCAACACTCCATGTGGAGCCAGGGCACCAGCTTGAGAAAGACCAGTGAGCTGAGGGCTGATACTGACACCAGGATTGAGCAGCCACTGCATATGGACTGAGCCCAGTGCCTTCAGCAAGAGGGTTAATAATTTAAGGCACCACCCCATCACTTGCCCCCGATCCCTGTGCCATCATTACGTTTTATTCATTTATGGGATGTGGGCTATAATCAGTCAGAAAGGGCAGTCCAAAATTCAATCACATTACCATGGGTGTGGAGTGGAAGCCAGACCGGGTAAGGAAGGCAGGTTTCCCTCTCTAGCAAGGTCATTGATGAACCGGATGAATTTTTATAAGAATTGACAATAGTCATCGGTGAGATTTGAACCTACACCCTCAGACTAGTAGCTTCAGGCCCTGGATTGCTAGTCCTTTGCTAGTCCTGAGCTTTCTTCATGTCCTTTTTCCCAGCAGAGACCAGCGTTTGATTGTTAGGGTGGCACGGTAGCTCAGTGGTTAGCACTACAGCTTCACAGAGCCAGGGTTCCAGGTTCAATTCCAGCCTCTGTGTGGAGTTTGCACGTTCTCCCCGTGTCTGCATGGGTTTCCTCCGGGTGCTCCGGTTTCCTCCCACAGTCCAAAGCTGTGCAGGTTAGGTGAATTAGCCATGCTAAATTGTCCGTAGTGTTCAGGGATATGTAGGCTGGGTGGGTTAGCCAGGGGGAATGCAGGGTTGTGGGTCTGGGTGGGCTGCTGATCAGAGTGTTGGTGTGGACTTGATGGGCAAAATGGCCTGCTTCCACACTGTATGGATTCTGATTCTACTAAACATATTCCAAATGCAACTTTGGGTTCTTACTACAGCTATTACCAAAAGGCTAATTTATCAAGTGGCTAAAAATTGCAGCTTGCTCATTTGGTTCCTTTGAAGATGCAAGAGTGTTGAGGAATATGAAAATTGACAGGGACAGGAACTTGGAGTTCTTGAAGTGAATTACCTGTATTGTCACATGTATTGATGAGAGGACAGTGAAAGGTTTATAAGTTGCTGCTTATGGTACATGGCACTCAGGCACAGATACTGATACAAAGCAGAAAAATAAAGAAAACAAGATGAGCAAGTTAAATAAGAACTAATGTGATGATGCTGTGACTTTAGAAAGTTATTTTGTCCTTGGTTTTTGTTTAAACAGACGCTGTAAGGCACAGGTACCGAGCAGACTATCATAGCACGAGAGGAAACGGTGTGGGAGGCCCTCTCTCACCCCCAGACCCCTCAGTCTGTCTGTTCCCTCTCTCACCCCCAGACCCCTCAGTCTGTCTGCACCCTCTCTCAACCCCAGACCCCACAGTCTGTCTGCTCCCTCTCTGACCCCCAGACCCCTCAGTCTGTCTGCTCCCTCTCTGACCCCCAGACCCCTCAGTCTGTCTGCTCCCTCTCTCACCCCCAGATCCCCCAGTCTGTCTGCTCCCTCTCTCACCTCCAGACCCCTCAGTCTGTCTGCTCCCTCTCTCACCCACAGTTCCCCCAGTCTGTCTGCTCCCTCTCTGACCCCCAGACCCCTCAGTCTGTCTGCTCCCTCTCTCACCCCCAGATCCCCCAGTCAGTATGCTCCCTCTCTCACCCCCAGATCCCCCAGTCTGTCTGCTCCCTCTCTCACCCCCAGGCCCCTCAGTCTGTCTGCTCCCTCTCTCACCCCAGACCCCTCAGTCTGTCAGCTCCCTCTCTCACCCCCAGGCCTCTCAGTCTGTCTTCTCCCTCTCTCACCCCCAGACCCCTCAGTCTGTCTGCTCCCGCTCTCACCCCCAGACCCCTCAGCCTGTCTACTCCCTTTCTCACCCCCAGACCCCTCAGTCTGTCTGCTCCCTCTCTCACCCCCAGATCCCCCAGTCAGTATGCTCCCTCTCTCACCCCCAGATCCCCCAGTCTGTCTGCTCCCTCTCTCACCCCCAGGCCCCTCAGTCTGTCTGCACCCTCTCTCACCCCAGACCCCTCAGTCTGTCAGCTCCCTCTCTCACCCCCAGACCGCTCAGCCTGTCTGCTCCCTCTCTCACCTCCAGACACTTCAGTCTGTCTGCTCCCTCTCTCACCCCCAGACCCCTCAGTCTGTCTGCTCCCTCTCTGACCCCCAGACCCCTCAGTCTGTCTGCTCCCTCTCCAACCCCCAGACACATCAGTCTGTCTGCTCCCTCTCTCACCCCCAGACCCCTCAGTCTGTCTGCTCCCTCTCTCACCCCCAGACCCCTCAGTCTGTCTGTTCCCTCTCTGACCCCCAGACACCTCAGTCTGTCTGCTCCCTCTCTCACCCCAGACCCCTCAGTCTGTCTGCTCCCTCTCTCACCCCCAGACCCCTCAGTCTGTCTGTTCCCTCTCTCACCCCCAGACCCCTCAGTCTGTCTGTTCCCTCTCTCATCCCCAGACCTCACAGTCTGTCTGCTCCCTCTCTCATCCCCAGACCCCTCAGTCTGTCAGTTCCCTCTCTCACCCCCAGACCCCTCAGTCTGTCTGCTCCCTCTCTGACCCCCAGACCCCTCAGTCTGTCTGCTCCCTCTCTGACCCCCAGACACCTCAGTCTGTCTGCTCCCTCTCTCACCCCCAGACCCCTCAGTCTGTCTGTTCCCTCTCTCACCCCCAGACCCCTCAGTCTGTCTGCTCCCTCTCTCAACCCCAGACCCCTCAGTCTGTCTGCACCCTCTCTCACCCCCATACCCCTCAGTTTGTCTGCTCCCTCTCTCACCCCCAGGCCCCTCAGTCTGTCTGCTCCCTCTCTGACCCCCAGACCCCTCAGTCTGTCTGCTCCCTCTCTCACCCCCAGATCCCCCAGTCTGTCTGCTCCCTCTCTCACCGCAAGACCCCTCAGTCTGTCTGCTCCCTCTCTCACCCCCAGGCCCCTCAGTCTGTCTGCTCCCTCTCTCACCCCCAAAACCCCTCAGTCTGTCTGCTCCCTCTCTCCCCCAGACCCCTCAGCCTGTCTGCTCCCTTTCTCACCTCCAGACACTTCAGTCTGTCTGCTCCCTCTCTCACCCCCAGACCCCGCAGTCTGTCTGCTCCCTCTCTCACCCCCAGACCCCTCAGTCTGTCTGCTCCCTCTCTCACCCCCAGACCGCTCAGCCAGTCTGCTCCCTCTCTCACCTCCAGACACTTCAGTCTGTCTGCTCCCTCTCTGACCCCCAGACCTCTCAGTCTGTCTGCTCCCTCTCCGACCCCCAGACACATCAGTCTGTCTGCTCCCTCTCTCACCCCCAGACCCCTCAGTCTGTCTGCTCCCTCTCTGACCCCCAGACCCCTCAGTCTGTCTGTTCCCTCTCTGACCCCCAGACACCTCAGTCTGTCTGCTCCCTCTCTCACCCCCAGACCCCTCAGTCTGTCTGTTCCCTCTCTCACCCCCAGACCCCTCAGTCTGTCTGTTCCCTCTCTCATCCCCAGTCCCCACAGTCTGTCTGCTCCCTCTCTCATCCCCAGACCCCTCAGTCTGTCTGTTCCCTCTCTCACCCCCAGACCCCTCAGTCTGTCTGCTCCCTCTCTGATCCCCAGACACCTCAGTCTGTCTGCTCCATCTCTCACCCCCAGACCCCTCAGTCTGTCTGTTCCCTCTCTTACCCCCAGACCCCTCAGCCTGTCTGCTCCCTCTCTCACCTCCAGACACTTCAGTCTGTCTGCTCCCTCTCTGACCCCCAGACCTCTCAGTCTGTCTGCTCCCTCTCCGACCCCCAGACACATCAGTCTGTCTGCTCCCTCTCTCACCCCCAGACCCCTCAGTCTGTCTGCTCCCTCTCTGACCCCCAGACCCCTCAGTCTGTCTGCTCCCTCTCTGACCCCCAGACCCCTCAGTCTGTCTGCTCCCTCTCTGATCCCCAGACACCTCAGTCTGTCTGCTCCATCTCTCACCCCCAGACCCCTCAGTCTGTCTGTTCCCTCTCTCACCCCCAGACCCCTCAGTCTGTCTGCTCCCTCTCTCACCCCCAGACCGCTCAGCCTGTCTGCTCCCTCTCTCACCTCCAGACACTTCAGTCTGTCTGCTCCCTCTCTGACCCCCAGACCTCTCAGTCTGTCTGCTCCCTCTCCGACCCCCAGACACATCAGTCTGTCTGCTCCCTCTCTCATCCCCAGACCCCTCAGTCTGTCTGCTCCCTCTCTGACCCCCAGACCCCTCAGTCTGTCTGTTCCCTCTCTGACCCCCAGACCCCTCAGTCTGTCTGCTCCCTCTCTCACCCCCAGACCCCTCAGTCTGTCTGCTCCCTCTCTCACCCCCAGACCCCTCAGTCTGTCTGTTCCCTCTCTCACCCCCAGACCCCTCAGTCTGTCTGTTCCCTCTCTCATCCCCAGTCCCCACAGTCTGTCTGCTCCCTCTCTCATCCCCAGACCCCTCAGTCTGTCTGTTCCCTCTCTCACCCCCAGACCCCTCAGTCTGTCTGCTCCCTCTCTGACCCCCAGTCCCCTCAGTCTGTCTGCTCCCTCTCTGACCCCAGATCCCCCAGTCTGTCTGCTCCCTTTCTCACCCCCAGATCCCTCAGTCTGTCTGTTACCACTCTCACCCCCAGACGCCTCAGTCTGTCTGCTCCCTCTCTCACCCCCAGATCCCCCAGTCTGTCTGCTACCACCCTCACCCCCAGACCCCTCAGTCTGTCTGCTCCCTCTCTCACCCCCAGACCCCTCAGTCTGTCTGCTCCCTCTCTCACCCCCAGACCCCTCAGTCTGTCTGCTCCCTCTCTCACCCCCAGATCCCCCAGTCTGTCTGCTCCCTCTCTCACCCCCAGACCCCTCAGTCTGTCTGCTCCCTCTCTCACCCCCAGACCCCTCAGTCTGTCTGCTCCCTCTCTCACCCCCAGATCCCGCAGTCTGTCTGCTCCCTCTCTCACCCCAGACCCCTCAGTCTGTCTGCTACCACTCTCACCCCCAGACCCCTCAGTCTGTCTGCTCCCTCTCTCACCCCCAGACCCCTCAGTCTGTCTGTTCCCTCTCTCACCCCCAGACCCCTCAGTCTGTCTGTTCCCTCTCTCATCCCCAGTCCCCACAGTCTGTCTGCTCCCTCTCTCATCCCCAGACCCCTCAGTCTGTCTGTTCCCTCTCTCACCCCCAGACCCCTCAGTCTGTCTGCTCCCTCTCTGACCCCCAGACCCCTCAGTCTGTCTGCTCCCTCTCTGATCCCCAGACACCTCAGTCTGTCTGCTCCATCTCTCACCCCCAGACCCCTCAGTCTGTCTGTTCCCTCTCTCACCCCCAGACCCCTCAGTCTGTCTGCTCCCTCTCTCACCCCCAGACCGCTCAGCCTGTCTGCTCCCTCTCTCACCTCCAGACACTTCAGTCTGTCTGCTCCCTCTCTGACCCCCAGACCTCTCAGTCTGTCTGCTCCCTCTCCGACCCCCAGACACATCAGTCTGTCTGCTCCCTCTCTCACCCCCAGACCCTTCAGTCTGTCTGCTCCCTCTCTGACCCCCAGACCCCTCAGTCTGTCTGCTCCCTCTCTCACCCCCAGACCCCTCAGTCTGTCTGTTCCCTCTCTCACCCCCAGACCCCTCAGTCTGTCTGCTCCCTCTCTCACCCCCAGACCGCTCAGCCTGTCTGCTCCCTCTCTCACCTCCAGACACTTCAGTCTGTCTGCTCCCTCTCTGACCCCCAGACCTCTCAGTCTGTCTGCTCCCTCTCCGACCCCTAGACACATCAGCCTGTCTGCTCCCTTTCTCACCTCCAGACACTTCAGTCTGTCTGCTCCCTCTCTCACCCCCAGACCCCGCAGTCTGTCTGCTCCCTCTCTCACCCCCAGACCCCTCAGTCTGTCTGCTCCCTCTCTCACCCCCAGACCGCTCAGCCTGTCTGCTCCCTCTCTCACCTCCAGACACTTCAGTCTGTCTGCTCCCTCTCTGACCCCCAGACCTCTCAGTCTGTCTGCTCCCTCTCCGACCCCCAGACACATCAGTCTGTCTGCTCCCTCTCTCACCCCCAGACCCCTCAGTCTGTCTGCTCCCTCTCTGACCCCCAGACCCCTCAGTCTGTCTGCTCCCTCTCTCACCCCCAGACCCCTCAGTCTGTCTGCTCCCTCTCTCACCCCCAGACCCCTCAGTCTGTCTGTTCCCTCTCTCACCCCCAGACCCCTCAGTCTGTCTGTTCCCTCTCTCATCCCCAGTCCCCACAGTCTGTCTGCTCCCTCTCCCATCCCCAGACCCCTCAGTCTGTCTGTTCCCTCTCTCACCCCCAGACCCCTCAGTCTGTCTGCTCCCTCTCTGACCCCCAGTCCCCTCAGTCTGTCTGCTCCCTCTCTGACCCCAGATCCCCCAGTCTGTCTGCTCCCTTTCTCACCCCCAGACCCCTCAGTCTGTCTGTTACCACTCTCACCCCCAGACGCCTCAGTCTGTCTGCTCCCTCTCTCACCCCCAGATCCCCCAGTCTGTCTGCTCCCTCTCTGACCCCCAGACCCCTCAGTCTGTCTGCTCCCTCTCTCACCCCCAGACCCCTCAGTCTGTCTGCTCCCTCTCTCACCCCCAGACCCCTCAGTCTGTCTGCTCCCTCTCTCACCCCCAGATCCCCCAGTCTGTCTGCTCCCTCTCTCACCCCCAGACCCCTCAGTCTGTCTGCTCCCTCTCTCACCCCCAGACCCCTCAGTCTGTCTGCTCCCTCTCTCACCCCCAGATCCCGCAGTCTGTCTGCTCCCTCTCTCACCCCAGACCCCTCAGTCTGTCTGCTACCACTCTCACCCCCAGACCCCTCAGTCTGTCTGCTCCCTCTCTCACCCCCAGACCCCTCAGTCTGTCTGCTCCCTCTCTCACCCCCAGACCCCTCAGTCTGTCTGCTCCCTCTCTCACCCCCAGACCCCCCAGCCGGTATGCTCCCTCTCTCACCCCCAGACCCCTCAGTCTGTCTGCTCCCTCTCTCACCCCCAGACCCCTCAGTCTGTCTGCTTCCTCTGTCACCCCAGATCCCCCAGTCTGTCTGCTCCCTCTCTCACCGCCAGACCCCTCAGTCTGTCTGCTACCACACTCACCCCCAGACCCCTCAGTCTGTCTGCTACCACTCTCACCCCCAGACCGCTCAGTCTGTCTGCTCCCTCTCTCACCCCCAGACCCCCCAGCCGGTATGCTCCCTCTCTCACCCCCAGATCCCTCAGTCTGTCTGCTCCCTCTCACACCCCCAAACCCTCAGTCTGCCTGCTCCTTCTCTCACCCCCAGACCCCTCAGTCTGTCTGTTCCCTCTCTCACCCCCAGACCCCGCAGTCTGTCTGCTCCCTCTCTCATCCCCAGACCCCTCAGTCTGTCTGCTCCCTCTCTCACCCCCAGACCCCTCAGTCTGTCTGCTCCCTCTCTCACCCCCAGACCCCTCAGTCTGTCTGTTCCCTCTCTCAACCCCAGACCCCTCAGTCTGTCTGTTCCCTCTCTTACCCCCAGACCCCCCAGTATGCCTGCTCCCTCTCTCACCCCCAGACCCCTCAGTCTGTCTGCTCCCTCTCTCACCCCCAGACCCCTCAGTCTGTC
The DNA here is from genome assembly GCF_037043375.1 of Chiloscyllium plagiosum. NCBI lineage: Eukaryota > Metazoa > Chordata > Chondrichthyes > Orectolobiformes > Hemiscylliidae > Chiloscyllium > Chiloscyllium plagiosum. The sequence continues at coordinate 6,771,946 of NW_028270163.1, read as the reverse complement.
TGCTCCCTCTGTCACCCCAGATCCCCCAGTCTGTCTGCTCCCTCTCTCACCGCCAGACCCCTCAGTCTGTCTGCTACCACACTCACCCCCAGACCCCTCAGTCTGTCTGCTCCCTCTCTCACCCCCAGACCCCTCAGTCTGTCTGCTACCACTCTCACCCCCAGACCGCTCAGTCTGTCTGCTCCCTCTCTCACCCCCAGACCCCTCAGTCTGTCTGCTCCCTCTCTCACCCCCAGACCCCACAGTCTGTCTGCTCCCTCTCTCATCCCCAGACCCCTGTGTCTGACTGCTCCCTCTCTCACCCCCAGACCCCTCAGTCTGTCTGCTCCCTCTCTCACCCCAGACCCCCCAGCCAGTATGCTCTCTCTCTCACCCCCAGACCCCTCAGTCTGTCTGCTCCCTCTCTCACCCCAGACCCCCCAGCCAGTATGCTCTCTCTCTCACCCCCAGACCCCTCAGTCTGTCTGCTCCCTCTCTCACCTCCAGAACCCACAGTCTGTCTGCTCCCTCTCTCACCCCCAGACCCCGCAGTCTGTCTGCTACCACTCTCACCCCCAGACCCCGCACTCTGTCTGCTCCCTCTCTCACCCCCAGATCCCTCAGTCTGTCTGCTCCCTCTCTCACCCCCAGACCCCTCAGTCTGTCTGCTCCCTCTCTCACCCCCAAACCCCGCAGTCTGTCTGCTCCCTCTCTCACCCCCAGACCCCTCAGTCTGTCTGTTCCCTCTCTCACCCCCAGACCCCTGAGTCTGACTGCTCCCTCTCTCACCCCCAGACCCCTCAGTCTGTCTGCTCCCTCTCTCACCCCCAGATCCCCCAGTCTGTCTGCTCCCTCTCTCACCCCCAGACCCCTCAGTCTGTCTGTTCCCTCTCTCACCCCCAGACCCCTGAGTCTGACTGCTCCCTCTCTCACCCCCAGACCCCTCAGTCTGTCTGCTCCCTCTCTCACCTCCAGACCCCTCATTCTGTCTTCTCCCTCTCTCACCCCCAGACCCCTCAGTCTGTCTGTTCCCTCTCTCACCCCCAGACCCCTGTGTCTGGACTGCTCCCTCTCTCACCCCCAGACCCCTCAGTCTGTCTGCTCCCTCTCTCACCCCCAGACCCCTCAGTCTGTCTGCTCCCTCTCTCACACCAGACACCCCAGCCAGTATGCTCTCTCTCTCTCACCCCCAGACCCCTCAGTCTGTCTGCTCCCTCTCTCACCCCCAGACCCCGCAGTCTGTCTGCTCCCTCTCTCACCCCCAGACCCCTCAGTCTGTCTGCTCCCTCTCACACCCCCAGACCACTCAGTCTGTCTGTTCCCTCTCTCACCCCCAGACCCATCAGTCTGTCTGCTCCCTGTCTCACCCCCAGACCCCTCAATCTGTCTGCTCCCTCTCTCATCCCCAGACCCCTCAGTCTGTCTGCTCCCTCTCTCATCCCCAGACCCCTCAGTCTGTCTGCTCCCTCACTCACTCCCAGACCCCTCAGTCTGTCTGTTCCCTCTCTCACCCCCAGACCCCTCAGTGTGTCAGCTCCCTCTCTCACCCCCAAACCCTCAGTCTGTCTGCTCCCTCTCTCACCCCCAAAACCCCCAGTATGTCTGCTCCCTCTCTCACCCCCAGACCCCTCAGTCTGTCTGTTTCCTCTCTCACCCCCAGACATCTCAGTCTGTCTGTTCCCTCTCTCACCCCCAGACCTCTCAGTCTGACTGCTCCCTCTCTCACCCCCAGATCCCTCAGTCTGTCTGCTCCCTCTCTCACCTCCAGACCCCTCAGTCTGCCTGCTCCCTCTCTCACTCCCAGACCCCTCAGTCTGTCTGTTCCCTCTCTCACTCCCAGACACCTCAGTCTGTCTGCTCCCTCTCTCACTCCCAGACCCCTCACTCTGTCTGTTCCCTCTCTCACTCCCAGACCCCTCAGTCTGTCTGCTCCCTCTCTTACCCCCAGACCCCTCAGTCTGCCTGCTCCCTCTCTGTTGGTGTCACTCAGGGTTTCAATGTTGGATGATTCTGAGGCACTTATGCACAACACACTATACAAAACTGGAAATTGGAACTCCGGAAATCAGGGTCTAAAAATGTAACAGCTTTCAAGTAAAATAATGTGAAGATGACAGCTCTGAATGAGGACTACGGCCTAAAGTGCCTCATAGGACGATGCAGTTCCTTGATCTTGCTTTGATATTTATTGGAACAATATCTGAGGACAGGGAGGGCAGATAAAATTGAAGCAAAAATTTAAAATGGCACATGGCTCAAGGCCAGGTTTCCAGACGGAATGAATTTGTTCACCAAAGTGTTCACACAGTGTGCGTTCTTCACCCCAGTGTTGAGCAGACTGTATTGTAAACAGTCATAGAGGTCTACAGTGTCGAAAAAGGCCCTTCGGTCCATCAAGACCATGCCAGTCAATAGCAACCAGTTAACTTTTCTAATCCCATTTCCCGCACTTGGCCAATAGCCTTCTATATCTTAGTATCATAAGAGCACATTGCGGCCAGATAGCCCACAGCCTGAATGACTAGGCCTGAAACCAGAATGGGCAATCTTTGAATATCAGGCCTGATGGGACTTTCAGCATATGTCAAGAACAAAGCACCCACACAAGACAAAGGCATACGAGGACAATTCTGGACTCACTCTAGAAAGCGAGACTAGTTTGTATATTGGAGTACAGTGAGCAGACCCGTTGGTGCCACTGTGGGGCATCCAGCATGACCATGTCTGAAGAGGGGGCCCATGCCCTCGACACATCAAGGGCTGACCACTGAAACAGTCCACCGCCTTCCATTCGTGACAGTGGAGATCCCATTGGATGCTGCGACCTGAACCTGGAAGATCGATTGGTTGAGGACCAGAGAACATTCTGGAAGGATGCAGCAGGAAGGGATAGGAAGGGCATCCATTTCCGTTAGTGAAGGTTGGATCTGGCCCAGCAGCGGAGAAAGGCAGAAGACCAACTGTCAGCAAATTCAGCAGGAGCTGACAACACAGCCTGGCCAAGTTTAACTAAATGGGTCATACGTGCTCATAGTCTGGTAACCAGGAGCAGTTTAGATAAGGATTGGGGCAAAGAGTTAATGTTGTGATTGGTAAAAGTAATTAATGTAAGAATCAGGAGTTCTCTCAGGAAAGTGTAGTATTTTAGATAATACAGTCATACTGCCCCCTTTATGTCTTTAGTTCGTTCTGTAAATAAAATTGTGTAGAACTGCAAGTCAACTCTGACCCTTTTGCTCACCTCCCAAGTAAAATATGTGAGGAAAACAAGTTTAATGGAAACTGGTCAAATTGTGCAAAGCACAAACTAAACACTTCTTGAATGTGATGAGGATTTCCTCCTCTCCTGCCCTTTCAGTCATCGAGTTCCAGATTCCTGCCGCCCTCTGGGTGAACTCATTTCTCCTCACATCCCCTGCCTCTTCCCTTAAATCTACACCTCTGCTCATCCCCTTCCTGTACCTTGAAGGAAAACAACTCTTCATAACTGAAACTCTCCAGCCCAGGTAACCTCCCGGTAAATAAATCTCCTCTGCACTCTCCCCAAGTGCTGTCACATCCCTCCAATGATGTGGACTCCAGAGACGTACACAATACTCCAGCTGAGACCCAAACAAAGTTTGATACAGTTTCCAGCATAACCCTCCTGCTCTTAAACTCTATGCCTTGTCTAGTGTGCTCAGAGTGTATGAGTGGCTAAAGATATTCTAAATTGAAAAAAAAATACAAATTAAACACTGATGTCACCCAGAATGAATCCAGCAGCCATGGAGAATGGGACAAGATGACGTTGTGAATCTTGAAAGGGTTCAGAAAAGATTTACAAGGACGTTGCCAGGGTTGGAGGGTTTGAGCTACAGGGTGAGGCTGAACAGGCTGGGGCTGTTTTCCCTGGAGCGTCGGAGGCTGAGGGGTGACCTTATAGAGGTTTATAAAATCATCAGGAGCATGGATAGGATAAACAGACAAAGTATTTTCCCTGGGGTCGGGGAGTCCAGAACTAGAGGGCATAGGTTTAGGGTGAGAGGGGAAAGATATAAAAGAGACCTAAGGGGCAACTTTTTCACACAGAGGGTGGTGCGTGTATGGAATGTGGTGGAGGCTGGTACAATTGCAACATTTAAGAGGCATCTGGATGGGTATATGAATAGGAAGGGTTTGGAGGGGCATGGGCTGGGTACTGGCAGGTGGGACTAGATTGGGTTGGGATATCTGGTCGGCATGGACGGGTGAGACTGCAAGGTCTGTTTCCATGCTGTACATCTCTATGACTCTATGACTCTAAGAGGGGAGCAGATTTCTGTCAGTTGGATCTATTTGAATGGTTATTGGAAAATCTGGAACAACGTGATTTGCAGGTGCTAGTCAAATTCACCGTGTTGCTGTGTTGTTGACCTGGTAGGAATGCAGCAGAAGGAATTCTCACCATCACATGAAACCCATGATGTCCTAAAGACCATAGTGTTTTAAACATTCCTGGCCAACCACAGGGTGAGATTGGGATTGGGAGTTGTCACAGAGTGAGGGAGGAGGTGAGGGAATGACAGGGTGAGGTTGGAGAAGGCAGCAGCAAAAGACAGATGCCTTCCATTTTGAACAGTGTTGGTTGCTGAGCGGATCACAGTGAAATGACTCTGGGGACCAAGATGCAAATGGTGGATATGTTACAAGCTCATGCTCAATCCAACAAGCAGCTTTATTAAACCACAGGGAACTCGATATCACTCTACAAAGGTCAGAGAGCCAACTGATAGCGCTCCCTGGGGGTGAGGTCCTCAGGCAGAGGAAAATTCCAGGAGCACGCATACTCTCCACTCCCCCATTTGTTCCTGGGGTTGGGAATGTGCACTGATCCCAGCAGGAAAAAGATGTCGAGATTTCTACCTGCATTCATGGGTCTGTGGAGATGAATCTTGCTTCGGCCCATGTTTCTGTACTTTGTCTCAAAAATAGTTCCTCTGAGAACCAACTGCATTGACACTAAGGGGGCTGGGACTAAGCAGGCCTTAGATTCAGGGTAGCCCAGATCGTGGTGCAGAACTCTCTTCCATAGTTGCCCCCAATCTCTAAACCCATAAGTACATTCTTCCAACCAGAATTCCAAGTGTACAAATATTTCCCCTGCCAACTCTGATTTGATTTAGTCCCTGCCCTCCCTTCACTGTTTGATCACACAGCATTGCCCTTTGATGTGAAGGGCACTGCTTCTCACTGGCCACTCGGGTGTTTCCTTTCTTCCTGGGGGTGGGAATATAAATAAAGATTTACACATTTGTTGTTCTGCACTGTGTCCTACACCTGCACACACACATGACATGGTGCTGGGGGAAAATAAACACTAAAAAAAATAAGCAGAAGTGTCAGAGGTTGCATTCACTCTGAGAGTTGGCTCTGAGGGAGCTAGGTCAGTGTCAATGTCTCTCCATGTGTAAGTATTGGGTGAAGGAATACTGGCCTCTATGGGGTTATTTCAGTGGTGTTCCCATTGCTCTGCCATCTTTGTCCTTCTAGATGGAAGTGGTCGTGGGTTTGGAAGGTGCTGTCTGAGGATCTTTGGTGAATTGCTGCTGTACATCTTGCAGATAGTACAGACTGCTGCTACTGAGCGTCGGTGGGGGAGGGGGTGAATGCTGTAGGGAATAGGAATGGAGGGGATTACTTTGTCATAAATGCTTCCTGAGTGTTGTCGGAGCTGCAGCCATCCAACCAAGTGGAGACTATTTCATCACACTCTTGACTTGTGCCTCATAGATGGTGGAGAGGCTGTGGGACATCAGCTGGTCAGTTACAAGTTGCCTGGCACTCATGTTAGTCAAATGTTATTTGCCACTTTTCAACCCAACCCAAAGAAGGGCTTATGCCCGAAACGTCGATTCTCCTGCTCCTCAGATGCTGCCTGGCCTGCTGTGTTTTTCCAGCATCACATTTTTCGACTCTGGTACTCCGGCATCTGTAGTCCTCACTTTTTCCTCCTTTTCAACCCAAGCCTGATTGTGGTCACGGCTTCAGTATCTGAGGCGTTGGGAATGGTGCTGAATATAATGCAATCATTGGCGGACATCCCCACGTCTGACCTTATGATGGAGTGAAGGTCATTGATGAAGAAGCTGAAGGTGGTTGGGCCTGGGACACTACCCTCTCGAACTCCTGTAGAGATGTCCTGGAGCCGAGATGACTGACCTCCAACAAACACGATCATCTTCATATGTGTCAGGAGGAATCCAACCAGTGGAGACTTTTCCCCCTGATATCCCAGGGCTCCTTGATGGCACACCCGGTGAAATGAGGCCTTGTTATCAAGGTCAGCCATTCTCTCTTCCCCTCTTGAGTTCTGCTATTTGCCCAAATTTGGACTAAGGCTGTAACAAGGTGAGGAGTGGAGTGTCTCTTGGCAAAACCCAAATTGTGTGCCAATCAGCAGGGTGTTGCTGAATGTTTAATGCTTGATAGAACTGTCAATGATACATTCCAACACTTCATTGAAGATCGGGAATAGACTGATGGGGCGATAGTTGCCTGGGTTGCCTTTTATGTACAGGAAATACTTGGGCAATTTTCCTCATCGTTGGGTAGATGCTAGTATTGTAACTGTACTGGAACAGCTTAGCTAAGGGAGCGGCAAGTTCTGGAGCACACATCTTCAGGACTATTACCGGAATATTGTCAGGGCCTGTAGCCTTTGCAGTCTCCAGGGTCTCCAACGGTTTCTTAATGTCACATGGAATGAATGGAATTGACTGAAGACTGGTAACTGTGATACTGGGGACCACTGGAGGAGGCCGAGATGGATCATCCACTTGCCAGTTCTGGCTGTGTATGCTTCAGAATCCTCGTTTGCACTGATGCGTTGGGCTCTTCCATCATTAAGGATGGAGCCTGCTCCTCCAGTAAGTAAGTTGTTTAATTGGCTACTATTATCCCTGACCATCACTGCTCCGGGTGAAGAAGCATTCGTGAAGTCACAGATTGAACATTAACACAGATTTAACAAAGGTAAAAACAATGACTGCAGATGCTGGAAACCAGATTCTGGATTAGTGGTGCTGGAAGAGCACAGCAGGTCAGGCAGCATCTGAGGGAGCAGTAAAATCGACGTTTCAGGATGTGCTCTTCCAGCACCACAAATCCAGAATACAGGTTTAACAAAGTTCAAATGAAACCTGCTTCCTCCAGCTGTTACATATACAATCTGACCTTGCCCCCATGTCAGGTAATTCCCCTTGGAAGACAGAATTCCTTTCTGTTCTTCCTCCGAGTGCTCTGCAGTATCTAATACACAAGCCACCCCCATAACCATTCCCATTGTAATGGAAGCAGGAATTCACCAGAGGAGCCACAGATTCTCAGCAACTTCGTGTCACAACGAGACTGATACAAGGCAACTGACATCACACCCGAACCCAAGCTCCCTCTGCCAAGAACCAGGAACACCCTGAGGGGCACCATCAACCAATGGACTGCAAGGTGCCAAGACATGCCTCTGTCACCCGGGGCAACCATGGTGACAATTCGGTGGGATCCTGACAGTGTCGAAACAGGAGAACAATGAGAGAGAAAATGAGAGGAGAACATCAAATCCCTGTGTCTGCTGTATCCTTCTTACCATTTTAACATCTCCTCAGATAATCTCTTAATGATCGCTGTGTTTAAATTGTAACTCTGCTGCTCATCCCATCATCCGACACTAATCTGCCACAAATGTGTGGAGCTTTCTTGTCGCGTTCTAATGAGGCTCCAGAGTACATTTCTGACGAAAAGCTTAACCAGAATTCTTTGATCCCAGATCAGATTACTTTCTGTTTGAAGTTGACAAGTGCTTCATTTTATTGATGGAGCGATGATCTGGTGAAAGCTTAGCAATTGAGTTAGCAGCTGTGTTTGTATATGTCTGTGTGATTGTATGTGAGTGTGTCTGTTCGTGTGTAGATCTGTGTATATGTGTATGTGTGTGTCTGCCGCTGTATGTGTGTGTGTCTGTGTATGTATATATGTGCGTGTTTGTCTCTGTCCGTGTGTGTATATGTGTGTGTATTTGTCTCTGTACGTGTGTGTCTGTGTGTGTATGTGCTTGTCGCTGTGTGTGCATGTCTGTGTTTGTCTCTGCGTGTGTGTGTCTGTGTGAGTATATGTTTGTCTCTGCATGTGTGTGTCTGTGTGAGTATATGTATGTGCATGTGTGTATGTGCATGTGTGTGTCTGTGTGAGTATATGTATGTGCATGTGTGTATGTGCATGTGTGTATGTGCGTGTGTGTGTCTGTGTGAGTATATGTTTGTCTCTGCATGTGTGTGTCTGTGTGAGTATATGTATGTGCATGTGTGTGTCTGTGTGAGTATATGTATGTGCATGTGTGTGTCTGTGTGAGTATATGTATGTGCATGTGTGTATGTGCGTGTGTGTGTCTGTGTGAGTATATGTTTGTCTCTGCATGCGTGTGTCTGTGTGAGTATATGTATGTGCATGTGTATGTCCATGTGTGTGTCTGTGTGAGTATATGTATGTGCATGCACGTGTGTCCTCATCAGACGATTTGAACCTTATTTTGCTGAGCTTTGGAAAAGTTATGGACATTCATTGCTACTTTCAGCAGAGCCTGTTTTGACAATCTTACCTAAAGAAGAAAGTTAAAAACCACACAACACCAGGTCATAGTCCAACAGGTTTAATTGGAAGCACTGGCTTTCAGAGCTACGCTCCTTCATCAGGTGATAGAAAAATTGAGAGTTCAAATCCCACCCCAAACTTTTATGAATACAAAAATAAGAGTAGGCCATTCAGCCCTTCGAGCCTGTCCTATCATTTCAAAGAGATTATTATCTGTGATCAAGCTCCAATTATGTGAGCCCTGAATCGTGACTGATCCATTGGAGATGTGCTGTATATCAGAAGTACTCTCTTTCAGATAAAAGTTTAAACCAAAGTTCTGCTACTCCTCACAGCCAACAGGTGTGGGGCTGGAAAGGCATACGTGCTCAGGCAGCTTATACAATTCTCATGGATGTGAACAATTCCATTGGCAAAACTCCCTCACATCTACCAACACTAAAACATAAAGACCGAGAACTTTGAATGAGAATTGTATAAGCTTTCACCCGAGTCTTATCGGAAAAATCAACTTCCTTTCCTTTGAATGTTACTGAGCCATCCTCTGATGGAAGATTGTTCAGGACTAACCCTGGGCAGGACTCCTCACAGGGAGCAGTGCAGGGAATCCACTCAGAAAACTCACCTTTCTCACAGCACTCGCTGCCAAATGACAGTACGTGAAGTTGAAATGGCCCAGGACCTGTCCCTGTGTGAGATGCATGGATGACGGGGTTGGGGGTGGAGGGAGGTGGGGGTGTGGAGATTACGCTGGGTGAGGAGAGTATCTAAACAGATTGGGTGGCAGCTCAGGAAGGAAGATATTTGGTAGATTCATACATGAGTATGGTGACAGTGTGGGGTGAGTACGTGTGTGAGGATAAGTGTGACACACCCACTGACACACACTCACTGACCCCACACTCACTGTCGCCACACTCACTGACTCACACTCACTGTCTCCACACTCACTGTCTCCACACTCACTGACACACACTCGCTGACTCACACTCACTGACCACATACTCACTGTCACCATACTCACTGACTCACACTCACTGTCTCCACACTCACTGACACACACTCACTGACTCACACTCACTATCCTCACACTCACTGGCTCACACTCACTGACTCACACTCACTGTCCCCACACTCACTGTCCTCACACTCACTGACTCACACTCACTGTCCCCACACACACTGACTCACACTCACTGTCCCCACACTGACTGTCCACACACTCACTGACTCACACTCACTCTTCGCACACTCACTGTCCCCACACACACTGACTCACACTCACTGTCCCCACACTCACTGACACACACTCGCTGACTCACACTGACTGACCACATACTCACTGTCGCCATACTCACTGACTCACACTCACTGACTCACACTCACTGTCCCCACATTCACTGTCCTCACACTCACTGACTCACACTCACTGTCCCCACACTCACTGTCCTCACACTCATTGACTCACACTCACTGTCCCCCCACACACACTGACTCACACTCACTGTCCCCACACTCACTGTCCCCACACTCACTGACTCACACTCACTGTCCGCACACTCACTGACCCCACACACACTGACTCACACTCACTGTCCCCACACTGACTATCCTCACACTCACTGGCTCACACTCACTGACTCACACTCACTGTCCCCACACTCACTGTCCTCACACTCACTGACTCACACTCACTGTCCCCACACACACTGACTCACACTCACTGTCCCCACACTGACTGTCCACACACTCACTGACTCACACTCACTCTTCGCACACTCACTGTCCCCACACACACTGACTCACACTCACTGTCCCCACACTCACTGACACACACTCGCTGACTCACACTGACTGACCACATACTCACTGTCGCCATACTCACTGACTCACACTCACTATCCTCACACTCACTGACTCACACTCACTGACTCACACTCACTGTCCCCACATTCACTGTCCTCACACTCACTGACTCACACTCACTGTCCCCACACTCACTGTCCTCACACTCATTGACTCACACTCACTGTCCCCCCACACACACTGACTCACACTCACTGTCCCCACACTCACTGTCCCCACACTCACTGACTCACACTCACTGTCCGCACACTCACTGACCCCACACACACTGACTCACACTCACTGTCCCCACACTGACTGTCCTCACACTCACTGACTCACACTCACTGATTCACACTCACTGTTCCCACACTCACTGACTCACATTCACTGACTCACAATCACTGTCACCACACTCACTGTCTCCATACTCACTGTCCCCTCACTCATTGTCCCACACTCACTGTCCCCACACTCACTGTCCCACACTCACTGTCACCACACTCACTGATTCACACTCACTGTCCCCACACTCACTGTCCTCACACTCACTGACTCACACTCACTGTCCCCACACACACTGACTCACACTCACTGTCCCCACACTGACTGTCCACACACTCACTGACTCACACTCACTCTTCGCACACTCACTGTCCCCACACACACTGACTCACACTCACTGTCCCCACACTCACTGACACACACTCGCTGACTCACACTGACTGACCACATACTCACTGTCGTCATACTCACTGACTCACACTCACTATCCTCACACTCACTGACTCACACTCACTGACTCACACTCACTGTCCCCACATTCACTGTCCTCACACTCACTGACTCACACTCACTGTCCCCACACTCACTGTCCTCACACTCATTGACTCACACTCACTGTCCCCCCACACACACTGACTCACACTCACTGTCCCCACACTCACTGTCCCCACACTCACTGACTCACACTCACTGTCCGCACACTCACTGACCCCACACACACTGACTCACACTCACTGTCCCCACACTGACTGTCCTCACACTCACTGACTCACACTCACTGATTCACACTCACTGTTCCCACACTCACTGACTCACATTCACTGACTCACAATCACTGTCACCACACTCACTGTCTCCATACTCACTGTCCCCTCACTCATTGTCCCACACTCACTGTCCCCACACTCACTGTCCCACACTCACTGTCACCACACTCACTGATTCACACTCACTGTCCCCACACTCACTGTCCCCACACTCACTGTCCCCCACTCAATGACTCACACTCACTGACCCCACACTCACTGTCCCACACTCACTGACTCACACTCACTGACTCACACTCACTGACCCCACACTCACTGTCCCACACTCACTGACTCACACTCACTGACTCACACTCACTGACCCCACACCCACTGTCCCCACACTCACTGACTCACACTCACCGACTCACTCTCATTGTCCCCCACTCACTGACCCCATATTCACTGACCCCACAATCACTGACTCACACTCACAGACCCCACACTCACTGTCCCCACACTCACTGTCCTCTCACTCACTGTCCCCCACTCAATGACTCACACTCACTGACCCCATATTCACTGACCCCACAATCACTGACTCACACTCACAGACCCCACACTCACTGTCCCCACACACACTGTCCTCATACTCACTGTCCCCACACGCACTGACTCGCACTTACTGACTCACACACACTGACTCACACTCACTGTTCCTACACTCACTGACTCACACTCACTGACCCCACACCCACTGTCCCCACACTCACTGACTCACACTCACCGACTCACACTCATTGTCCCCCACTCACTGACCCCACACTCACTGACCCCACAATCACTGACTCACACTCACAGACCCCACACTCACTGTCCCCACACTCACTGTCCTCTCACTCACTGTCCCCCACTCAATGACTCACACTCACTGACCCCACACTCACTGACTCACACACACTGTCCTCATTTTCACTGTCCCCACACGCACTGACTCGCACTTACTGACTCACATTCACTGACTCACACTCACTGTCCCCACACTCACTGTCACCACACTCACAGACTCACACTCACTGATCCTCACTGTCACCAAAATCACTGACTCACACTCACTGTCCTCACACTCACTGACCCCACACTCACAGTCCTCACACTCACTGTCCCCACACTTACTGACTCAATCTTACAGTCCCCACACTCACTGATGCACACTCACACTCACTGACTCACACTCAGTGTCACCACACTCATTGACACCACACTCACTGACTCACAGTCCCCACACTCACTGTCCCCACACTCACTGACTCACACTCACTGTCCCCACACTCACTGTCTCCACACTCACTGTTCCCAAAACTCACTGCCCCACACTCACTGACTCACACTCACTATCCCCACACTCACTGTCCCCACACTCACTATCTCCACACTCACTGTCCCCACACTCACTGCCCCCATACACACTGTCCCCACACTCACCGACTCACACTCACGGACCCACACTCACTGTCCCCACACTCACTGTCCCCCACTCACTGACTTACACTCACTGCGCCCACACTCACTGTCTCCATCCTCACTGTCACCACACTCACTGATCCCACACTCACTGACTCACACTCACTGTCCCCACACTCACTGTCCTCTCACTAACTGACCCCACACTCACTATTCCCACACTCACTGACTCACACTCACTGACTCACACTCACTGTCTCCACACTCACTGTCCTCTCACTAACTGACCCCACACTCACTATCCCCACACTTACTGACTCACACTTACTGGCAAACACTCACTGACTCACACTCACTGACTCACACTCACTGATTCCACACTCACTGTCCCCACACTCACTCTCTCACACTTACTGTCCCCACACTCACTGTCCCACACTCACTGTCCCCACATTCACTGATCTCACACTCACTGACTCCACACTCACTGACCCCACACTCACTGTAACCACACTCACTGACCCCACACTCACTGACCCCCACACTCACCGACTCACACTCACTGTCCCCCACTCACTGATGCACACTCACTGTCCCCACACTCACTGTCTCCACACTCACTGACTCATACTGACTGACTCACACACTGTCACTACACTCACTTTCCCCACACTCACTGACCCCACACTCACTGTCCTCTCACTCACTGATTCACACTCACTGTCCACACACTCACTGACTCACACTCACTGTCACCACACACACTGTCCCCACACTCACTGACTCTCACTCACTGTCCCCACACTGACTCACACTTACTGACACACACTCACTGATCCAACACTCCCTGACCCCACACTCACTTTCCCCTCTCTCACTGACCCCACACTGACTTTCCTCACACTCACAGACTCACACTCACTGTCCCCACACTCACTGTCCTCCCACTAACTGACTCACACTCACTGACGCACACTCACTGACCCCCTCACTGACCTCACACTCACTGACCCCACACTCACTGTCCCCACACTCACTAGACTCATTCTCACTGACTCACACTCACTGACTCACACTCCCTGACCCCACACCCACTGCCTCTGCACTCCCTGACCCCACACCCACTGACCCCACACCCACTGACCCCACACCCACTGACCCCACACCCACTGCCTCTGCACTGTCTGACCCCACACCCACTGCCTCTGCACTGTCTGACCCCACACCCACTGACCCCACACCCACTGACCCCACACCCACTGACCCCACACCCACTGCCTCTGCACTGTCTGACCCCACACCCACTGACCCCACACCCACTGCCTCTGCACTGTCTGACCCCACACCCACTGACCCCCACACTCACTGCCTCTGCACTGTCTGACCCCATACCCACTGCCTCTGCACTGTGTGACTGGCTGACACTGGCTAATTCCCTGTCTTTATGATTCCCACTGTGAATGGAGCAGTTTCTCGTGTTGTTGATGAATGTGAGTGCTGCACATTTACTGTCACGGAATCATGGGCAGTGTGATTCCCTTGATTGAAAGCCTGCTTGGAGTTTCGTTGTGGAATGAGCTCTGTGTCAATGCTGTTCATTTCTTTGTGTTGCTTTATTGCGGGCGGCGGGCTGACACACTGCAAGTGCCATCTGCAGCTTGCCTCACACTGAAGTAATGTGCAGATCGTTTCGACTCCACCAAGGTCGGCACTCACTGCAGCAACTCCGATACATTTTCTCATGTGATTGCTGCTCTCCTCCACCGGTTCGATCTGCACTCACCAATCACATGTAGAACACTGACCAGCATCTGAGCTGGAGGCCCCGTCACAGCCAATGGGCGATGGAATTGATTGAAGAGTTAATGTAGCTGGGCATTGCCAATGGCTGCTTCATGCAACGTTATAGCATCCGGCAAACGTGAATCCTGCCCACCCTCTCCGCTCCAGCCATTTCCCAGCAGCACCCTGGGTCCAGGATGTGATGGCAGCTCAAGGCAGGCACCATTAGCGCTGGGAGAAAGTGAAGGCTGTAGATGCTGGGGATCTGAGTCAAAAGGTGTGGTGCTGGAAAAGCACAGCCTGATGAAGGCCTTATGCCTGAAAGGTCGATTCTCCTGCTCCTTGGATGCTACCTGACTGTCTGTGCTTTTCCAGCACCACACTTTTTGACCATTAGCATCGGGTCCTCCCAGTTGCCAGGTGCTGCCCCACCCATGTCTCCATGTCACCTCTTACCTCACATGACCCCACCATTCCATTCCAATCCATCGACCCATGTGGAGAGCCATCACAATAACCTCCCTGCCCATGTGCCCTGGCATTATACCTTGATGATGCCCACCTGTTCCTCTGCGTACCCCCTGTGGAGACCACGAGGGTGATCTCTGCCACTAAACCCACCCTGTATCCTGATGCGCCCTCCAATGCTGTTCCCCCTTCACATACACTTTGAATTTTCCCCCTCACTATCCTTGTCCCAACCTCTATATATACTCATCCCACCCCTTCTGGGAGTGGTCCCTCTGCAGCCCCTACAGGAATACTTCTTGAAACTTCTGGAATGAAATTCCCCACCCCCACCCTGCCCCCAAGGCCTTTGATACGATTCCACATGGTAGGCTGCTCTGGAAGGTTAGATCGCGTGGAATCCGGGGGGAGCTGGCAAATTGGATACACAATTAACTTGATGGTAGGAAGCAGAGGGTAATAGTGGAAGGATGCTGTCAGACTGGAGGCCTGTGTCTAGTGGAGTGCCGCAGGGCTTGGTGCTGGGCCCCATGCTGTTTGTTGTCTATATCAATGATTTGGATGAGAATGTCCAAGGCATGATTCGTAAGTTTGCTGTTGACACTAAAATAGTCGATATCGTGGACAGTCAGGAAGGTTATCAGAAATTGCAGCAGGCCCTTGATCAGCTGGGGACGTGGGCCGAGAAATGGCAAATGGAGTTTAATATCGATAAGTGTGAGGATTTGTATTTTGGAAAGTCAAATCAAGATAAGAGTTTCATGGTGAATGGTAGGGCCTTAAGAAGTGTAGTGGAACAGAGGGACCTTGGAGTTCAGGTGTACGGTTCTCTGAGAGTGGAGTCACAGGTAGACAGGGCAGTGAAGGCAACTTCATCAGTCAGGGCACTGAGTATAGACATTGGGAAGTTATGTTGCAGTTATACAGGATGTTGGTGAGGTCGCACTTGGGACTATTGTGTTCAGTTTTGGTCACCTTGCTATAGGAAGGATGTTATTAAACTAGAAAGAGTGCAGCTGAAATTTACAAGGATGTGTCTGGACTCAAGAGTCTGAGTTATAGGGAGAGGTTGGACAAGTGCGGACTCTTTTCTTTAGAGCGTAGGAGACTGGGGGGGGAGGGGGATCTTATAGAGGTGTATAAGATCATGAGAGGCATGG
The DNA here is from genome assembly GCF_037043375.1 of Chiloscyllium plagiosum. NCBI lineage: Eukaryota > Metazoa > Chordata > Chondrichthyes > Orectolobiformes > Hemiscylliidae > Chiloscyllium > Chiloscyllium plagiosum. Next base: position 6,755,613 of record NW_028270163.1, on the reverse strand, counting down.
AGAGAGTGAATGCACTTTATTGAGTGAATGCAGTCTTTTTCCCCGGGTTGGGGAATCAAAGACTAAAGGGCACCAGTTTAAGGTTAGAGGGGAAAGAATAAAAGGGAACCTGAGGGGCAGCTTTTTCACACAGAGGCTGGTACACATATGGAATGAGGTGCCAGTGGAAGTGGTTGAGGTGGGTACATTAACAACATTTAAAAGGCATTTGGACAAATACATGGATAGGAGGATATGGGCCAAGTGCGGGGAAACGGGGTGAGTGTGGACGGACATTTTGGTCGGTGTGGACCAGTTTGGGCCAAAGGGCCTGTCTCCCTCCGTGCTGTAGGACTCGATGACTGTCTGACTGTTTTCATTCCAACCTCTGATTGACTTTATGAGCAGCTCCCACAAATACCTGGCTAGACCCTGACTGCTGTGTTTTTAATTCCCTGCCTGACAATACACAATTCTCCTGACTGGTGATAAATGGCCCAATAGGGACTGACCTCGATCCATGTCTTACCTACACAGCCTTATAACCCAGTATGGTCAGCAGAAATCAATCAATCTCTCCTTTCAACCAACTCAAAGACTGAGTTTCCACAGCCTCCTGTGGAAGACCATCCTCTTCATTGTGAACCTCGACAGACTCTCTTTAGTTTTAAATTGTGATTCTTGATTCTCGACTCCCTGACCAGGGGAAACATCTTACCTGCATCGACCCTGTCTATGCCTTTCAGTGTTTTGTAGCTTTCAGTGAGGTTACCTCTCATTTTTCAAGTCCAGGCCTGGATTGCTGAGCCTCTGTATGTAAGATAGCTCCATAATGCAGGGGGCACCGTCTGGAGAAGCTTTGTTGCAGTCCCTCTGTAGCAGTGGCAGCTTCCCTGAGATAAGGAGACCAGACTGCACCGATACTCCAGTCTAACCAAACTCCTACACAACTGAAGCAAGGCATCATTATTCCTGTCCTCAATTCCTCTTGCAATAAAGGTTGTGACAATTCCATTTGTCTTCCTAATAGTTTGCTGCACCAACTTGTCAACCTTCAGTGATTTATTGACAAGGACATCCAGGTCCGTCCGTACGTCTACACTGTCCAAACACTCACCATGTAAGGAACACATGTGGATAACCTCACATTTTACCACATTATATTCTATCCTCAGGCAACTGTCTGTGTGGAGTTTGCACATTCTCCCCGTGTCTGCGTGGGTTTCCTCTGGGTGCTCCGGTTTCCTCCCACAGTCCAAAGATGTGCAGGTCAGGTGAATTGGTCATGCTCAATTGCCCACAGTGTTCAGGGATGTGCAGGCTAGGTGGGTTAGCCATAGGGAATGCAGAGTTACAGGGATAGGGTCGGGGGTGTGGGTCTGGGTGGGATGCTCTTCATGGGGTAGGTGGGGACTTGGTGAGCTGAATGGCCTGCTTCCACACTGTAGGGATTCTATGATTCCATCTGCTGTGCTCATGCCCAGTAATGAAGCCTGTCCAAATCCTCCTGAAGCCACTTTACATTTTTGCCATAACACATATTCCAAACCATTGATGTATATTGTGAACAGCTGAGGGCCAAGCACTGATCCTTGCCAAGTACTGTGACCCCACTAGTCACAGCCAGCCAATGCGAGAATAGTCCATTTGTTCCTGATGTCTGTTTTCTGTCTGTTAGCCGATCATTAATCCATGGCAGTACCTTATCACCTGTCACGTGAACTTTAATCTTTCCAACTAGCCTCCTGTCAGGGACTTAATTAAAAACCTTTTGAAAATATAAGTGAACGACATCCATTAGCTCTCACAGAGTCATAGAGATGTACAGCATGGAAATGGATCCAGATATTCAAACTTAGTCAAGTCCCATTTGCTTGCAATTGGCCCATATCACTCTAAACTCTTCCTATTCATAGAGCCATAGTCGTAGAGTCAAAGAATCATACAGCATGGAAATAGACCCTTCGGTCCAACCAGTCCATGCCAAACATAATCCTAAGGTAAACTAGTCCCACCTGCCTGCTCCTGGCCCATATCCCTAGAAATCCTTCCTCTTTATATATCCATCCAGATGCCTTTTAAATGTTGTAATTGAACCAGGCTCCACCACTTCCTCCTTCCATACACACATGAAATAATTGTCCCTCAGGTCCCTTTTCTATCTTTCCCTTCTCACCATAAATCCAATCGTTTTGGACTCCCCTAACCTGCAAAGAAAGGCCTTGTCTATTTACCCTGTCTTTACCCCTTCGTGATTTTAATAACCTCTATAAGGTCACCCCTCAGCGACCAGTGCTCCAGGGAAAATAGCCCCACCCTACTCAGCCTCTCCCTATAACTCAGACCCTCCAACCCTGGCAATTTTGGAACAAATTCACAAAACTCCAATAAGTGTGTCAAGCATGATCCCCTATTCACAAATGCACATCAACTATCCCAAGTCAGATGAATGTCATCTAAGTGTCTATTCCATCATTTCTAATGGATTCAGGCACTTTCCTTACTACTAATATAATAGGTCTATAATTCCCTCCTTATTTTTTCCTTGCTCCCTTCTTAAATAGTGGGGTGACATTTGCCAACTTTCAGTCAACAGGAATTCATGCAGAATTTATAGACTTCAGAAGATAATCATCAATGCATCAGCTATCTCTATCGTCACTTCTTTCGATGCTCTGGGTGAAGACTATCAGCTTCAAAGGATTTATCATGTTTCAGCCTCACTAATTTATCCAACATAATCTTCTTACAAACACTAATTTCCTTCAACTCCTCATTCTCTCTAGTCACTTGGATCTCTAAATGTTGGCGATTTCTCACATTGTCCTTCGTGACAGCCGATACAAAACAATTATTTAGCTTCTTTGTCATTTCTCTGTTCCCCATTACTGATTCTCCTGACTTTGCCTTTAATGGATCCATGTTTATCTTTTGCTAAAAAATAGATCTTTTTACGTACCTATAGAAGCCTTTACAGTGCTGTTTGATGTTTTTGTCAGATTACATTCATATCCAACCTCTCTTTCCTAACAATTTCTTGGTTTTCCTGTGCTTTATTCTAAAAACTTCCCAAATCCTACAGTTAGTTTGGCAACTTTTATAGGTCTTTTATTTTAATCTTCTACAATTATGAACTTCCTTTGTCAGTCATCATTGGCGACCTTTAAGCGGCAATTGGATAGGTACATGGATGGATGCTTAAGCTAGGACAACATTGTGGGCCAAAGGGCCTGTTCTATGCTGTATTGTTCTATGTTCTATGTTCACCGCTGTATGACCTTTTTTGGGGCTGTGGCACCTGGAAGGACTATATAGTTGCTGTAAGCCATAAGCTTTATCCATTGCCCATGTGCAATCATGTCTTTCACTGTATTTTCACAACCACCTCGCTTTTTCAAATTTAACTCCATTGCTTCAGAAAATATTATCATGTTATGGTCACTCATCCCTAAAGGTTCATCCACAACAAGGTTACTAATGAAAAAGAAAATAGAGAACTGCAGATGTTGAAAGTCAGCAACAAAGGCAAAAATTGCTGGAGAAACTCAACAGGTCCGGCAGCATCCTGACTCCCTTGTTGGTGAAGAGTCTGTTCACCTCAGCCTAAAAAAAAAAGTCAATGACTCTAAAGAAAACTCGATGACGCTGCCTCCGCCACGAAAACAGTATCAAACACTCACAACCCTCGACGAGTGAAGAAATCCTCACCTCAGGCTTAAAAAGATGTTTCCTGATTTTTAAACCATGTCCCCTAATTCGAAAGCAAAAACAGAAATTGCTGGAGAAACTCAGCAGGTCTGGCAGCATCTGTGGAGAGAAATTAGAGTCGACGTTTTGGGTCCCATGACCGTTCAGATTAGTAATTACCCTTAAGACCATTAATGAGCCCTTTTTAAATTGCATAATATTATATACAAAATAGCCGTGTGTTTCAGTTGGTTTTCCAATATACTGCTGGAAGAAGCCATCCCGAACATTCTACAGAAACTTATTCTCCACAGCTTTATTGCTCAGTTGGTTTACCCAGTTTGTACGTAGCCCAAAAGCACCCCACACTATCAGTGCTATTTGGTATCTTATAAATAACTTCAACCAATATCTTCACAATTCGCCCTCCCATCCAGCTGTGCAAACCTGAAAATTTTGTTCCATCCTCTGAATAAAGACAGCTTCTAGTTCCATGGATGCTGAATTCATAGCTACTGTAATGAATTCGACTCATTTGTAATGCATTAAAACATCAAGAAACTTCTCTTCAGTCTTATCAAAGCAACAGGGTTAGTTAGCTCAGTTGCTGGAGAGGTTGTGAGATGATTAGATTCCCTACAATGTGGAGATGTTCCTCCAGTCCGCTGCCAGTCAGCTTTCCTGTACTTTAAACCGAGACTGCTCTCTGCACATTGAGATACCAGGCTGCAGTATCACTGACTGTGGGTGTCTGTACATACCCTGTCCCTAAGGATGCTTGCTCCCCATCATTAACTGAAGCTATTTAACTCCTTATGGGCTGCAACACTCCTTTATTTACGTACATATCTGTACGTGTCAAATATACCTCGCTAGTGAAGTGTCTAAGACCTCTCTCCTCACATGCTCACTCTAGACTGGCGTCTTCTCTCTTACTAATGTCAGAGGCACATCCTCAGTTGTTTCACTGTGTTTTACATGAATGTCATCAGACCCTAGTTGGTCAGTCATTGAGATTGTACCTTCTGTTGTAAACTCTTGCACTCAGCCTTCTTACAGTTTTAAATGAGTGGTTAATGAGTGGTTAATGAGTGGTTAATGAGTGGTTAATGAATGGTTAATGAGTGGTTAATGAATGGTTAATGAATGGTAATGAATGGTTAACAGTGGTGAGGGGATTTGCCTCTGGCTTCTATTCTCTAATGCAGACGGTACAAAATTTCAATTGGTGACAGCATCAGTGGTGCAGTTTAATGTGGCTTGCGTCCCAGATATGCAGTATGACATGGAGTGTCAGTGTACCTGCTGTGTATTGTACAATAACACAGTGTACACACAGCATGGTGATGAGATGACAAGGTGTATTAATGTACAAAGGCTGGTGTGCTGGATTATGAAATAGCAGTAGCTGAATGTAGTGCATTCCTGTATTGATGTTTCCATTCTGATTTAGTTATGAATGCTTCATATTAAATCTGTTTGAAATAGATCTCTCCTTGTCCATCCCCTTGAGTGAGTATTCTGGCCAATTAATTCTGAAGTCTATGGCTATGGACTTGACTTTGGAAATTTGACACAAGCAGGACCTGCCTGAGATGTTATCACACAAATGGTTAAGGGTGCCAGATAGTTATTGATGATAAAGTCAACAGCCCTGGCCATAGTCACACAACCCAAGGTCTGTGACCTCCCATAGTCACAGACAATATCTCTGTGGGAGATTCCAAAACCTCTCTGCAAGAGAGTTCTGTAAAGTCATTGAAGAATGCACACCAATAATCAGACTGCTCTTATCACTGAGAACTCCATGCCTTTAATGTCAGCGAGCACAGAAGATGGATTACTGTTACACTCTTGTTCACTCAGCTGCAATGGAAGCATCCCTTGTGACACAGATTGCAACTCCGGTGGGTGGAAACGAATCGTGTAACTAGATTTGAAAAGCAGGATGCCTAAGCCAATATCCATCCCTCAATCAACATCGTTAAAAACAGATTACATTCACATCAACAGTTTGCTATTTGTGGGATCTTGCTGTGTGCAAGCTGCATTATAACAGCAACTGTAATTCAAAAGTATTGAACTGACTGCAAAGCATTTTCAAACATCATCAGATTGTGAAAGAAGAAGATTCCTTCTTTAATTCCTAAATTACTTTTTCCTGGGACCATTTCTGCTTAATTTTTTTTGCACGTCATTGTTTTATCTTTGCTGTAATCAAAGTATAAGTGCTCAGAATAGAAACTACTCCATATTCAATGCACTTTTAAATATCTAGTGCTTTTGAAACGTACGTTATAATTGCAAATCCTTGTCACTGCTTCATCTCAGGATATTGCTGCAGGCGTTTCTCAAGGCAATGCCTTGGATCCAACTGCCTTCAGCTGTTTCATCATGTTCCCTGCAGGACAAGGCCTGGACAGAGCTGATGATTGTGCAACGTATAGTTTCTCGCTCCCCTTTCTGAGATTGAAGAAGTCAGTACCCTCAACAGCAAGGCCTTAACAAGATCTAGGCCTTGGCTGATGAGTGGCAAGTTACATCCGCGACCTTCAGTTGACAGCCAATGACCAACTCCAGCAGGAGAGAATCTAACACTCTCCCCTTGCTATTCAGTGACATTACCATCGCTGAATCCATCACCAGGAAACATGCTGGGATCAACATTGATCAGAAACTGGACGGAATGCTTCCACTGTGGTGACAGGAATGGATCCGAGACTGGGAACTCTGCAAGGATAAATCCATCTCATAATACTCTAAATCCTATCCACCACCAAGGCACAAGTCAGGGGAGTGGGATGGAATACTCCCCACTTGCCTGGATGGGTGCAGCTCCAACAACACTCAACAAGCTCAAAACCATCCAAGACAAACCAACTCACTTGATTGATACACCATCCATCAGCTTAATGCCATCCCACACAGTGGGTGATAGTGTGCACCATCTACAAGATGCCACCTGCCTCATACCCCCTTTACCTACCTGCCTCCTCAACCACCTACCTTCAACCCTACCCCTTACCCATTTACAACGAGCCCCTCTCTACTCTACCTGCTACCCCATCCTCTCACCCACCTGCTACCATACCCCCTCACCCATTTGTCAATCTGTCCCCTCACCCACCTATTTGCCATCTGACTTCTTTACCCACGCACTTTATACACTTCCCTTCTCTTCACAAAGATGTTTGGGACCTTTACGCTATGTTCACTTACCAGCATACAGCAGGTAATGCCTTGAAAAGGAGCTATTTCTTCGACAATGGTCCTCCACACCTCTCCCTGCAAGGATTACTGTGTTGGAGCTATCATGAAGGATGCTGTATTAAAAGACAGGCCCAAAAGCTTTTAGGAAGGTAAACAGCTCACATGCTGCCTATCTGATCTGGGGAGGAGCGTTTCTCAGCATTCTGAATTCGATGGGAAGGTGAAGACTCTAATCTAGGCTGATATTCCAGTGCTGTACAGAAGATGATGCTGTGTGGCCAGAGGGAGCCCCATCATTTAACAGATATGTTTCTCGTTGGTTACTGTAAAGATCCTATAGCAGCACAACAGGATCACTCTCCATGGATTCTGGACAATATTTATCTCTAAACAAACGTTGTTAAAACAGATGACCTGGTTGCTGAATTGACATACTGTTTCTGGATTCTGGATTCTGTACCTATAGATACAGTGAATACAACTCCAAAGGAACCCATTAGCTGTAAAAGCATTTTGAGATATTCTGATATCAAGAAAGACACTATATGAAAGCAAACTTGATGTTTAGTTCTATGTTTGTCTCTCACAAGGTTCCCCTGGGGTGACTCCATCTCACTTGTGATGCTGCTCCCAGTCACTGCTCCTCATCCTCTGTGACCAGTTATTAGTTTTTGTATGTGTGTGCAGTGTGCGTGTGTATGTCTGCCTGTCGTGTGTGTGTAGCGTGTACATGTGTGTGTGAGAGTACAGTGTGTGCGTGCAATTGTGAGAGTGCGTGTGTCTGTGTGTGACTGAGTATCTGTGTCTCTGTGTGTGTGTGTATTTGTATGTGTGTGTCTGTCTCTGTCTGTGTGTGAGTGTGTGTGATTGAGTATGTGTGTCTCTCGGTGTGTATCTGTATGTGTCTGTGTGTGTGTGAGATTGAGTATGTGTCTCTCTGTGTGTGTGTGTGTCTGTGTCTGTGTGAGGTTGAGTATGTGTGTCTCTCTGTGCATGTAGGGGAGAAAGTGAGGTCTGCAGATGCTGGAGATCAGAGCTGGAAATGTGTTGCTGGAAAAGCGCAGCAGGTCAGGCAGCATCTAGGGAACAGGAGAATCGACGTTTCGGGCATAATCTCTGTGCATGTATCTGTATGTGCGTCTGTCTGTGTATGTGTGATTGAGTATGTGTGTCTCTCTGTGTGTGTATCTGTATGTGTGTGTGTGTGAGATTGAGTATGTGTGTCTCTGTGTGTGTGTATCTGTATGTGCGTGTGTCTGTGTATCGGTGTGCTTGTGCGTGTGTCTGTGTGTGTATCGGTGTGTGTGAGATTGAGTATGTGTGTCTCTCTGTGTGTGTATCTGTATGTGCGTGTGTCTGTGTGTGTGTGTGATTGAGTATGTGTGTCTCTGTGTGTGTGTATCTGTATGTGTGTGTGTGTGAGATTGAGTATGTGTGTCTCTCTGTGTGTGTATCTGTATGTGCGTGTGTCTGTGTGTGTGTGAGATTGAGTATGTGTGTCTCTGTGTGTGTGTATCTGTATGTGTGTGTGTGTGAGATTGAGTATGTGTGTCTCTCTGTGTGTGTATCTGTATGTGCGTGTGTCTGTGTGTGTGTGAGATTGAGTATGTGTGTCTCTGTGTGTGTGTATCTGTATGTGCGTGTGTCTGTGTGTGTGTGAGATTGAGTATGTGTGTCTCTCTGTGTGTGTATCTGTATGTGTGTGTGTGTGAGATTGAGTATGTGTGTCTCTCTTGTGTGTGTATCTGTATGTGCGTGTGTCTGTGTGTGTGTGAGATTGAGTATGTGCGTCTCTCTGTGTGTGTATCTGTATGTGCGTGTGTCTGTGTGTGTGTGAGATTGAGTATGTGTGTCTCTGTGTGTGTGTATCTGTATGTGTGTGTGTGTGAGATTGAGTATGTGTGTCTCTCTGTGTGTGTATCTGTATGTGCGAGTATCTGTGTGTGTGTGAGATTGAGTATGTGCGTCTCTCTGTGTGTGTATCTGTATGTGCGTGTGTCTGTGTGTGTGTGAGATTGAGTATGTGTGTCTCTGTGTGTGTGTATCTGTATGTGCGTGTGTCTGTGTGTGTGTGAGATTGAGTATGTGTGTCTCTGTATGTGTGTATCTGTATGTGCGTGTGTCTGTGTGTGTGTGAGATTGAGTATGTGCGTCTCTCTGTGTGTGTATCTGTATGTGTGTGTGTGTGAGATTGAGTATGTGTGTCTCTCTGTGTGTGTATCTGTATGTGCGTGTGTCTGTGTGTGTGTGAGATTGAGTATGTGCGTCTCTCTGTGTGTGTATCTGTATGTGCGTGTGTCTGTGTGTGTGTGAGATTGAGTATGTGCGTCTCTCTGTGTGTGTATCTGTATGTGTGTGTGTCTGTGTGTGTGTGAGATTGAGTATGTGCGTCTCTCTGTGTGTGTATCTGTATGTGTGTGTGTGTGAGATTGAGTATGTGTGTCTCTGTGTGTGTGTATCTGTATGTGCGTGTGTCTGTGTGTGTGTGAGATTGAGTATGTGCGTCTCTCTGTGTGTGTATCTGTATGTGTGTGTGTGTGAGATTGAGTATGTGTGTCTCTCTGTGTGTGTATCTGTATGTGCGTGTGTCTGTGTGTGTGTGAGATTGAGTATGTGCGTCTCTCTGTGTGTGTATCTGTATGTGTGTGTGTGTGAGATTGAGTATGTGCGTCTCTCTGTGTGTGTATCTGTATGTGCGTGTGTCTGTGTGTGTGTGAGATTGAGTATATGTGTCTCTGTGTGTGTGTATCTGTATGTGCGTGTGTCTGTGTGTGTGTGAGATTGAGTATGTGCGTCTCTCTGTGTGTGTATCTGTATGTGTGTGTGTGTGAGATTGAGTATGTGTGTCTCTCTGTGTGTGTATCTGTATGTGCGTGTGTGTGTGTGAGATTGAGTATGTGTCTCTCTGTGTGTGTGTGTGTCTGTGTCTGTGTGAGGTTGAGTATGTGTGTCTCTCTGTGCATGTAGGGGAGAAAGTGAGGTCTGCAGATGCTGGAGATCAGAGCTGGAAATGTGTTGCTGGAAAAGCGCAGCAGGTCAGGCAGCATCTAGGGAACAGGAGAATCGACGTTTCGGGCATAATCTCTGTGCATGTATCTGTATGTGCGTCTGTCTGTGTATGTGTGATTGAGTATGTGTGTCTCTCTGTGTGTGTATCTGTATGTGTGTGTGTGTGAGATTGAGTATGTGTGTCTCTGTGTGTGTGTATCTGTATGTGCGTGTGTCTGTGTATCGGTGTGCTTGTGCGTGTGTCTGTGTGTGTATCGGTGTGTGTGAGATTGAGTATGTGTGTCTCTCTGTGTGTGTATCTGTATGTGCGTGTGTCTGTGTGTGTGTGTGATTGAGTATGTGTGTCTCTGTGTGTGTGTATCTGTATGTGTGTGTGTGTGAGATTGAGTATGTGTGTCTCTCTGTGTGTGTATCTGTATGTGCGTGTGTCTGTGTGTGTGTGAGATTGAGTATGTGTGTCTCTGTGTGTGTGTATCTGTATGTGTGTGTGTGTGAGATTGAGTATGTGTGTCTCTCTGTGTGTGTATCTGTATGTGCGTGTGTCTGTGTGTGTGTGAGATTGAGTATGTGTGTCTCTGTGTGTGTGTATCTGTATGTGCGTGTGTCTGTGTGTGTGTGAGATTGAGTATGTGTGTCTCTCTGTGTGTGTATCTGTATGTGTGTGTGTGTGAGATTGAGTATGTGTGTCTCTCTGTGTGTGTATCTGTATGTGCGTGTGTCTGTGTGTGTGTGAGATTGAGTATGTGCGTCTCTCTGTGTGTGTATCTGTATGTGCGTGTGTCTGTGTGTGTGTGAGATTGAGTATGTGTGTCTCTGTGTGTGTGTATCTGTATGTGTGTGTGTGTGAGATTGAGTATGTGTGTCTCTCTGTGTGTGTATCTGTATGTGCGTGTGTCTGTGTGTGTGTGAGATTGAGTATGTGCGTCTCTCTGTGTGTGTATCTGTATGTGCGTGTGTCTGTGTGTGTGTGAGATTGAGTATGTGTGTCTCTGTGTGTGTGTATCTGTATGTGCGTGTGTCTGTGTGTGTGTGAGATTGAGTATGTGTGTCTCTGTATGTGTGTATCTGTATGTGCGTGTGTCTGTGTGTGTGTGAGATTGAGTATGTGCGTCTCTCTGTGTGTGTATCTGTATGTGTGTGTGTGTGAGATTGAGTATGTGTGTCTCTCTGTGTGTGTATCTGTATGTGCGTGTGTCTGTGTGTGTGTGAGATTGAGTATGTGTGTCTCTCTGTGTGTGTATCTGTATGTGCGTGTGTCTGTGTGTGTGTGAGATTGAGTATGTGCGTCTCTCTGTGTGTGTATCTGTATGTGTGTGTGTGTGAGATTGAGTATGTGTGTCTCTGTATGTGTGTATCTGTATGTGCGTGTGTCTGTGTGTGTGTGAGATTGAGTATGTGCGTCTCTCTGTGTGTGTATCTGTATGTGTGTGTGTCTGTGTGTGTGTGAGATTGAGTATGTGCGTCTCTCTGTGTGTGTATCTGTATGTGTGTGTGTGTGAGATTGAGTATGTGTGTCTCTGTGTGTGTGTATCTGTATGTGCGTGTGTGTGAGATTGAGTATGTGTGTCTCTCTGTGTGTGTATCTGTATGTGTGTGTGTCTGTGTGTGTGTGAGATTGAGTATGTGCGTCTCTCTGTGTGTGTATCTGTATGTGTGTGTGTGTGAGATTGAGTATGTGTGTCTCTCTGTGTGTGTATCTGTATGTGCGTGTGTCTGTGTGTGTGTGAGATTGAGTATGTGCGTCTCTCTGTGTGTGTATCTGTATGTGTGTGTGTGTGAGATTGAGTATGTGTGTCTCTCTGTGTGTGTATCTGTATGTGCGTGTGTCTGTGTGTGATTGAGTATGTGTGTCTCTGTGTGTGTGTATCTGTATGTGCCTGTTTCTGTGTGTGTGTGAGATTGAGTATGTGTGTCTCTCTGTGTGTGTATCTGTATGTGCGTGTGTCTGTGTGTGTGTGAGATTGAGTATGTGCGTCTCTGTGTGTGTGTATCTGTATGTGCGTGTGTCTGTGTGTGATTGAGTATGTGTGTGTATCTGTGTGTTGTGCAGTACAGGGAGGGAGATTGTTCTTCCATGCCATCTGCACCTTCACCAGTGGAGGGCAGTACAGCCTAACTGAATCCAGGGGCATTACCCCTATCAAGGGCGATGCAATCCCGGTAGGGTCTCCACCAGCTGGTGTTGTGGGTACTCCCTGGATACTTCCTGGTCTTTTTACAGAGACTTCCACCATCTCTTTCTTTGCCGTGCAACTTATATTTATTCAAACTGTTGATGAAACAGACTCACAAGGACAGAAATTGCTGGAGAAACTCAGCAGATTTGGCAGCATCTGTGGAGAGAGAAACAGAGTTAACTTTTCATCTTCTGAAGAAAAAAGAATCATAGTGGACTCAAAATGTTAACGCAGTGTCTCTGTCCACAGACGCTCTCAGACCTGCTGAGTGTCTCCAACATTCTCTGTGTTTGCTGCAGATTTCCAGCATTCACAGGATTTTGCCTTCAGTCAAATACAAAAGTACAGTTTATTTTGACAGAAGTGTGAGTCACAGATAGTGGGGTAGAATTGGAAAACAATATTTGGAATTACTGCATTTGTTGTGCCCAACGATGAACAGGACCCGCTGTACCCAATCACAACAATCCCAACACAGGCCAGCCGGGAATGACGCAGGGAGCCTGAATGTTTCCTGAGCTACAGGGTAATGTGCAAGCAATAACATTCGAAGTCACTGCTGTAATACAGGAAATGCAGCAGCCAATTTGTACGCAGCAAGATCCCACTACTCGAGGAATCAGCAGTTCATCTGCTTTAGGGAATGTTCGAAGAATAAATGTTAGTTAGGACTCAAAAGGAGACTTCCCAAGTCCTTCCTAAACATTCCCCAAGAGTGCAGAGAGACAGAGCTGCAGTTTAACCACAAGACTCAGAAACAGAAGTAGGCCATTCAGCCCCATTGAGTCTCATCTGCCATTCAATAACATCATATCCCAGTCTCAAACAAGTGTGCTGTTTTGGAAAATGTAGGTGTTGAGGGACTTTCAGGGGAATGTAGCACAAACAGCCAAGCTTATGGTATCGAGACAGGCTGTAATGTGAGGTTCCAAGCAATCGATTGTGATAGGGGACTCTCCAGTCAAAGGCACAGAGAGATGTTTCTGTAGTAGATAGTGAGAAATCAGAATGATGTGTTGCCTCTCTGGTGCCAGGATCAACAATATCTCAGAGAGAGGGCAGAAAATTCTCAAAGTGGAGTGGGACCAACAGGAGGTCATTGTACACATTGTAAAGGGCAGGGAGAACATAGAAGATTAAACAGGAATTTAAAAAGGAGGTCCCCGAGGGTAATAATATCTGGTTTTCTCCCAGTGCTACGAGCTAGTGAGGGCAGGAAGAGGAGGATAGAGCAGATGAATGCATAGCTGAGGAGCTGGTGCATGGGAGAAGGATTTATATTTTTGGATCATTGGAATCTCTTCTGGGGTAGAAGTGACCTGTACAGGAAGGACGGATTGGACGTGTGTGCGTGAGAGAGAGAGAGAGAGAGAGAGAGAGAGGCCGAGGGGGATAGTGTGGAAAGAGATCAATCTGAGACTGGTTCAGCAGTCAAACTGTCAGAGCAGGCAGGAACAAAGCAGAGAACAAGGTAGGACTAATAAATTAAACTGCATTTATTTCAGTGCAAGAGGCCTAACAAGGGAAGGCAGATGAACTCAGGGCATGGTGACGAACATGGGATATTTACAGGTGAGATGCCGGAAGACTGGAGGTTGGCTAACACGGTGCCACTGTTTAAGAAAGGTGGTAAGGACCAGCCAGGGAACTATAGACCAGTGAGCCTGACGTCGGTGGTGGGCAAGTTGTTGGAGGGAATCCTGAGGGACAGGATGTACATGTATTTGGAAATACAAGGACTGATTAGGGATAGTCAACATGGCTTTGTGTGTGGGAAATCATGTCTCACAAACTTGATTGAGTTTTTTGAAGAGGTAACGAAGAGGATTGATGAGGGCAGAGCAGTAGATGTGATCTACATGGACATCAGTAAGGTGTTTGATAAGGTGCCCCATGGGAGACTGTAGAGCAAGGTTAGATCTCATACAGGGAGAACTAGCCATTTGGATACAGAATTGGCTCAAAGGTACAAGACAGAGGGTAGTGGTGGAGGGTTGTCTTTCAGACTGGAGGTATGGATAGGATAAATAGACAAGGTCTGATCCCTGGGGTCAGGGAGTCCAGAACTACAGGGCATAGGTTTAGGGTGAGAGGGGAAAGATATAAAAGAGACCTAAGGGGCAACTTTTTCACGCAGAGGGTGATATGTGTATGGAATAAGCTGCCAGAGGAAGTGGTGGAGGCTGGTACAATTGCAACATTTAAAAGCCATCTGGATGGGTATATGAATAAGAAGGGTTTGGAGGGATATGGACCGGGTGCTGGCAGGTGGGACTGGATTAATTTAGGATATCTGGCCAGCATGGATGAGTTGGACCGAAGGGTTTGTTTCCGTACTGTATATCTCTGTACATCTCCCTGTTTTATATTTCACACAACTGCTATGGGAATTGAAGGTTAAAGCTGATTATTGGATGATCTCTGACCTCCTGATCACTCATGGAGCCCTGACAATTGGCAGTTATAATTCAGCCATCAACTCCGCTCCCCTTCAGAAAATAAACAATATTTACTCCTCCCATCTTGACTGTAGCCTGCAATCGGCACCATGACCCAGGCACCCCTGCATTCTGGGATCCCTGTTTACCTCATAACCCTTCACCCTTCCCCCATTTTGATTGATCCAAATAATGCCCCTCTTTTAGCCCTCCCCTGGAGCTCTTCCCAATTGAGCATCCTGGGCCGTTCCCAAGATTAAGACCAAATCAGCTTCCATTCCACTGAGTATGCTCCCTTCAAGACTATACATTCCCTCACCCTATCCCATCAGATCCCATCCAACCCTTCATTGCCTCCTATGGGTTGAACCATTTCCTCAAAGAGCCAATACTTTGCCAGGCCAATTGGCCAGAGCTGAGCTGCTCATAGCTTTGATGGTGTCATCAGCAAACCCTACCCTAGACACACACACACACAAACACATACACACGCACACACATACTCACACACACACACACACACACACACATACTCACATACGCACACACATACACAAACACACACACATGCACACACACACACACAAACATACACATATACATACACACACACTCATACACACACACTCATGCACACACACACACATACACAAACACACACACGCACGCACATACATGCACAAATGCACACACACACGTGCACAACAGACACAAACACATTCACACAAACACACACACGCGCACACACACACATACACAAACACACACACACAAACACACTCACACACAAACACACTCACACACAAACACACTCACACACAAACACACTCACACTCACACACAAACACACTCACACACAAAGACACGCATGCATACACACACGCACGCATGCACACACTCACACACATTCACACACTCACACGCACACACACACACACTCACACATGCATGAACGCATGCACACACACATACACAAACACACACGTACAAACACCACACTGTGTGCTGGAGATACTCTGCAGGTGAGCCAGCAGCTGTGGGGAGAGATACACAAGTAATACTCCAAGTTCAATCTGACCCTTCTTCAGAACAGGTTCTGTTAGTTTATCTATGACCCACACCCTGACTGACTAAAACCCAGTCCCTGACTCACTGTGGACGAGTCACTGAATTGACCTTCCAAAATGTCCCTGACCGACTGAGACCCAGTCCCTGAACTGACTGAGACCCAGTCCCTGACTGACCAAGACCCAGTCCCTGATCTGACCTTCCCCAATGTCCCTGACCGTTTGAGACCCAGTCCCTGAACTGACCAAGACACAGTCCCTGAACTGACCGAGGCCCAGTCCCTGAACTGACCGAGACCCAGTCCCTGAACTGACTGAGACCCAGTCCCTGAACTGACCGAGACCCAGTCCCTGAACTGACTGAGACCCAGTCCCTGAACTGACTGAGGCACAGTCCCTGAAGTGACTGAGACCCAGTCCCTGAACTGATCGAGACCCAGTCCCTGAAATGACCGAGACCCAGTCCCTGAACTGACTGAGACCCAGTCCCTGAACTGACTGAGGCACAGTCCCTGAAGTGACCGAGACCCAGTCCCTGAACTGACCGAGACCCAGTCCCTGAACTGACCGAGACCCAGTCCCTGAACTGACTGAGATCCAGTCCCTGATAGGGTGATTGGCCGGAGTGGGGGCGGGGGCGGAGAGGTCAGGAAGAAGATTGCAGGTTAGGAAGGTGGTGCTGAGTTCGAGGGTTGGGACTGAGACAAGGTGGGGGGAGGGGAAATGAGGAGTCTGAGTTCATCCCTTGTAGTTGGAGGGTTCCTAGGCGGAAGATGAGACGCTCTTCTTCCAGCCGTCGTGTTGCTATGGTCTGGCGATGGAGGAGTCCAAGGACCTGTATGTCCTTGGTGGAGTGGGAGGGGGAGTTGATGAAATGCAAAACTTGCGCCCACACCTCCCCCCTTACTTCCCTCCAAGGCCCCAAGAGATACTTCCGTATCCACCACAGATTCACCTGCACCTCCACACACATCATCTATTGCATCCACTGCACCCGATGTGGCCTCCTCTATATTGGGGAGACAGGCCGCCTACTTGCGGAACGTTTCAGAGAACACCTCTGGGACACCCGGACCAACCAACCCAACTACCCCGTGGCTCAACACTTCAACTCCCCCTCCCTCCCACTCCACCAAGGACATGCAGGTCCTTGGACTCCTCCATCGCCAGACCATAGCAACACGACGGTTGGAGGAAGAGCGCCTCATCTTCCGCCTAGGAACCCTCCAACCACAAGGGATGAGCTCAGATTTCTCCAGTTTCCTCATTTCCCCTCCCCCACCTTGTCTCAGTCCCAATCCTCGAACTCAGCACCACCTTCCTAACCTGCAATCTTCTTCCCGACCTCTCCGCCCCCCACTCCGGCCTATCATCCTCACCTTTACCTCCTTCCACCTATCGCATTTCCAATGCCACTCCCCCAAGTCCTTCCACCCTACCTTTTATCTTAGCCTGCTGGACACACTTTCCTCATTCTTGAAGAAGGGATCATGCCCGAAACGTCGATTCTCCTGTTCCTTGGATGCTGCCTGACCTGCTGCGCTTTTCCAGCAACACATTTTCAGCTCTGATCTCCAGCATCTGCAGTCCTCACTTTCTCCTGACCTGACTGAGAACCAGTCCCTGAACTGACCGAGACCTAGGCCCTGACAGACCGACACCCAGTCCCGGAACTGACTGAGATCCAGTCCTTGAACTGACCGAGACCCAGTCCTTGAACTGACCGAGACCCAGTCCCTGAACTGGCTGAGGCCCAGTCCCTGAACTGACTGAGATCCAGTCCCTGAACTGACCGAGACCTAGGCCCTGACAGACCGACACCCAGTCCCTGAACTGAAAGAGATCCAGTCCCTGAAGTCAACGAGACCCAGTCCCAGAACTGACCAAGGCCCAGTCCCCGAACTGAAAGAGATCCAGTCCCTGAACTGACAGAGATCCAGTCCCTGAATTAACCGAGACCCAGCCCCTGAACTGACCGAGACCCAGCCCCTGAACTGACTGAGACCCTGTCCCTGAACTGACCGAGACCCAGCCCCTGAACTGACCGAGACCCAGCCCCTGAACTGACCGAGACCCAGCCCCTGAACTGACCGAGACCCAGTCCCTGAACTGACTGAGATCCAGTCCCTGAACACAACGAGACCCAGTCCCTGAACTGACGGAATTACAGTCTGTGAAATGACTGAAACCTAGTCCCTGAACAGGCTGAGGCCCAGTCCCTGAACAGGCTGAGGACCAGTCCCTGAACTGACCGAGACCCAGTCCCTGAACTGACTGAGATCCAGTCCCTGAACTGACTGAGACCCAGTCCCTGAACTGACTGAGATCCAGTCCCTGAACTCAACGAGACCCAGTCCCTGAACTGACCGAGACCCAGCCTTTGAACTGACCTTCCACAATATCCCTGAACTGACCGAGACCCAGCCCCTGAACTGACCGAGACACAATCTCTGAAATGACTGACACCTAGTCCCTGAACTGGCTGAGACCCAGTCCCTGAATTAACTGAGACCCAGACCCTGAACTGACTGAGGACCAGTCCCTGAACTAACTGGGACCCAGTCCCTGAACTGACTGAGACCCAGACCCTGAACCGACTGAGGCCCAGTCCCTGAACTGACCGAGACACAGCCTCTGAACTGACCTTCCACAATATCCCTGAACTGACCAAGACCCAGTCCCTGAACTGACCAAGACCCAGTCCCAGAACTGACTGAGGCCCAGTCCCAGAACTGACTGAGACCCAGTCCCTGAACTGACTGACACCCTGTCCCTGAACTGACCGAGATCCAGTCCCTGAACTGACTGAGACCCAGTCCCTGAACTGACTGAGACCCAGTCCCTGAACTGACTGAGGCACAGTCCCTGAAGTGACTGACAGCCTGTCCCTGAACTGACCGAGACCCAGTCCCTGAACTGACTGACACCCTGTCCCTGAACTGACCGAGATCCAGTCCCTGAACTGACTGAGACCCAGTCCCTGACCTGACTGAGGCACAGTCCCTGAACTGACTGAGACCCAGTCCCTGAACCGACTGAGGCCCAGTCCCTGAACTGACCGAGACACAGCCTCTGAACTGACCTTCCACAATATCCCTGAACTGACCAAGACCCAGTCCCTGAACTGACCAAGACCCAGTCCCTGAACTGACTGAGGCCCAGTCCCAGAACTGACTGAGACCCAGTCCCTGAACTGACTGACACCCAGTCCCTGAACTGACTGACACCCTGTCCCAGAACTGACCGAGATCCAGTCCCTGAACTGACTGAGACCCAGTCCCTGAACTGACTGAGACGCAGTCCCTGAACTGACTGAGGCACAGTCCCTGAAGTGACTGACAGCCTGTCCCAGAACTGACCGAGACCCAGTCCCTGAACTGACTGAGACCCAGTCCCTGAACTGACTGAGGCACAGTCCCTGAAGTGACTGAGACCCAGTCCCTGAACTGATCGAGACCCAGTCCCTGAAATGACCGAGACCCAGTCCCTGAACTGACTGAGACCCAGTCCCTGAACTGACTGAGGCACAGTCCCTGAAGTGACCGAGACCCAGTCCCTGAACTGACCGAGACCCAGTCCCTGAACTGACCGAGACCCAGTCCCTGAACTGACCGAGACCCAGTCCCTGAACTGACTGAGATCCAGTCCCTGATAGGGTGATTGGCCGGAGTGGGGGCGGGGGCGGAGAGGTCAGGAAGAAGATTGCAGGTTAGGAAGGTGGTGCTGAGTTCGAGGGTTGGGACTGAGACAAGGTGGGGGGAGGGGAAATGAGGAGTCTGAGTTCATCCCTTGTAGTTGGAGGGTTCCTAGGCGGAAGATGAGACGCTCTTCTTCCAGCCGTCGTGTTGCTATGGTCTGGCGATGGAGGAGTCCAAGGACCTGTATGTCCTTGGTGGAGTGGGAGGGAGGGGGAGTTGATGAAATGCAAAACTTGCGCCCACACCTCCCCCCTTACTTCCCTCCAAGGCCCCAAGAGATACTTCCGTATCCACCACAGATTCACCTGCACCTCCACACACATCATCTATTGCATCCACTGCACCCGATGTGGCCTCCTCTATATTGGGGAGACAGGCCGCCTACTTGCGGAACGTTTCAGAGAACACCTCTGGGACACCCGGACCAACCAACCCAACTACCCCGTGGCTCAACACTTCAACTCCCCCTCCCTCCCACTCCACCAAGGACATGCAGGTCCTTGGACTCCTCCATCGCCAGACCATAGCAACACGACGGTTGGAGGAAGAGCGCCTCATCTTCCGCCTAGGAACCCTCCAACCACAAGGGATGAACTCAGATTTCTCCAGTTTCCTCATTTCCCCTCCCCCACCTTGTCTCAGTCCCAACCCTCGAACTCAGCACCACCTTCCTAACCTGCAATCTTCTTCCCGACCTCTCCGCCCCCCACTCCGGCCTATCATCCTCACCTTTACCTCCTTCCACCTATCGCATTTCCAATGCCACTCCCCCAAGTCCTTCCACCCTACCTTTTATCTTAGCCTGCTGGACACACTTTCCTCATTCTTGAAGAAGGGATCATGCCCGAAACGTCGATTCTCCTGTTCCTTGGATGCTGCCTGACCTGCTGCGCTTTTCCAGCAACACATTTTCAGCTCTGATCTCCAGCATCTGCAGTCCTCACTTTCTCCTGACCTGACTGAGAACCAGTCCCTGAACTGACCGAGACCTAGGCCCTGACAGACCGACACCCAGTCCCGGAACTGACTGAGATCCAGTCCTTGAACTGACCGAGACCCAGTCCTTGAACTGACCGAGACCCAGTCCCTGAACTGGCTGAGGCCCAGTCCCTGAACTGACTGAGATCCAGTCCCTGAACTGACCGAGACCTAGGCCCTGACAGACCGACACCCAGTCCCTGAACTGAAAGAGATCCAGTCCCTGAAGTCAACGAGACCCAGTCCCAGAACTGACCAAGGCCCAGTCCCCGAACTGAAAGAGATCCAGTCCCTGAACTGACAGAGATCCAGTCCCTGAATTAACCGAGACCCAGCCCCTGAACTGACCGAGACCCAGCCCCTGAACTGACTGAGACCCTGTCCCTGAACTGACCGAGACCCAGCCCCTGAACTGACCGAGACCCAGCCCCTGAACTGACCGAGACCCAGCCCCTGAACTGACCGAGACCCAGTCCCTGAACTGACTGAGATCCAGTCCCTGAACACAACGAGACCCAGTCCCTGAACTGACGGAATTACAGTCTGTGAAATGACTGAAACCTAGTCCCTGAACAGGCTGAGGCCCAGTCCCTGAACAGGCTGAGGACCAGTCCCTGAACTGACCGAGACCCAGTCCCTGAACTGACTGAGATCCAGTCCCTGAACTGACTGAGACCCAGTCCCTGAACTGACTGAGATCCAGTCCCTGAACTCAACGAGACCCAGTCCCTGAACTGACCGAGACCCAGCCTTTGAACTGACCTTCCACAATATCCCTGAACTGACCGAGACCCAGCCCCTGAACTGACCGAGACACAATCTCTGAAATGACTGACACCTAGTCCCTGAACTGGCTGAGACCCAGTCCCTGAATTAACCGAGACCCAGACCCTGAACTGACTGAGGACCAGTCCCTGAACTAACTGGGACCCAGTCCCTGAACTGACTGAGACCCAGACCCTGAACCGACTGAGGCCCAGTCCCTGAACTGACCGAGACACAGCCTCTGAACTGACCTTCCACAATATCCCTGAACTGACCAAGACCCAGTCCCTGAACTGACCAAGACCCAGTCCCAGAACTGACTGAGGCCCAGTCCCAGAACTGACTGAGACCCAGTCCCTGAACTGACTGAGGCACAGTCCCTGAAGTGACTGACAGCCTGTCCCTGAACTGACCGAGACCCAGTCCCTGAACTGACTGACACCCTGTCCCTGAACTGACCGAGATCCAGTCCCTGAACTGACTGAGACCCAGTCCCTGAACCGACTGAGGCCCAGTCCCTGAACTGACCGAGACACAGCCTCTGAACTGACCTTCCACAATATCCCTGAACTGACCAAGACCCAGTCCCTGAACTGACCAAGACCCAGTCCCTGAACTGACTGAGGCCCAGTCCCAGAACTGACTGAGACCCAGTCCCTGAACTGACTGACACCCAGTCCCTGAACTGACTGACACCCTGTCCCAGAACTGACCGAGATCCAGTCCCTGAACTGACTGAGACCCAGTCCCTGAACTGACTGAGACCCAGTCCCTGAACTGACTGAGGCACAGTCCCTGAAGTGACTGACAGCCTGTCCCAGAACTGACCGAGACCCAGTCCCTGAACTGACTGACACCCTGTCCCTGAACTGACCGAGATCCAGTCCCTGACCTGACTGAGGCACAGTCCCTGAACTGACCGAGACCCAGTCCCTGAACTGACTGAGACCCAGTCCCTGAACTGACTGAGGCACAGTCCCTGAACTGACCGAGACCCAGTCCCTGAACTGACTGAGACCTAGTCCCTGACCTGACTGAGGCACAGTCCCTGAACTGACCGAGACCCAGTCCCTGAACTGACTGAGACCCAGTCCCTGAACTGACTGAGGCACAGTCCCTGAAGTGACTGAGACCCAGTCCCTGAACTGATCGAGACCCAGTCCCTGAAATGACCGAGACCCAGTCCCTGAACTGACTGAGACCCAGTCCCTGAACTGACTGAGGCACAGTCCCTGAAGTGACCGAGACCCAGTCCCTGAACTGACCGAGACCCAGTCCCTGAACTGACCGAGACCCAGTCCCTGAACTGACCGAGACCCAGTCCCTGAACTGACTGAGATCCAGTCCCTGATAGGGTGATTGGCCGGAGTGGGGGCGGGGGCGGAGAGGTCAGGAAGAAGATTGCAGGTTAGGAAGGTGGTGCTGAGTTCGAGGGTTGGGACTGAGACAAGGTGGGGGGAGGGGAAATGAGGAGTCTGAGTTCATCCCTTGTAGTTGGAGGGTTCCTAGGCGGAAGATGAGACGCTCTTCTTCCAGCCGTCGTGTTGCTATGGTCTGGCGATGGAGGAGTCCAAGGACCTGTATGTCCTTGGTGGAGTGGGAGGGGGAGTTGATGAAATGCAAAACTTGCGCCCACACCTCCCCCCTTACTTCTCTCCAAGGCCCCAAGAGATACTTCCGTATCCACCACAGATTCACCTGCACCTCCACACACATCATCTATTGCATCCACTGCACCCGATGTGGCCTCCTCTATATTGGGGAGACAGGCCGCCTACTTGCGGAACGTTTCAGAGAACACCTCTGGGACACCCGGACCAACCAACCCAACTACCCCGTGGCTCAACACTTCAACTCCCCCTCCCTCCCACTCCACCAAGGACATGCAGGTCCTTGGACTCCTCCATCGCCAGACCATAGCAACACGACGGTTGGAGGAAGAGCGCCTCATCTTCCGCCTAGGAACCCTCCAACCACAAGGGATGAACTCAGATTTCTCCAGTTTCCTCATTTCCCCTCCCCCACCTTGTCTCAGTCCCAACCCTCGAACTCAGCACCACCTTCCTAACCTGCAATCTTCTTCCCGACCTCTCCGCCCCCCACTCCGGCCTATCATCCTCACCTTTACCTCCTTCCACCTATCGCATTTCCAATGCCACTCCCCCAAGTCCTTCCACCCTACCTTTTATCTTAGCCTGCTGGACACACTTTCCTCATTCCTGAAGAAGGGATCATGCCCGAAACGTCGATTCTCCTGTTCCTTGGATGCTGCCTGACCTGCTGTGCTTTTCCAGCAACATATTATCAGCTCTGATCTCCAGCATCTGCAGTCCTCACTTTCTCCTGACCTGACTGAGAACCAGTCCCTGAACTGACCGAGACCTAGGCCCCGACAGACCGACACCCAGTCCCGGAACTGACTGAGATCCAGTCCTTGAACTGACCGAGACCCAGTCCTTGAACTGACCGAGACCCAGTCCCTGAACTGGCTGAGGCCCAGTCCCTGAACTGACTGAGATCCAGTCCCTGAACTGACCGAGACCTAGGCCCTGACAGACCGACACCCAGTCCCGGAACTGAAAGAGATCCAGTCCCTGAAGTCAACGAGACCCAGTCCCAGAACTGACCGAGGCCCAGTCCCCGAACTGAAAGAGATCCAGTCCCTGAACTGACAGAGATCCAGTCCCTGAATTAACCGAGACCCAGCCCCTGAACTGACTGAGACCCTGTCCCTGAACTGACCGAGACCTAGCCCCTGAACTGACCGAGACCCGGCCCCTGAACTGACCGAGACCCGGCCCCTGAACTGACCGAGACCCAGTCCTTGAACTGACTGAGATCCAGTCCCTGAACTCAACGAGACCCAGTCCCTGAACTGACGGAGACACAGTCTGTGAAATGACTGAAACCTAGTCCCTGAACAGGCTGAGGCCCAGTCCCTGAACAGGCTGAGGACCAGTCCCTGAACTGACCGAGACCCAGTCCCTGAACTGACTGAGATCCAGTCCCTGAACTGACAGAGATCCAGTCCCTGAACTGACAGAGATCCAGTCCCTGAATTAACCGAGACCCAGCCCCTGAACTGACTGAGACCCAGCCCCTGAACTGACTGAGACCCAGTCCCTGAACTGACCGAGACCCAGCCCCTGAACTGACCGAGACCCAGCCCCTGAACTGACCGAGACCCAGTCCCTGAACTGACCGAGACCCAGCCCCTGAACTGACTGAGACCCAGTCCCTGAACTGACCGAGACCCAGCCCCTGAACTGACCGAGACCCAGCCCCTGAACTGACCGAGACCCAGCCCCTGAACTGACTGGGACCCAGTCCCTGAACTGACTGAGATCCAGTCCCTGAACTCAACGAGACCCAGTCCCTGAACTGACGGAATTACAGTCTGTGAAATGACTGAAACCTAGTCCCTGAACAGGCTGAGGACCAGTCCCTGAACTGACCGAGACCCAGTCCCTGAACTGACTGAGATCCAGTCCCTGAACTGACTGAGACCCAGTCCCTGAACTGACTGAGATCCAGTCCCTGAACTCAACGAGACCCAGTCCCTGAACTGACCGAGACCCAGCCTTTGAACTGACCTTCCACAATATCCCTGAACTGACCGAGACTCTGTCCCTGAACTGACTGAGACCCAGTCCCTGAACTGACCGAGACCCAGTCCCTGAACTGACCGAGACCCAGCCCTGAACTGACCGAGACACAATCTCTGAAATGACTGACACCTAGTCCCTGAACTGGCTGAGACTCAGTCCCTGAATTAACCGAGACCCAGACCCTGAACTGACTGAGGACCAGTCCCTGAACTGACTGGGACCCAGTCCCTGAACTGACTGAGACCCAGACCCTGAACCGACTGAGGCCCAGTCCCTGAACTGACCGAGACACAGCCTCTGAACTGACCTTCCACAATATCCCTGAACTGACCAAGACCCAGTCCCTGAACTGACCAAGACCCAGTCCCAGAACTGACTGAGGCCCAGTCCCAGAACTGACTGAGGCCCAGTCCCAGAACTGACTGAGGCCCAGTCCCAGAACTGACTGAGGCCCAGTCCCAGAACTGACTGAGACCCAGTCCCTGAACTGACTGACACCCAGTCCCTGAACTGACTGACACCCTGTCCCAGAACTGACCGAGATCCAGTCCCTGAACTGACTGAGACCCAGTCCCTGAACTGACTGAGACCCAGTCCCTGAACTGACTGAGGCACAGTCCCTGAAGTGACTGACAGCCTGTCCCTGAACTGACCGAGACCCAGTCCCTGAACTGACTGACACCCTGTCCCTGAACTGACCGAGCTCCAGTCCCTGAACTGACTGAGACCCAGTCCCTGAACTGACTGAGGCCCAATCCCTGAACTGAATGAGGCACAGTCCCTGAACTGACTGAGACCCAGTCCCTGAACTGACCGAGACCCAGTCCCTGAACTGACTGAGACCCAGTCCCTGAACTGACTGAGGCACAGTCCCTGAAGTGACTGAGACCCAGTCCCTGAACTGACCGAGACCCAGTCCCTGAACTGACCGAGACCCAGGCCCTGAACTGACGAGACCCAGTCCCCGAACTGATCGAGACCCAGTCTCTGAACTGACCGAGACCCAGTCCCTGAACTGACTGAGACCCTGTCCCTGAACTGAACTGTCTCAGTCCCTGACTGACTGAGATCCAAACCCTGAACTGAACTTCCACAATTTTCTGAACCGACTGAGACCCAGGCCCTGAACTGACCGTGACCCAGTCTCTGAACTGTCCGAGACCCAGGCCCTGAACTGACCGACACCCAGTCTCTGATCTGACCATGACCCAGGCCCTGAACTGACTGAGACCCAGTCCCTGAACTGACTGAGACCCAGTCCCTGAACTGACCGTGACCCAGGCCCTGAACTGACCGAGACCCAGTCTCTGAACTGTCCGAGACCCAGGCCCTGAACTGACCGAGACGCAGTCTCTGAACTGACCGAGACCTGGTCCCTGATCTGACCGAGACCCGGTCCCTGAACTGGCCGAGACCCAGGCCCTGAACTGACCGAGACCCAGTCCCTGAACTGACTGAGGCACAGTCCCTGAAGTGATTGAGACCCAGTCCCTGAACTGACCGAGACCCAGTCTCTGAACTGTCCGAGACCCAGTCTCTGAACTGACCGCGACCCAGGCCCTGAACTGACCGAGACCTGGTCCCTGATCTGACCGAGACCCAGTCCCTGAACTGACCGAGACCCAGTCCCTGAACTGACCGAGACCCAGTCTCTGAACTGACCGAGACCCAGTCCCTGAACTGACCGAGACCCAGTCCCTGAACTGACCGAGACCCAGTCTCTGAACTGTCCGAGACCCAGTCTCTGAACTGACCGAGACCCGGTCCCTGAACTGACCGAGACCCAGTCCCTGAACTGACCTTATAGAACATCTTTGATTGAACAACCAGCAAGGCACAGGTTGATCTTGCTCATCTCCCACAACTGACTCTGGCATGATCTCCGTACTGGAACACTCCACTCTTGAATTGAACCAGCTGCCTGACTGACTGTAGCCAGTCCCCAGCTTGGAAATGTCCCAGCCCCTTGATAGTCTGTGACTACACAAACCATCCATCCACCCACCCAACCAGCCAAGCAAGCAACCACTGACCAACCACCAACCTTCCACCCAACCAGCCAACCACTGATCAACTACTGACCAACCAGCAACCTTCCACCCAACCAGCCAACCACTGATCAACTACTGACCAACCAGCAACCTTCCACCCAACCAGCCAACTAACCACCCAACTGACACTGATTCAGCACTGGGCCCTGCATCCAAATGTGCCCATCAAGATTCCTTGTTGACCATGGACAGTTACAGTTGTGAATTGATGAAAGGAGACTCACCCATGCCAACTTTATCCACCGCACAACCCCATGATCATGGAACCAGGATGGCACCTTCTGAACCATTGCTCCATACACAGTGCCCATGTAGCCTTGGTATCAGAGCTTAAAGCCAAGTCCAGTCCCAGAATGGGGAAACAGTGGGAGGTAGGTTCATGGATGGGCAAGAGGCCAGGTCCCAACTCAGAGATTCTAGGAGCAGGGAGTGTACCATCTGCAGAGACCAGGAGGATCAGGAGGAGCAGGTCCTGGAAGCAAGCAACCATTCCCAAGGGAAGTGACCCAAGCAGCAAGTTACATTTTTCAGGAAAACAATGTTCAAAGAAAAGCGAAGGAGCCTTCAAGCTCCAAGAGAAACCCTGTGTGTATTTCAGAGAGGAATGAATTTGCAAGATCATTGAAACTGAAATGCCATTGAGCAGGAAGTACAAACCGTGAGGTTCTCCCTCCTCGTGAAACAGACCATGTTCTATTCACTGTTTCCTCAGGACCTGGGTTCAGCGTTGCCAAGAGGTACAATAGAAACTGGACTAACAAAAGCAGAATTTGCACATTACAAAACGCACATGTTGTGTGTTTATGAAATCACCACAAAGGTGGAAATTGATGAACACTTACTGAAACACCAGGGGATCAGGAGATTATTGATTTTGCTGCTCGTCGGATGCTGCCTGAATTGCTGTGCTCTTCCAACACCACTAATCCAGAATCTGGTTTCCAGCATCTGCAGTCATTGTTTTTACCTTGATCAGGAGATTACGGTCAATGGTCCTCTTAAGTTCTCTTCTCTCCAGTGCAGAGTCCAGGTTAATGTCAACGGAAGTGGAGGATGGCTGACTGTGTGGGAGGTTTCCCAGTTGCTGTGTGAGGCTAACATGGGACTTGATGAGGTAGGGGCATTAGGAAAGACCAATCCCAATCCTAATCTGGTGAGAGTTCGAAACGATAAGGTCAGCTTTGTAATAAAGAGGAACCTGCCCTTGTTTCCGTGCAGGACATTCACAATCCCCGTAACAAAGTATGGTAATTACTGTGAGCTGGTGCAGCAAGTATTTCACCTTTGAGTTTGTGAAGTGCATTAACTCTGTCCTGCACAAAGTTGGAAGTCACACCACACCAGGTTAGAATCCTTTGACAAAGGGGCAGCGCTCTGAAAGCTTGTGATTTCAAATAACCCTGTTGGACTCTGACCTGGTGTGGTGTAACTGCTGACTTTGTTGACCCCAGTCCAACACCAGCACCTCCACATTATGGCCGTCATGCACAAATAGTTCCTGGATCAATTGCACAAATCAGATTGTTCATACATCCTTAGTAGGCGCGACATTTGGACTAAAAATGTTGATTCTGTCCATCAGAATCTGAACTTGTTTACAAGACTTATGGTCTCATGGACTTAACTGTCTTTGGTGAGTTTGTTGTCATGTTGTTTAGATTAGATTACTTTACATTGTGGAAACAGGCCCTTCGACCCAACAAGTCCACACCGACCCGCAGAAGCGCAAACCACCCATACCCCTACATTTACCCCTTACCTAACACTATGAACAATTTAGCATGGCCAATTCACCTGACCTGCACATCTTTGGACTGTGGGAGGAAACTGGAGCACCCGGAGGAAACCCACGCAGACACGGGGAGAATGTGCAAACTCCACACAGTCAGTCGCCTGAGGTGGGAATTGAACCCGGGTCTCTGGTGCTGTGAGGCAGCAGTGCTAACCACTGTGCCACCGTGCTGCCCATGGTAGCACAGTGTGTGGGATGCTTCACTGTACCCGGCGCTCAGTTAGCTGGACAGTTGGTTTGGGAAGCAGTGTGATGCCAACAGCATGGGTTCAATTCCCATCTCTGGCTGAGGCTACCATGAGGGACTCTCCTCCTCAACCTTTCCCCTCGCCTGAGGTGTGGTGCCCCTCAGGTTAAATCACCAGCAGTCGATCCCCTCTCTCTAATGAGAGAGCAACCCTGTGGATTGGTAGGACAATGGCGACACAACAACAGCTTTGCCAGCCACCAGTGAAAAGACCTTCATAAGAAAGTAGCATTAAAATAAAAGTTGGCATCTTGGGGTAGGTGAGACTATTTGCACCACTGGGCACTGGTGAGCTGGTTGAGGGGTTAATGATTCACTTCCCTGAGATCTGGTTGGAAGAACTTGTGGTTGGGGATGGAGGGTGTTGTTGCTGTTCTGTGGCCTTACCCATCTGGTTTACAAAAACTTTCTTTGGACTGTCTGCTGGCTGAGTTATTTGTTCGAACTGTCAAATAAAATGTTTTAACGTTAAAAAAGAACCTATTTTATGCCCACAGGAACCTTGATTTATATCAGATAGAGCTTCTGTTATGCTCAGAAGGAAAAACAGAGGACTGGTAATGAAATGAAATCAAACATTTGTTGGAACAACATTGTGTTCCTCACAGAGAATATCTGGGAGGAGATGGTAGTTGGAAACTGGTCTCAATTATACAAGATATTGAAATCCTTCTAAGAACAGTGTGTACAATATGCAGCAAGTCAACTGTGAAGAAAGGCCAATTTGAAGTATTTGCCAAAGTCAGAGAGTGTGGTACGGTGGCATTTTAACCTCTGAATGAAGGGTGGGTGTCAAGACCGACATGCGATTGCAGGCCCATAGCAACATGGCTGACTCCTCATGGCCTTCTGGGCAATTAGGGTTGGGCAATAAATACTGGCCTAGCCAGTGATGCCTTAATCCCATGAGTGAATTCAAAAAAAGATACCTTGGCGTCAGTGCATTAATGTGAAACTAGAATGTCGGGAATGAATATTTCATGGGGCGAGTGTAAAAGGACAATCATCCAATAAACAAATATTGTCTTGGGGAATCCAAGTTGGTGGCACCTTGCTAGGATCGTGTTTGCCGGGCTCCGCACTGCAACACCGACCCAACAGAGCTAGGACCCATCCCAAACACTTTACTGGGAGTAAAAACACAGCTGAAAGGAGGAAGCTTGCCCAGGGCCAGGGCCATAGCCCAGCCCCCTGAAACAGTGGGCTTGCTTACTCATCAGACTCTGGGTGAGGGGTCTCGCGAAGTCCTGGGAAGGCAGATCCACAAAAACATCGAGGAGAAGCTGGCTCCTGTATCATCTGTGCTGTAAGACCTGGGAGAAAGGGCAGATGAATTCGAGCACTGGGCTGCAGGGGTAGAGGCAGAGGCTGACTCCCCCAAAAGCCAGACTGAAGCCTGGAAACACAGGTCCATGGTCAGTTGGATCTGGTAGATGATCTCGAAAACAGGGGCAGATAAAGAACCTGCACGTTGTTGGCATACCAGAGGGACGGAAGGTGAGCGGCTGGTGGAGTTCTTTGAGAAGTGGTTCCCAGAATTCCTTGGTTTAGAGGTTGAGAAGGGAAGGATAACAATTGAAAGAGGCCACCGGATCGCAGCATGAAAGCCAGGTGCAGATCAGTGCCCACGCCCTGACCTGGTGAGGTTCCATCATTATAAAGCCAAGCAGGGAGTTATGGAAGCCTCTACATCCCAGGGGAGGGACCCCGGGGGCGTGGGGATGTGGCGGCTCCACAGTTATGTTTTTTCAGGACTTCTTGGCGGCTGTGATCCGGAAAATGAAGTCCTCCGACGGAGTCAAGAGCAGATTGAGAGAGCTCAGGATCCAGTATACTCTAAGGTATCCAGTGGTGCTCAGATCAATCATAAGGTGTCCATACGTTTGTTGGACTCACCAGAGAAAGCGAAGAACTTTGGGGCCACATTGACTTAAGGCGAACAGCCGAATGGGCGAAGAGAACAGAGCTGTTGGGGTTTGCTTTTCTTTAAAAAGAACTTGGTGGAGTCTCCTTTCTGGTAATAATTTGTGTGAAGTGATGTCCGGGATGGAGAGAGAATTTATCCTTAATCTCTAAGTTATGTTAAAGGATTGGTGACGTATTTATTTTTAATTTACTTGTCTATAGTACTGGAGTGTGGTGCTGGAAAAGCACAGCAAGTCCTGAGGAACAGGAGAATCGACGCTTCGGACATAAGCCCTTCACCAGGGCCTGAAACATGGATTCTCCTGCTCCTCGGATGCTGCCTGACCTGCTGTGCTTTTCCAGCACCACACTCTCATCTCTGATGTCCAGCATCTGCAGTCCCCACTTTCTCCTTGTCTATAGTACGAGCCTTGCTCTTGGGTGTTTTTTTTCTCTGTGGTCAGCGTATGTAGTGCAACCCTAGCTGTTGGGAGTTGAGAGGGCATTTGGGATGGTTAATAGGGTTGTAGAATGTGTTGGTACCCCCTTTGAATGGGGGGTAAATTCCTCCAATCAGTGCCGTTTGCGATTTTTTGTTTTTCTGTTTTTACTCTATAAAGTTTTAATAAGTTTTGCAGATTTGTCAGCTGCAGTTATTTTAGTCTATGTAGTTTTTGGAGTTTTGTGGACTCTTTTGCATTAAAGCTCAGCGATCTGTAATTTGGGATCTTCCTCGCTGGAGTCTAAATGGTGCTATTAGAAGGTTATGGCTAAGGATGTGTTGAAGTGGTGCACCTGGAATATTAAGGAGAGTCATTCACCTGTAAAGAGGAAGAAGATACTATCCAGCCTTAAAAGGGAGAGGGTGGATGTTGCTTTATTACAAGAAACACACTTGGATGATGCAGAGCATTTGAAGTTGCAATAGAATGGGTCTGACTGGGTTTGTTTTTCATCTTTCAACATGAAGAGTAGATGGGTGGCCATTTTAGGCAAAAGTGAGGACTGCAGATGCTGGAAACGAGAGTCTAGATTAGAGTGGTGCTGGAAAAGCGCAGCAGGCCAGGCAGCATCCGAGGAGCAGGGAAATCGACGTTTCAGGCAAATGCCCTTCATCAGCATTCCTAATGAAGGGCTTATGCCCGAATCGTCGGTTTTCCTGCTCCTCAGATGCTGCCTGGCCTGCTGCGCTTTTCCAGCACTGCTCTAATCTAGGGTAGCCATTTTTGTTCAAAAGAATCCCCCATTTAATTAGAGTGCGTTAAGGACACACACAGGAGATTTCTAATCCTTAAAGCTTAGAACATGGGGAAGAACATGGGATCTTAAATGTCTACTGTCCCATAGCCCACCCCCTTAAATTCTTGACGGACTCCCTTTCTAGACTGGTTAATGTTGCGTCTTAACATATTATCATAGGAGGGGATTTCAATTATCTCATCGACCCCACGGTAGACAGATTTCCCAAAGGCCCGCCAATATCTTCTTTGCGATCTAAACCATTAAGGGATTTGTGCGCTGAACCGGGATTGGGAGATGTTTGGAGGCAGCTTCACCCTAATGGCAGGGACTTCACGTTATTCTCGAACCCACATAAATGCCATACCAGGATTGATCTTTTTCTAACCCCCCCACAGCACATCTGGGCTCGGTAGTGTCACGTACAATTGTAATATCCCTATTTCCCATCACACCCCAGTGTACTTAATGGTTCAGAGTAAGGATACTTTGGTAAGCTCGAGGCACTGGTGACTGGACCCTTTCATGCTTAAGGAGAGCAAGTTTATTGAATTCTTTTTTACTGAGTTCAGGGCTTTTTTGGATATTAGTTCAGGCTCGCTCAGTAGCCCATCCATTCATTGGGAAACAGCTAAAGCCTATGCTGGAGGGTTGGTTATTTCCTATTCAGCCAGGAAGAAGCGGCAGACAGGTGAGCAGCAACCCTTGCTCGAGATGGGTCTGAAAGTAGCTGAAAAGGCAAACTTTGACAGGCCCTCACTGGTTAAACTGCAGAGGATCACAGTGCTTCGGTCTGCGCTGAACTCCATGCTCACATGGACAGCAAGTCAAAGGCTATTTGAGCACGGGGATAAGCCAGGCAAGTATGTAGCATATCTTCTTAGAAAAAAAGAGTGCCCCCCCCCGCCCCCCCCATTACCTCGATCAGAGAGGACACTGGAAATTTGACCTAGGATTCTGAAAGGATTAATGCAGCATTTTATTCTGAATTATACCAATCGGAAAGCTGTAAAATTGGGCAGGTTAGGATGGTGTCTTTTAAGAATTTGGACCCTCCAGGAGTGACCCCTGAACACGAGTCTCTCCTCAATGCTCCGTTGTGAGAGCAAGAGGTGCAGGAGTCTGTGAGACAGCTCCAGGATGGAAAGGCACTGCGTTCTGACAGGCTCCCCAGTGAGTTCTATACAGAATTTATAAGTATATTGTCAGGGCCAGTGCTTAGTATGTTTCATGATTCACATGTAGGGGCATGGGTCTGGGTGGGTTGCGTTTCGGAGGGTCGGTGTGGACTTGCTGGACTGAAGGGCCTGTTTCCACACTGTAAGTAATCTAATCTAATCTAATCTAATCTAATCTAATAATCGTGGGCTTCTCCCATCATCTCTAAGAGAGGTGAACATCTCTCTCATTCTTAAAAAATGGAAGGCCCCCGGAGGGCTGTGCTTCCTATAGGCTCATCTCACTCCTCAATGTTGACTTCAAAATCCTACCTAAGACTCTGGCATTAAGGCTAGAAACTGTACTGCCTTCCATCATTAAGGAAGACCAGACGGGGTTCGTAAAAGGTTGCAGATCGATGGGAAATGTCAGGTGATTACTTAACATGATCCAAGTATGTCAACAGCGAGTGGTACAGAGACTGGTGATCTCCTTAGATGCGGAAAAGGCACATGGCATGGTCGGGTGGCCATATCTTTTTTGTACTTTGAAGTGGTTTGCCCTTCATCAGGCGGGTGGAGGGTTTGTATAGTGATCCTCTTGCCCACAGTCCTCACCAATGGTGTAAGGTCAAGCAATTTTAATATTTATAGGTGCAGTCAACAGGGCTGTCCCTTATCACTGTTGCTTTTTTCATTGTTGATCGAGCCGGAGGCAGTTTGTAGGCATCCCAATATAACCGCTCCAGAAGTGGGGACAAAGTCACATAAGATTGGACTGTATGCAGATGATGTTCTTGTCTTCTTACCAAACCCAGCAGTCTCAATGCCACACCTGATACAGTGCATCAATTTATTTGGTGGCTTCTCAGGTTATGAGATCAATTTTGCGAAGTCAGAGGCCATGCCCATCGGTGGTCTCCCAAGAGTGCCTGATCCTGAGGGAGGATCTCGGTTCCCCTTTAGATGGTCACAGGAAGGCTTTCCCTACTTAGGTATATTTATTACTTCTGTTTTTGATTGGGTATTTAAAGCCAATTTCGCCCATCTATTTGACAGAATCAAGCAGGACCTTCATAGATGGGAGGCATTTCTGATCTCTTGGTTAGATTGGATAGCCCTCATTAAAATGACCATTCTGCTCCGTCTGTTGTACCCAATGTGAAAGCTTCCTCTGCTTTTTACTAAGCAAATATTTAGAAGATGGAACGGCTGGTTCAGTTCTTTTACCTGGTATCGCAAGTGGCCTCTAATTAAATTGACCAAATTGCAGTTCCCTTACAGACTGGGAGGAGTGAGTCTCCCAGACATCAGAAACTATCAGTTAAGCTCATTGCCGTCAGGGAGACCCTCACTCACTTTGGTTGGTCATCGAAGCATCTCAGGAAGATGCCCCCCTTATTAGCCTGCTGTTCTTGGACAAAACGAGAACAGGTAAGGAATATTGCCATAGCCCAGTAGTCGTCAATACTGTCAAGGCGTGGAGGGCAATGCTTCAGGGTGAGGGCAATGTCGCCAAAACATCATTTTTGACACCCATAGTTGGTATGCCGTGCTTTCAGCCAGGTTTGTACTATGGGCAGATTCTCGGTTTGTACTATGGGCAGCTAGGAGCGTGTCTTGCCTGAGTCATTTATTCAAAGGGGACATACTGATGCCCTTTGACCAGTTGGCTCAGAAATATGAATTGCCCAGTCGGGACCTCTTTTGCTTCTTTCAAATTAGAAAGAGACCACGCTTCTAACTGATCCTTATAGGTTCTACATGGAGAAGAGGATGTTGAGTGCTGAGGGTACTTATCTGTCAGCAACGCTTATCAACTATTGGGAGAGGGTCCCTTGGACAAGACTGAATGCCTCTATTGGGTATGGGAGAGGGAGTTGGACGCTGAGATCTCTTCTGAAATATGGGAGGCTATGTAGGAAAATGCAAGAAAGATCTTGACTTACAACAGGACCCAAAGCTCGTAATTGAAGATTCTCCACAGGGACTATCTGGCTCCAGATCGTCTTGCTAAATGTTAAGCAGGAACATCTCCAATGTGTCCTAAATGTAACGTGGGCATGGGCACACTTACTCATTATCTTTGGTCCTGCCACATGACTGTGGGCATACTGGAGCTCTGTGGCAGGCGGAATAGGGAAGGCCTTGGGGACGAGGTGGAGATGGGTCTGGCATCTGTTCTTCTTGCCTTTCTTAATTCTTGTCCATTAGATGCACACAAAAAAAGACTTTTCAGTGTCCTCACTTTTTGTGCCAGAAAGAGCATTCCTTGAGGGTGGGTATCGGACAATACCCTGGGGCTGGTGGGCTGGCGGGTAAGCTAGTCATGTAGCATTTCATAGCGAGTATGGTGCACCAAAAAACTGAGAATTTCTATGAGACATGGCAGCCCTTTTTGGAGTACCTGGGTACAGATTTGTCTGTCAAACTAATAAGAGCCTTTATATAGCCATTGCAATTCTATATAGTGAATCTGGTATCCAGAGGGGAGGAACTACGAACATATGAGTATTTAGGGTGTGGGTTTGCTCACTGAGCTGTAGGTTTGATATCCAGACGTTTCATTACCTGGCTAGGTAACATCATCAGTGGCGACCTCCCAGTGAAGTGAAGCTGTTGTCTCCTGCTTTCTATTTATATGTTTGTCCTGGATGGGGTTCCTGGGGTTTGTGGTGATGTCATTTCCTGTTCGTTTTCTGAGGGGTTGATAGATGTTATCTAGATCTATGTGTTTGTTTATGGCATTGTGGTTGGAGTGCCAGGCCTCTAGGAATTCTCTGGCATGTCTTTGCTTAGCCTGTCCCAGGATAGATGTGTTGTCCCAGTTGAAATGGTGTTTTTTTTTATCCGTGTGTAGGGCTACGAGGGAGAGAGGGTTGTGCCTTTTTGAGGCTAGCTGGTGTTCATGTATCCTGGTGGCTAACTTTCTTCCTGTTTGTCCTACATAGTGTCTGTGGCAGTCCTTGCATGGAATTTTGTAGATGACGTTGGCTTTGTCCATGGGTTGTACTGGGTCTTTTAAACTAACAAACTTAAAAGACCCAGTACAACCCATGGACAAAACCAACGTCATCTACAAAATTCCATGCAAGGACTGCCACAGACACTATGTAGGACAAACAGGAAGAAAGTTAGCCACCAGGATACACGAACACCAGCTAGCCACAAAATGATACGACCTTCTCTCCCTCGTAGCCCTACACATGGATGAAAAAAAACACCATTTCGACTGGGACAACACATCTATCCTGGGACAGGCTAAGCAAAGACATGCCAGAGAATTCCTAGAGGCCTGGCACTCCAACCACAACGCCATAAACAAACACATAGATCTAGATACCATCTATCAACCCCTCAGAAAACGAACAGGAAATGACATCACCACAAACCCCAGGAACCCCATCCAGGACAAACATATAAATAGAAAGCAGGAGACAACAGCTTCACTTCACTTGGAGGTCGCCACTGATGATGTTACCTAGCCAGGTAATGAAACGTCTGGATATCAAACCTACAGCTCAGCGAGCAAACCTACACCCTAAACCTTAACCTGAGCTACAAACCTTCACAAACCTTGCGACATATGTGCTCGATGATCAAGGGCTGTTGCTTTGTTTTGCTGAGCCGTGTTATGGTCATTATCATTATAATTATTGTTAAGACATTTCTTTTTTAGCTTAGTTGATATTTATTTATGCAATTAGTAGGTTTGTTTTTAGTATTAATTTGAATTGTTTGGTTTTGTATTTGTTGTAATATTCAAAAGAGAAAATTCCTTTCTTTAAATGAAAGTATATATTTTTTTAAAATGTTGCCTTAAAGTGCTCACAATGCACATTGCATTTGCAGCTCTGAATGGTGTTCTTGGCGTCTCTGTGCGAAGCCTTGCAGAGATTTTGTCTGACAACAATTGAAGCTGTGCAATTTACAAAGGGCCAGACCAATAAACTGAAGGCGAGGTATCGAGGTGAACCTGCTTATTGGAGTGATGAAGGGAAGAAGCTTCTGCTGTTCTCAACAGTGATGTGGACCCAGTTGCAAACCTTTCACTTGTTCAGCTGTGGTGTGACCTGGAAAGCAGATTTCCAGCAGAGGAATTACGGGAATGGCCTGCAATTGACCAGGCTGCAATCACCAAGGCAAGAGATTGTGAGTTTGGAAATGACCGTGTGATGTGACTGATACTGAAGTATTTCAACTGAAAATGTGTTGCTGGAAAAGCGCAGCAGGTCAGGCAGCAGCCAAGGAGCAGGAGAATCGACGTTTCGGGCATGAGCCCTTCTTCAGGAACGAGTCCTTCAGGCATGAGCCCTTCCTGAAGAAGGGCTTATGCCCGAAACGTCGATTCTCCTGCTCCTTGGATGCTGCCTGACCTGCTGCGCTTTTCCAGTAACACATTTTTCAGCTCTGATCTCCAGCATCTGCAGTCCTCACTTTCTCCACTGAAATATTTCAGTCATATGAAAGAAATATGGAGAAAGTGTGACTGCAAAGGTATGTGAACAATACTTGGATTTAATACTTTTTAACTTTATTTCCTTCTATTTCTACTTGTTTACTCAGAAAACTGTAGTGCTGAACTTTTTAAAATGTTGCTCTTTATTTTTCTCCCTCTGTTGCGAAGATTTCGTACCTCGGCGACATTGCAGGTGTTTCACTGTACACTTGTCCCCGTGTTTGAGTACATGTGACAATAAAACTAAAATCCAAATAAAAGTCTAAGAACAAAAAAAAGCCTGTGCTTGGAGAAAACATCACAACAGGTTCCATTTGGATGTTGAGTGATTTAGTGGACTATGCCCTAAAAGCTGATCAATTCCAAGTAATATCCATTCTTTGGGATGACATGCAACATCACAAACATAAAATGCTGCATGTGAGCGTGTATTTACTCTAATGAGCTCAATTAAATCTTAATCCAGAAAAAGATTAGAAATAGATCTCTTGGACAATTCAATGTGAATTAAGTTGTACATGTAACCATCATCCCTTGACACTCAGTGGTGTCATTGAATCTCCTACTATCAACATCCTGGGAGTTATCATTGACCAGAAACTCAAATTCACCACACAAAAACGCAATGGCTCCAAGAGCAGTTCAGAGGCTAGGAATCCTGCAGCTCCTGATTCCCCAAAGCCTGTCCATCATCTACGAGGCACAAGTCAGGCGTGTGATGGAATAATCCCCACTTGACTGGGTGGGTGTACACTCAAGAAGCTTGACACCATCCATTTGGATAAAGCAACCCTTGCTTGATTGGCATGAGATCCACAAGTATCCATTCCCTCCACCTCTGACACTCAGTAGCAGCAGTGTGTACTAGCTACAAGATGCAGTGCAGAAATTCACCAACAGCACTTTCCGAACCCATGACCACTTCCAACCAGCAGGACAAGGACAGCAGCTACATGGGAACACCACCACCTTCAAGTTCCCCTCCAAGCCACTCACCATCCTCACTTGGAAATTCCTTCCCTAATGGTAATCTGGGTCAACCCACAGCAGTGGTTCAAGGAGGCAGCTCATCCCCACCTTCTCAAAGGGGCAAATAGGGACGGACAATAAATACTGGACCCAGCCAGTGACTCCCACATCCCTCTAATGAGTAAAAGGAAAATTTAATCTGAACAAAATATAAATGCACAATTACTGGGCAACGAATAAAGACAGATGTAAAAAGCCATCAAGAAAGGAGTGAAGAAATTATTAGTGCCATTGTCATGCTGTTTATTGCCCTTGGTGTGTTGAGTGCCCTTACTAAACAGATCTGCAGACTTCTGAGCTGAGTGAATCAGTTTATTTCTTTTAGCGGGTAGAACATGTCAGAGTGGCTCAGTGATTAGCACTGCTGCCTCACAGCACCAGGAAGCCAGGTTCAATTCCAGTCTCGGGCGACTGCCTGTGTGGAGTTTGTACGTTCTCCCCGTGTCTGTGTGGGTTTCCTCCGGGTGCTCTGGTTTCTTCCCACTGTTCAAAGATGTGCAGGTCAGGTGGATTGGCCATGCTAAATTGTCCATAGTGTTCAGGGATGTGCAGGTTAAGCGGGTTAGTCAGTGGGAATGGGTCTGGGTGGGATATTCTTTGGAAGGTCGGTGTAAACTTGTTGGGCCAAATGGTCTGTTTCCATACTGTAGGGACTGTATGAACACCTGTAACTTTGGAGTAATACTAATGTACACCTCTAATAATTAATAAACTGGGAAAACATTGATGCCTAGCATCCACTCAGTGATGCTTTGATTTACATGCGCTGTGTAGACTACTCAGAGGCATCACAAAGATTACAGGGAACATTTGTACACATCCATTCATAATGGCATTTCAGTGTGCCCTTTGGGGGTTGGTTTAGCTCAGTTGGCTGGACGGTTGGTTTGCATACCAACACATTAGTTCAATTCCCACACCAGCTGAGGTTCCCATAAGGATTCACCTTCTCAACCTCTCTGCTTGCCTGAGGAGTGGTGACCAACAGGTTAAACCACCACCAGTCGTCTCTCTGTAATGGTCAGGTAAGACTGCAGTGGCCTGAGCCTGACAGTCTGGAGATGTGTTAATGTACTACCCAGTGACAAGCAGCTCCTGTCCTTTCAGCTACAATATTTATAGTTTTGCAAAAATATGCTTTATTCATAAATTATGTAGAAGTGCATTACAAAAGAGCACAAGTTGGACATTATAGGAACAACAATAAAAATATCAGGTCTGCTGCACTTTCAGCAGTGTATCTCATACAGACTATTGCCAATGTGTGTTGGTGGTGGACGGAGGGAATGTGAAAGGTGGAGAATGAGGTACCAGTCAAGGTACCTGGATGACCTTGAGTGTTGTTGGAGCTGCATCCATCCAGACAAGTGGTGAATATTCCATCACTCAGCTGACGTGCAGATGGTGGACAGGCTCTTGGGGGGTCAGGAGGTGACTCGGGTCGGTAAGTCGGGTTCCCCATTTCGATGCTGCAACAAAGATCCTTGGTCCAACTTCATTTCCTAACTGCATAGAGTCATAGAGACATACAGCACGGAAACAGACCCTTCGGTCCAACTTGTCCATGCCGACCAGATATCCCAACCCAATCTAGTCCCACCTGCCAGCACCCGGCCCATATCCCTCCAAACTCTTCCTATTCATATACCCATCCAAATGCCTCTTAAATGTTGTAATTTTACCAGCCTCCACCACATCCTCTGGCAGCTCATTCCATACACATACCACCCTCTGCATGAAAAGGTTGCCCCTTAGGTCTCTTTTATATCTTTCCCCTCTCACCCTAAACCTATGTCCTCTAGTTCTGTCTCCCCGACCCCAGGGAAAAGACCTTGTCTATTTATCCTATCCATGCCCCTCATAATTGCATCTTTCAAGCGATGAGAGACAACATGAGAACAAGTGGATTTCCAGGCTTACCTTGAGTTTTCGAGAGGATAAATCACATGACAATGAGAAGGAAGCAGAAAGAAAAGAAATGTCAGATCGTGAACTTTAACAACAACCTGCAGTGAGACGGCAACATAGTGAAAAGTCTGAAGATCATTTATAAGAGTGTCATTGTACAGAATTTGACAACAGGGCATTTAAAGGGTTCTGAGAAAGAACTACAAATAAACATACTCATGTGAAAAGGCAGTTATGAGATCCTTCTATTCACCCAATCAGCATCTACCCTGGAGATCACAGTGAGTCAGGCAGCATCCATGGAGAGAGAGCAAGTTAACGGTTTGATGTGATGCCTGACCAGCTGTGATCTCCAGCATCTGCAGTACTTTCCTCTTACAGTATCTACCCTGACTACCTTCTGTTGTGTGAAATAAAATGAGGGCAAAATCTCTTGCACAGGTGCACAGGAGAAATAAAACTCGCTCTGTGGGAATCAGGAAGCAACCCAGTTTCTTCCAGCAGCTCTCGATGGTAACTCCCTGTTATTGGATTCCCCTTAGAGTCATGTACAGCACAGAAACAGACCCTTCAGTCGAATCCTGCTGAGCAGATATCCTAAATTAATCCAGTCCCACTTGCCAGCACTTGGCCCACATCCTTCTAAACCCTTCCTATTCATATACTCATCCAGATGCCTTTTAAATGCTGTAATTGTACCAGCCTCCACCACTTCCTCCATACACACACCACCCTCTGCATGAAACATTGCTCCTTAGATCCCTTTTCAATCTTTCCCCTCTAACCCTAAACCTATGCCCTCTAGCTCTGGACTCCCCCACTCTGGGGAAAGGACCTTGTCTATTCACCCTATCCATGCCCCTCATGATTTTATAAACCTCTATAAGGTCACCCCTCAGCATCTGACGCACCAGGGAAAGTAGACCCAGCCTATTCAGTCTATCCCTACAGCTCAAACCCTCCTACAATAACTAGCTTGACAACATTTGATTTCCAACATAATAGCGACTAGATGCAGCAGGAAAATGGTGGGATTGTCACAACTGGTCTCAGTGTCTGCTTTAGTGTTAGAGTGGCAATAATTCAGCCCCGGACACTGCCTTCCAATCTTTATCCAATGGTTCATGCCAGAAATGCATGTGTAAGTAAGGGCGTCCTTGCAGTCATAGACCAACAAGGCATCAACACTTATCATCAGGGATCATGGATATTAGAGATAGCTGGAGGACTGTCAAGGAAAATGTGCTCAACTGAGTTTCAGAGTGAAAAGAAGGAAGGGGAGAGAAACAGGACAGAGAATGGACAACAAATGGACAGATTAGATTAGATTACTTACAGTGTGGAAACAGGCCCTTCGGCCCAACAAGTCCACACCGACCCGCCGAAGCGCACAGAGAAGAGGAAAAAGGAAAAGCAAGTAGATGGAGCTTGGCCTGTGTGGTGCTGTTGGTAAATGTCTACAATACTAATGGCTGAGGACGTTTCAAGGATTTGTGCCATGCTACCACAGGCAGCACAGGGTTTTCCAGTTCTCCCACACTTTGTGAAGACCCCAGGGCGAGGACTGACCATCTGACTCAGCTATGTGACAGACGCAATGATTAACAACACATGGGAAGCATGGTGGATGGACGGCACTATGGCTCAGTGGCTAGCACTGCTGCCTCATAGCGCCAAGGACCTGGGTTCAATTCCAGCCTTGGGCGACTGTGAGTGGAGTTTGTATGTTCTCCCTGTGTCTGCGTGGGTTTCCTTCCATAGTCTAAAGATGTGCAGGTCCGGTGAATTGGCCGTGCTATATTGCCCATAGTGTTCAGGCATGTGTAGATTAGGTGCATTAGTTAGGGGTAAATGTGGAGTAATAGCATAGGGAATGAGTCTGGGTGGATTACTCTTCAGAAGGTCAGTGTCAACTTGTTGGGCCAAAGGGCCTGTTTCCGCACTGTAGGGGTTCTATGAAGACACAACAAATCAATTGTACAGACAGTCAGAAACAAAATCAGAGCAGAACAACTAATCCCCTCAGGAACAGTGCTGTCACCTTAAATAGTGATTCTTCCAAATTCCCACCTGGTGTTCCTGGGATTTCAAGATTTCAGGAATAAGAATTTCAGATCTGTCTGCCTGGTCCAAATCGTTACCGACCCAGATGATATAATTACTACTTTGGGAAAGGTGATTGATGCCCCAAAGGGGCTACAATAGATTGGGTTTCTCTAACTCTCACATTGCATATAATAAATGAAGAGGTGCTTGAAGTCACAAGAGCAGAAAGAATTCTTAAAAAGTGACAGCTGGAAAAGAAAATATCAGTATTTCAACCACTTGCTCAGAGCTGAAAAGCTGTAACAATCCGTTCTCGAGGATGAAGTGAAGGGCAGTGATGTGGGTTTTGCCTTCAGCAGGGTATTTTGACTGACATGGCAATGCTTGTGTTATCCCTTGGAACATAAAAAAAAACTGAAGGTGGATATCATGGTGTTAAAGGATCAAACAGAGGTTGGTTTCGCTGGATATTACATGCAGTTATTACATTACTCAGAGGCACATCAGTGTCTCCACTAGTATTTAGCTACTTGGTTACAGCAGAGGAGCATGCATTCATCAGCATGTCATGCTTCAAGCCATGTGAGTTAAGATGGAGTCTGAGATCTTTACGTCCTCACGTCACAAGCTATGACACAATGATGCTATCATGCACATGTCTCTCAAAGATATAGTGACCATGAGACAGGCACAACAAGCAGTAAATAGAGGGGTTGCCTTTGGTGTAGTTAGAGTGATCGCAGATGAGCTAGAGTGCAGATGGCACAATATAGATAATTGTAACTCCCTGTGTCAGCACAGCTCCTGGCTGGAGTAGGTACAAGCAGCAGCATATTATACAGGGAAGATTGAGAGAGGGGTGAATTGAACTCAGGTTTTTAATCAAAGTAATGAGTTTGATTTTAGCTCTGTGTGAATGAGTGAGTATTAACCCATGTCACAGACAGTGCATTGTATGGTGGATTCATAGGGCTCTAATTTGCATGTTTGATTCCCCAAGGAACCTTGGGGGGCAGGGTTAAAGTGAAGGAAGCTGCCTTCATGTTTGTCTTTAAGGAAGGAGGGACAGAGTACAGTTAGTCCAGAGTGGTAGTGGTAGTGTAATCCAGAGCCTGTGCATAATGTTCGAGGAACTTGAGTTCGAATCCCACCAAAGTTGACGGTGAAATTTGAATGAAAAGCCTTGATGTTGGGTGACTCCATGTCGATGATTGTAAAACCTCATCAGGTTCACTACGTCCTTTAGGGAAGGCCTGGGTTTGAGAGAGGAACATTGATTTTGCGCTCTTTTCACAGAGGCAGCCAGGCCTGCTGAGTTTCTCCAGTAATTTGTTTTTGCTGAGGGATTTTCGCTTGATAATATTATGCAAGGAGATGGAGAGAAGACAGACTCGGGTACGGATCAGCGCCAACCAAATTAATGGTAGGACAGACTCAATGGGGCTGAATTGTTTACTCCTGTTCTGAGGCTCCTAATTAAAATTACATTCATGCCAGTACTGTGGGCTTGCTGTTTCACTGCAGGGCCTGTACCAGCTTCCTCCCACCACAACCTCCACCTTATCCCAACATAGCTGTTCATAGCCTGTCCCACCCTAACTCTTTGTCTCTCTTTATCTTACCATTGGTTCGCAATGCATTCCACCCGTCCAACTGTCCTCTCTTTTTTGTCAATCTTTTTAAGTGATGTTGTGAAACTTGAAAGGGTTCAGAAAAGGATGCTGCCAGGGTTGGAGGGTGTGAGCTACAGGGAGAGGCTGAACAGGCTGGGGCTGTTTTCCCTGGAGCGTCGGAGGCTGAGGGGTGACCTTATAGAGGTTTATAAATCATCAGGGGCATGAACAGGGTAAATAGACAAAACCTTTTCCCTGGGGTCGGGGAGTCCAGAACTAGAGGGCATAGGTTCAGGATGAG
The DNA here is from genome assembly GCF_037043375.1 of Chiloscyllium plagiosum. Taxonomy (NCBI): domain Eukaryota; kingdom Metazoa; phylum Chordata; class Chondrichthyes; order Orectolobiformes; family Hemiscylliidae; genus Chiloscyllium; species Chiloscyllium plagiosum. The sequence goes on along the minus strand of NW_028270163.1, from coordinate 6,711,250 downwards.
AGGGGAAAGATATAAAAGGGACCTAAGGGGCAACTTTTTCACACAGAGTCTGGTGCAAATATGGAATGAGCTGCCAGTGGAAGTGGTGGAGGCTGGTACAATTACAACATTTAAAAAGCATCTGGAGGGGTACATGAATAGGAAGGGTTTAGAGGGATATGGACTAATTGTTGGCAAAAGGGACTAGATTAATTGAGGATATCTGGTCAGCATGGATGAGTTGGTCTGAAGGGTCTGTTTCTGTGCTGTACATCTCTATGACTCTAAGTGGACAATCATGCATCAAATCTCATCTTTTCTGGTCCACAATCGATTCACCACACACTAAGCTTTCTGGCGCCTATTGGTGGTTTTGTAAAGACACTGTATCAATTCAAGTTTTTGTCAGATTTGACATGTAATCTGCTTTAATATGGTAATGTTAAGATTTACTTTAAGGTCAGGACATCGGAGCTGACCAGATTGGCAGATTTGTATACCTTTTAATTTGATGTTTGGTGTCAAAGGTTATCTAGATTTCACCAATGGTGTCTATGTCAAAGGAGCTAAAATATGGTGTTTCCGTGTTCAATTGACCTCAGTATCCCTAGGGAGGAAAACCAGGGAAAAGCAATTGAGAACTGGCTTGAGATTAGTCATGAGGCCTTTCAGGAGCTCACTGAATAAACTTCTGGAGCTGTGTTAAAGATTACAAGCTGTTGGATGGAAGCTAAAAGGTGGTTTCCCCTTGTGGGAGAGACCAGAACTACAGGAATTTAAAAAAAAGAACTAAGGACACTGGAAATCAGAACCAAAAGCAGAAATTGCTGGAAAAGCTCAAAAGAATCGGCAGCATTTGTGGAACTACCATTTCAAGTTTATTTTTATTCATTCACAGGATGAGGGAGTCACTGGCCCAGACCAGCATTTATTGTCCATTCCTAATTGCCCAGAGGGCAGTGAGAGTCAACCCCCATTGCTGTGGGTCTGGAGTCACATGTAGGCCAGACCAGGTAAGGATGACAGTTTCCTTCCCTGAAGGGCATTAGTGAGCCGGATGGGTTTTTCCGACAATTGACAATGGATTCATGGTCATCATTAGATTCGTAATTCCAGATATTTATCGAATGTAAATTCTACCGTGGCACGATTTGAACCTGGGTCCTCGGAACATTATCTGGGTCTCTGGATTAACTGTCCAGCAATAATACCACAAGATCATCCCCTCCCCTTAATAAGTCTGTTCTGAAGGTGAGTAAACCAACTGAACCTTAAAGCTGTGGAGAATAAATAGCTGGAGTATTTTAAGGATGGTTTTCTGCAGCAGTGTAATGAGGAACCAACTGAAACCTGTGCTGTTTTGATTCTAATATTATGAAATAAAAAAAGGGCTCATTAATGATCTTCAGGGCTAATTAATAATCTGAAAGATCGTGAGACCTGAAACATTGACTATGCTTTCTGTCCACAAATGCTGCCAGACCTGCTGAATTTCGGTTTTTACTTTCGAAATGGGGGACACAACTTAAAAGGCAGGAGGCTCGTTTTTAAGACTGAGGTGAGGATTTCTTCTCTCATCGCGGGTCAGGGATCTTTGAAACTGTCTTCCCCAGAAAGCGGTGGAGGCAAAGGTCATGGAATTTTTTTATTAAGACTGAGATAGACAGATTTTTGTCCAACAAGGGAATCAATGGTTATTGGAGGTGTGCAGGGAAGTGGAGCTGAGACTATAATTAGGTCAGCAATGATCATCATAGAATCCTTACAGTGTGGAAACAGGCCATTTGGCCCAACAAATCCACACCAGCCCTCTGAAAAGTAATCCACTCCGACCTATTTCCTTACCCTATTACTCTACTAACTAATGCAACTAACCTACACATCCCTGAAGACTATGGGCAATTTAGTGTGGCCAACCCAGCTATTTATTCTCCACAGCTTTGGACTGCGGGAGGAAACCCACGCAGACATGGAGAGGATATGCAAACCACACAGACAGTCGCCCGAGGCTGGAATCGAACTCAGGTCCTTAGCGCTGGAGCAGGCACAAGAGGCTGAACAGCTTACAGGAGAAATGACCTGCTCCTGGTTTCTATACTGTCCAGGATGTTGTTTAGGCTAGTTTTGGAATATTGTGTTCAGTTCTGGTCTCCTTGGTAAAGGAAAGATGTTGTGAAACTTGCAAGGTTCAGGAAAGCTTTGCAAGGATGTTGCCAGGGTTGGAGGGTTTGAACGAAAGAGAGAGGCTGAATAGACTAGGGCTATTTTCCCTGGAGCGTCGGAGGGTGAGGGTCACCTAAGAAAACTTTATAAAATCATGAGGGGCATGGATAGTGTGAATAGCTAATATCTTTTCCCCAGTGGGCAGAGTCCAAAACTAGAGGACATAGATTAAGGTGAGAGGCGAAAGATATAAAAGAGATTTGATGGGTGACTTTTTCACCCAGAGGGTGGTGCGTGTATGGAATGAGCTGCCAGAGGAAGTGGTGGAGGCTGGTACAATTGCAACATTTGACAGGCATCTGGATGGTTACACAAAAACGAAGGGTTTGGAGAGATATGGGCCAAATGTTGGCCAATGGGACTAGATTAATCAAGGATATCTGGCTGGCATGGACGAGTTGGACTGAAGGGTCTGTCTCCACGCTGTATAAATCAATTACTCTATGTTAGTAGGGATAGCTGTGGGCCGAAGTTACACTTCAAGGGTTTAGAGCAGGAGTTCTATGTTGACATTGGAGAACCTGGTGCTGTGCTATCAGAGACAGCATCTCTCAGATGATATTAAAACAAGGTCCTACATCACCTACAAATAAAAGATCTCACACCATCTCTGTCAAATTAGAAAACTGACTACAAAAGAGAGAAGTGACCTGTTGAGTGTATCTTGCAACAATTGCTGCCGCAGCCTCTTACATCTTGGTCATGTTTTTGAGCATTCATTCGAAAACATTGACTGGATAAATTGGACTGTACCACATGACAAACATAAATAATAAATCACACCATTACTGTGTACCCGTGTAGGACGGTTGGTAAAACTGTAATGGCACAATGCACTTAACAATGTCAGTGCTTAGCACGGGGGGAAAGTAATTGGTTTGCAGTATGAATTATTCAGGACTGGAGAAATGTGCAACAGCACTGTGAAAATTAGGCACGCTGCAGATTTATTGTGAATTTTCAACACTCTTTTTACTGGAGGATTCACTTTGAGTTTACAAGTTAGGAACCAGTGCTGTATGTGTGCCCATTTATTTAATAAACTATGGAATTAGACACACTGCACAGAAATCACTCTCCAAACGAGATTGGGCAAGTTTGGCCAGAGGAGCCCAGCTGAAAGAGAGATTAAACATCTCCCAACAACATTTCCAATTCTGTTTTTACCCAGAGAAGATTGATTGCAAGACTGAGGGGAAACAAAGTGGAGACAGGTTCTTTAATTGCTGTCTCATTGTGTACAGCTCTCCATTCCCATTGTTTCCTAATGTACAGCAATAGAAAGGAGCTGGTAAAGGAACAGGAAGCTGTGTTCCCCCCCCCCCCTCAGTGGCGTTCGATCTGTCTTTTTCTCTTACCCACACTCCCTTCTTCATTCATGCAGCAATTCCTATAGCTCACCTCATCCACCTGGTTCTTGAATCTACTCGGAACTGAATAAAAGTGACTTTATGCATGATTTTGTGTTACCGTGGCAACCTGAAGATTGGATCCATGTTACAATACAGCCAAGCTGTGCCATTGTGAATCATATTCTTGTTATTTGCAAAGACTTGTTGATGGGCGAGTGTGGGGTTTGGATTGTAAACATGAACTGGGAAAGCAGGAATGCTGTGACCCTGCAAAATATTTCAGGGAAGGAAACTCCTATTGGAAATGGATGAGTGTGGGGACAGCAACAACACGGATTATGACAAACCCAGAACTCTGTTTCACTAAAGGATTAAAAACCAAAGAAAATTGGAGATGCTGGAAATCAGAAATTGCTGGAAAGGCTCAACAGATCCGGCAGCATCTGTGGAGAGAAAGCAGAGTTAATGTTTCGGGTCCAGTGACCCTTCCTCAGAATGGACTCAACAGACCTGCTGAGATTTTCCAGCAATTGTTTCTTTCGTTTCTGATTTCCGTCATCCACAGTTTTTTTGGGCTGTTTTTATTCCTCTAGTTCCAGTCTCTCCCACAACTGCGTTCCCACACACTCTCCTCACCTCTTTGTCAATGGCACCATGGGGAGATTCTCAGATTGGAGGAGACGGGAGAGGGGGGGTGGTATTGAGGTAGTTGTCTCCCTCATAATGTGCTCAGGTCAATCAGATTCCCACCTTTGATGATAATCAGCAGGAGCTTAACAGGCACGGAGGGATTCATTTCTTACAACACTCATTCACAGGATAAGGGCATCGCTGGCTAGCTCAGTATTTATTGCCTGTCCCAGAGGGCAGTTAAGAGTCATCCAGATTGCTGTAGGTCTGGAGTCACATGTAGTCCAGACTAGGTAAGGATGGCAGGTAAAAACAATGAGGTAAAAACAATGGCTGGAAACCACAATCTAGATTAGAGTGGTGCTGGAAAAGCACAGAAGTTCAGGCAGCATCCGAGGAGCAGGAAAATCGACGTTTCGGATGGCAGTTTCCCTCCCTACTGATTCCAAACAAACTAAAAAAGCCTCTTCGCAGTGAGGCAGGAAGCAGGAACTCACATTCTCTGAGAGGTCTCCCCCGAGCGGGAGTGTGCTGGCATCATATTCCCCCTCTCAGTAAGTCCTCAATCAAATCAGATGTCATTCTGAACATTCTGAACAGAAGAGCACCAAAAGAGATTTGCCATTCACAGAGTAACTCTGAAGCACTAATCCTTTCTCTGGTGGACCAGTACAGATTCAGAGGTAGTTCTGATTGGGAGACGGCTTGCCAGCTTGAAGATCCATTAGCATCTGTACTGATGATGTCACCTTCCATTGGGCTGCCTCTGACATGACCCTCGATTTCCTCAAGGATTTCCCATCATTTGTCAGCGACAGAGCCCTCAGCTATAACCCAACCCATCCCTCACACCTGTGCCCTCACCCCTTTCTCTCCTTCCCAGAACAGTGACAGAGTTCTCCTTCTCCACACCTTCTATCCCACTAGCCTCTGCAATCAAAGGATCATCCAATTGGTCGCTCGTGGTCACATGCTCTGCCCATTGAGATTCACCAGGAAAGACTGGGCACTGATGGCCAGTACCAAGGGGCTAGCGACAGGGAACTGGAATATAATGAGAAAATGAGGTCTGCAGATGCTGGAGATCAGAGATGGAAATGTGTTGCTGGAGAAGCGCAGCAGGTCAGGCAGCATCTAGGGAACAGGAGAATCGACGTTTCAGGCATTAGCCCTTCTTCAGGAATGAACTGGAATATATAACTGGAATATAATACCTTCCGCAAACGAAGGGGGAAAGTGACAACCAGGGACACAAAGTCATTGACTGGGGACAAAGAGAAATGAATTTCCTGATATGTGTAAAACTGGTGAGGCAAATCCCATTGTACACACCTGAGGGGGACATTATACAGTATGAGGTGACTTACACTTTGGTCAACTCAGGAAGAGGGAGATTCTCTTCCTGGAAGGTCCCTGGAAACCCAAACAGGGTTTTTGCAAAGCCAACTGCCTTTATTCCTGATGAAGGGCTTTTGCCCGAAACGTCGATTTCGCTGCTCCTTGGATGCTGCCTGAACTTCTGTGCTCTTCCAGCACCACTAATCCAGAATCCCAACTGCATTTATAGTTTAGCAGTTCACAAGTTTCTGGATTTTGATGTTTTCTTGCTCTCTAGCAATCCTCTTATTATTCCACCTCTCCTGCCTTCCACACTACCACTGCCCTCATAGCTTGCCCTTTTCCCTTTCCTGCCCCTGTCCACAATTGCAAACTGTTAAATTTGCAAATTCTCCCAATTCTGAAGTTTTCATCCTGAAAGATTAGTGCAGCTTCTCTCTCCAAGATGCCACTAAATTTGCCGAGTGTTTCTGTGATTTTCTGGTTTTGTTTTGGGAGGCAGGATTGATTGATTGATTGATTAATCTCAACTCAAAGAGGATCTAGAAGTCACCAGCTTCCCACCATTGAACACACACATATGGATACATGTCTATGTGTATATATACACACACACACTCTCTGATTTCCTATCAGGATGTATACTGCATGAAATGAATTTGAGAAATCAACCTGTCCTCAGTAGCAGCTGTTCCCAAACTAACAAAATCTCTCATTACTTCCAGAGTAATATAAATAGCAAAAGACACAACATTTGGGGAACTAGAATGGTGGAGCTCAAATCTTTTTAGTGCGTTCATAGAATCATAGAATCCCTACAGTGTGGAAGCAGGTCAATCGGCTCATCAAGTCCACACTGACCCACTGAAGACCAGCCCACCTCTTACCTTATTGCTGTAACCTCACATTTCCCATGGCCAATTCACCTAACCTGCACATCTTTGGACTGTCGGAGGAAACGGTGGCTCAGTGGTCAGCACTGCTGCCTCACAGCGCCAGGGACCCGGGTTCAATTCCCGCCTCAGGCGACTGACTGTGTGGAGTTTGCACGTTCTCCCCGTGTCTGTGTGGGTTTCCTCCGGGTGCTCTGGTTTCCTCCCACACTCCAAAGATGTGCAGGTCAGGTGAATTGCCCATAGTGTTAGGTGCATTAGTCAGGCGTAAATGTAGGGGAATGGGTCTGGGTGGGTTGCTCTTTGCAGAGTCGGTGTGGACCTGTTGGGCCAAAGGGCCTGTTTCTACACTGGAGAGAATCTAATCTAATCAAAGCGGAACACCCGGAGGAAACCCATGCAGACACGGGGAGAATGTGCAAACTCCACACAGACAGTTGCCCGAGGCTGGTATTGAACCTGGGTACCTGGCGCTGAGGCAGTAGTGCTAGCCACTGAGCCAAAGTTCAGGGATTTGCTTAATTTGAAGACTTGATCTGCCAACATTATGGACTGAAGAACTTTTTGCAGAGATGGAAGGGACATTTTCCAAAGCCTTTCCGATTGGTTCTGAAGCATCCCTTGAGGGATGTCTGGTTTGGGACACCGCAACTCCTCATCAAATAGGCACAGTGTGTATGATGTTCAATGCCAGGGAAGGTTCTAACTGACATGGGACTCCAGTTTGACCAAAGCTTGACTGATTCAGGCAGGGCTATCCATTTGGAAACCCCACTGGATATTCTTCAGGGGGCGATTTTAAACTTTCAAAACCCCCAGAAGCTTTCCTGGTAATTTAAACCATCAGAAAACAGGACCAGATGAGAACAAGCATGAGTCTTCCTTTTAGATCGGTTTTGATGTTTAAATGGAGCGAGAAGCTTATCCCTGGTGCCAGCTGTATCAGATGCAGGTGAAGGTCCTGGGAGGATAAGGGGACAAGGCCAGACTCTGTTCCAGAACGGTACTTTGAACAAATCTCCCTCTTTTTGCTGAAAGGCCTGCTGGGATGTTTGCAGGCACTCTGTACTTCGGCAGAAATAAGAACAGTTTTCACTTGACAGCTTCCCTTCTAATTGATCAGTGGCAACAAGGTGTTTCAACTCCAGGTTTGGTCTCTTTAAGATCATAGAAACCTGGACTGCACTGGGATCTTACTCACCTCTCTTGAAATTCTGCCAGTTCTATCTCTGGAGAGGTAATTCATGTTTAATTGATAACAGCCTTGAGTTAGTGAAAATGATTGTTCAATTATTCACTGTTACATTCAAGTCTAAACATAATTCAGATAATTTGAATATGGATAAGCTTTTGGTTACCTCTATCATGCTTGAGATTTGAAGTGATCTGAAATCCACAGTTAAAGTAACATTCAGCCTATCCGAACCAGAGGGCACAGCTCAAAAATACAAGGTAGACCATTTAGGACAGAGATGAGGAGAAACGTCTTCACCCAGAGAGTGGTGGCTGTGTGGAATGTTCTGCCCCAGAGGGCAGTGGAGGCCCAGTCTCTGGATTCATTTAAGAAAGACTTCCAATTCAGAAGCTGAATTTAATACTTTTATATAATACCTTTAAAACATTCTAACTGTTAACGAAGTATTTTTGCTGGTGTAATATAAGACACACTGACTCCTATTGTCTCTTAGTCTGAGGACAATGCAGACTCAGGGCCACGAGTTTCTCTGGTGGGTGTTTGTGTAAGTGAACAGGCTTGCTCCTGGCCTGCAGCTCTTTGACACATGAGGCAAGCTATCCCATGAGGCCATGCGATTCTGAGAGCAGGATTTGCTTCCTCTTCTTTCATTCTCCGCTGAGATTCTCCCTCATCATTGAAGACTCAAACTGAGACACAACATGATGGACAAGTTGTCACCATTTTGAACTACCATTGGCAAACTCCTTCCAGCCATGAATATTGATGCTGCTGCGCTTCAAAGCAAAGCTACAGATCATCTCTAAAAGAGACAGTCCAGACTCGAAATGCTAATTCTGTCTCTCTCTCTCTCTCTCTCTCCACAAGTGCGACTGACTTTTTCCAGCACTCTCTGTGTTTATTTCAGAGAATCTTTGTAACCTCTTCATTATCCTACCCTGGAATGCTGGCTATTTGAGAGTTGAGAAAACAGGACACACATTTTAGTCATCCGGACAGGATCCAGTTCATCATAGTTGCTCCTGCAGTTTTGTTTGAATGCCTATGATCTGGCTTCAAGAAATACATGACTGTGGTAGGGATCAATAATCCTCCCATTGAATCCGGAGAATGCCAGTCCAAAGAAGTGTGGATGAGGTGGTTTTGGCCATGCTAAATTGTCCATAGTGTCCAGAGATGTGCAGGCTAGGTGTGTTACCATGGGAAATGTAGGATTATAGGGATAGGAGATGGGGAGGGGAGGTGTGCATGGGTGGGATACTATTTGGAGGATCGGTATGGATTTGATGGGCTGAATGGCCTGCTTCCACACTGCAGGGATTCTATATTCTATAATATGATGGAGGTAACGCTGGTGGAATTTCTCCAGTGTTCTTACACGTCACTGATACCCAGTCCAAATCCCACTTCAGTACAGGAGGGTGGTACACTTGGACGTTTGTTAACTTTTGGAGATCTTTGTTAACCACACAATGCTGTTGTTAGTAGAGCTGGTACAGCTGACTCGAAGTCCGATCTCCTCCTCAGTGGTGGCCGTTTGAGACAGGAAATGCTCAACATGTCCCAGAGTCCTCTCTCAGCATTTAATTTGTACACAGTAATCTCCTCTAGCAGCAGTGTAAAGGTGACAAGGTAATCTCTGAATCATTGAATTGTCACGGTGCAGAAAAAGACCATTCAGCCTATCCGAACCAGAGGGCACAGCTTAAACTGAACCAGCGGACACAGCTTAAAAATACGGGGTAGACCATTTAGGACAGAGATGAGGAGAAACTTCTTCACCCAGAGAGTGGTGGCTGTGTGGAATGCTCTGCCCCAGAGGGCAGTGGAGGCCCAGTCTCTGGATTCATTTAAGAAAGAGTTGGATAGAGCTCTCAAGGATTGTGGAATCAAGGGTAATGGAGATAAGGCAGGAACAGGATACTGATTAAGGATGATCAGCCATGATTATATTGAATGGTGGTGCAGGCTCGAAGGGCTGAATGGCCTACTCCTGCACCCATTGTCTATTGTCTATTGTCCTTTCATCGGTTCTATCCCCTAGTGCCAATCTCCTGCCTTTTCCCCATATTAACCCCGTTACAATGAAAATAATCATCCACTAACCTTTGCAATGCATCATTTGAACTTATCTCCACCACATTTCCATTCATTTTATTCCTTAACTACTCGATGGGTGAGGAAGGTTTTCTTCCCATCAGCTTTACTTTGTTTTATCATCACTTTAAAACTATGCCCTCCCATTATTTTCTCATTTATGAGTAGGAACAGCTTCCCTCTCTACCTATTCTGTCCAGGCGGCTCATAATCTTGAAAACCTCTATCAAATCTCTCAGCCTTCTTCTCTCCAAGGAGTTCTTTTATGATTTAAGTTCAGAGATAAATTCCTCTTCTTCTTCCAGACGTTTTGTGGGATGTTTTACAGGAAGCAGACAAACTCTCAGTTCATATCCCTTCGGAAAGATTGACTAATGACAGACTGGCTGTACAGCACTGCAATGGAAATGATGAACAGACAGATTAGACCTGACCTCAGCTGGGTCAAGTAAGGACATCCAAATTGTTACGTATGGTTGGTTTGAACCCCTTTTGGAGTCATAGAGTCATAGTGTCCCACAGTACGGAGACAGGTCCATTCGTCCAAGCTAGTCCATGCCGACCATAATGTCCATCCACGTTAACTCCAACTCCCTGCACTTGGTCCATATCCTTCTAATCCTTTCCTATCCATGTATTTGCCCAAATGCCTTTTAAATATTGTTAATGTACCCGCCTCAACCACTTCCATTGGCAGCTCATTCCATATGCGTACCACCCTCTGTGTAAAACAGTTGCCCCTCAGGTTCCCTTTTATTCTTTCCCCTCTAACCTTAAACAGATGCCCTCTAGTTCTCGAATCCCCAACCCTGGGAAAAAGACTGAGTGCATTCACCCTCCCCATGCCTTTCATGATCTAATACACTTCTATAAAATCCCCCCTCAGTCTCCTGCACTCTAAAGAAAAACATCCTAGCTTGTCCAACCTCTCCCTATAACTCAGACCGTTGAATCCTGGCAACATCCCTGTAAATTTCAGCTGCACTCTTTCCAGTTTAATAACATCCTTCCTATAGCAAGGTGACCAAAACTGAACACAATGCTCCAAGTGCGGCCTCACCAATGTCCTGTATAACTGCAACATAACTTCCCAACTTCTATCCTCAATGCCCTGACTGATGAAGGCCAGTGTACCAAAAGCCACCTTCACTGCCCTGTCTACCTGTGACTTCACTCTCAGAGAACCATGCACCTGAACTCCAAGGTCCCTCTGTTCCACGACACTCCTTAAGGCCCTACCATTCACCATGAAACTCCTACCTTGATTTGACTTTCCAAAATACAAAACCTCACATTTATCGATATTAAACTCTGTTTGCCATTTCTCAGCCCATTTCCCCAGCTGATCAAGATCCTGCTGCAATTTCTGAGAACCTTCCTCACTGTCCATGATACCATCTATTTTAGTGTCATCAGCAAACTTATTAATCAGGCCTTGGACATTCTCATCCAAATCATTGATATAGACAACAAACAGCAGTGGGCCCAGCACTGAGCCCTGAGGCACTCCACTAGTCACAGGCCTCCAGTCTGACAGCATCCTTCCACTATTACCCTCTGCTTCCTACCATCAAGCCAATTGTGTATCCAATTTGTCAGCTCCCCCTGTATTCCCTGCAATCTAACTTTCCAGAGCAGCCTACCATGTGGAATCTTATCAAAGGCCTTACTGACATCCATATCGACCACATCTACCGCCCTGCCCTCATTAGTCTTCCTGGTCACTTCATCAAAGAACTCTCATAAATGTGTGAGGCATGATCTCCCCCTTGCAAAGCCATTCTGACCATTCCTAATCAAATTCTGTCTTTCTAAATGCATATGTATGTCATCTCTCAGACTCTTAAGTAACTTACCCACCACAGATGAAAGCCATTGCATCCAAACCAATCTTTGAGCCCCACATTTAACTCCTCAACTTTATTTACCCTCTGCAAGATTGCCTATGGCTCAGGCGGTAAGCCAAGGATTGTTATCTTGGAGGTTCTGATTTTCAACTTAGCTCCTAACTCTTCAAAATCCTTCAGCAGGACCTTCTTCCTGGTTCTCCAGTTGTCGCTAGTACCGACATGGATGATGACAACTGGATCCCTCTCCTCTGTATCCAAGTTCCTCTTCAGTCCTGAGGAGATGTCCTTAAGCCTGGCACCAGCCAGGCTGCATAGCTACCTGCTCAATGGGCGGCAAAGTGGCTCAGTGGTTAGCACTGCTGCCTCACAATGCCAGGGACCCGGGTTCGATTCCTGTCTTGGGTGATTTTCTCTGTGGAGTCATTCTCCCCGTGTCTGTGTGGGTTTCCTCTGGGTGCTCCAGTTCCCTCCCACAATTCATAGATGTGCAGGTAAGGTGAACTGGCCATGCTAAATTGCCCATAGTGTTTGGTGCATTCATCTGGGGTAAATATAGGATAGGGGGATTGGGTCTGGATGGGTTACTCTTTGGAACGTTGGTGTGCATTTGTTGGGCCAAATGGCCTGTTTCCATAGGAAATCTAATCAGAACAATATCTGTCTTGGGGCTGCACGGTGGCTCAGTGGTTAGCACTGCTATCCCACAGTTCCAGAGATTCAGGTTTGCTTTCACCCTTGGGTGATTGTCTATGTGGAGTTTGCACGTTTGTGTGGGTTTCCTCCCACAGTGCAAAGATGTACAGGCTAGGTGGGTTAGCCATGGGAAAATATAGATTTATAGGGTAGGGGGGGTGAGTCTACGTGAGATGGTCTTCAGAGAGTTGGTGTAGACTCAATGAGTTGAATGGTCTGCCTCCACACTGTAGGGATTCTATGATTTCTATCCTCGCAATTATACAGTCCCTACCACAACCACACTCCTATTTCCTACCCCCAGTTGAATGTACCAATGTGCCGTGTACAGTCCCACGCTTGTCTCCACAGCTTGGAAGAACCCTATAAGTGTTGGCCAATTTCAGGAGGATTACAGAGTTAATGTTCCAAAGTGATAACCTTTGATTGGAACGGATGAAGATAGAAATGGAATGAGTCTTGAGCAAATAGAAATGGTTTGGGAAAGGGAAGGAGGGCGATAAAACAGGATGGTGTAGTGCAGTTGAGGTTAAGAGACAAAATACTGCTGACACAAAAAGTGAAAGAGAATGGTAATGGGTAAAGTATAGATGTCTCTAGTTTGGGTGTGAATGTCTGGAGAGCAGTCTGAAACAAAATGGAGGTTGAGGTTATGATCTAAACTTGTTGAAGTCAATGTTGAATTCAAAAGGCTCTATGGTTAATCTTGTTTCTTCCTCGCTTTCGCACTGACTTTCACAGCTGACTGCATAGTTTCAATGAAATTCACTAAAGCGAAACAAACAGTGTGTCATCCTTAGATTAGGAATTTGACAACCTTCAGAATTCAATAATTCAGCAATTTCTGACCTCAGACACTGCCTTCGTTTTGATCCGTACATTTTGCACATTTACCATTGTGTTTTACCTTTTCATTTGCATTTAGACAATAGTGGTTTATTATTCCATCATTACCATCTTTATTAAGAACATCTTTTCTTCTATTGTTTCCTTACTTATTACATACAGTTCCCCTTTGTCCTGAGCCAGCATCTTTTTTGTTATTTAACCTCTTCAGTTTTGTACTCGTTTCTCCTTTTCCACCTCTCGCTGACTTCAATTACTTCCAGGAGGAAGTGAGGACTGCAGATGCTGGAGATCAGAGTCGAGAGTGTGGTGCTGGAAAAGCACAGCAGGTCAGGCAGCATCCGAGGAGCGAGACAGTCGACGTTTCAGGCATAAGCCCTTCATCATTATGGGCGGCACGGTGGCACAGTGGTTAGCACTGCTGCCTCACAGCGCCTGAGACCCGGGTTCAATTCCCGCCTCAGGCGACTGACTGTGTGGAGTTTGCACGTTCTCCCTGTGTCTGCGTGGGTTTCCTCCGGGTGCTCCGGTTTCCTCCCACAGTCCAAAGATGTGCAGGTCAGGTGAATTGGCCATGCTAAATTGCCCGTAGTGTTAGGTAAGGGGTAAATGTAGGGGTATGGGTGAGTTGCGCTTCGGTGGGGCGGTGTGGACTTGTTGGGCCAAAGGGCCTGTTTCCACACTGTAATGTAATCTAATCTAAAAATCTAATCTAATCAGGAATCCCCCGAAATGTCGACTCTCCTGCTCCTCGGATGCTGCCTGACCTGCTGTGCTTTTCCAGCACCACACTCTCGACTCTGATCTCCAGCATCTGCAGTCCTCACTTCCTCCTGGAAGTAATTGAAGTCAGTGAGAGGTGGAAAAGGAGAAACTGAAGAGGTTAAATAACAAAAAAAGATGCTGGCTCAGGACAAAGGGGAACTGTATGTAATAAGTAAGGAAACAAAAGAAGAAAAGATGTTCTTAATAAAGATGGTAATGATGGAATAATAAACCACTATTGTCTAAATGCAAATGAAAAGGTAAAACACAATGGTAAATGTGCAAAATGTACGGATCAAAACGAAGGCAGTGTCTGAGGTCAGAAATTGCTGAATTATTGAATTCTGAAGGTTGTCAACTTTCTAATCGAAGGATGACACACTGTTTGTTATAGAGACAAAAGGTTTAGAACCAGATTGCTCTTGCAAAGACAAGATTACAAGATGACCAAGGTTGTGATATAAATTCTCAAGGAGACAAAATGTATGGAGGGGACAGGGGAAAAAAAAAGAGACCGAGCTATGATCAAAAAACCATGAGCTAGAATCAGTAATTGTGGCGATTAGCAAAACTTCTGACTAATCTGGTGGGAGTAATATATAGGTTCCCAATAGTAATTATACCACTGGACAGAACATTAAACAAAACAAACATGGAAATTGCAGTAAAGACAATGTGATAGTTTTGAATAACTTTAATCATTATATAAACTGGGTCAGAATCCTGGAATTCCCTCCCTAAGGGCATTGTGGGTCAACCCACAGCAGGTGGACTGCAGTGGTTCAAGAGAACAGCTCACCCCCACCTTCTCAAAGGCAGCTCGAGACAAGTAATAAATGCTGGCCAGCCAGCAATACCCACAGCTCCAAAAATGAATACATTTTAAAAAATAATAAATCTATTTTAATTCTAGTGTTGTGAAATGACACAAGGTTAATTCGTGCAGTCATATTAAAAAGATCCACATGGTAATAGTGATCAAAGTACAATTCCATATTAAAACTGAAAATGACACAAAACACTTACAAACGAGAATCTTAAACTTTAGCAAAGCCATTTATGTATATATGAAAGCTGAGCCGGCTAATGTTAATCAAGTAAGTTACTAAAACATACAGCATTAAATAAGCAATGGGAAAATATTAAAGAGCGGTTTGAAATGCTATCGTAAGGACGGACTGACGGGCAGAGGGCGTGGGGTAGCCATCTTGGTAAGGGATGATATTCAGTCCCTTGCGCAGGGGGACCTAGAATCAGGGATGTAGAGTCAGTGTGGATAGAGCTGAGAAATTATAAGGGTAAAAAGACCCTCTTGGGAGTTATTTACAGGTCCCCATCAGTAGTCTGGATGTCGGATGTAAGTTGAATCAGGAGCTGAAATTGGCCTGTCGCAAAGATGTTACTACAGTTGTTATGGGGAATTTCAACATGCAGGTAGACTGGGAGAATCAGGATGGTATTGGGCCTCAAGAAAGAGACTTTATGGAGTGCCTCTGAGATGGATTCTTAGAACAGCTGGTGCTGGAGCCTACCAGGGAGAAGGCAATTCTGGATCTGGTATTGTGCAACGAACCAGAATTGATCAGGGACCTCGAAGTGAAGGAGCCATTGGGAAGTAGTGACCATAATACAATAAGCTTCACTCTGCAATTTGAGAGGGAGAGGGTACAATCGGAAGTGACAATATTTCTGTTGTATAAAGGGAACTATGGAGCTATGAGGGAGGAGCTGGCCAAAGTTCA
This sequence comes from Chiloscyllium plagiosum, assembly GCF_037043375.1. Lineage (NCBI taxonomy): Eukaryota > Metazoa > Chordata > Chondrichthyes > Orectolobiformes > Hemiscylliidae > Chiloscyllium > Chiloscyllium plagiosum. Next base: position 6,695,647 of record NW_028270163.1, on the reverse strand, counting down.
ATGGTGCAATACCTTAGCAGGGATGACCGTGGAGGAACAATGGCAGATATTTCTGTGTATAATGGAGAAGTTGCAGGATCAGTTCATTCCTAAAAGGAAGAAAGATCCCAGGAGGAGGCATGGGTGGCCGTGGCTGACGAGGGAAGTTAAGAAACATATAAAGTTAAAAGAGAAAAAGTATAACATAGCAAAGATAAGTGGGAAAATGGAAGACTGGGAAGCTTTTAAAGAACAACCGAGGATTACTAAGAAGGAAATACACAGAGAAAAAATGAGGTACGAAGGTAAACTGGCCAAAAATATAAAGGAGGATAGTGTTAGCGCGGATGAAATGATATCAGTCCGAGCCCAGAGTGCGGTTCAACAATCGGTAACGTTTATTGCTACAGTAACGCCGGCGGAGACCAACCGAGGTCCGAATCTCAGCTGCTCTGCTGTTCCCGCGCGCAGCTACATATTATATACTTTTAGTTGTCAGGATGTGTGGAATTTGAGGATGAATGGGATGATAGTTCCCCATCATCACTGGAGTAGGTGCAAATAGAATGTTTCCTGCCGTCCCAGGAGAGTTGCAGGGCACGCACAATAGGGTGCTAATTGGTTTATGTAAAACGGGTCCGGGTATTATCTGCTTGTCTCTCTCTGTGAGGGTAGGGGCTAGCACCCCCCTTTGTTCCCTTGGGGTGTTGGTGTGTATTGGTCTGTCCGTTCCTGTCTGGTGGATGCCTGTCCTTTGTGTCAGGGTGGCTCCGTATCGATGGGTATGGGTGTGTTTCAGTCAGTCTCTTGATGTGATTAGGAGATGGGTTTCCATATTAATTAATTCCGGAGTTTTGGTCTATGAGTCATGGATAGTGTTGGTATAGTGTGGATCTGATCTGTCCTCTGTCTCCTATCTCCCGGTCACGTGGGCGGACCGGCAGCTGCTGAGTTCTGTGGGTTTAAAGCTGCGACTGCTGTTTAAAACACAAAATGAATTCTTATAGTTTCCTGATGTAGGCATAGTCCCGTGGCAAAAGCAGGGCGGCTCTGATGCCCGCTTGCAGTCCCCCCTTTCGGCAAGGGGTTGGACATGTCCACACCCCCGATGCCGATATTTTAAAAGTCGGTTCCTCACCCGGTACATTCCGCCGGCCGTCATGCTGCAGTCATGGGGCTTTTGGATAGTCCCGGGAGATGGTCACATTAACTCGAGCCCTGTGAGCTCACGGTGCCTGATCGCCCGCCAGGAGTCGATGGCGTGGAGCATGGTCTTCCTGGCCTGTCGTTTCTTGTGCTGGCGGCATGAATGACACGCCAGCAGGAGCCAGGCCAGAGCCAGCAGTAACTGTATGCCTACAATGGTGTGCGAGATGATTCGGATCCAGGGATGGATGTTTACGTTCAGGCCCCAATCCCACACCCTCTGCGCCCACCCCTGGGACTGCAGAGCTGTCTCTGTGTCCTCCTCTAGGTCCTTTACATGCGACTGCAACTGGTGATACAATTTCACTGAGTGTCCTACCCGGGTCCTAAGCTCCCGTAAGACCTCGGCCAAATGTGGGATGGGGGCTTGTTCAGGCTCCTGATATTCCCTGAGGGTGTCCCTGAATTTGTCGGTAATTTGTATGGACTCGGGGTTCCGTCGTCGGACCTCTGAGATGTGAGCTTGCCCAACCGTGACTGGGTGCCTTGGGGCGAAGCAGACCTCGTGCTGGGGAATCGGGCACTGCAGTCCATTATACCAAAATGAGGGTTCAAGAGTGGAAACACAATATCGTCCCCCCCCCCCCACCATACCCCGCCCTAGTGAAGTGGGGGCCCGTGGGTTCGATTTCAAGAGTGCAGCCCTGTGTCCGGTTGAACCCGCAGTCTGCTGTTTCACTCCTTCGTAAGGGGTGAGGGCAGATGGTAATTGCCCCCCGCTGCTTGCAGCCTGTAAGCGGCACCCCGTACGCAGCGCCGTTTCGAGATATGGCTGTGTGGTGAGCTAATCGATATTTGAGGGAAGCGATTCCCGTCTGTTTTAAAAAATTCTCAAGGTCAGGTTCGTAGGAGAGTAGTCTGACACAGAACAAACGACCAAGAGGCGAGTCTGCTAGAATATGAGCATTTTATTCCCCGCAGCGTCGCCACAACCAGGTCTCATACTTACAACGGGTCTGGCTTATACTCACTCTACATGTTACCGGAACTGGGAGCCGTCAGTTCTCGTAGAGCGGTTGCCAACAACCCACGCTCGGCGGTTAAACGTAACCCCGGAGCAGACTCACCGAACTGGAGACTTTTCCAGCTGATATACTCTTTTCCAGATATAAACATTCATGTGAACAGCAGAGCAAGGCTAAAAAATCCATTCCATTCTGGTTACATACAGATAAGAAGATTCACACGGGGAGGTGTGTAATAAGATTCACACGGGACTAAGCAACACCTCCATTCCGGTTAGATTCACACATGTATTGGGACATAATTTTTAACCGTTTCACCACACCGTCTGACTCCGATGTTCTCAATGTGAAACAGGGGAAATGGCCCAGACCCTGGGGTGACCACGGGGATCAGGAGGACAATCCCGACTCCTGTCGCCTCACTGACCTCACAGTCGGGAATCACTGGGTATACTCTGGTCATACCCTTCAGAGTCCGGCTGTTGAGTGGCCCGGAGCGCCCCGCGAGTGAGGCCAGTTTGGCACTGTCGATCCAGTCGGGCACCTCCCCCCTTTGGACCTGGTCAAGATTATGCCGGATCTGGGCTACCATCCACAGCCATACGCATGGCACAGCTGCCCCTCGTGGATATGGGCCGTGTTTTCCCTTTCCCGGTCTATATGGTGTGGGCGTGTGTCTCTAGGACTGCAATACCTTCGAGCTGGGTGAATGCTCCCTCTTCCCCCAGGCATGCCTGTTCTGCCTGATCTGAGAGAGACCTCTGTAGCAGGTCCCTCATTACCCCTTTTAGTTGCTCGACCTTTTCGTTAAGGCCCTGGATGTCTAGGGAGTTTACTACGGATGTCCCCGTGTTGAGTCCTGTGAGAGCATCGTTGACTATGTCCCGTCTGTGTCGTTGTGTGTGTGTGTTATGTATGTCATTTCGGTAGTGGGTTGCCCCCATAGCATCTATGGCCCTCTCTATAACCTCCTTCCCCATCATGGCGTATAGCTGGCGTACCTGTGCTGTGCAATAGTCCGGTACCCGGATGCCCGATATATTGACCAGCACAGGTACTACCTCGTGTCGGACCTTGTCATAAAGAGCCTCTCCCTCATCCCACAATACCAGTCCCCCCGCGGGCCCCGGTCCCAGAGAGGGGCATGGCAATATCTCGGGAGTCGTAGTCGGGGGCAGTGTGGTCGGGGCGGGTGGAAAGCACAAATACAAAGAGACTACCGCGGCATTAGTAGGCTCGTAATATCCACAAACAGACAGATCCCGTACAGTAAAGGCATCAAAGGCCGAGGCAGAGGAGAGGTCCTCTGGCTTGGCACACATTGTCCCGAACATGCAACCCCCCAAGTCCATCGCCTCAGCACGCCGGAGGCAGGTCGGCCGCGGGTCGCGCTCCAACGTGCCGAATAAACAGAGTGTCTGTACGCCCGGGAGGACCTCCAGCCAGGCCTTGTAGAACGCATCAATCACATCGGGCTTGTCCCTTGCAGGAATACAGATGGCGTCGGACGCGTTGAAGGCAACACCGTGGCGGTAGAAGTCGTCGTGTATCTCGGGGAAGGAAGGCACTAGTCGTAGGGCGAAGAGGAGAGCAGGGAGGAGAGCGGTGCACCGGTGAAGCATGATCTGTGGGAAGAGAGGGAGAGAGGCACCCTTACCAAGAGTGTAGGGTTAGTGTGTGTAGGAGCAGGTCTCCCTGGAACCGGTCCACCCGTTGCACTGTAAGGAGAAAGAGGGGCGGTTAGAGTCAAGTCAAAAATGGGGGGGGGGGGGGGGCAAGAGTCTGTCCGGTCGGGGCTTAAGGGTAGGGTTTGTGCTGGGACCAGTGTTTCCACCTGCCCTTTCCCTTCATGTCGACACAGGCGCATGTGTCGCTGGTGAGGATGATTTCGTGCAGTCCCAGCCACCGGGGGGCAAAGCCGGGCTGGTTGGGGGCGGCCCTGACCAGGACTTTGTCCCCAACGCCGGGAAGGGGTTGGGCGGGCAGATGCGGCTGCAGTTTTGCCTGGTCCCTGATGTCCTGTTGGTCGCGCGCAGTTTGTCTCAGGGCCCGCAGCTGCATGTCCAGCTGCCTGATATAGCACGTCACCCTGTCCCTCAGGGGGGCCATGTCTTCCCCCCGACCATGACGTTCTCTGGTAGTCGCCTGGCCCTCCCCGTCATTAGCTCGAAGGGAGTGAGGCCAGTGGAGCGGCCTGTGGTGGCCCTTAAGCGCATCAGTACGCAGGGCAGAACGTCCACCCAGCCCTGCCCTGTTTCGGCGATCGCAGCTTTGAGGGTCCGGTTCATGCACTCAACCATCCCGGAGCTCTGGGGATGGAACGGGACGTGGAAGCGCTGTCTGATGCCTAGGAGGCGGCAGGCCAGTTTCATTGCGCGTCCGGTGATGTGCGTGCCCTGGTCTGAGTCTAAACATTTTGAATTGACCTGCAGGGTCCAAGGCTTTTTACAAAGTGAAAGGTTAGGGTTTCTTCTACTCTTTGTGGGAAGAAATGATTCCTGACATTATCCTTTTGCTGTCTGGCTTTAATTTTACACAGCCTTACTCTTGATTCTCCTGCCAGAGGAAATCGTTTCTCTCTGTCTGCCCTTTCAACTCTTTTAGTTATTTTAAACAATCCAATTAAATCACCCTTCATCACCTTCATTGTATGGAGTATTTGGGTCTAATCAATGTGGAATTCATGCTCAAATTCTAATTGTTCTGTCATATTTTTGCCAATAGTCTTCCTTTCCAGCAGCTTCCTGGATATTATCTCCCCAGCTCAAGTTAAGCAAATCTTGCAGCCTCATTTTAAATCCTTAAAAATTTGGCCTTTCCAATTTGAGCATGAGGTTCCATCTGCATTCCCGCAAGGTAAACATAGAAATTTGTTCTTGTTAACTTTGCTATTTGGCTTCCTCTTCGATTCTGGCAGACTTGTGAACTTCTGGGATGTCTTTTGGAAAGCCAATAACCCAGTCCGACAAATGGCTTTTTGTAGACCCCTCCTCTGACAAGGTCAATCTCCATGGCAGCATGAATCATATGAGTCTTCTTGTATCCAGCCAGATAGAAATGTTCATTAGCTAACCTTTAGTTTCCAACTATTGGACTCAAGTAACTAATTTAAAGCAAAAAAAAAATCATAGTCTGGCATTCTCAATACCTGAGACTTGGAGACTAACAGTCTATTCACTTTGAACACAATCTACCATTGTCTACAAGTGTGAATACCTTCCCACGAAAACAACTAAGGGACACCTTTAATCTTAACAATCCAGTTTGCTGTCTGTGAAATTCAAACCTGCCTCTATGTTACCCTAATTTACTGACAGCCCCAAAATGTAACCATCTTGTAAAAATAATTGTCTGGTAGTACTGAACTTAAAACATGTCTAAAAAGATTAGATTAGATTAGATTAGATTAGATTACTTACAGTGTGGAAACAGGCCCTTCGGCCCAACAAGTCCACACCGACCCGCCGAAGCGAAACCCACCCATACCCCTACATTTACCCCTTACCTAACACTACGGGCAATTTAGTATAGCCAATTCACCTGGCCCTGCACATCTTTGGACTGTGGGAGGAAACCGGAGCACCCGGAGGAAACCCAGAGACATGAGGTTGAAGCTTTTTGGCTTGCACTCATCAGGATTGAAATGAAGCATAGTCTTAATAAGTTTCTTATTCTTGTCGGCTATAAAACGGGTAAGGGAACCCTCTGGCCCCCAATCTAGGTCTTCGACCGCGCTCCCACCCATGGCAGGGGCGCAGCGGGTGTAACTTAACAGAAGCTACTTTAAAGCTAGCAGGCGTGCTAAGGGATGTTGCTGGCACTGGCTTATTAATCTCCCAGTCGGGGACCCCACTCCCTGTAAGTCAAACCTTAGCCCTGCGGGTCAACCTGGGCGGGGGGGGGGGGGGATAGTTATAGACGTGTCGATTCCTGAGCACGCAACCCCGGGTTTCCGTGAGTCTCTCTCTCACTGCCTGACGTTCAGCGGCCCCACAAACACTGGGCGTGAACCAGGGCCCCGAGTGCAAGGGCGGGGGAACGTGAAGTCAGACCTAACCGCGCCTGATCCTACAGAGGCCAATACCTCGGGACCGCGAGGTCAATGGGCAGAGCGTATAACCGCCGGTTGGCCCAAAGGCCCCGCGCTCGGGCTGGTTTGGAGGACTCCCCTTCTTGTAGCGCGCGTAGACCTCCCAGCCTCTACCGCGTACGCAAGGAAGGCGCTAAAACCGGGCTCAACGTACAATGGGGTCCCCTAACTCCCACTGCAAAGGTCAACCAGGAAGGCTTGTTTGGTCGGTTTTTAAACAGGGGGGTCAATCTGACGGGGTCTCGTACCTAAAGTCGTCAGTCCAAGGATATTCTTTCAGCCACAGTAGCACATTGACAATAAACGACAATAATAATAATCACGCACACATTTACTAGTGTTCCACGACCCCAATCGCCCACCTGCGAAGGATCACTCACACACACAGTTTTAAAGAGTACTCTACCGTTACACGACTGCCGGACTCACTCTGTTCACAGGTTCAGATAACGACCGGCAGTGAAGTTCCTTGCGGGGCACTGGGAGACTTTTACGCGAGAAGTAAAAGAGTAAAGATACTCACCCAGTGCCGTCGCAGGGATCCAGCAGCCGTCGTTAACCAGGACGAAGCCCCCAATTGTTAGCGCGGAGGAAATGATATCAGTCCGAGCCCAGAGTGCGGTTCAACAATCGGTAACGTTTATTGCTACAGTAACGCCGGCGGAGACCAACCGAGGTCCGAATCTCGGCTGCTCTGCTGTTCCCGCGCGCAGCTTCATATTATATACTTTTAGTTGTCAGGATGTGTGGGATTTGAGGATGAATGGGATGATAGTTTCCCATCATCACTGGAGTAGGTGCAAATAGAATGTTTCCTGCCGTCCCAGGAGAGTTGCAGGGCACGCACAATAGGGTGCTAATTGGTTTATGTAAAACGGATCCGGGTATTATCTGCTTGTCTCTCTCTGTGAGGGCAGGGGTTAGCATCCCCCTTTGTTCCCTTGCGGTGTTGGTGTGTATTGGTCTGTCCGTTCCTGTCTGGTGGATGCCTGTCCTTTGTGTCAGGGTGGCTCCGTATCGATGTGTATGGATGTGTTTCAGTCAGTCTCTTGATGTGATTAGGAGATGGGTTTCCATATTAATTAATTCCGGAGTTTTGGTCTATGAGTCATGGGTAATGTTGGTCTAGTGTGGATTCTATCTGTCCTCTGTCTCCTATCTCCCAGTCATGTGGGCGGACCGGCAGCTGCTGAGTTCTGTGGGTTTAAAGCTGCGACTGCTGTTTAAAACACAAAATGAATTCTTATAGTTTCCTGATGTAGGCATAGTCCCATGGCAAAAGCAGGGCGGCTCTGATGCCCGCTTGCAATAGTAAAAGCTTTTTTTGGTATGTGAAAGGCAAAAAAATTGTGAAGAGTAAAATTGGGCCCTTGAAGACAGAAACAGGGGAATATATTACGTGGAACAAAGAAATGGCAGAAGAATTGAATTGGTACTTCAGATCTGTGTTCACTGGGGAAGACACAAGCAATCTCCCTGAGGTAACAGTGGCTGAAGGACCTGAACTGAAGGGAATTTATATTTGCCAGGAATTGGTGTTGGAGAGCCTGTTAGGTCTGAAGATTGATAAGTCCCCGGGGCCTGATGGTCTACATCCCAGGGTACTGAAGGAGGTGGCTCGAGAAATCGTGAATGCGTTGGTGATTATTTTCCAGAGTTTGATAGATTCGGGATCAGTTCCTGCGGATTGGAGGGTGGCTAATGTTGTACCACTTTTTAAGAAAGGTGGGAGAGAGAAAGCAGGAAATTATAGACCAATTAGTCTGACCTCAGTGGTGGGAAAGATGCTGGAGTCTATTATAAAGGATGAAATTATGACACATCTGGATAGTAGTAACAGGATAGGTCAGAGTCAGCATGGATTTATGAAGGGGAAATCATGCTTGACTAATCTTCTGGAATTTTTTGAGGATGTAACTCTGAAGATGGATGAGGGAGATCCAGTAGATGTAGTGTACCTGGACTTTCAGAAAGCTTTTGATAAAGTCCCACAAAGGAGGTTAGTGAGCAAACTTAGTGCGCATGGTATTGGGGGCAAAGTACTAACTTGGATTGAAAGTTGGTTGGCTGACAGGAAACAAAGGGTAGTGATAAACGGCTCAATTTCGGAATGGCAGGCAGTGACCAGTGGGGTACTGCAGGGATCAGTGCTGGGACCACAGCTTTTTACAATATATATTAATGATATAGAAGATGGTATTAGTAATAACATTAGCAAATTTGCTGATGATACTAAGCTGGGTGGCAGGGTGAAATGTGATGAGGATGTTAGGAGATTACAGGGTGACCTGGACAGGTTAGGTGAGTGGTCAGATGCATGGCAGATGTAGTTTAATGTGGATAAATGTATGGTTATCCACTTTGGTGGCAAGAACAGGAAGGCAGATTACTACCTAAATGGAATCAATTTAGGTAAAGGGGCAGTACAAAGAGATCTGGGTGTTCTTGTACACCAGTCAATGAAGGCAAGCATGCAGGTACAGTAGGTAGTGAAGAAGGCTAACAGCATGCTGACCTTCATAACAAGAGGGATTGAGTATAGAAGCAAAGAGGTTCTTCTGCAGCTGTACAGGGCCCTGGTGAGACCGCACCTGGAATATTGTGTGCAGTTCTGGTCTCCAAATTTGAGGAAAGACATTCTGGCTATTGAGGGAGTGCAGTGTAGGTTCGCGAGGTCAATTCCTGGAATGGCGGGACTACCTTACGTTGAAAGACTGGAGCGACTGGGCTTGTATACCCTTGAGTTTAGAAGACTGAGAGGGGATCTGATTGAGACATATACGATAATTAAAGGATTGGACACTCTGGAGGCAGCAAACATGTTTCCACTGATGGGTGTGTGCCGAACCAGAGGACACAGCTTAAAAATATGGGGTAGACCATTTAGGACAGAGATGAGGAGAAACATCTTCACCCAGAGAGTGGTAGCTGTGTGGAATGCTCTGCCCCAGAGGGCAGTGGAGGCCCAGTCTCTGGATTCATTTAGGAAGGAGTTGCGTAGAGCTCTCAAGGATACTGAGGTCAAGGGTTATGGAGATAAGGCAGGAACAGGATACTGATTAAGGATGATCAGCCATGATCATATTGAATGGTGATGCAGGCTCGAAGGGCAGAATGGCCTATAACTGCACCTATTGTCTATTGTCTGTTGTCTATTGTCATATTCAAGAAAAGTAAATTCCATTGTGAAACAAAACTCGGTAAGAAGGATCCATCTATGGCTTAATAGGAGGGTGAACATAGCATTTGAGTAGAATAAGGGGCATAGTAATGAAACATTATACTTAGGAAAAGGAAACTAATAGAATATGACAGTAAACTAGCCAGAATTTGGAACCAGATTGGAGAGTTCTGACAAATATAGAAAAAAGGAAGAGAGTAGCTAAAATATCCATTGATTGATTAAAAGCAGAAACAGAAGAAATCATCATGGGGAATAAGAAAGTGGCAGTGACATTGAGCAATTATTGTGTGTTTGTCTTCGTAAGAGAATATAAAGGTCAACAAGGGACGAATAATAATAATAAAATTAGGGTCATTCCCTAGAAACTGGAAAAGTCCCAGCAGATTGGAAATTAGTAAATGTAATCATGCTATTCCAGAAGGAAGGAAGAGAGAAGACAGGAAACTGTGGCCAGCTAATCTTTCATCAGTTGTTTCGGAAATGCCGGAACCTAGTTTTAAGGAAATCTTAAGGATACACTTAGAAAATTATAGAATAGTTAGAACAAGTCAATGAAGTTTTGGGAAAAGGAAAGCCTTTTTGACACATTTGTTAGTGCTTTTTGAGGATGTAACTGATAGGGTGAATAAAGAGGAACCAATGCATGTAGAAGATCACCAAACAAAATTCACTAAGGTGCCACAGAAGAGGTGAATATAGAAGATAAGACCATCTGGGACTTGATTCTATGACAGTCTTGCATGGACCATCAGGGAAGACAGGCAGGAGGCTGGAAGAACACAGCAAGCCAGGCAGCATCAGGAAGTGGAGAAATCGACATTTCGGGTGTAACCCTGTTTCAGGTCCTGAAATGTCGACTTCTCCATCTCCTGATGTTGCCTGGCTTGCTGTGTTCTTCCAGCCTCCTGCCTGTCTACTTTAGATTCCAGCATCTGCAGCCTTTTTGTCTCAGACCATCAGGGAAGCCAATCTCCCATCCATGGATGCCATTTGCATTTCGCGTTGCTGCAGAAAGGCTGCCAGCATCATCAAAGACCCCTTTCGCCCTTTTAGCACTCTCTTCCAACGACTTCAGTCAGGCAGAAGGTACAGAGGTAAGAACACATGTACCAACAGGTTCAAGAACAGCTTCTTCTCTGCCTGTATTAGACTGCTGAACAGACCTCTCTAACTTCAAACCTAATGTTGATCTTGCTTTGTGCATCTCCTGTGCAGGTGTAACTTTGTATGTCTCGCTCTGTCTAAGCACCCTATGATCTGTATGTCCGTGTTTGCTAGGATCTGCCTGTACTGCTTTCAAAACAAGCCTTTTTACTGTACTCAAATGCACGTGTCTACAATAAATCAAAATCAAATTATGCCCATGAATTGAGGAGGTTCATAAAATAGAGTAGGCCTTCTCACTGTTATCTCCACCACTACAGACCGTGTCTCCCACCTTACAGTCAACAGGAAAAGCATCAGGCACCAGCCCATCTTAAAGTCTATTGAGGCCAATATGTGGTCACTGAAAGGATTAATTTCACCTTCACCACTGTTTAATACGTGGCACAGAAGTATGGAGTCAAGACACATCACCCTAGCAGCTTTCATGGAAGGGGGTAGGAATGCCTTAAAGAGGATCTCTAAACCCATCACACATACACTCACAAGATCATACCTCCTCTTTTATCCTCTTGCCCAGTCTCTCAAACCAGGCCCCAGCCACCTAACAATCTGAGTGTCGGGCATCTCTCCAGAGCAGAAGGTCCAACAGGGTGGGAGGGTGGAAGTCCCACTCTGAAACAATAAGGGCTGCTCACTGTGAGGAGCCAGGTAGGAATGCTGCCAAACCGAGGGCTTGGCCTGACGGGCAGGGAATATAATACCCGGTAAAATCCAGTCTGCGGAGTTAGGGGTGAGAGATAAACACTAAAAGCAAATGATGTAATGAACAGGGGAGAAGTAGAGAGGAGGGATTAATGCAATATTTTCTAATTGACAGTCTGTGTCTCGTGCAGTATCATTAATGATCGGTGCTATTTAACCACTGTTATTTACTATTGATATTTACCAGGGCTGGAGGATTTGAGCTATAGGGTGAGGTTGAATAGGCTGGGGCTGCTTTCCCTGGAGTGTTGGAGGCTGAGGGGTGACCTTATAGAGGTTTGTAAAATCATGAGGGGCATGGATAAGATAAACAGACAAAGTCTTTTCCCTGGGGGAGGGGAGGGGGGTGGAGGAGTCCAGAACTAGAGGGCATAGGTTTAGGGAGAGAGGGGAAAGATATAAAAGAGACCCAAGGGGTAACTTTTTCACGCAGAGGGTGTTACGTGTATGGAATGAGCTGCCAGAGGAAGTGGTGGAGGCTGGTACAAATACAACATTTAAGAGGCATCTGGATAGGTATATGAATAGGAAGGGTTTGGAGGGATATGGGCCGGGTGCTGGCAGGTGGGACTAGATTGGGTTGGGATATCTGGTTGGCATGGACGGGTTGGACAGAAGGGTCTGTTTCCACGCTGTACATCTCTATGACTCTGACGACTCAGATGAAGGGACAGAGAGTATTGTATCTAGGATTGCTGTTGATATAGAGCTAGGTGAGAATGCAAGCTGTGAGGACACAGAGATTTTGACAGGTTAAGTGAGTGGGCAACATGATGGCAGATGGAGTATAATGTGGGGAAGTGTCAGGATTTTCACTTTGCTTGTAAGAATAAAAAGTGAGAGTATGTTTTAAAAGCTGTGAAATCTGTAATGTCAATGTTCAGAGACAGATTTGGGTGCACAGGTATAATGAAGGCAATGTTAGCATTCAGGTACGGCAAGCAATTATGAACACAAATGGTCTTTTCCACATCATTGGAGTTATTATGATCCTAGTTGATGACAAATTAGATCCCAAAATGAAATCCGGCTCGATAGATCAAGCTTTTCATTTCTCTTTAGTTTTGTTATCATGCTGGCCAGTCACTGAAACATAGTCACATGAGGGTAAAAAAGCTTCTTTAACAACAGAACAGACGGTTATTACATAAAAGACAAAAACAAACCAAGCTATCTAAATACCGAGAATCATAGAGTCCCTAAAAGTGTGGAATCAGGCCCTTCAGCCCAACACGTCCACACCAACCCTCTGAAGAGTAACGCACCCATTCCTCTACCCTATTATCCTACATTTTAGCAGAGTGGACTCGATGGGCCGAATGGCCTTACTTCCACTCCTATGTCTTATGGCCTTATTTACCCCTGACCCATGCACCTAATCCACACATCCTTGAACACTATGGGCAATTTAGCATGGCCAATTCACCTAACCAATGCATTGTGGGAGGAAACTTGTGCAGCTGGAGGAAAGCCATGCAGACATGGGGAGAATGTGCAAACTTCACACAGACAGTCGCCTGAGGCTGGAATCAAACCCGGGTCCCTGGCGCTGTGAGGCAGCAGTGCTAACCACTGAGTCACCGTGCTAACCCGAAAAGAGTTTGAAAGATCTTAAACACACATTTTTTCATACTATCTGTTATAGAGACTGCACCCAATCGATAAAAATGACCCCTCTGTACCAAACCTTACATTTTCTTCTTAATTAATTCTTCCGGTCATTTCCTGTGAACTGTGAAGTCTTTGTACATGAATAGTCACAAATCTGATGGCTTAGACTTTCTCAGCCTTTAATATTCTGTAGATTTTTAACAATACATTCCTGGTGTGGAAATTCCACAAACTAAGCTTTTAAACCAAGGTAACTGTACAATGGCCGAACTGTTCTGTACTCCTTTCTCGATGAGATTCTGTATTTACTTCTGATCCCAGTTAGGTCTACGCTGAACTCCCTAAACTTTTAATTTCTTGGGTTTTCTAACCAAAAATCAATCCTTGGCCATCCTGATGAGAAACAAGTTTTTGATTAACACTCCTATTTCTGACAAATACTGGATTAGGCCACTGTGTCAGAAGGACTGTGTGAGCTAGTATTTTTCTTAAACCCTTCACAAACCCTTCACCTCATTTGCCACCTATCATCCCTGAGCAAGCCGATTCGATAAATATTGATCGCTCGCATTTAATACCCTAGAACTCTGTGGGAAGCTAGGGAAGTACCAAACTCAACAGTTCTTTTTCGATCGTGGAATATTTCCTCTGGTGAATGTAGAGTTTCTTCGAAAAGTAACCAGCTGGCAGTTCAATCCCATCCTCATCTCCCTGTAGGAGTACAGCTCCAACGCCCATGCCACTGGCACTAATGGCAACTTTTTAAAAAAAATATAGTTTTATTGAAAAATAGATTTTTTAATATTACAACAAATACAAAACAATACAATTCAAAACAGTACAAAGAAAGAACATCAAAAAAAAAGTTAAAACCCAAACTGCCTTCATGTACAAATGTGTAAATGTGTTTAGAAAAATAGATATATAAAAAACTCCAACTAACTACTTAAATAAATAATAACCAACAAACTAATAAATAATAATAACTCAGCTCAGCCAAACAAAACACTAACTCTTGAATATCGAGAGCATTAATTTTCACATACTCATACGTTCAGAGCTCCCCCTCCCCGGATACTGGACTCGTACAGCACAATTGTTACAGCCATATAAAAGCCCTTATTATGTGGCAGACAAATCTGTGTCCAGGCATTCCAAAGAGGGCCTCCATGCCTTATAGAAATTCTCCGTTTTGTGGTGTATCATACTGGTGAGAAAATCCAAGGGAATATGCTCCATAACAAACTCCCGGCAACCCGACAAGCCCGGGGGGGGTTTTCCCCAACCAAATAAGATATTCTTTCTTGCGCAGAAAGTGAGGATGTTGAAAAGTTGTTTTTCTTATGCGCATCTACTGGGAATACGCTGGGCAGGCCAAGAAGGTAGAAGATTGGGTCCTTCTCCACCCTTACACCCAAAATCCCCTCCGTTGCACCCACCACAGTGCTCCAGTATGTTTGAAGCCTACCACAGGACCAGAGACAATGGGTAAGAGTGCCCGTACAGACCTTGCACTTTGGGATGTGCTGAAGATACTCCTGGGTATCCAGAGCCAAGTGGGCCCAACTGTAAAGAAAGGGTCCTATTGCAAATTGATATCTTTCTCGCTTTTTCCCAAATATGCGTCTGAGGAGACCTCAACGCGTAGCTCTCTCTCCCACACCCTGCAGAGTCGATCAAACTCATCTGAGGGGGAACTGCCCAATTAATGATATGAAGTGCTGACAGAAAATGTACTCTTAGCACTGAGCACCCTCCCCTCTATGTCGGATTTGTAGGGATCAGTCAAAAGTGTAGCCTTCTTTTTAATAAAATCCCTAACTTGAAAGAAACAAAAGAGGAACCTGTTAGATAGCTTGTAATTCCGTGCTAACTGATCAAAGGACATCATGTGTCTCCCTGAAATAAATCACCCATGCAAGACACCCCCCTAGCTGCCCAATGTTTGAATCCTGAATCCATCGTCCCTGGTTAAAAACCTGGCATATCCACTAGAGGTGTAAGAGAAGATGTTTTGCCAATATTGCCTTCCCTCTGCCGAATTTCCCTCCATGCTTTAACAGTATTGATAACTATTGGGTTACGGCAATATTCCATAACTGTCCTCATTTTGTCCAAAAACACCAAGCTAGTAAGGGGGCACCCTGCCTGGGAGGCTTCAATATCTAACCATATTGAAAAAGGGGCCCTACAAGCCCAATCACACTCATAAGATAAAAGTGAGCTTAGTTGATAGTTTTTAATGTCCAGGAAATCCACTCCCCCGATCTATGAGGCAATTTCATTTTAGCTAATTTAATAAGGGGCCACTTATGATGCCAAATAACAGAGCTGAACCAGCCATTCAGTCTCCTGAACTTTTGCTTATCGAAAATCAGGGGGAGCATCCGTATAGGGTACAACAAATGGGGGAGAATATTCATCTTAATAATCACCATCCAACTTAACCATGAGACCAGAAGCGCCTCCCATCTTTGAAGGTCTTGCTTGATTTTGTCGAATAATTGAACAAAATTAGCTTTAAACAACCGATCAGGAACTGGAGTGATGAATATGCCAAATACATAAAACCCACTTGTGACCACTTAAATGGGAATCGAGATTCACCCTCAAGACCTAGCACCTTGGTAAGACCACCCATTGGCATCGCCTCTGATTTTGCAAGATTAATCTTGAACCCCGAAAGGGCACAAAACACGCAAATGCATTGTATCAGGTGAGGCACCGAAACTGCTGGATTTGACAAAAAAAAATGAGGACATCGTCCACGTACAAGAAAATCTGATGTAATTTTGACCGCACTTCTGGAGCTGATATATTGAGATCTCTACGAATGGCCTCCGCCAACGGTTCAATCACCAAAGTAAAAAGCAACGGCGAAAGGGGACAGCCCTGCCGGCTGCCCCTAGAAATTGCTTGATCGTACCCCATTGTTGATGACCGCAGCAAGAAGATCGTTGGAGAGAATCTTTATCCATCTTACAAAGGCTTCACCCAAGCCAAATGGCTCTAGAGTATAGAAAAGGTATGACCACTCAATCCGATCAAATGCCTTCTCTCCATCTAGAGAATCCCAATCCCTGTATTGACTGGTGTTGACATGCTCGAATTACAATAAGCAGCCTCCTAACATTATTGGAGGATCTGTGACGTTTTATGAAGCCCGTCTGATCCTCTTTAGCAATAGAAGGTAACCAGCCTTAACGCAAGAGTCTTAGAGAGGATTTTGAAGTCAACATTTAAGAGTGAAATGGGCCTGTACGAAACACAGTCCTCCAGGACCATCCCTTTTTAAGAAATATTGACCTCTGTCAGAGATGGCGGGAGACGATCTTGACTATACGAGGCATTGAACATGTTGAGCATCGGGCCTGACAGTATGTTTATAAATTCCTTATAGAATTCACTGGGATGTCCATCAGGCTTGGGCGCCTTTCCACTCTGAAGCTGCCTCAGCCTCCAGCATTTCTTGCTCTGATAAGGGGGCATTGAGAAAAGACTCTTGTTTGGGGGTCATACCTGGGAGTTCCGGATCCTTGGAAAAGGACTCCATCTTGGCCTGCCCTTCCTCACAACCCTCAGATTGGTATAACTTAGAGTAAAATCTCAGGAATACCACATTAATCTTTTTGGAATTGCATTAGTTTCCTCGAACTTTCCCTAATCGACATAATGGCTTGAGGGGCACTCCTTTTCCTGCTGAGATATGCTGGGTACTTGCCCGGCCTGTCACCATGCTCATATAATGTTTGCTTTCTGAAAGTAATCTCCTTCTTTACTATCTGTGTGATCATGGAATTCAATGCAGACCACTGTTAGCTTGGCCAACGAGGGCCTGTCAAAGTAAGGCTTCTCGGCTGCCTTCAACCGTGCTTTGAGGAGACATTGCTGTTTGCCCTTCTGCCACTTCCTACTGACAGAGTAGGAAATAGCTGACCCCCCTGGCATAGGCTTTGGCAGTTTCCCAAAGGATGGATGAGCTACTAACCGAGCCTGAGTTAATGTCCAGAAATGCCCGAAATTCCTCAGAGAAGTATTCCACAAACTTATTAACCTTAAGGATAAAGGGATCCATTCGTCAGTGCCTCGGGCCCACTATGACGTCCTTAACCTTAATCAGCAGCTATACTGGAGCGTGATTGGAGGTGGAAGTATTACCAATCGTACAAGATGCCATCAAGTCCAGGGTTGCCACAGGGATCAGAAAAAAAAATCAATCGTGGTGTCACATCTGTGCGGATGGGAAAAATATGTAAAATCCCAGCCTGTAGGGTGGAGATGCCTCCAGACGTCCACCAATCCTAACTCCACACACAGATCCTCTAATTGTTTCGTTTGTGCAGAGGGTATTGAGGGACCTTTGAGCAACCTCTCTACCATGGGATCCATGAGACAGTAAAAATCTCCCCCTATAATGATATGCCGGGACTCGAGACTGATCAGTTTAGATCATCTACCAGAAATTTAAGAGGGTGGGCCGGGAGGAGGGGCAGGGGGGAAATAAACATTTAAAACACCATATTCTCCCCTGTTTATCAGGGCTTTAAGGATTACAAATTCCCGTGTGTGTCTTTACCACACTCTAATAACTTAAATGGGAGATTCCTCCTAACCAATATAGCCACTGCCCTACTTCTGGTATTAAAAGATGAAAAGTAAACCTGATCAAAACCATTCCGCTGTAGTTTCAAATGCTCCCTGTCATCCAAGTGTGTCTCCTGTGACAAAACAATATCCACCTTTTCCTTTCTAAGACTCAAAATACCTTCTTCCTCTTAATTGGTGAGTGAATCCCCTTGATGTTCCAGGTACACTATTTAATCAGGTCATTAGCCATAACCCTCTGCAGTAACATTTACATTCTAGAGAGGAGGAAGTCAAATTACAAATCACCGAGCCTTAGTGTCGCAAAAGCCATTGAACATAAAAATTACATAAACTAAAACCACTACAGTTAACAAACTTACAAAGCTATCAAAGATTATATACAACAAAAACCAAAAAACAAACCAACATATAAAGCACCAAGGGCGCTGAATAGGGGAACTCACCCCCCGCCTAAAGGGGGCAACTACCCATCCCAAAACCCACCTTACCCTCCTGCTGCCAATACTGCAGCCAGGGCAATTAAATACCTGAACAGGGCATAAACTGCTCATAGGCAGGCATCTAGCCATCCCGATCATTTTTCCTCCTCCCAGTTAGAGCCACACTGCAAACACAAGCTGGAAAGGAAAAAAAAAACACCATGGAATAACAATGTGAAAAAAGAAACTTTAAAAAGAAGGATAAAATTCCACCCATCCTTTGGTATAACTTAACTTTAGAAATTGAAAGTACACATCTCAACCAACACCGAACATTGTTTAGACCAGATTATTACCAATAAAAAAGATCGGAAAAGAAAGACCTGACTGGATTTCCTCTTTTTTTTAAAGAACAAACAGAAACCTACCCAAACAACACTACTATTTGTACAAAGTCAATTGTTCAGATTAAGTAAATTTGTCCAAAAAGTCTCTTGCCTTCTCCAATGTGTCAAAGAGATGTACGGATCCATCGAAGCACTGCTGGATACCTCAGAGAGTGCTGGATCCCGAACTCCCTCAGTCTTCTCTTCACGCTGCCATAGGATTCTCTTTTCCGGATCATCGCTGCTGAGAAGTCCTGGAAGAACATGACCTCAGAGCCCTCAAACTAGGGCCTTCGGATCCTTGCCCTGGATTCTGGAAGTTTCCACGATTCTCTCCTTATCTCTACAATGTTGAAACTGCACCAAGATAGGATGAGGACATTGACCCAGACCTGACCTCTGCGCTGTGACCCAGTCAGCCCGTTCAATCTTCAAGCCTCTCATTCCAGCCTCCAAGTTAAGAAATTTCAGCAACCAGTCCTCAATAAATTCCACCGGCCGCTCATCTTTCTTACCCTCCGGCAGACGGACAATCCGAATACTTTTTCTCCTGCCCCTGTCCTCGAGGTCGTCAACCTGGTCAAGCAAATTACAGGCCGGCGCCTCCAGAGCCTGGATCCTATCCTTGGAGGAAGTGGTACCAGCTTCCACCACTGCAACTCTGTGTTCTACCACATCTGTCCTTTTCTCCAGGTCTCCCAGCTGCTGTTCATGCTACTGCAGCACGATAGAGATCGGGGCCAGCTTCTCCTCTATTTGCTTCCCCAACATCTTGCGAGATTTCACAAGCTCCTTCACCAGGGCCTGGTAAGAAATCGAGTCCAAGGCTGGGCTGGGCCGTGGGCTCAGCCTCGGACACTCTTCCTCCCTTCTTCATCATCCCTGGACAGTGAAAACCAAGGTAAGTTGATTTTTTCACAGTTTCCGGGACTCTGCGACCTTTCCAGAGTCCCAGAATATCACGGGTGGTCTGGGTAGGGTGGGTTAAAACTTTGTTCCGCTTGCATTGCAGTGTGGAGTTCTGCTACGTGATCTTCCTAGATTGGCGCCATCTTGGATTCCCCAATGACAAGTTTAAAAGGTTTTGACAAGTTTGGTTTAGCTACAACTGGTTTGGTGGTTAACATGGCTTTTAAATGTTTGAATGCCTCCTGGCATTGTTCTGTCCACCGAAATATTTTGTTCTTCTTCAGTAAATCAGTTAATGATGCCACCACACTGCTGACGTTTGGAACAAACTTCCGATAGAATCCACTGTGTCCTAAGAATGAAAGCACCTCTTTCTTCGAGGTTGGTCATGGAGATTCCTCGATGGCCTTCGTCTTTGCATTCCTTGAAGTCAACCTTCCATGACTGATGTTATGTTCCAAGAACATCACCACTGCTTTCGCGAATTCGGTTTTATTTACGTTTATCACCAGTTTTGCTTCTCGTAGTCATTCAAAGACTCTGCCAACTGTACCATGTGGTCTTTCCAGGACTCACTAAAGATCACTACATTGCCCAGTTTGTTAACCCAGCCACAAGTCTGTTCATGAGTCTTTGGAATGTGGCGGGTGCGTTCTTCATTCCAAAGGACATCACTTTAAACTGATAGAGCCCATTTGAGGTTACAAACACAAACATTTATTTCACTGCCTCTGATAAAGGTACCTGCCAGTAACCACCCAGTAAGTCCAACTTGGTGATGTAACTGGCTTGTCCAACTTTCTTGATACAGCTCCCTAATCTAGGTATTGGATACGAGTCCGATTTGGTAATGGCATTGACCTTCTGATAGTCCACACACAATTGTTGAGTCCCTCAATTTCAAGGACCTCCTGTCATTGGTAACTGTACTAACCTCCCTCAGGAAAACGTCCGAGTCTCGAACCCTATCGCCACCTGCTTCACTCTACACTGTTTAGGTGCCATTTAGCTAACTGTGAAAAACTGTGAAAAAATCAACTTACTTAGTTTAGCCTCTCCCTCACCTCCAATACATAATCTAAGTATGAGATCTCCAACTTTGGTCCTGTCAATTTTTCTTTAATTAATTTCAAAGGGCCTCTCACTTCATGCCTGAATATTAACTCACAGGGAGTGAACTGAGTAGATTCATTTGGGGCATCTCTAATGGCAAACAATATGAATGGGATCCCTTTATTCCAACCATTCGGGTAATCCTGACAGAATACTCTCAGCGTGGTCTTCAAGGTCTGATGCTACCTTCCTAAGCTCCCTGGGATTCAGGATGCTATACACTGGATTTAAAGTGCTGTATACCTAAGCTATCCATAACCTCCTTAAACAGCTTAGCAGTAGAATTTGACCCTCGGTTTGACTGAATCTCTCTGGGTAGCCCATACCGTGTGAAGAAAGCTCCTAACTCTTCTACTGTCCTTTTTGCCTTGATACTCCCTAATGGAATTGCCTCCGGAAACCTGGGAGACACATCCATTATGGTTAGTAAGTACTGGTCCCACTTTTAGATCTCAGGAGGGAACTGAGACAATCAATTATAACCCGCGTGAAAGATTCTTCAAATACGAGAATTGGCAGCAAAGGTCCTGGTTTTACTAACGCCTGTGGCTTGCCTACCATTTGGCATGTATGACACATACAGCAAAAGTTAACCACATCCTTGTGTCTTCCAAGCCAAAAAAAATGCTTTTGTACCTTAGCCTGAGTCTTTTGTATCCCTAGGTGACCTCCTACAGGTAATTCATGTGCTACCCATAACACTTCCTGTCTGTATGCTCCCGGCATCCCAATCTGGTGCACTTCCGCCCATATCTCCTCTGCACTAACCATTGCCATTGTAGGATTCTGTCTTTCAGATAATAACCCTCCGGAATACTCTCTGCCTCCTTCTCAGGGTATGCATTCACATATATATCTTTTATCATCTTGTCTTGCTGTTGCAAGTCTCTTAGCCTTTCAGGACTAAACACTTCTGTCTGGCCCTCTGCCTGTTTCAGGTTTTTTTCTGCACTATTACGTCAAACAGGGTATCTACTAACTGAACCTCAATTCCTTAATATTTCTCTTTACCTTTCACTTTGTTTATCTGCTAACTCCATTTTCCTCAATTGTAATTTGAGTTTTTCTACCTCTGCTGCACTCGCCTGTTCCTCCGACATACCAATGTGTTTGAGTAGCTCCCTTACAATTTCAGCTTTACTTTTCTTAAAGATTCCCTACAGTCCACACAAGTCCACACCGACCCTCCGAAGAGTAACCCACCCAGTCCCGTTTCCCTCTGGCTAATGCACCTAACACTGTGGACAATTTAGCATGGCCAATTCACCTGACCTGCACATCTTTGGACTGTGGGAGGAAACCGGAGCACCCGGAGGAAACCCACGCAGACTCGGGGAGAAGTGCAAACTCCACACAGACAGTCACCCAAGACTGGAATCGAACCTGAGATCCTGGTGCTGTGAGGCAGCAGTGCTAACCACTGAGCCACCTTGCTGCCCTTTTTGCCCTTGATTAAACCCAAATCTAACTTATTTGCTAATTCTAAAGGTACGGCCTTTTTCTTTCCTTCTAAACTTTCCTGGCAAATTTGGGAATCATCTTCAAACCCCAGAACCTCTTTTGCAATTTTAAGAGCCATTTCTTTTAATTTAATCAACCACAGGTCACCGAAATTAAGCAAATTGTCTCACATTTGAATTTTTTTAAAGATCTAGGGCAGTAACCTGCAAGTGTTTAAATCTGCTGGGATTTTTCGTACCCCCAAATCTATTTGAATCTGTCAAAACCAGTTCAAAAGCCCCCAAACTGTTATGACATGGGTAAACCCCCGCACCCGCTAATTTAAACCTGCAACACAGAAATATTTAATCTGTTAAAATTCGAGAGACAAGGGACTTGTCGCAAAAGTCACTATTTGAAGTAAAAACTAACACCTTTTTTCAAAAGTCGAACAGAGAATAATTAACTAACAACTATTTACAATTCCTTTCTCTAACCTATCTTTTACTTTCCCTTCTACAATACTAGTCTGATAAAACCCATGATTAAGATTTCCCGAACAGTTCAAATTTCACAACCAGCCAGCTGTCGAATCTTCTCTTTGCATCTTCCTCTGTAGGTTTGCTCTCCAGGTCTGTGTTGATGTTTCTCTCTGTGCAAACGCTTTCCCCAGACAGGTACCTCTCAGAGTTCTCACTAGCAGCCTACATTTGTTAGCGGTTTGGCCATTCTCCTCCCCAACAGTTCAATTTTCCCTGGTCTTATACCCCAAAGCATTGGATCGTTTCATTGGTCTTACTGTCAAAATACCAAATTCAAATTTGATCGGGAGTTTGGTATTTTGGGGCATAGTTTAAATTGATTGGTAGAATTTTAATTTGTTTTTTGTCTCATAGCAACCCAGGTACTGCTGGCTGCTGGACCAAATGTTACATTGTAAATTTCCCAGTACTCTGTGTGCCTCTCTAAGTCCTTGCTAGCTTTCAACTCTCAAAGATACAGTACCCCTTCCACCTCCATAACAAATGTTTTTCCAATAGAATTTGTACCCAGGTACCTTGGTACCTATAAGGCACCATAAGCTTTTCACTGAATACATGAGACAATAACGTTAATTCTAATTTGAATAAAGCTAATTACTCTTCCCATTGTAGCTGCTGAAACCGCAGTTTGAGGTCAGGCGTCAGAAAATCCCTGTGCTGCTTCATTGTGAGTGACAAGGTTTGTGAGAACTGTGAGGTAGATTGTGAGGGTGAATCTGTGCACCCCAGACACTGGTGAGCGATGCTGGGGTGGGAAACTCTTTGTTTAAGGGTTTTCATTCAATAATGTTCAGAAAATACTTTCAGTTAGTAACATAGGAATATGCATGAGGGGCGATGAAGAGATGGGGTTGAATGACTATACAAAGGAGCCTTTGAGTTATGCAGTGATGTAACTGCGACCCGAGTAGTCATGTGATAGAGACTCTGCTAGAAGGTCAGAATTAGAGCAGTCCATGGCGGAGATAACCACTGTACAATCCTCTTGTATGTGGTGTCAATAAATATCGTTTGAACAGAAAGGTGGATATCCGGCTTGTGCTTAGCTGATATTGCTAAACCAATGCTCAGTCAATGTCCACATACCATGAAAGATTAGAGAAAAATATTACAAATTCTCAGTTAGTTTGCCCGATATAAAATTTAGTTTCCAAATGTTACCATATTATTCAAGCCCATCTGAATCCAATTTAGGTAGAAAAACTCTTTCCATATCTAGGATGAGTTGTTCTCTTTGTCGTGTGTAATCATGATATAACAGTCCCTTTAATTATTCAAGCATCATTTTACCAATTGTCCACTTTCATAGAACATAGAACACTACAGTGCAGTACAGGCCCATCAGCCCTCGATATTGCGATGACCTGTGGAACCAATCTGAACCCTATCTAACCTACACTATTCCATTTTGATCCATACGTTTGTCCAATGATCATTTAAATGCCCTTAAAGTTGGTAAGTCTACTACAGTTGCAGGCAGTACGTTCTACGCCTCTACTAATCTCTGTGTAAAGAAACTACCTCTGACATCTGTCCTATACCTATCACGCCTCAATTTAAAGCTATGTCCCCTTGTGCTAGCCATCACTATCCGAGGAAAAAGGCTCCCACTGCCCACCTTTTCTAACCCTCTGATTATCTTATTTGTGTGAATTAAGTCACCTCTCAAGCTTCTTCTCTCTAATGAAAACAACCTCAAGTCCCTCAGCATTTCCTCATAACACTGTCCTTCCATACCAGGCAACATCCTGGTAAATCTCCTCTGCACCCTTTTCAAAATGTCCACATCCTTCCTATAATCCAGTGACCAGAACTGCACACAATACTCCAACGGTGGCCGCACCAGAGTTTTGTACAGCTGCAGCATGACCTCATGGCTCCAAAACTCAATCCCTCTACCAATAAAAGCTAACACACCGTCTGCCTTCTTAATAACCCTATCAGCCTGGGTGGCAGCTTTCAGAGAGCTATGAGCATGAACACTGCGATCTCTCTGCTCATCTACACTACCAAAAATCTTACCATTTGCCCGGTACTCTATATTCCTGTTGCTCCTTCCAAAGTGAATCACCTCACATTTTTCCACATTAAATTCCATTTGTCACCTCTCAGTCCAGCTCTGCAGCTTATCTTTGTCTCTCTGTAACCTGCAACATCATTCAGCACTATCCACAACTCCACTGATCTTAGTGTCATCTGCAAATTTACTAACACATCTTCTACACCCTCATCTAGGTCATTTCTAAAAAATGACAAACAGTGGCCCTAAAACAGATCCTTATGGTACACCATTACTAACGGAACTCCAGGATGAACATTTCCCATCAACCACAACCCTCTGTCTTCTTTCAGCTAGCCAATTACTGACCCAAACCGCTAAATCACCCTCAATCCCATGCCTCCATATTTTGTGCAATAGCCTACCATGGGGAACCTTATCAAACGCCTTAGTGAAATCCATATACACCACATCAACTGCTTTATCCTCATTAACCTGCATGGTCATCTTCTCAAAGAATCTAGATTAGAGTGGTGCTGGAAAAGCACAGCACGTCAGGCAGCATCTGAGGAGCAGGAAAATTGATGTTTTGGGCAAAAGTCCTTAGCTCTATTCCTGATGAAGGGCTTTTGCCCGAAACGTCGATTTTCCTGCTCTTCGGATGCTGCCTGACCTGCTGTGCTTTTCCAGCACCACTCTGATCTAAACTCTGGTTTCCAGCATCTGCAGTCCTTGTTTTTACCATCTTCTCAAAGAACTCAGCTAGGTTTGTGAAGCACCTACCCTTCACAAAACCGCGTTGACTATCCCTAATCAATTTGTTCCTCTCTAAATGATTATAAATCCTATCACTTATAACCTTTTCCAACACTTTACCCACAACCAAAGTAAGGCTCACTGGTCTATAATTACCAGAGTCGTCTTTACTCCCCTTCTTGAACAAGGGGACAACATTTGCTATCCTCCAGTCTTCTGGCACTATTCCTGAAGACAATGATGACACAAAGATCAAAGCCTAAGGCTCTGGAATCTCCTTCCTGGCTTCCCAGAGAATCCTGGGATAAATCCCATCTGGCCCAGGGAACTTAGCTATTTTCACATTTTCTAGAATTGTTAATACCTCCACCTTGTGAACCTCAATCCTGTCTAGTCTAGGAGTCTGTAATATCAATATTGTCCTCAACAACATTTGTCTTTTTCCAGTGTGAATACGGAGGAAAAATATTCATTTTGCACTTCCCCTATGTCTTCAGACTCCATGTACAACTTCCCACTACTGTCCTTGATTGGCCTTAATCTTTCTCTCCTCATTCTTTTATTCCTGATATATCTATAGAAAGCTTTAGGGGTTTCTTTGATCCTATCGCCCTTTATGTCAATTCATCTCCTCTTGGGTCCAATTTGAACTTTGAAAAATGATGGACTGTTTCTCATGGATACTGTTACATCAAAGAATACAATAGAATCACTAGAGTTTGAAAGCAGGCCTTTTGGCCTATCAAGCCTACACTGACCCTCTAAAGAGCATCCTACCCAGACCCAACTCTATTCCTGTAGTGCTGCATTAACCATGGCTAATGCACCTACTATGAGCAATTTTGTATCACCAAATCACCTCTTTAGACGAGGGGAGGAAAAAGGAGCAAACCTGCACAAACACGGGGAGAATGTGCAAACTCCACACAGACTGTCGCCCGAGGCGGGAATTGAACTGGGTTCCATGGTGATATGAGTTAGCTGTGCTAACCACTGAGCCACTGTACCAAATGTGCAAAAAGCGTAATAGAGCAGGAAACTCCTTAAAATTGCAAAATGTGATGAGTTCATTACTTCATCCTTTACCCTTCCTTCATCTTGTGAATGTCATCATCTACTGAATTCCTGTGAATCCCCCTCACCCTCACCCTCAGTATTATCATGTTCAGATATCTTGTGATACAGCAGTGTACAGTAAACCACCCTCTTCAGAAATTTTATTTAATCAGCCTCCTTACTCTCCTGTCAAGTGTATGAGATATATTGATATTCAAATTGAATGATTGATCTGATCTTTTGCTGATTATGAAGTCCTCATACAGACTGACCACGAAAATACACAAAGATAAAAGAAGTTAATATCTATTCTTTGTTAATGTTCAATCTTCTCTCTCTTTTGAACCTGAATCCACTACTTAAGCTGTTGCCATAATTGTTGGAAAACTGTCAACTTCAAGTTCTGCTACATACATATGAAATCAGTGTACGCTCTACAGTGTCTCCATTATCAGCATTGATCACTAGAAAGAAATTACAGCACAACAGCTTCCTGGACAGTAAGTGTGATAACCGTACTAGCTGATACTCAATGAAAACAGGACATCCATAAGAATAAGTTTATTGAAAACTAAGAATGAGAGAATTGCTGAGGGTAATGCTGTTGATGTGGTGTGCAGGGACTGTCAGGAGGTGTTTGACACACCGTTCACTGATGCTCAGTTGGGGTTCAACCTTGGCTACTCAGCTCCTGACTTCATTACAGTCTTAGTTCCAACATGGACAAAAGGGCTGAATTCCCGAGATGAAAGGGGAGCAGCATCCCTTGTTATCAAAGCCATGTTTGACAAAGCGTGGCATCACAGAGCCCTAGCAAAACTGGAATCAATGGGAATCAGGGTGAAAACTCTCTGTTGGTTGGAGCCATACTTGGCACAAAGGAGGGTGGTTGTGGTTGTTGGAGATCTGTCATCTCAGCTCCAGGACATCCCTGCAGGAGTTCCTCAAGGTAGTGCCCTCGGCCCAACCATCTTTATCAATGACCTTCCCTCAATCAATAAGTCAGAAGTGGAGATGTTTGCCAATATTTGCACAGTGTTCAGCAACATTTGCTACTTCTCACATACTGAAGCAAGATGGAACAAGATTTGGACAACTTCCATGCTTACGCTAACAAGTGGCAAGTAACATGTGTGCCACACAAATGCCAGGCTATGACCATCACCAATAAGAGACAATCTAGCCACTGACCCTTGACATTCAATGGTAATACCATCACCGAATCCTGCACTATCAACATCCTGGGGTTCTAATAACCAGAAACTGAGCTGGAGTCGCTATTTAATACAGTGACTGCATGAGCAGGTCAGAATTTGAGAATCCTGCACTGAACTGCTCGCCTTCTGACTTCCAAAAGCCAGAAGGGCTTATGCCCGAAACGTCGATTCTCCTGTTCCCTGGATGCTGCCTGACCTGCTGCGCTTTTCCAGCAACACATTTTCAGCTCTGATCTCCAGCATCTGCAGACCTCACTTTCTCCTTCCAAAAGCCTGCCCACCATCTACAAGGCACAAGTCAGGAGTGTGATAGAATGCTCCCTACTTACCTGAATGGGCACAGATCCAACAACACGCAAGATGCTTGACACCATCCAGGACAAAGCAGCCCACTGGATTGGCACCAAATCCATACACATTCACTCCCTCCATCACGGATGGTCAGTAGCAACAGTGTGTACTATCTACAAGATCCACTTCAGAAATTTACCAAAGACCATCAGACATCACCTTCCAAACCCACTCCCATCTAGAAGGGCAGGGGCTGCAAATACATGGGAACACCACCACTGGCAAGTTCCCCTCCAAGCCACTCATAATCCTGACTTGGAAATATATCGCCGATCCTTCACTGTCGCTGAGTCAAAATCATGGAATTCCCTCCTTAAGAAAATTATGGATCAACCGACAGCACATGGACTGCAGTGGTTCAAGGCGGCAGCTCACCACCACCTTCTCAAGGGCAACTAGGGATGGACAATGAATGCTGATCCAGCCAGTGATGCCCATATGCCATGAGTGCATACAAAAAGGAAAGTTATAGCTGATAGAATAACGGACAGTAGCAACATGGATATTAAATTGCCTCAGTGATGGGAAGCAGAGAGTAATGGTTAACAGATAGGCTTTGGGTTGAAAGAGGGCATGGTAGGGAAGTTTCCAAAGGGTCCGTATTACTCTTGCTTTTTCTGATCTTGCTGTGCAGGAGGCAATTTCAGTTTGCAATGATGCAAACATTGGAAGAGTTGTGAAATATGAGGATGACAATATAGAAGTCTCGAACACAGACAAGACAGGGGAGTGGGTAGATGAAGCTCAATGTAGAGAAATATGAGGTGATGCATTTTGATAGAAGGAACATGGAGAGACAGTATAAACTCAAGGGGCTATTCTAGAGGGAGAACAGGAGCAGGCAGACCTGAGTGTATATGTAAAGCAGTCACTGAAGGTGATAGGACAGTTGGAGATAGCAGTTAATAAAGCTTACAGTATTCATGGCTTTCTTAACGGGGCAAAGAGTACAGGAGTATGGAGGGATGCTGAATTGATGTTAGACACTTATTATTCCTGAGTTGGAGTGCTGCGTACAGTTCTGGATGGCACACTTTCGAAAGGATGCAAATGAGTTGGAAAGAGCTCAGAAGAAGTCTATGCTTCCACCAATGAGGAACTTCAGTTATGACGATAAATTGGAGTGTTCGTGACTGCTTCCCTTTGACAGAAGAAAGCTAAGAGGAGATCTGATCGAGGTTTTCAAAATCATGAGGAGTCTGGAGAGAATAGATCAGGAGAAACTGTTCCCAGTCAGAAAAGAATTGAGAATGAGAAGGAACGTAATTTGCAAGAAAGCAAACATGATGATTGAAAAAACTTTTTCACACAACAAGTAGTCATGGTCTGGTATGCAGTGCCTGGAAGTGTGGTGGAGGTAGGTTCAATTGAATCATTCAGGATGGCGTTGGATGGTTATTTAAATAGAAGCTGAGTTACGAGAGATATGGGGAAAAGGCAGGAGTATAGTACTGAGTCTTAATGCTCATTCGAAGAGCTGAAGTAGACAAAATGGACCAAACAGCTGCCCTCTGCAGCATTAGAGTTCTGTGAAATCCCAGTATAGCATGGAACAGAACATTCAGCATTCAACACTACAATGTGACAAAGGCAAGGAAAAGGCTAATTACTTCACAACTCTGTAAACAAAATCCTTGCAATGAGTGAAGAGTGAGTCAGCACAATAGAATTGCAATGTCACACAGTCAAAGGAACACGTCATCCAAGTTAGCATCAATCTTGGCGTTACTAACTTGCTTAGGTTAAAGGTATCCCAGAAGGCTCTAGTGCTGGCGTCAACAGTATGCTTAAAAGTAGAGCTACCTCCCATTTAAGATGTAGATGAGAAGGAATTTATTCCCTCAAAGGGCTGTTGGTATTTGGAATTCTCCACTGAGCAATGGAGGCTGGCTCTTTGGAGAGATTCAAGTCTCAGATGGTTAGATGTTTGATTGGCAAAGAAGTCAAGTGAAATGGGAGTTAAGACCACAGTCAGATTTGCCATAATCTTTTTGAATGGTAGATCAGGCTTGAGGAGCCAAATAGCCCATTTCTGTTCCTGTATCCTAAGTTTATATTCCAAGGAATTCCTAAGGAATATCCATCAATGCCGCTTGTTTTGTTCATGCTTCACTCTGGCCAACACACAGTGGGGACGGACTTGGAATATGATCTAACCTTCATACAGTAAATCACAGGGCAGGGAAGGCCGTGTCTGGTTTGGACATTGCTGAATATTTTTGGGCACCTCATCATCATTGAACTATTGATACCTCCGGCAGTGTGGGTCAGAGCAAGTTAGAAAAATAATTGGAAAGGGAATAAATCACAACATCAGAACAGAATGGCTGGGGCCAAAAACAGTATGAGAGCACACTGATGAGGTAGTACCAGGGAATGGATGGCAACCACATGAGGAGGGTGGCTGCCGTACCTCAGGTGACAGAGCAACAACATTGATTTCAACAAGTTCACCCTCACCAGTGGAGAGAGAAACACTTTGGCTCTTGTGAGTCCAAAGACCCTCCCGTTATGAAGAAAAAACATTGGACTTGAAATGCTAACTCTGTTTAGACAATAGGTGCAGGAGTAGGCCATTCTGCCCTTCGAGCCTGCACCACCATTCAACATGATCATGGCTGATCATCCTTAATCAATATTCTATTCCTGCCTTATCTCCATAACCCTTGATTCCACTATCCTCGAGAGCTCTATCCAACTCTTTCTTAAGTGAATCCAGAGACTGGGCCTCCACTGCCCTCTGGGGCAGAGCATTCCACACAGCCACCACTCTCTGGGTGAAGAAGTTTCTCCTCATCTCTGTCCTAAATGGTCTACCCTGTATTTTTAAGCTGTGTCATCTGGTTCGGCACTCACCCATCAGCGGAAACATGTTTCCTGCCTCCAGAGTGTCCAATCCTTTAATAATCTTATGTCTCAATCAGATCCCCTCTCAGTCTTCTAAACTCAAGGGTATACAAGCCCAGTCGCTCCAATTTTTCAGTATAAGGTAATCCCGCCATTCCAGGAATTGATCTCGTGAACCTACACTGCACTCCCTCAATAGCCAGAATGCCTTTCCTCAAATTTGGAGACCAGAACTGCACACAATACTCCAGGTGTGGTCTCATCATCCTTAATCAATAGCCCTGTACAGCTGCAGAAGAACCTCTTTGCTTCTATACTCAATCCCTCTTGTTATGAAGGCCAGCATGCTATTAGCCTTCTTCACTACCTGCTGTACCTGCATGCTTACCTTCATTGACTGGTGTACAAGAACACCCAGATCTCTCTGTACTGCCCCTTTACCTAAATTGATTCCATTTAGGTAGTAATCTGCCTTCCTGTTCTTGCCACCAAAGTGGATAACCATACATTTATCCACATTAAACTGCATCTGCCATGCATCTGCCCACTCACCTAACCTGTCCAGGTCACCCTGTAATCTCCTCACATCCTCATCAAATTTCACCCTGCCACCCAGCTTAATATCATCAGCAAATTTGCTAATGTTATTACTAATACCATCTTCTATATCATTAATATATATTGTAAAAAGCTGCGGTCCCAGCACTGATCCCTGCGGTACCCCACTGGTCACTGCTTGGCATTCCGAAATTGAGCCGTTTATCACTACTCTTTGTTTCCTGTCAGCCAACCAACTTTCAATCCAAGTTAATAATTTGCCCCCAATACCATGCGCCCTAATTTTGCTCACTAACCTCCTATGTGGGACTTTCTCTGCTCCAGCACTTTCTGTCTGTATTTCAGATTTCCAACATCTGCAATATTTTGTTTTTATTTCAGTTCAGCATCATCCCATCCAAATTAAGGGGGCGCGGGGGGGGGGGGGGGGGGGGAGGCGGGGGGGAGGTGAATGATCTTGTGATTGATTACCACTAGACTATTAATCTAGTGACACAAATGATGTTCTGAGGGCTCAGGTTAAAATCCTGCCTTGGCAGATGGTGGAATTTGAATTCAATAAAAATCTGAAAAAGGGGCTGATGGTGACCACAAAATTATTGTTGATTGTTGGGAAAGCTCATCTGGTTCCTGAATATCTTTCAGGGTGAGGGAAACCGCTGACCTTACCTGCTTTGGTCTACATGTGACTCCAGACTCTCAGCAATGTAACTGGGGTCTGAGCCATTAGGGATGGCCCTGACCAGTGAGACTGACAACCCATTATTACATTTTTCAAAAAAAAAAAATCCCATGCTGACTAACCTACATCGGCTTCTGCTCTGGCAACCTGGATTTTAAATTCTGCCTTATTCTCGAACCCATCTAAACCCTTCTCATTCCTGGAATATTCCACAGCAATATTATCCTCTCTGCTCCTCCAGTCCTGGCTTCTACCTCACCCACCATTTGCGTCGGCCTATCATTGGTGACAGTTTCTACCTCGGCCATGAGCTCTGAAATTCCTTCCCTGAACTTTCACTCTCCTGATCTTGCTTTCCCATTCCCACACTCCTTCAAACTTTGCCGAAACATTTTGTCACCTGTCCTATTAACCTTTTTGTGTCTGAAGGTGTTAAATTCCATCTGATGAATGCTCCAGTCAAGGCCCCAGCAATGTTTTACAATATTACGCGCATTATCGAAATGTCAGTAGATGTTTGCATTGGCTTTCTGAGTAGCCTCCTTCTCAGAGCACATTATTGTCTGGGAGCCAATGCATTAGCCCCAAGGAAGGCAATTTCTAGGTTAACCTGAAAGAGAAGTCCTTTCTGGATTGCAAATTATCCATTGGTAAACACTAATACTTCCAAGTCTTGACGACAAAAATTTAACAATCTACTTCAGCAGTCGGAGGCGTGAGTCACTGTGACCCTCTGATGGGCTCTAATGCGAATTATTCCACAAGACCTATTACGCTGTATGCACTGAGGAATTCATCACTGAAATCACAGCCAGTCGGTCGGATGGATGACTCATTACAGGAATGTGTTGTTTGTCAGATGACAACACTGAGAATGAAATGGCTTGGCTTTGATAGTGATGTGGGTATCTTCAGTAACACAGCTGCTGGATATGGCATTGTGTCAGCCTTAAAACTGAAGGAAAGGGCTGTGGGAGGAGCTCAGAGTTTTCGGTCTCAGGCATTCTGAACAACAAACAATTCGATTTTCCTGAAGTAAAACTGGTTCATTATCCACATAATGATACGTCCAGATCTTATTTCTGGTCCAGCCTTTTGGTCTTACTGTTATGATCTCTGTAGATTGATAACAATTCAATAGCTGAAAGTATGACAAGATTTAATGAGTTAAAACGTTTACTATAACAAATGACTAAAAAGTACTATTGACTTGACACTATTCTCATGGGAAATGTATAATTTAACGACAAAAAGCAATGTTCTTCATTTATACTCACCATGCTCTGCATGGGAGTTATAGTTCTTACAATAAACAATTAGTTTCTCATAGCTTTCGATCAGTTTGTGTTTTCCAACTTTACTGAGTACTATCTTTGAGTAATTGTCTGCAATATTTACCTTAATTCTAGGAGAAGTCCTGAAATCCATTATGATCTATAAAGCCAGCCCCAGTGATTCTTCTCTGCTGGCCACACTGGGACAAATCTCCTAAAATCCTTCAAAGTCCACAAGAACCATTACTTTTACTGGTGGCCATTGTCTTCCTGCAAACGGCAGTGGTAACTTCCTCAAACAAAGAGACTTTTCTCTGTGCTGGCCATACAGAGCCTCTGCAGTATCTGTGATATTTTTTAATTAGTGGGCGGCACGGTGACACAATGGTTAGCACTGCTGACTCACAGCGCCAGAGACCCGGGTTCAATTCCCACCTCAGGCGACTCTCTGTGTGAGTTTGCACATTCTCCCTGTGCCTGCGTGGGTTTCCTCCGGGTGCTCCGGTTTCCTCCCACAATCCAAAAATGTGCAGGTTAGGTGAATTGGCCATGCTAAATTGCCCGTAGTGTTAGGTGAAGGGGTCTGGGTGGGTTATGCTTCAGCGGGTCAGTGTAGACTTGTTGGGCCGAAGGGCCTGTTTCCACTCTGTAAGTAATCAAATTTAATCTAATTTGTAACAACCTAATCTCAAAAATAGCAGTCATTGCTTCCTTCCCCGTTGCCACATAAATCACATGGACTTGTAGGAATATTAATGAGTAACTCTTAATCCTAACTGTCAATCACTTTGGAGGAAAATGGACAGTTTAAAACATGCCAGCTTGCAACTTTAAAACTTTCAACACGTTAGTGAGACTTTGGGAGAGTCAGAATCTATCCATTGTCGAATCATAAACTGCCATTATTGTCTTCAACTGGGAACAGCTTACACAATCACCTCAGTAGCACAAATGGGAAATCCTTTTGATCTTGAACCATTCAGATCTGATGTCAGCAGACTTCAGATCATTCCAAATCACCCTATCGTTAAAGACACAAGATGGCGTCTTGTAAGGGTCTGAGCAATATGGGCTATGTTGGGACATGTGGTAGAATTGAGTAAATGTGGTAAGGTCCATGATGTTGGGATCATCTCACTTCATGCTTTTCATGCTTTTCGCAAACAACGTAGTGAGATTCTCACTAGGCAGCCATGCGGTGCCAACTGACAGGAATTAAGCCTTGTTAAATGTCTTGTTATTGCCACAACTTGCCTCACCAATGTTCAGTCTCCCATCTTATCTCACTCATCCAATAAGATGGATGCCGAGAAATCTTAGCAAGGAAAGCAGAGTTAGCACCTGGCAGGGTCAGCCTGCCACTTGCTTCCAATGGCCTCTATGTTGAGAACTGGGCACCAACATCTCATGAGCACTGGTCATGGCTACAGACATTGGTACCTGATGTGTATGAGCCTGTAACAACTCTCACCTCCAATCCATTTCTGCTCTTCAATGCTCATGCTCACTGTAACTCGCACTGTAATGCTCCAGCAAGGACGCGGTGTATTCTGGGGCATATCCACAACTCACGGACTGGACCAGGCATGAGTGAGATACCATAGGGGCACGGTCGGTAATTAATGAAGTAGGTTTGGTAAGATGCAGTGAGAAAGCTTTCAAACAACTTCATGAATTTCAGACTTACCAAAAAGCAATCAGATTAATACCACTGTTCCAGAATAAGCCCATATCCCAATTTTTAACCGATTGTGTGCTTAATCACCTATTGCCTAACATTGCCACCACAGCAATTATTGAATCTCAACAGTGCAGAAAGGGCTATTTGGCTCATCAATGGCTTTGTACATAGGAAATCATGTCTCAGTAACTTAATTAAGTTTTTTTGAAGAGGTGATAAAGAAGATTTATGAAGTCAGAGTGACAGACATTGTCTATATGGATTTCAACAAGGCATTTGACAAGGTTCCGCATGGTAGACTGGTTAGTAAGGTTAGACCACATGGGATCCAGGGAGAGTTGGCCAACTGAATACAAAATTGGCTTGAAGGTAGGAGACAGAGGGTGGTGGTAGAGGGTTGTTTTGTGAACTGGAGGCCTGTGACCAACAGTGCGCCGCAAGGATCAGTGCTGGGTTCATTTATTTCATCATTTATATAAGTGATTTGGATGTGAACACAGGAGGCATGGTTAATAGGTTTGCAGGTGACACCAAAATTAGTGGTACATTGGTCAGTGAAGAAGTTTACCTCAGAGTACAATGGGACCTTGGGTCAATGGGCTGAGGAGCCACAGACGGAGTTTAATTTAGATAAACGTGAGGTGTTACAGCTTGGTAGGGCAATTCAGGGCCCTGGGGACTGTTGCCGAACAAAGAGACTGTGGGTGCAGGTTCATAGTTCCTTGAAAGTGGAGTTGCAGGTAGACTGGATGGTGATGAAGGTGTTTGGTATGCTCGCCTTCATTGTTACTGCATTTAGAATAGGAGTTGGGATGTCATGTTGTGGCTCTATAGGACATTGGTGAAGCTCCTTTTAGAATACTGTGTTCAATTCTCACCTCCATACTATAGGAAAAATGTTGTGAAACTTGAAAGGGTGCAGAAAAGATCAACAAAGATGTTGCTGGGCTTGGAGGGTTTGAGCTATAGGGACATGCTGAATAGGCTACAGCACTTTTCCCTGGAGGGTTAGAGGCTGAGACCTTAGAGGGTTTTATAAAATCACGAGTGCCATGGATTTGGTGAATAGCCAAGGTCCTTTCCCAGGGTTGGGGAGTCCAAAACTATAGGGTATAGGTTTAAGGTGAGAAGGGAGAGATTTAAAAGGGACTTAAGGAGCAAATCTTTCATGCAGCTGATGGTGCGTGTATGGAATGAGCTGCCAGAGGAAGTGGTGGAAGCTGGTACAATTACAGTATTTAAAAGGCATCTGGATGAATATATGAATAGGAAGGATTGAGGGAGATATGGGCCAAATCAGTTTAGGTTATCTGGTTGACATAGACAAGTTGGTTTGAAGGGACTGTGCTGTATGACTCAATACTGACCCTCCAGAAGGGCATCAGTACCTGTGACATTTTGGAGGTCGTGTTCTTTAACACCTTAAAAGGAAGAGAAGCCCACCAGAGTATCCCACCATATCCCCATAACTCTGCATTTGGCATGGCCAATCGACCTAACCTGCACATTGTTAGATGTGGGAGGAAACCTACGCAGACACGGGGAGAATGTGCAAACTGCACACAGACAGCCAGTCACCTGAGGC
Source organism: Chiloscyllium plagiosum (assembly GCF_037043375.1). Classification (NCBI taxonomy): domain Eukaryota; kingdom Metazoa; phylum Chordata; class Chondrichthyes; order Orectolobiformes; family Hemiscylliidae; genus Chiloscyllium; species Chiloscyllium plagiosum. The sequence goes on along the minus strand of NW_028270163.1, from coordinate 6,659,320 downwards.
TGGAGTCAAACCTGGGTCCCTGGTGCTGTGAGGGACAGTGCCAACCACTGAGCCACCGTGCCACCCCTGTTACGGCAACAATGTGCCTTTAATACTGTTGCGAATCCTCACAGATATTAGTGCCACTAATCGGGTTTTTAGGCAAATTTGAGCATTAACATTAGTGGATTGTTCACGTGTCTGACCCAGGTTTGATAGTGAGTCAGCAACTGAGAATATTTCTCCACCAGCAGTTTCCTGCCATTGATTTGAACATCAAACCCAAGGATTTTCAGTCTCACAGAGTCTGCGATAAAGAGACAGCACTGAAAGTTCTTCTCAAGCTGGTTAGTTTCTCTTACAGTCGAGGAACCCACTCAAGTGAACGAGTAATTGGACCAGCACAAATGACTCAATTGTTCAAAGGCTTTAGGGAATAACATGCTTCCCACCTTCACTCAACCACTTTCTGTTGGTATATACAGAAACAGAGAAAATGAACAAAGACAGAGGAGACAACCTGTCCCAGTGGGCATTTTCAAGGCCTTCCCAAAATGTTTCCGAGGGTGAGGGAATTTAATTGGATGAGAAGCAACAGGTCAGTTACCTGATGGTGGGTAAACCTTTGTTATTCAGCCCCTTGAACTACCCAGGCAGATTGGGTATTCACTAGAATGTCCTGAGCACTCAGCTCAATGGAATTACATTCCTGGGTGCAATCTTGTTCAACAAAAATGGGAAACACTTCTGTGGACAAACACAACTGTAAATGCGAGGCGTAATTCGGCAGGGCTGACTTCTTCCTCCAAGCTACAGCGAATCCAAACTTCTCCTGTCACTTGGCACAATCATGGCAAAGGGGTTTCTTTGTGCGAATGTTGGGGGTGAGGCCTCTCAATGTCGATCAGCTGACAAGAAATCTCAGTCATGAGTAGTCTGACCTCCTGTTGTTGTGCAAACACTTCCAAAGCTCAGGACGAAGCCTGACCAGGTCAATGAACCTGTCCAAGTAAGGCAGCTACAATGACCGATGCCAGCAAACTTGACTGGGATAGGCAGGCAAGGTTTCACTCAAAGGACACTCAACTCAAAACAGGCCATGTTTCATGGGAGTGGCCTTGACCCAGGCATGTCTTTGGTAAAAGTTAACAGACGTATGCGAACTCTTCATTGTATTGAAGATTAATGACTTGATGCTACATGGGCTGTTGAGTGCTTATCTTCTTTTACAGCATATTGGCTGATACATGGATAGGAAAGGTTTAGATGGATATGGGACAAAAACTGGCAAATGGGGCTAGTTCAGTTTAGGAATGCTGGTCAGCATGGATGAGTTGGATGGAAGGGTCTGTTTCCATGCTGTATAATTCTATGACAGTAAACATGTATATCTAAATATCCCATGTGTAATTTTAGTGCATGTAAATTTGTGTGATTTCTTTTCTTTGTTCATTCAATGAAACAGGGAGCCCATTTTCTTCATGATCTCCATTACTGCCCATAGTTCAGGGATGTGCAGGTTAGATGTATTAGTCAGGGGTAAATACAGAATGGGGGGAATCGGTCTGGGTGGGTTACTCTTTGGAGGGTTGGTGTGGACTTGTTGGACTGAATGGCCTGTTTCCACACTGTAGGGGGTCAATGATTCTATGAATTGTGTCTGTTGCTGACTGGGCCAGCACTGACTGTATCAGTGTTCTGAAGATGGGTCATGGGACTCGAAACAGTAACTCCATTTGTCTCTCCACAGATGCTGGAGAAAGTGAGGACTGCAGATGCTGGAGATCAGAGCTGAAAATGTGTTGCTGAAAAAGCGCAGCAGGTCAGGCAGCATCCAAGGCTGAAGTTTCCTAAAGGGCTTATGCCTGAAACGTCGATTCTCCTGTTCCTTGGATGCTGCCTGACCTGCTGCGCTTTTCCAGCAACATATTTTCAGCTCTCCACAGATGCTGCCAGACCTGCTGGGTTTCTCCAACAATTTCTGTGCTTGCTTCTGATTGCCGTCATATTTTATTCCAGCCTTTCTTACCCTGGAGAAGATTGATGTTCCTGAAATCATAGGGCAGGAATTTGATGCAGACACACTTTTATCAGATATCCTCATCCTATTAACCCAGGTTGAAGAGTTTCCAGTTGAAAATAAATGTTTGAAATACCAATCAAAACTCAGAGAGAGTGCAATTACAGATGATTTGTGAAGTCAGTCTATTTATTAGCTCACTAAACTATTTCAATGTTTTTGCAACATGTTTAAGAAACATAGCAAAGCTTATAAATAGAAAATGTATCACCAGACCTTCATACTTACTTCACCTGAGAATACCACTAATTATGCAAAATCTTAATTTGCAAATTGCCTTTATTTTGTGTTTGCAACTGTTAGTTTGAATATTATACAGCAGTAAAATGGATAAAATTACTGTAATAACAGATCATATTATTAAAATGGCAGCCTAATTATTCTAATATAGCTACCGTTAAATAGTGTTTAGCTATAATTGAACACAGCACTATCTAATTAACATGTAATGAAGATGGAAAGTTGACAGTTATTGAGAAGTTCCATGCAACAAATTTACACAATTACTTTGTGGACTATTGGCGTAATAACGCCAGAGTATTGAGTAGAATTTTACTCACAGGATGGAGAGTTGTACAGGACTCATTACTGATCAATCTTTCAAAAGGTACACTACATGGCAGACATGATGTGGCAGTATTGGTGTTGGACTAGGGTGGACAAAGTCAGAAGTTAAAAATTGCACAACACCAGGTTATAATCCAACAGGTTTATTTGGAAGCATTAGCATGTTGTGATTTTTAACTTTGTCCACCCTAGTCCAGTTTAACTAACTCTTAAGTCCAGGTTTATTTTTATTCAATTCAAACGTCACTGTCCGCTATAGTTAGATTCAAATCCATCTCCCCAGAACATTACCCTGGCTTCTAAGCTGCATGACTGCCTCTTCCATGTAGCCAGGTTATAGTCCAACAGATTTATTATACATCACAAGTTCCTTCACGTCAAAGTCAGAAGTCACACATCACCAGGTAATACGTTGTCACCTGCCGAAGGAGCAGCACTCTGAAAGCTTGTGACTTCAAATAAATGGTGTTATGGCAGCAGGAATGCCAAAGCTGACCATATGCCGGAATAGGAATGGCCCTGGTGGGTACGAGGTGAGGTCAGGGCCTGTCGCTTATAAAGTTCAGATTGATGATACAGTCCTGAACAAACACGTGGATCACCTGTTACCTCGCAAACAGGGCAGGAGTTAAACATACCTGGGCCCCTCAGAGCAGCCAGAAGGCCTGCCAGAAACCACAGCTTCTCCCTCTCTGCCTAGTGTCGAGGAAAAACATTGGAGTCCGAAGTGGATGCAGCCTCGATACGGTTACCACTGGAAGAAAAAGACGAAACCCTCCCGAGATGCTCCAGACGCAAGAGACAGGCTACAGTTCGCTGCATACCACTTGTGTCAGAGTCCAAATCCGTGGAACCGGACCTGGGATGAAAATGTCACAGGAGAAGCTACAAGAAAAAGACCAGGCATAGATCCCCAGACTTGTTGGGAGGGGGGGGGGGGGGGGTCTGAGAGGGGAAGGTTAGAGAGGAAGGGATAAAAATGTTTTCAGATTAGATTACTTTCAGTGTGGAAACAGGCCCTTCGGCCCAACAAGTCCACACCGACCCGCCGAAGCGCAACCCACCCATATCCCTACATTTACCTCTTACCCAACACTACAGAGAATTTAGCATGGCCAATTCACCTGACCTCCACATCTTTGGACTGTGGGAGGAAACCGGAGTATCCGGAGGAAACCCACGCAGACACGGGGAGAACGTGCAAACTCCACACAGTCAGTCACCTGAGGCGGGAATTGAACCCGGGTCTCTGGCGCTGTGAGGCAGCAGTGCTAACTACTGTGCCACCGTGCCACCCATGAGAGGAAGGGATATAGTGATTGGAACCAGGTGGAACTTATTGACTACGAGATCCTTGATTGGGACTGTTAATCCAGGAACAATCAGGAAAGCCCTAGCTCACCAATAAGAACATTGGATTTAGGATCTCCTGAGTTTAGGGTTAATGACTCTGAGCTGACTGGCCATATTCAGTGTGTCACTGGCTGGATCTAGCTCCTGAGCTGGCTAGTCACAGCCAGTGAATTGAGGATTTTGTTTTTGTTTGGTTTATGGGGAGCTAGCCACAGCCAGAGGTATGGTGGGGCCTTTTTCCTTTTAATGGAGCTTTTTTTATTGGCTGTTTGAGGAACTGACTTTAAGATGGCTACCTGGACTCCTTTTCCTTGGGGAAGTGGCTTTTCAGCTGGCTAGTTACAACCAGTGGTATTGTTATTTTGGAGAAGACATGGGAGTGGAAGAGGCAATTTGGTGGTGGGACTACGGTCATCTGTTTGGACTGAGCTTCCTCCCTGCCCTGCCTTGATTCCTGAGCATAGACTGAACCTCCCGACCTCATTGAATAGGTGACTGGGGGGGGCTAGGCCCCGGGAGCAGGCTGTGGCTGTGTAAGTGGACCACACCTCACGGAGGAGCTGAGCCTTGGTGTGCACCCTGCTGATGGGAAAAGAACCTGCTGATGGGAGGGGGCCCTGTTGTTGGAGGCAGGTTCTGGTTTGGGAAGTGGGTTCTGGGTTGAATGATGAACTCTGGGAGCAGCCCCTGTATGGGAGGCAGTCCCTGCTTTGGTGAGTGGACTCTGCCCCTTGTATACCCTTATGCGTGTATCATATTCCACTGTACCTTATCATGTAGTTTGTGATTGAATGTGTACTGTGTTTTGTGTATCGCTGGGGATGCTGGTGTGTGGGTTCCCTTTTATGCACTGTTTCTTGGCTGATCACTGTGTTTTTATTGGGAGGATTGTGGTGTGGTTTGCTTTGTTGGTTCTGTGTATTGCTAGAGGGAGACTTGAGGCGTTTGTTTCTGGGACCCTGTTTCTTTGTAGTTTTTATTTTGACTGTTAACTGTTAGTGTGTATGTGTATTGTCAATTTGTGTAACATTGAATTTAAAAAAAATAAATAAACACGCGGGATTTAGAATCTCCTCAGTTCAGGGACTGACTCTGAGCTGGCTGACTACAGCAGCCAGTGTCCTGTGCACAGGTAAATAACAGGAGACTTGGTGACTGGATACTGCCTCTGCAGTTATTTCAAAGATATTGTCTTCTAGAATCATAAAATCCCTACAGTGTGCAAACAGGCCATTTGGCCCATCAAGTCCACACCAACCTTCTGAAGAGTAACCCTCCCAGACCCATTCCCCAACATTATTACTCTACATTTACCTATGTGCACCTAACCTACGCATCCCTGAACACTATAGGCAATTTAGATTCCCTACAGTATGGAAACAGGATCTTTAGCCCCAATAAGTCCACACCGACCCTCCGAAGAGTAACCCACCCAGATGCATTTCCCTCTGACTGACTAATGCGCCTCTCACTATGGGCAATTTAGCATGGCCAGTCCCCTGACCTGCACATCTTTGGACTGTGGGAGGAAACCGGAGCAAACCCACACAGACACGGGGAGACTGTCTGTGTGGAGTTTGCACAGTCACCTTAGGCTGGAATTGAACCTGGGTCCCTGCTGCTGTGAGGCAGCAGTGCTAACCACTGTGCCACCCACAAATTTAGCATAGCCAATTCACCTAAACTGCACTACTTTGGATTGTGGGAGGAAACCAGAGCACCTGGAGGAAACCCACGCAGACTCGGGGAGAATGTATTACTCCTATGTGCCGGGGAGAGCAGAATTGCACCTTTTTAGGCTGACAAAAATAACCTGGGCCATTACCATGCCAGGATTCTAATCCTCTGTTACTGTAACCAACTTTCTGCAGTCAACACTTACAGTTCCCGGTGATGACTTGGGCCCTCAGTCTGGCAGTCAGTACTCACACACCAGGTTGGTAATTCACTGGGTGAACTTGGCGGAGGTTGAGTCCTGAATCTCACTGAGGTGGGCCAAGTCACCTCCTGACTCTGTGACCATCCAGCATGCTGAGTCAAATCAATTAAATGGCCACTCAAATGTCAAACTAGACCACGTGGTGTAGTGCTCACTCTGTCACCCTTGTGCCGAGAGCCAGAGTGAAAGGACTGAGATACTGACTGGGTCCTCAGTTTCAATTAGTTAAGTAATTGATTATTGGGCAGGACACGGTGACCTCTTGACCTAGAACATAAACATATGGAAGAGGAGCAGGAGTAGGCTGTCTGGCCCTTCGAGCCTACACTGCCATTCAATAAGATCATGGCTAATCTTTTCATGGACTCAACCCGTGCTCTCACAGTGTCCCTTAATTCAACATCAATGATAAATGTGTGATCTAATGTGATTGAGTGAGAAGGGTGGTTGAAAGACTGTACTGCTGACAAAGAGGCTGCATTGGAATGTCCGTGTCAATTTTGAGTGGACATTAGGATGTCAATGTGAAGGTCAAATGGGGGGGGGTCAAACCTCTGTTTGGGAAACATTTATCCAACTGTCAGTCCCTGAGTCAGCCAATGAGTGAGCAGGACAATGGGTGATCTCTTGATGCTGCAGGGCCAATAAAAGACTCCTGCCTTTCTCGTGAAGTAAGGGAGAGAACACCCAAAGATGGAGGCTCCACACCTCCAACTCTTCCACCTTTTAAAATAACAGATATTTTTCACAGGTGAGTCCTCCAGTATGAAACCTGAGCCCCTCAGCAGGGTGGTCTATGGCTGCAGCTGAAGCCAGGAAGGTGGGAAAGGGTCTTCAAACCAGCCTGGAGTATTGGAGCCCCCCTTGCCCTCCAAATCTCCCACTTGAAGCTGGGCTGTTGCCTGATATTTCTGCATGCATACAGGTGTCTGACAGTAGGTTGTTAATGGCCTTTACAGAGCCTTAGCTGGCTACCTGCCACTAGCAAACACACATCCTTGCCTCTCCCACCCCCGACCACACCTGAATCTCACATTAACAAAACACCAAACACACCCATCTCCCCAACTCCAGGAAATTAGCCCAGATTGTTCCAGCAAACTGAGATATAAAATTTCGTGCTTGCCCACCCCCACCAGGGATTAAAAATCTAACCTCAGTCTCTGGAATGAGACTAGAACCTACAACCTTTCAGTTCAGATCCAATCTGGGGAGCAGAGATAACCGGTTTTGTGTCCCATGGTCCTGTTAGGGCTGGCCTGATCATGTGCTGTGACCCTTCCCCATTTCTCCTAAGAAGGTGCAAACCTGCTGTTTGGAACTACTTTAAGGTGACAGTGATGTGAAGGACCGAGTTGTCTTTAATCCAGTTTGCCCTCAGCCAAACCCTCAAACATCTCTCGGCACGGCATCCCCGAATGCGATCTTGTTACAGAATCGCAGGATTCTTATGGTGCTCGGTTCAGAACACCTTCACTAATTCTATTCCCTGGTGCCAAACTCCTGCCTTTGATCAATATCATCCTCATGATGCCAGCTGGCAGTGTGGCAATGTGTTTGGGGTTTTGGTAGCACACAACCCAGACTGCTTAAGAGACAGACACTGAGCTATGACTCGGGTGCTCCTGTCACTCCTGTAGCATTAAGATAAGGTGGAGAGTGAATTGACTCCTGATTATCGTTTAGACAAGCATCTAATTATCAGATGGTGCATATCTCTGAGTTGCAGCTGCGTATTAATATTCTGTCTACCTTCAAATGACTGTCGATGAAGAGGGCACAGATATTAATTTGATACAAATCACTCGGTGAGAGGCATCTCTTCATGTGCTGACAGTGATTATTTAACTCAGCAGCAGCTAGGAGAGAAACTATCACTTTCAAGTGCCAATCATTCATGGGTTATTGCATTTTTAAGCCCCATTGGCTGGGTACACAACAAAAGCATCATCAGAGGGAATTTTAATATTGACCTGTGCTCTCTCTATCTGCAGCTCGAAGGCTGGTGTCAGGGCAGACCAGTTTAATATGCCACACATCAAATGTAAGTTGCTTTGCTGCTCAGAAAATCCCGAGGAGAAGTTGCAACGCACACCATCCGGGAACTCAAATCAATAAAGAGGTCATGACAGGCCAAGTCATATTTCATTCCAGAATCGGGAAGGACTGTTGGAGGAAGAGATGTTCAAGGAAGATCTGACAGGGTTATGAGAATAATTAGTTTCCCGAGACCAGCTGGAGAGGCTCATGAGCTGAATGAACGTGGTTAGAGCTAACCCACAGGCAAGTTCTTGCTGATTATTTGTTGTATCTATGGGATACTGTATGATTTTCTAATGACCGGTGAAGCACAAGGTAGTGACCCTCGAGCCGTGATTCTCCCTCTCTGCGTCCACACTGGTAAGACCCCTTGGGATCTTACATGTTTCAATCAAGTTGCTGCTTACTTTTCTAAGTCCGAGCAGAAACAAGCCTAGTATCTCAAACTTCCCTCCTAGCAATACCCTCTCATTTCAGGTATCGGCCTGCTCTGAACTGCCTCGTGTAGTTGCATCCTTCCTTAAACAAGACTGATATTGTACACAGCGTTCCAGTTCAGTCTTAACGGTGCTGTATATAATGGAAGCACAAACTCTGACTTTTGTATTCAGTTTCCCCCATAACAGTTGATTAACTTTCCTAATAGAGAAGTGATTGCTGGGCCTCTTGCTGAGATATTTGTATCATTGATAGTCACGGGTGAGGTGCCAGAAGACTGGAGGTTGGCAAACATGGTGCCACTGTTTAAGAAAGGCAGTAAAGACAAGCCAGGGAACTATAGACCGGTGAGCCTGACCTCAGTGGTGGGCAAGTTGTTGGAGGGAATCCTGAGGGACAGGATGTACATGTATTTGGAAAGGCAAGGACTGATTAGGGATAGTCAACATGGCTTTGTGTGTGGGAAATCATGTCTCACAAACTTGATTGAGATTTTTGAGGAAGCAGAAAAGAGGATTGAGGGCAAAGCAGTAGATGTGATCTATATGGACAGATGAACCTTTGACAAGGTTCCCCATGGGAGACTGATTAGCAAGGTTAGATCTCATGGAATACAGGGAGAACTAGCCATTTGGATACAGAACTGGCTCAAAGGTAGAAGACCAGAGGGTTGTGGTGGAGGGTTGTTTTTCAGACTGGAGGCCTGTGACCAGTGGAGTGCCACAAGGATCTGTGCTGGGTCCACTACTTTTTGTTATTTACATAAATGATTTGGAGGAGAAAGTGAGGTCTGCAGATGCTGGAGATCAAAGTTGAAACTTTATTGCTGGAACAGCACAGCAGGTCAGGCAGCATCCAGGGAACAGGAGATTCGACGTTTCGGGCACAGGCCCTTCTTCAGGAATGGCATAAATGATTTGGATGCAAACATAAGAGGTACAGTTAGTAAGTTTGCAGATGACACCAAAATTGGATGTGTAGTGGACAGCGAAGAGGGTTACCTCAGATTACAACAGGATCTGGACCAGATGGGCCCATGGGCTGAGAAGTGGCAGATGGAATTTAATTCCGATTAATGCGAGGTGCTGGATTTTGGGAAAGCAAATCTTAGCAGGACTTATACACTTAATGGTAAGATCCAAGAGAGTGTTGCTGAACAAAGAGACCTTGGAGTGCAAGTTCATAGCTCCCTGAAAGTGGAGTTGCAGGTAGATAGGATAGTGAAGAAGGCGTTCGATATGCTTTCCTTTATTGGTCAGAGTATTGAGTACAGGAGTTGGGAGTTTATAGAACATAGAACATAGAAGAATACAGCGCAGTACAGGCCCTTTGGCCCTCGATGTTGCGCCGATCCAAGCCCACCTAACCTACACTAGCCCACTATCCTCCATATGCCTATCCAATGCCCGTTTAAATGCCCATAAAGAGGGAGAGTCCACCACTGCTACTGGCAGAGCATTCCATGAACTCACGACTCGCTAAGTAAAGAACCTACCCCTAACATCTGTCCTATACCTACCACCCCTTAATTTAAAGCTATGCCCCCTCATAATAGCTGACTCCATACGTGGAAAAAGGTTCTCATGGTCAACCCTATCTAAACCCCTAATCATCTTGTACATCTCTATCAAGTCACCCCTAAACCTTCTTTTCTCCAATGAAAACAGCCCCAAGTGCCTCAGCCTTTCCTCATACGATCTTCCTATCATACCAGGCAACATCCTGGTAAACCTCCTCTGCACCCGTTCCAGTGCCTCCACATCCTTTCTATAGTATGGCGACCAAAACTGCACACAATACTCCAGATGCGGCCGCACCAGAGTCTTATACAACTGCAACATGACCTCAGGGCTCCGGAACTCAATTCCTCTACCAATAAAAGCCAGTACGCCATATGCCTTCTTCACTGCACTATTTACCTGGGTGGCAACTTTCAAAGATCTGTGTACGTGGACACCAAGATCCCTCTGCTCATCCACACTACCAAGTATCCGACCATTAGCCCAGTACCCCGTCTTTTTGTTACTCTTACCAAAATGAATCACCTCACACTTAGCTACATTGAACTCCATTTGCCACCTTTCTGCCCAGCTCTGCAACTTATCTATATTCCGCTGTAACCTGACACATCCTTCCTCACTGTCAACAACTCCACTGACTTTCGTATCATCCGCAAACTTACTCACCCAACCTTCTAGCCCCTCCTCCAGGTCATTTATAAAAATGACAAACAGCAATGGTCCCAAAACTGATCCTTGCGGAACACCGCTAGTAACGGCACTCCAAGATGAACCTTTACCATCAACTACTACCCTCTGTCTTCTTCCAGCCAGCCAATTCCTAATCCAACTCACCCTCAATGCCATCCCTCCGTATTTTTTGCAGTAGCCTACCATGGGGAACCTTATCAAACGCCTTACTAAAATCCAGATACACCACATCTACCGCTTTACCCTTGTCTACCTCCTTAGTCACCTTATGTTGTTGCTGTACAGGACATTGGTTAGGACACTGCTGGGATATTGCATGCAATTTTGGTCTCCTTCCTATCGGAAAGATGTTGTGAATCTTGAAAGGGTTCAGAAAAGATTTACAAACTTGTTGCCAGGGTTGGAGGATTTGAGCTATAGGGAGAGGCTGAACAGGCTGGGTCTGTTTTCCCTGGAACGTCGGAGGCTGAGGGGTGATCTTATAGAGGTTTACAAAATTGAGGGGCATGGATAGGGTAAATAGGCAAAGTCTTTTCCCTGGGGTCTGGGAGTCAGAACTAGAGGGCATAGGCTTAGAGTGAGAGGGGAAAGGTATAAAAGAGACCTACGGGGCAACATTTCACACAGAGGGTGTTGTGTGTATGGAATGAGCTGCCAGAGGAAGTGGTGGAGGCTGGTACAATTGCAACATTTTAAGCGGCATTTGGATGGGTATATGAATAGGAAGGGTTTGGAGGGATATGGCCTGGGTGCTGACAGGTGGGACTAGATTGGGTTGGGATATCTGGTCGGCATGAATGGGTTGGACCGAAGGGTCTGTTTCCGTGCTGTACATCTCTGACTCTCTGATTCTATAATTACTTTCTGTCCCAGCATACTAACCTGTTGTGGATCATGAATGAGAATAGCCAGAGCCCTCTGCACTTCAGAGCCTTGTCAGCTTTGGATCTTGACAATATTTTTGTTTTGATTCTTGGAACTGCCAATCGCACATTTTCCCACCTGATACTGCATTTGACCACTCGTGTAACCTATCTATATCTTTTTGTAATCTCCTTAGGTTTTCTCACAACTTACTCTCCGACCTAACTTTCTGTCATCAGTAAATTTGGCAAAGATGCCATTTCTGCCCCTTCATATGAGTAACCTATTGAAGTTGGAAACAATTGAGGACCAATTCCTGTGGCAACAATATTACAGAAGTGATGCAGCGTGGAATTGTTTGATCCACTGTGTCTGCACCAGGTTTCCTTGTGAGCAATATTCTCCAGTACCAGTCTCTTGTCCTTCCCCCAGATCCCTGTGCACCATCTCTAGCCAAATGGCCATCCAGTGCCCATCTTGATTAACTCGATTGAACCTGCCTCCACCACACTTCCAGACAGTGCATTCCCTGCCCTATCTACTCAGAGAAAGTGTCGCATTGTTTGCACATCATCTTAAGTTTACACCCTCTCATTCTTGTTCCTTTTACAGATGAGAATATGGCACGTCACCTTAGATTAAGGACAGTATTCGTATTGGTGACTTTACCCTATTCAGGCGCATTTACCTTGAGTCAGGTTTGTGAATGATGCCAGGAACCCTGAGTTATCCAGACCAGCTACTATAAGATCAGCTCCCTGATGGGAAGAAGGCAGTGAGACTCATTGGTGAGCATGTCTGAATTAGCTTCAACACTCATTAGTGTTGCTAATATATCAAAAATAAATTACTGCTTAATATATATTTACTGCTATATATACATGATGTATGTACATTTACTTATCTCACTATATTCATTTTCTACTTATTAGTAGGTGGTGAAAATATATTTAGAACCACCAATAACCTCGAACTGGTTTTATGTTACATTCCACAGTAACCACTATTGAACCATAATGTTTTGGCGCTGCGAGCAAGGTTCAGTTGGATATCCAAAATATTCAAAAGGAAGGCACAACCTAAGAAGCCTCAGACATTCCCATATCCCGTGGGATGGACCAACGGCGATGAGGGGTTTGGATCATTCGTAAATTTTTGAGCAAGTTTGGGGTCTTTCCCAGTCATGGGGAACCTACTTCAGGGAGGGTTTGGTAGGAGGTGCTGCCCTGCCTGGGTGGTGATGGAGTAATTGGTGGAAAGAGTGATTGGTGACAGGCAGGAGGAGAGCCTGTCGTTTGTCAGCAGTGCAAAATAAAAAGGTCAGGGGAAGACAATGACAGACTGACCCAGTGAAAGTATGTTGTTATTAACATTAAACTGAAACCCCGATCATTGGGATGGGGACATACGGTATTCATTAGACTCAAAGTCTAGAAATAAGACTAGATCAGTTTAGAATATCTGGTGGGGATGGATGAGTTTTAAAAATGTGAAATGATTCATTTTGCTAGGTTAAATTTGAATGCAGGATTCTTGGCAGTGTGGAGGAACAGAGGGATCTTGGGATCCATATACATAGATCCATCAAAGTTGCCACCCAGGTTGATATGGTTGTTAAGAAGGCGTAGGCTACATTGGTTTTCATTAGCAGGTGATTGGGTTTAAGAGCCGTGAGGTTATGCTGCAGTCTATAGATTTCCGGTTAGAACACACTTGGAATATTGTGTTCAGTTCTGGTCACCTCATTATAGGAAGGATGTGGAAGTTTTAGAGAAGGTGGGAGAGGAGATTTACCAGGATGCTGCCTGGATTGGAAAGGTTGAGGGAGCTAGTGCTTTTGTCATTGGAGCGAAGTAGGATGAGGGGTGACTTGATAGAGGTATACAAAATAATGAGAGGCTTAGATAGAGTGAGTAGCCAGAGATTTTTTTCTCAGAGGTAGAAATATCTGTCACAAGGGAGCATAATTTGAAGGTGATTAGAGAAATCAGATGTCAGTTTTTTTTTAGTGGTGAATGCGTGGAATGCACTGCCCGTGGTGGTGGTGGTGGTGGTACAGCCTGATACATTAGGGACATTTAAGTGATTCTTGGATAGGCACATGGATGATAGTACAATGATGGGTATAGAGTCATAGAGATGTACAGTATGGAAACAGACCCTTCAGTCCAACCCATCCATACTGACGAGATATCCCAACCCAATCTCGTCCCACCTGCCAGCACCCGGCCCATATCCCCCCAAACCCTTCCTACTGGTATGTAGGTTAGTTTGATCTTAAAGTAGGATAAAAGGTCGGCACAACATTGACTGTGCTGTATTGTTCTATGTAAAGAGTTCCAGTAGATTGGTTAAACATAATTTTCCTTTCACAAAACCATGTTGACTCTACCTGATTGACTTCATTTTGTCTAAGTACCCTGATCCAACCTCTTTAATAGTATACTGCTTTGAACATTTTCCCTGTGACAGATGTTAAGCAAGCTGACCTACATTTTCCTGATTTCTGACTCTCTCCCTTTTTGGATAGAGGAGTCACATTTGTTATCTTCCAATCTAATGGAACTGTCCCCAAACCAAGAGTTTTGGAAAATTAAAAGCAATGATCTTATTAGCCACTTCATTTACGACCATTGGATACAATCCAATAAGACCCAATCACTTATCAGATCACATTTCCAACATTTCCAAACATTTCACCAAAATTTCCTGAACTGGGAGCATGGAGGAAGTGGGGGGAGGTGGGAAGATTCCGTTCTCCAAATCATTGTTATTTCTGGTTGGATTTCTCTCATGTTCTAATATTTTCCCTCCTTGTAAATTTTTCGATGTTCCTTGCTTTTTTTTTAAAATATCTGTCCCATCTTCTGACCTTCCACCTATCTTTGAATAATTACATGCTTTTCCTGAAGTTTGTTTACATTTCTAGATAACCAAAGATGGGATGTTTCTTGCTTGTTGGAACATATCTATTCGGTGTATTCTAAAATATTTCAGTATTGACCACTGCATCTCTATGACCCATTCTCTGACCTCATTGGTGAATTTATATTAACCAACTCTGCTTTCGTGCTTTCATAACTGCCCTTGCTAAATGCAGCAAGGGCTTCACTACATGCAGCATAGAGTCATAGCGTCACACAGCACAGAAACAGACCTTTCAATCCAATTCATCTATGCCCTACCGTACATCCCAATCTGACCAAGTCCCATTTGCCAGTATTTGGCCCTTATACCTAGAAAGCCTTCCTATTCATACAGCCTCACTGTATGTAGCAGGACTTTACTATATCAGCATGACCTCACTCATGCAGCATGAACTCATGACTTGCACATCCTTACTGCATGCAACATGGCAGGACTAGGCTAGATTTATTGGGTGTGATGCTCAGCAGTTTTACAGAACATGCCCACATTTGCCCCAAAGCATGCCAATGGTAAAGGGGAATTTTGATGAAAATATCTCTGAGATCTATTGGAGGAATCTCCCAGAATCCTACCTCAATGGGATCCCTCTGGGGTCACTCTCTGGAGCAGAGGGTCCACAGTGCCAGGGAGGTGTGTAGGCCTGGGATTGGAAGCCCGTCGCTGTGAGAGGTCAGGTCTGTGGTGGAAATGGCCAAGGTGGTCATGGGAATGTCAGGTGTGAAAGATGTGAGCCACCTCCCAGGTGCATAGGGCTACATTGTTGATGGAATGGCGAAGGCAGCAGCGAGAGGTGACGGGAGAAGGGGACAGCATGCATCCCAGTTTTTAGGGAGAGCAGCCTGGTTACTAGCTATTACAGGCTCAGGCCAGGTTGAGCCACAAAGGCATCAGGTGGAAGCAGAACAAGAGGAAGTGAGAGGTGTGGTGCAAATCTCAAATGTGAAGGGCTGGGGCTGGGGTGGGGGTGGGGGAGGGGAGAGGAGGGGAAACCAAGAGACTGGCACTGGGTCAGGTGATCCTTTTGAAGATCTGCTGCAGACACTTTGGGCCAAATGGCCTCCTTTATTACAGTGACCCTTCCATGAATCTGCAACGTCATTGCAACCTCACTCTGTGACTGCCCTGTGTTGCTGTCACTGCTCCCGAAGGTTTGGTCCCACTCTCCGAGTCAGGGTTTGGACATGAGGAGCAAGCCCTCACATGTCCAAGGATGCACTAACACCACCTGGCCTTGCTCTCCTTCCTGAGCCGAGGTCATATCCTGAGCAGCCGCGGCAGAGAGAATGAACCCTTGGTGAACTTCATGCTGGCTGCGGGGAGCTAAGATCCTCAACAGGGGGCAGGTCGATGATCGGAGGGGACAGGCTGTGTGCCAACTCTGTACCCCATGCAGCCAAGGAATGGTGATGCCAAGGGCTGAGCAATCTGAATAGGAGACTGAAGGATACCTACCTGAGGAGGAAGATGAGCTCCAATGAGGGAAGTTGCCCTGGTTAAGATGCAGACCATCAAGCCTCAGAACATATGTGGGTGGTGAGCAACTTCACCCTAAATTCCCCAAACCTCCAGGAAAATTTGATCCTTGGGGACCAGCGACTCAGAGAGAAGTTGCCCTAGAATGGAGACAGTCTGTGCAGAGCTGTTCCTCCAATCAGGGCCATGTTCACTCCCATGCTTTCTGCTTATAGGCTCACTGCTTAGCTCATGAATTGGTTGCCATGTTTCCCTGTTGTGACATCATCTCCTTGCCACTCTTCCATCAGGACATCCACCACACTATCAGTTCTGTCACTGGTTCAGCCATTCTTTAATGTTTCACAGTACAATGGTCCTTGTGCAAACAGCTCTCACCAATTCCCTGGGCCCCTGTGTGCAGTGATTGCAACAAGGTCAGCCAGGTGGACCCCATAGAATATGAGTTCCCAGATTGGGGCTGTTAATCTGGTCCATAAAATCATGAGGGGCTTGGATAGGATGGATGGCAAAGTCATTTTCCCTGAGGTGGGAGAGCCCAAAACTCGAGGACATAGTTTTAAGGTGAGAGGGGAAAGATTTAACAGGGACCTAAGGGGAAATGTTTTCACACAGAGGGTGGTGTGTGTATGGAATGAGCAGCCAGAGGAAGTGGTGGAGGCTGGTACAATTGCAACATTTAAAAGGCATCTGGATGGGTACATGAATAGGAAGGGTTTGGAGCGATATGGGCCAAATGGGACTAGATTGATTTAGGATATCTGGTCGGCATTGATAAGTTGGACCAAAGGGTCTGTTTCCATACTGTGGATCTCTATAACTGGACGACAGAGCCATGACTAATCCCAGTAGGAGCTATGGTCCTAATGGACACCACTTGTATTCCATATTCTCACCCGTCTCTGGTTAAAGAGAGCAAGCTCATTAGACTGCTGCAGTTCTTGTCCATCTTTGAGCTGTTCATATGCCTTTCTATGCTCAAATTCAAGATTTGCCAGAACAATTCTACATATCTTAAACAAATTTTGCATTTCTCAAACCTGTGTAGCGTGACCCTCGGATGGTTGCATGAACAAAGTCTTGAGTGTGCACACAGTGTGTAGATGAACCATGTTTGCACACTCTAGCTGCCATTTCTACAGCTCAACCATAATCTGATGTAAACCAACAGATCCCTCTTGTTGGAATTTTATTTATTAATTATTTGTCATTGTTGAACTTTCCTCCGAAGGGTTGCATCTGGAATTTGATATTTCTCTCTAAGTGTGTTGATACTCCCTGTGCATGATGGTAAAGATGTGTTCCATCCAATGGGCTTCAGCCAATGCGGGTGAGGCTCCATCCACCCAGTCTAAAACTGCAATGTCAATGAATCTCCATTGGAGCTCAAACACATGATTGGAGACCTCTTTCTAATTCAATAAACCAAGATGTGGAAGTGGCCGCATTGCACTGGGGAGGACAAATTCAGGGGTCACACCACACCAGGTCAGGGGTCCAATAGGTTTATTTGAAATCACAAGCTTTGGGAGCACAGCTCCTGACTTCAATTAACCAAGACACCTCAAATGGCATAAACTTTGCTTGTGCTCATTTGAGATGGAACTAATTTTAAGATTTTCCAACTGCTCCAGAGGTGGGTAATAACATCTCCGAACAGATTGACTGGGAAAAATAGGTTAAATAGAAAAATGAAAGAAGGTGATGGGGACCCCTTTGTTGTCCAGTTTTAGTGTCCCTACCCATGGACTGGGAAGCCTGGATTCAGGCCCCACCTGATCTTGAGTTGTGTGATAATACCTCTAAATGGGTTGATTGGAAAAATAGATTAAATAAAAGAAAAGGAGGTTTATGGGGGCTCTCTTGTGGTAGTGTCCTACCCTTGGACTGAAAGACCCAGATACAAGTCATATCTGCTCCAGAGGCGTGTAATAATATTCCTGAATAGGCTGAGAAAAATAGGTCAAATTTAATCAAAATGGAAGGAGTTGACAATGTTAATTCTTACTTACCTTCTCTTACAAAGGACTGACTTTCCTCAAAAGAGGAAGTAGGGGTTTCCACAAACAGTACCACAAGAATTGAAGGAATTATGGACTCAAAAATAGAAATTGCTAGAAACGCTCGGAAGGTCTGGCAGCGTCTGTGGAGAGAAATCCGAGTTAACGTTTCAGGTCGAGTGACCCTTCCTCGGAGCTTTTCCAGCAATTTTTGTTTTACAACATCCACAGTGCTTTCAGTTTTAACTAAGGGCTCAGCCTCCACTGAGTGAACAACGAGTGGTAAGTTTGTTCTCTATCAGTTCGGCTTGAAAAAGATGCAAAAGGTTCAGAGTGTCTGCTTGTAGCTGGCCACCTTCACCTTTTGGCCTTTCCACCCCTGTTTTGAGCCACACATCTGAAAGAAATAAAAGCTCAGCATTGCCTCCTTGTGTCTGTAAGAGACAGTCACTCCTGGAATGCTGAGTCATCTTTAGAGCCAACTAATGAAAGAATATTCCAACCTACACATGGAGCTCCACTTCAGAAAGAAGCATAATGTTTAGCAATGATGTATAGAGAGCACTGGAGATAATCAATGCATTTTCAGCCGTATCCAGTTTACAATTAGTTTTCTTGCCATTAATCAAGATCTCCGTGTAGCAGAATTTATCTTGCGTTCTGCGTAATCAGGGTAGTAATCTTGCAGTGAGTCTGCCATATCTCACAAGAAAAATTAACGCTTCTCCTCTATGTCCTCTACTGCTGGGTTGCTTTGGTCTGTGTTTAATTTTCTATGCTGCTGCTATAACTTTGATTTGATCTCTCTTTTGGCACTTGTGATCTTTACAGATCTGGCTGGGCTGAGTTCACACCAGTGGAGTTTCTTAATTGCATCAACTGCACCTTTTTTTCTTCATCATAACCGTATAGAGTCACTATTTATTCCTGACCTGGAGGTGCGAGTATTGGACTGGGGTGGACAAAGTCAGAGGTCACGTGACACCAGATTATAGTCCAACAGGTTTAATTGCAATCACAAGCTTTCAGAACGTAGCCCCTTCACCTGATAGAGGAGCAGCACTCTGAAAGCTCATGGGTTCAAATAAACCTGTTGGATTGTAACCTGGTGTCACGTGACTTCTGGCTATTTATTCCAGGGAAGGATCACACAGTGTGTAACTGTGGAGCCACTATTTATTTAGAGAAAGGCTCACTTGCACTTCAACCCCTGTTTATTCAAGGTGGAGACACTCCCTTTGCAACTGTGCAGAGTCAGTTTAATTAGGATTGGGGGGTTGACTTAATGTAATTATGCAGAGGGTCATTATTTACTTGACAGAGCATGGATTGTATGACTTTATCTTTGCTCTGCATCATGTAGCGATTCTTTTCTGATTAGAGCATAACCTTGGGAAATGTCGCAGCAAATTTGAGAATTGCTCAATAAGATGAGAATGGGTTATCGCTGGGTAATGCCCAGAGCCAGACCACACTATTTGAAACAGGAGTAACATTAATCTCATTTGGCAGATTTTTAGAAGGAACTCAGATGTCTTTCATTGCAAATGTTAGCCATGCTTTTCTCTTCATGAGTATAATGACAATGTGTTACATTTATATAATACCCATGACTTTGAAAAGGTACTTCACTGAGGTGTAACAAGAAATAAACTGGTGCCAAATTAATCTTCAAAGGTATTAGGAATGATTAAAAGCTTCATGAACTCAATGTGTTCGCATCCCTACAATGCAGAAGAAGGCCTTTCAGCCCATCAAGTCCACATCAACCCTCCAAAGAGCATTCAACCCATTTCTATAACCCTGCATTTCCCAAGGCTAATCCATCCAACCTTCACATCTTTGGACTGTGGGAAGAAACTGGAGCACACCTACGCAGCCACAGGGAGAATGGGAAAACTCCACCCAGACTGTCACTGAGGGTGGAATCGAACCTGGCACCAGGAGGAAGCAATACTAACTGTGCAGAATTAGGGTGGGGTGTGGTATACTGGGGGTCAGTGTGACTCAGCAAACACATTAGAGATGGGGAGAAGAGTTTTGGAATGAGCTGAAGTTTATGGAGTATTAGATTCAGTTCAGATGATTATCGGAATGGAGGGGGTCAATGGAATGGATTAGGCTTACAGTAACAAATGGACCTCAATGATATTTGATTTATGGATCAGGTATGGTAAAGGCCAAGGCAATGACCAAACATTACAATTCGATGATTTCAATGATTTGCAAAATGCCAGAAGTTGGATTGGAACCAAGGATGGAGAGGGGACGAAGTAAACGAGGAATGGGAGACCTTCCAAGAGTAAAGACTAGAGAGAGACAATGCGAAAAGGGTGTTGGGGGGTGAGGGAGGAACAGCATCTTTTTCCTTAGATAACTGACGTTAAGGAGAATAAAACAAAACAGAAGAAGAAGTAACTGTGATAAATGTAATGTTCACAATCCAGTCGAGAGTTAAGCTGAATACAAAAACTATAAGGAATAACTGAAAGTAAGGAGATAAGGAAAGAATGTATTAGTTGGCAACAAGAAAGAAAATTCAAATATCCTTTATAATCATGTCAATAATGGAAGAAGAGTTAAAGGAAGAGGAGGGACAATTAGGGGTCAAATAAAAATCTTCTTGTGATGGCGGGGGTATTGCTGAGTTGCTAAATAAACACTTTGAATGTGTCTTCCCTGTTCTAGTTGAATGGTAGAACAGGCTGGATGGACAGAATGGTCATATAGAAAAGGGGACAGCCAAAACAACAGCAAAGGAAGAGTCGGTAGGAAAACCAAATGCAATAAAAATTGAGCAGGTACTAAAAAAGGTTAATGTGCTTGGAGTGGGGCAGTGGCAGCCAGAGCAGAGTGGAGTGAACCTGGGGGGTCCACTAGGGAGTGGAGTGAACCTGGGGGGTCCACTAGGGAGTGGAGTGAACCTGGGGGGTCCACTAGGGAGTGGAGTGAACCTGGGGGGTCCACTAGGGAGTGGAGTGAACCTGGGGGGTCCACTAGGGGCAGGAATGAACCTGGGGGGTCCACTAGGGAGTGGAGTCAACCTGGGGGGTCCACTAGGGAGTGGAGTGAACCTGGGGGGTCCACTAGGGAGTGGAGTGAACCTGGGGGGTCCACTAGGGAGTGGAGTGAACCTGGGGGGTCCACTAGGGAGTGGAGTGAACCTGGGGGGTCCACTAGGGGCAGGAATGAACCTGGGGGGTCCACTAGGGAGTGGAGTGAACCTGGGGGGTCCACTAGGGAGTGGAGTGAACCTGGGGGGTCCACTAGGGAGTGGAGTGAACCTGGGGGGTCCACTAGGGAGTGGAGTGAACCTGGGGGGTCCACTAGGGGCAGGAGTAGACCCAGACATTACAGTTCAGAAAGTGACGTTGGCCCAGTGGGAGCAGCTGATTGGTGAGTAAATCCTGGTGTGGATTTCCAAACCATATTAAACTGTAAGTCCTTGTTTAAGCAAGGGCAAGGATTTATTTGGTTTTGTAAATAAAAAGGTTTTTGAAAATGTTTAAACTTTAAAGTGTTTAGTCATGGCAGGAGAGCTTGAAGCTGTGGTTTGCTCCAAGTGGAAGGCGGGGCATATTTCCAGTGGCTGACGCCAACATGTGTGCAGGAGGTGTGTCCAGCTGCAGCTTCTGGAAGCTCACGTTTCTGAGCTGGAATGGCAGCTGGGAACGCTGTGGAGCATCTGTGAGTCCAACAGCATTGTGGGTAACATGGTAACAGAGCATTTCAGGTAACACATTTAGAGAGTATTGTGGGTAGTATGTTTAGAGAGTATTGTGGGTAATACATTTAGAGAGCATTCTGGGTAGTACTTTTAGAAAGTGGTCAAGGTGCCAATGAGACTCCAGGATGGTGTGTTGCTCACTGGTGCTAGGGTCCAGGATGTCACCGAATGGCTACAGGGCATCCCGAAGGGAGATGATGATAAGACAGAGGTCATCAAAAATTCAGAGAGCTAGGCTGTAGATTATAAAGCAGGACCTCTTGCATTGTAATCTCTAGGGAGCACAGAAATAGGAAGATAGTGCAGATGAATGCAGGAGGGAGGGTTTAAAATTCCTGGATCACTGGGACCATTTCTGGGGAAGGTGGGACTTGTACAAGCAAGTTAGAACAAAGAAGAACAAAGAAAATTTACAGCCCAGGAACAGGCCATTCGGCCCTCCAAGCCTGAGCTGATTCAAATCCACTGTCTAAACCTATCGCCCAATTCCTAAGCATCTGTATTCCTCTGCTCATGCATCTGCCCAGGCGCATCTTAAATGAATCTACCATGCCTGCCTCTACCACCTCTGCTGGCAATGCATTCCGGGTACCCTCGTGCGAAGTACTTACCGCGTGTATCCCCCTTAAACTTTCCACCACTCATCTTGACAGTGTGACCTTGAAAGTTGGTGTACACCTTAATCACAGCGGGACTAACATTCTTGTGGTATGCTCATGCGTTTGGGTGGAGTTTAAACTAGTTAGGCAGTGGGAAAGGACACAAACTGTTGGAAGAATAAAGGCACAGCATCAAACAATAAAACAAACAAAGTTAAAAACCACACAACACCAGGTTATAGTCCAACAGGTTTAATTGGAAGCACTAGCTTTCGGAGCGATGCTCCTTCATCAGGTGGTTGCCAATCACCTGATGAAGGAGCGTCGCTCCGAAAGCTAGTGCTTCCAATTAAACCTGTTGGACTATAACCTGGTGTTGTGTGGTTTTTAACTTTGTACACCCCAGTCCAACACCGGCATCTCCGAATCATAAAACACACAAGTCGGTAAGAATGCAGTTGTACTAATTTTGAAGAGCGTAAGGCAAAGCTGAATGGGTTTTTACTGTAATGCCGGGAATATCACAGGGAAAGTGGATGCGTTAAGGGCGATGATTAACATGTGGAAGTGTGATGTAGCAGCCTCATGGCTGACGGAAGGTCAAGTTTAGCAACACAACATTCTGGAATTTAGAATCTTCCGGCAAGACAGAGGCGAGTGTAAAAGAAGAGGAAGCATTGCATTCTTGTTAAGGAGAGAATTAATGCAGTAAGGAGAGATGATATCTTGGAGGGGGCATTGAATGAGGCTTTGTGGCCAGACCTCAGGAGTGAAAAAACGGGGCAACCACATTGCTAGGTGTTTATTATAGACCCACATTGCAAGGTGTTTATTATAAGAGAGTCAGTGTGAAGGTAAGGAGCAAATTTGAGCACAATTCACAGAGGTGTGTAAAAATAATAACAAAGGGTGATTTTAGCAGGCGATTCCAACTTTCCCAACCAGGATAGATGTAGCGTTAAGGGCTTGGATGAAGTGGATTTCTTGAAAAGTTAACAGACCATTTTAGGCCACTATGTCAAGGGACGGAACTGCTCTGGCCCTAATTCTGGGGAATGAAGTCAGACAGGTCATTGAGGCTGGGGTGGGGAGCATTCTAGTGATAGCGATCACCACACCACACAATTTCAGTTTATTATGGACAAAGAAATAGACCAGTTTCAAAGATGACAAAAAAATTGAGTTGAGGAGAGTGGAGTTGAGTAAAATAAGGCAGGATCTAGTTAAGGTAGACTTGGAACAGCTACTAGTGGGGAAACCTATAGAAGTGGGAATTCAAAAAGGAAATGGTAAGAACGCAGCATGTTTCCTCTCAGTTGCTAGGAAGGAAGGACAAGCAGAGAGAGCTGTGGATGACCACTGCCATTGCCTGCAAGGCTGGGACTTTGCAGACTTGCAACAAGGATAGAAAGAGAGACATCCTCATTGCACCAATCCATAAGTGGAAAGAATAGAACTTCTGAGAAGTGTAATCCTGGCCCTTAACTCAATATGGTCCTACCTACCATGTATGTGTGAAGAAGGATGCTGACACGTGCCTATAAGTGATGGAGAGTTCTACAATGTACTGACCACAAAGCAAATGTGAGTTACTTGTTATGTACAGCTGGCTGTAAATCCGAGTCTGGTGAGCTGTGTATACTACAGTTACATGAGCCTGTGTAGACAGATTAATTGAAGTACTTTAGTCACTGAATTATTTTGAATATCCTTACCTCACCCCCACCTCGCTGACTGTCCTCTCCCTATCAGTTTGATAAGACGCCATTATTAGCAGACTCAAAACATTTTCTAATGCAGTTTCCTTAATATAGGGTAGACAAGATTTCTGGGAGAAAATAAACAAATTCTTGTACTAAAAAAAAGAGATCTAAGAGGCAACTTTTATACGCAGAGCGTGGTGCATGTATGGAACGAGCTGCCAGAGGAAGTGGTGGAAGCTGGTACAATCACAGCATTTAAAAGACATCTGAATGGGTATATGAATAGGAAGGATTTAGAGGGATATGAGCCAAGTGCTGGCAGGTGGGACTAGATTAGGTTAGGCTGTCTGGTCAGCATGGACAGATTAGACTGAAAGGCATGTTTCTGTGCTATACATCTCTATAACTCTGTATCTTCAAAATGTGCAGATGATACATAACACATACATAGAGCAAGCATTAAGAAGGACAGAACCTGATTTCAGAAGGACAGAAACAGAAGGGTAAAATGAGCAGACACATGGCAGCTGAAATTTAATGCCATGAAGTGTGAAGTGATTCATTTTGGAAGGAAGAATGAAAAGACATGATACAAAATAAACAAGACAGTTGCAAAAGGGGGTGCAGGAACAGAAAGGCCTAAGGCTGTCTGTAAATCCATTTTTAAAGCTGGGTACATCGAAGTGACTCTTCAGAAAATAAGAAACAGGAGCAGGAGCAGACTCTCCACCTGAAACCTCCAACCTGGTCAATATTTGACACAATTGTTGCTGATTCACTACTTCAACTTTACTTTCCCACTCTTCACGTCCCTGATTCACAGACAGCCTTAAGCACACATTCAGTAAGGAACAATATGATGGTATCCCCAAAACAAGAGCCTTACAAACCTTTACATTCGCAGCTTGTGTTTGTGTGTGTTCGAATGCGTACTGTGTCTGTGTTTGTGTGTGAATGTGTGGTGTGTCTGTGTAGTTGTGGAGTTGTCCGTGTGTGTGTCTGTGTCTATGTGTGCATATATGTGTGTGTGTGTATGTGGGTGTTTGGGCATGAGTGTGTGTATATGTGTGTGTATTTGTGGTATGTCTGTGTGTTTGTATATGAATGTGCATATGTGTGTGTATGTGCACACATGCATGTTTGTGTGTCTGTGAGCATGTGTGTAGGTATGAGTATATGTGAGCGTGTGTGCATGTATGAGTCTGTGTATGTGTGTGTATGTGACTGTGTGTGTGATTGCATGTGAGTGTGTGTGTGTCTGGATTTGAGCATGTGTGTGTATGTGTGTGTGTATGAGTATATGCGAGTGTGTGTGCATGTATGAGCCTGTGTATATGAGTGCATGTGAC
Source organism: Chiloscyllium plagiosum (assembly GCF_037043375.1). Classification (NCBI taxonomy): domain Eukaryota; kingdom Metazoa; phylum Chordata; class Chondrichthyes; order Orectolobiformes; family Hemiscylliidae; genus Chiloscyllium; species Chiloscyllium plagiosum. Next base: position 6,634,071 of record NW_028270163.1, on the reverse strand, counting down.
CGTGTGAATGTGACTGTGTGTGTGATTGTATGTGAGTGTATGTTTGTGTCTGGAAGAATATCACAGATATCAGGGCTACATAAGTTTCCTAACCACCAACAATAATTTGAGCTGCCAGCTCAGTGCACATCCAGTTAATCCCACATCAGGTTTGACAGTCATGTGAGGACTCACAATAGAGGCTTGGAGGTAGATCCCTAACATGAAGTCAACTACAAATATACCTGTAAGTATGTAAATACACATAAATATATGTTTTCATTTACCAGATGTAGGTATCACTAGCATGTATATGTGTGCATGTATATGTGTTTGTGTATGTATGTATGCATGTGTGTATGTGCGTTGTGTGGTATAAAGGTAAATGTGTGTATATATATGTGTGTTTGCACATGTGCACAAGTACACGTGTGCACAAGTGTTGTGTGCGTGGTGTATGCATGTGCATACATGCATGTGTAAGGGTGTGTGGTGTATGTGTGTGTGTATGTGTACATGTGTGTATATGTATGTCTGTGGATGTAACTGTCTATTAATGTATATGTGCGTGTTTGTGTGTATATGAATTCATGCTTATAATATGTATGTTTTTGCATTTACTTACATTGAAAGTACCACTTCATCCATGGTACAAGAGCAGTAACAGCTGATTGCTGATAATTACCTCGGGCATCAGTCCTGATAGTGGCTTAACCTGCATAATTATCCAGGATGGATTAGCTGATCCCCAATCAATACTCTGCATTAACACTGAGTCACATCGTTGATCCCAGAAGAATCACTGAAGCAGCTGCATCACGGGAATAGCTACTGAGTCAATCAATCAATCAGCACGGCACTGTGGCAGCAGAGAGCTACTGATTAAAGAGTGCACTAGTTAAATGAAGCTTAAAAATTAACAATCCCCTCAGTAACTACAGTAATGGTTGCCTTGTTAATCACAGCAGGCATTTAACTTTGTTTTTATTTATATGGCACTTTTACTTTCAATCTCATTCAGAAAAACTCATCCATATATCCTCAGTGGGTCTTTGGAGGAGAGGATCTTGCTTTGCTATGATTGTTAGCAGTGTCATGCTCATTTCGAGGATCGAAACATCTTTGTGTTAGTCTCCTGGGTTTGGGAGTATTAGGGATGGTGTATATTACTGTGTCGGGCTTTTATTGTTAATGAGGAATTGTAGACAGGAATTAATTTGCAGTCTGTCTGTTTTGAACCAATTCCCTCCACTTATTCTCAGCCTGACAGCTCAATGGATATGAGGTTTAAACTGCTGCTGCTGCCAGGAGATCTGGTACCATAGTGCCACAGCCCATCTGTCTTATGCCATCTCACACATCTGCAACCCAGTCTGTTACATCCACCATCCATTAGCTAACCCTTCTTTCTATTACCACCCACTTCACCGTCTGGAAGACCTTGCTGCAGCTTTTCAGCTCAATTAAACGGCCAAAGTTTTGACTTTTCTTTCAGGATGTCACTTTTAAGAGTTCTTTTTGCTCTTGCAAGTTCAAATTCCTTTTAACATGTATCTTTCAGCAGCCTCCTTTTCCCTTCTTTATTGCCCATGCTTCTGAGGTATTTGGGAAAGCAAGCACAATGCGGCATTCTGTGAGGACTCTTTCCCCCCCCCCCTACCTTGTTACAAGCTTGAGATGTCTTCTTGTTAACACAACCTTCATCTTCCCAAATTCACTTCTGCCTATCTCTCCCCTTCCTTTAACTTCAGCAACCCATTCTCCATTTTCTGTTGTCATTTTTCCTCAGCAGACAAAATTATTGGCCTATTTCCCCTGTGACACAAGCAATCTTCAATCTCAAAAATCACACGACACCAGGTTATAGTCCAACAGGGTTATTTGGAAGCACTAGCTTTCGGAGCACTGCTCCTTCATCAGGTGGTTGTCTAATGAAGGAGCAGCGCTCCAAAAGCTAGTGCTTCCAAATAACCCTGTTGGACTATAACCAGGTGATGTATGATTTTTAACTTTGTACACCCCAGTCCAACACTGGCACCTCCAAATCAATCTTCAACCTTGCTTCTTCTCCTGTTTCCCTTCTTTCCACCACTGGTTTTATCTTTTTGGTGTTCCATGGACTTAAACCGTTTGATTTTAGTTGATCCAAGATATTTTTTGGAGCCTCTCCTGTTTTGATCAGGCTGTCTTGTTATCTTCCTTTCTTCAATTTGTATTCTGGAAGAACATCTCATTCTGAATATTTGTGCTGTGTACAGGCTGAATCATCTTGGCAGCACTTCCCTAGTCACTTCTCATCACTTCAAACCCAAAAACAATTGCCCAATGAGATGAAGCAGGTCTCGAGGATGAGCCATCCTGATAGGTTACATGATATCTCCAGCATTGCTACAATTTATACAAAGTAGTTAAATATCATCAAACACTTGACACAGTGAGAATGGTGACGGAACTGTTAGGAATTGTAAATTATCCCTGGTGGTGATTTCTAGCTGAACCATTTTTAGACAATAATTTCATCTTGTACTCATAAGTTACAATGTCAAACAATCATTTTAATTATAACATGCAACTGGGATGGAATCCCTGAAACTCTGGATAACAAGTATACCTACATCAGACTCCTATTTATTGACCTTATCTCTGCCTTCAACACCATAGTTCCAACCAAACTCATCTCCAAATTCTGACATCTAGGACTTTGCTCCCCGCCTCTGCAACTGGTTCCTTGGCTTCATGACCCTCAGATCACAATCAGTAAGGACAAGTGACTACACGTCCTCCAAAACACCAGAGCCCTACTAAATACTTAGCTCCTTATACACTCACTGAGACGGTGTAGCCACATTCTGCTCCAACTCTAGAAAACATTTGTTAATGACATTGCCGTAGTGGATTGGATCTGCAACAACAATGAAACCAAGTGCAGCAAAGAGATACACAGCTTAGTGGCATGGTTTAAAGACAATAGCCTTTCCCTCAATGTCAGCAAAATGAAGGAGCTCGCCATTGACTTCAGGACAGGGAGTGGAGGGCCCACCCCTATGTATTTGTTTGTGTGTGTGTGTGTATGTGTGTCTGTATGTGTGTATGCATGTTGTTTGGATGTGTCTGCATAAGTATGTGTATGTGTGTGTCTGTGTGTGTGTATGTATCTGTATATGTGCGTGTGTGTGTGTATGTATTTGTGTGCATGTGTAATTGTATGTGTGTGTGTGTGTGCCTGTATGTGTGTATGCATGTTTGTTTGGATGTGTCTGCGTAAGTATGTGTGTGTGTATGTGTGTGTTTGTGTGGGGTTGTGTGCCAATATATGGAGGTGTAAGTGAGTGTGTGTCTGCGTGTGTGGATGGGTGTTTATGTTTGTGTTTGTGAGTGTGTGTCTGTGTGGGTGTGTGCATGTATGTGAATGTGGCTGTTTGTGTGCATGTATCTAAGTGTGCATATCTGTGTGTGTGTGTACCTTATGTTGGGTGCGTATGTGTTTATGTCTGTGTATGTGTGTGTTTATGTCTGTGTTTGTGTGTGTTTATGTCTGTGTTTGTGTGTGTGTTTATGTTTGTGTTTGTGTATGTGTTTGTGTTTATGTATGTGTGTTTATGTCTGTTTTTGTGTATGTGTGTTTATGTCTGTGTTTGTGTATGTGTGTTTATGTCTGTGTTTGTGTATGTGTGCTAATGTCTGTGTTTGCGTATGTGTTTATGTCTGTGTTTGTGTATGGGTTTATGTCTGTGTTTGTGTATGTGTGTGTTTATGTCTGTGTTTGTGTGTGTGTGCTTATGTCTGTGTTTGTGTGTGTGTGTTTATGTCTGTGTTTGTGTGTGTGTTTATGTCTGTGTTTGTGTGTGTGTGTTTATGTTTGTGTTTGTGTATGTGTGTGTGTTTATGTCTGTGTGTGTATGTGTGTGTGTTTATGTCTGTGTTTGTGTATGTGTTTATGTCTGTTTTTGTGTATGTGTGTTTATGTCTTTGTGTATGTGTGTGTGTGTTTGTGTCTGTGTTTGTATGTGTGTTTATGTCTGTGTTTGTGTGTGTGTTTGTGTATGTGTGTGTTTATGTCTGTGTATGTGTGTGTTTGTGTATGTGTAAGTCTGTTTATGTCTGTGTTTGTGTATGTGTGTTTATGTCTGTGTTTGTGTATGTGTGTGTGTTTATGTCTGTGTTTGTGTATGTGTGTGTACGTCAGTGTTTGTGTATGTGTTTATGTCTGTGTTTGTATATGTTTGTGTGTTTATATCTGTGTTTATGTATGTGTGTATGTGTGTTTGTGTATGTGTGTGTGTTTGTGTGTGTGTGTTTATGTCTGTGTTTGTGTATGTGTGTGTGTGTTTATGTCTGTGTTTGTGTGTGCGCTTATGTCTGTGTTTGTGTGTGTGTGTTTATGTCTGTGTTTGTGTGTGTGTTTGTGTGTGTGTGTGTGTTTATGTCTGTGTTTGTGTGTGTGTTTGTGTGTGTGTGTTTATGTCTGTGTTTGTGTGTGTGTGTTTATGTCTGTGTGTATGTGTGTGTTTATGTCTGTGTTTGTGTATGTGTGTTTGTGTTTGTGTATGTGTGTGTGTTTATGTCTGTGTTTGTGGATGTGTGTGTGTGTTTGTGTGTGTGTGTTTATGCCTGTGTTTGTGTGTGTGCTTATGTCTGTGTTTGTGTTTGTGTATGTGTATGAGTTTATGTATGTGTGTGTGTGTTTATGTCTGTGTTTGTGTATGTGTATGTGTGTGTTCATGTCTGTGTTTGTGTATGTGTGTTTGTTTATGTCTGTGTTTGTGTATGTGTTTATGTCTGTTTGTGTGTGTGTTTATGTCTGTGTGTGTGTTTGTGTGTGCTTATGTCTGTGTTTGTGTATGTGTGTGTTTGTGTATGTGTGTGTTTATGTCTGTATGTGTTTATGCCTGTGTTTGTGTGTGTGTGTGTTTATGTTTGTGCGTGTGTTTATGTTTGTGTGTGTGTTTATGTCTGTGTTTGTGTATGTGTTTATGTCTGTGTTTGTGTATGTGTGTTTGTGTATGTGTATGTGCGTTTGTGTATGTGTGTGTTTATGTTTGTATGTGTGTGTTTATGTCTGTGTGTGTTTATGTCTGTGTTTGTGTGTGTGTGTTTATGTTTGTGTGTGTGTTTATGTTTGTGTGTGTGTGTTTATGTTTGTGTGTGTGTGTTTATGTCTGTGGGTGTGTGTTGATGTCTGTGTTTGTGTGTGTGTTTATGTCTGTGTTTGTGTGTATGTGTGTGTTTATGCCTGTGTTTGTGTGTGTGTGTGTTTATGTCTGTGTTGTGTATGTGTGTGTTTATACCTGTGTTTGTGTGTGTGTGTTTATGTCTGTGTTGTGTATGTGTGTGTTTATGTCTGTGTTTGTGTATGTGTGTGTTTATGTCTGTGTTTGTGTATGTGTTTATGTCTGTGTTTGTGTGTGTGTATGTGTGTGTTTATGTCTGTGTTTGTGTGTGTGTGTTTATGCCTGTGTTTGTGTATGTGTGTGTGTGTTTATGCCTGTGTTTGTGTTGTGTGTTTGTTTATGTATGTGTTTGTGTATGTGTGTTTGTGTGTGTGTTTATGTTTGTGTGTGTGTTTATGTTTGTGTGTGTGTTTATGTTTGTGTGTGTGTTTATGTCTGTGTTTGTGTGTGTGTTTATGTCTGTGTTTCTGTGTATGTGTTTATGTCTGTGTTTGTGTATGTGTGTTTGTGTATGTGTATGTGCGTTTGTGTATGTGTGTGTTTATGTTTGTATGTGTGTGTTTATGTCTGTGTGTGTTTATGTCTGTGTTTGTCTGTGTGTGTTTATGTCTGTGTTTGTCTGTGTGTGTTTATGTCTGTGTGTGTTTATGTCTGTGTTTGTGTGTGTGTGTTTATGTTTGTGTGTGTGTTTATGTTTGTGTGTGTGTGTTTATGTTTGTGTGTGTGTGTTTATGTCTGTGGGTGTGTGTTTATGTCTGTGGGTGGGTGTTGATGTCTGTGTTTGTGTGTGTGTTGATGTCTGTGTTTGTGTGTGTGTTTATGTCTGTGTTTGTGTATGTGTGTGTGTTTATGTCTGTGTGTCTGTGGTTGTGTGTGTGTGTTTGTGTCTGTCATTGTGTGTGTGTTTATGTATGTGTTTGTGTATGTGTGTGTGTTTATGTATGTGTTTGTGTATGTGTGTGTGTTTATGTCTGTGTTTGTGTGTGTGTGTTTATGTCTGTGTTTGTGTGTGTGTTTATGTGTGTGTTTATGTATGTGTATGTGTGTGTGTGTTTATGCCTGTGTTTCTGTTTGAGTGTTTGTTTATGTCTGTGTTTGTGTGTGTGTTTATGTCTGTGTTTGTGTGTGTGTTTATGTCTGTGTTTGTGTGTGTGTTTATGTCTGTGTATGTGTTTATGTCTGTGTTTGTGTATGTATGTTTGTGTATGTGTATGTGTGTTTGTGTATGAGTGTGTTTATGTTTGTATGTGTGTGTTTATGTCTGTGTTTGTGTGTGTTTATGTCTGTGTTTGTGTGTGTTATGTTTGTGTTTATGTCTGTGTTTATGTGTGTGTTTGTGTATGTGTGTGTGTTTACGTCTGTGTTTGTGTATGTGTGTTTGTTTATGTCTGTGTTTGTGGGTGTGTTTGTGTCTGTGTTTGTGTCTGTGTTTGTGTGTGTGTTTATGTCTGTGTTTGTGTGTTTTTGTCTGTGTTTGTGTATGTGTGTGTGTTTATGTCTGTGTTTGTGTATGTATGTTTGTTTACATCTGTGTTTGTGTCTGTGTTTGTGTGTGTGTGTGTATGCGTTTGTGTATGTGTGTGTGTTTGTGTATGTGTATGTGTGTTTATGTCTGTGTTTGTGTATGTGTGTTTGTTTATGTCTGTGTTTGTGTGTGTGTTTATGTTTGTGTGTGTGTTTATGTCTGTGTTTGTGTGTGTGTTTATGTCTGTGTTTCTGTGTATGTGTTTATGTCTGTGTTTGTGTATGTGTGTTTGTGTATGTGTATGTGCGTTTGTGTATGTGTGTGTTTATGTTTGTATGTGTGTGTTTATGTCCGTGTGTGTTTATGTCTGTGTTTGTCTGTGTGTGTTTATGTCTGTGTTTGTCTGTGTGTGTTTATGTCTGTGTGTGTTTATGTCTGTGTTTGTGTGTGTGTGTTTATGTTTGTGTGTGTGTTTATGTTTGTGTGTGTGTGTTTATGTTTGTGTGTGTGTGTTTATGTCTGTGGGTGTGTGTTTATGTCTGTGGGTGGGTGTTGATGTCTGTGTTTGTGTGTGTGTTGATGTCTGTGTTTGTGTGTGTGTTTATGTCTGTGTTTGTGTATGTGTGTGTGTTTATGTCTGTGTGTCTGTGGTTGTGTGTGTGTGTTTGTGTCTGTCATTGTGTGTGTGTTTATGTATGTGTTTGTGTATGTGTGTGTGTTTATGTATGTGTTTGTGTATGTGTGTGTGTTTATGTCTGTGTTTGTGTGTGTGTGTTTATGTCTGTGTTTGTGTGTGTGTTTATGTGTGTGTTTATGTATGTGTATGTGTGTGTGTGTTTATGCCTGTGTTTCTGTTTGAGTGTTTGTTTATGTCTGTGTTTGTGTGTGTGTTTATGTCTGTGTTTGTGTGTGTGTTTATGTCTGTGTTTGTGTGTGTGTTTATGTCTGTGTATGTGTTTATGTCTGTGTTTGTGTATGTATGTTTGTGTATGTGTATGTGTGTTTGTGTATGAGTGTGTTTATGTTTGTATGTGTGTGTTTATGTCTGTGTTTGTGTGTGTTTATGTCTGTGTTTGTGTGTGTTATGTTTGTGTTTATGTCTGTGTTTATGTGTGTGTTTGTGTATGTGTGTGTGTTTACGTCTGTGTTTGTGTATGTGTGTTTGTTTATGTCTGTGTTTGTGGGTGTGTTTGTGTCTGTGTTTGTGTCTGTGTTTGTGTGTGTGTTTATGTCTGTGTTTGTGTGTTTTGTCTGTGTTTGTGTATGTGTGTGTGTTTATGTCTGTGTTTGTGTATGTATGTTTGTTTACATCTGTGTTTGTGTCTGTGTTTGTGTGTGTGTGTATGCGTTTGTATATGTGTGTGTGTTTGTGTATGTGTATGTGTGTTTATGTCTGTGTTTGTGTATGTGTGTTTGTTTATGTCTGTGTTTGTGTGTGTGTTTATGTCTGTGTTGGTGTGTGTGTTTATGTCTGTGTTTGTGTGTATGTGTTTATGTCTGTGTTTGTGTGAATGTGTTTGTGTACGTGTGTGTTTATGCTTGTGTTTGTGTGTGTGTGTTTATGTCTGTGTTGTGTATGTGTGTGTTTATGCCTGTGTTTGTGTGTGTGTTTATGTCTGTGTTTGTGTGTGTTTATGTCTGTGTTTGTGTGTGTGTGTGTTTATGTCTGTGTTTGTGTGTATGTGTTTATGTCTGTGTTTGTGTGTATGTGTGTGTTTATGCCTGTGTTTGTGTGTGTGTGTGTTTATGTCTGTGTTGTGTATGTGTGTGTTTATACCTGTGGTTGTGTGTGTGTGTTTATGTCTGTGTTGTGTATGTGTGTGTTTATGTCTGTGTTTGTGTATGTGTGTGTTTATGTCTGTGTTTGTGTATGTGTTTATGTCTGTGTTTGTGTGTGTGTATGTGTGTGTTTATGCCTGTGTTTGTGTGTGTGTGTGTTTATGCCTGTGTTTGTGTATGTGTGTGTGTGTTTATGCCTGTGTTTGTGTTGTGTGTTTGTTTATGTCTGTGTTTGTGTATGTGTGTTTGTGTGTGTGTTTATGTCTGTGTTTGTATGTGTATTTATGTCTGTGTTTGAGTATGTATGTTTGTGTATGTGTGTGTTTATGTTTGTGTGTGTTTATGTCTGTGTTGTGTATGTGTGTGTTTATGTCTGTGTGTGTTTATGTCTGTGTTTATGTCTCTGTGTGTGTTTATGTCTGTGTTTGTCTGTGTGTGTGTTTATGTCTGTGTTTGTGTGTGTTTATGTTTGTGTTTGTGTGTTTTTATGTCTGTGTTTGTGTATGTGTTTATGTATGTGTTTGTGTATATGTTTATGTATGTGTGTGTGTGTTTATGTCTGTGTTTGTGAATGTGTGTTTGTTTGTGTCTGTGTCTGTGTTTGTGTTTGTGTCTGTGTTTGTGTGTGTGTATTTATGCCTGTGTTTGTGTGTGTGTTTATGTCTGTGTGTGTCTTTATGTCTGTGTTTGTGTGTGTTTATGTCTGTGTTTGTGTATGTGTGTGGTTGCGTGTGTTTATATTTGTGTCTGTGTTTGTGTGTGTATGTTTGTGTCTGTGTTTGTGTGTGTGTATTTATGCCTGTGTTTGTGTGTGTGTTTATGTTTGTGTCTGTGTTTGTGTGCGTGTTTATGTCTGTGTTTGTGTATGTATGTTTGTTTATGTCTGTGTTTGTGTGTGTGTTTGTGTCTGTGTTTGTGTGTGTGTTTGCGTCTGTGTTTGTGAGTGTGTTTGCATCTGTGTTTGTGTGTGTGTATGATTGTGTATATGTGTGTGTTTATGTCTGTGTTTGTGTCTGTGTTTGTGTGTGTGTTTATGTCTGTGTTTGTGTGTGTGTTTATGTCTATGTTTGTGTGTATGTGTTAATGTCTGTGTTTGTGTATGTGTGTTTGTGCATGTGTGTGTTTATGTCTTTGTTGTGTATGTGTGTGTTTATGTCTGTGTTTGTGTATGTGTGTGTTTATGTCTGTGTGTGTTTATGTCTCTGTGTGTTTATGTCTGTGTTTGTGTGTGTGTGTTTCTGTCTGTGTTGGTGTATGTGTGTGTGCGTTTATGTCTGTGTTTGTGTATGTCTGTGTTTATGTCTGTGTTGTGTATGTGTGTGTTTATGTCTGTGTATGTGTATGTGTGTGTTTATGTCTGTGTGTGTTTATGTCTGTGTTTGTGTGTTTATGTTTGTGTATGTGTGTGTGTTTGTTTATGTCTGCGTTTGTGTATGTGTGTTTGTGTGTGTGTTTATGTCTGTGTATTTATGTCTGTGTTTGTGCATGTATGTTTGTGTATGTGTGTGTTTATGTTTGTGTGTTTTTATGTCTGTGTTGTGTGTGTGTGTTTATGTCTGTGTTGTGTATGTGTGTGTTTATGTCTGTGTGTGTTTATGTCTGTGTGTGTGTTTATGTGTGTGTTTATGTCTCTGTGAGTGTTTATGTCTGTGTTTGTCTGTGTGTGTGTTTATGTCTGTGTTTGTGTGTGTTTATGTTTGTGTTTGTGTGTTTTTATGTCTGTGTTTGTGTATGTGTTTATGTATGTGTTTGTGTATATGTGTGTGTTTATGTATGTGTGTGTGTTTATGTGTGTGTGTGTTTATGTCTGTGTTTGTGAATGTGTGTTTGTTTGTGTCTGTGTCTGTGTTTGTGTTTGTGTCTGTGTTTGTGTGTGTGTATTTATGCCTGTGTTTGTGTGTGTGTTTATGTCTGTGTGTGTGTTTATGTCTGTGTTTGTGTGTGTGTTTATGTCTGTGTTTGTGTATGTGTGTGGTTGTGTGTGTTTATATTTGTGTCTGTGTTTGTGTGTGTGTGTGTTTGTGTCTGTGTTTGTGTGTGTGTATTTATGCCTGTGTTTGTGTGTGTGTTTATGTTTGTGTCTGTGTTTGTGTGCGTGTTTATGTCTGTGTTTGTGTATGTGTGTGTGTTTATGTCTGTGTTTGTGTATGTATGTTTGTTTATGTCTGTGTTTGTGTGTGTGTTTGTGTCTGTGTTTGTGTGTGTGTTTGCGTCTGTGTTTGTGAGTGTGTTTGCATCTGTGTTTGTGTGTGTGTGTGTTTGTGTATGTGTGTGTGTTTATGTCTGTGTTTGTGTCTGTGTTTGTGTGTGTGTTTATGTCTGTGTTTGTGTGTGTGTTTATGTCTATGTTTGTGTGTATGTGTTAATGTCTGTGTTTGTGTATGTGTGTGTTTATGTCTTTGTTGTGTATGTGTGTGTTTATGTCTGTGTTTGTGTATGTGTGTGTTTATGTCTGTGTGTGTTTTTGTCTCTGTGTGTTTCTGTCTGTGTTGGTGTATGTGTGTATGCGTTTATGTCTGTGTTTGTGTATGTCTGTGTTTATGTCTGTGTTGTGTATGTGTGTGTTTATGTCTGTGTTTGTGTATGTGTGTGTTTATGTCTGTGTGTGTTTATGTCTGTGTTTGTGTGTTTATGTTTGTGTATGTGTGTGTGTTTGTTTATGTCTGCGTTTGTGTCTGCGTTTGTGTGTGTGTTTGTGTCTGTGTTTGTATGTGTGGTTATGTATGTGTTTGTGTTTGTGTGTGTGTTTATGCCTGTGCTGTGTATGTGTGTGTTTATGTCTGTGTGTGTTTATGTCTCTCTGTGTGTTTATGTCTGTGTTTGTGTGTGTGTGTTTATGTCTGTGTTTGTGTATGTGTGTGTTTATGTCTGTGTGTGTGTGTTTATGTCTGTGTTTGTGTATGTGTGTGGTTGTGTGTGTTTATATTTGTGTCTGTGTTTGTGTGTGTGTGTTTATGTCTGTGGTTGTGTATGTGTTTGTGTCTGTGTTTGTGTCTGTGTTTATGTCTGTATTTGTGTATGTGTGTGTTTATATTTGTGTATGTGTGTGTTTATGTTTGTGTTTGTGTGTGTGTTTATGTTTGTGTATGTGTGTGTGTTTGTGTATGTGTGTGTGTTTATGTTTGTGTATGTGTGTGTGTTTGTGTATGTGAGTGTGTTTGTGTATGTGTGTTTATGTCTGTGTTTGTGTATGTGTGTGTGTTTATGTCTGTGTTTGTGTATATGTGTGTGTTTGCATTTGTGTATGTGTATGTGTGTGTGTTTATGTTTGTATTTGCATATGTGTCTGTGTTTGCATTTGTGTATGTGTATGTGTGTGTGTTTATGTTTGTGTTTGTGAATGTGTGTGTGTGTTTATGTCTGTGTATGTGTATGTGTGTGCGTGTTAATGTTTGCGTGTGCATTGATGCCTCTGGCTCTATGTATGTCCTTTGCCCTTGTATCTGTATGCCTTACTTGGTTTCTTTTTGTTTGTGAAGGTGGCTTTCTTTCATCCTCATTTCTGTCACAGTTTCCGTGCCTGCATCCCACCGTGTTTCTGAGTGTATGTATTTCACTCGGCCTCTCTAAGTGTCTGTGTCTGTCGGTGTGTTTGTCTGACTCTGTGTTGATGCGTGTGTATGTTTGTCTCACCCTCGGTTCCATTCCTCCTGCACTATTAGCAACTCCATTGAAGCCTGTACTAATCTGTCTGTGGCTGTGAATCCATTCACAGCCAATCACAGCGCTGAATCTCCCTGAACCCTGCCTGCTGCAGCCTGAATATCAACAAAGCCAATGACGCAAATGCAATGAGCAGAGCTGAAATGGGAAGATTAATGGCAATCCCATTGCACTGTATGATCTGCTCAGAGTCTCAAATCATTTTTGAAGGTGTTGCTTACAGCCCGGGGCACAAAAGACATATGATGGGCTCATCCGTTAGGTCTGTTTGATGCAAGGAGACTTTATTTGCAAACATCCAGTCTGAAAGGCTGATCTTAGAAAACTTCAGTCTCATCTCACTAGTTCTGCTATTAATTACTTCACTGTGCACTCCCATTTATACTGAATGAAATACTTGGTCAGGTGTCTGCGATACTGCTTTGGGAGAATGTTTTTACTGCTGTTCTCAGGAACGTTTCCATTTGCAGGGGTTGGTAGAGAATAGCCCAAGCTACTCTTGGAGACAGACATTAATGTTCCCACCCTGAGTACCTTCTGTGTCCTTGCAACCCTCAGATCTCGAGGGTGGACAGTAACCTGATAATTGTGTGTGTGTGTGTGGGTGTGTAGGTGTGTGTGTGTGTGTATATGTGGGTGTGGGTGTGTAGGTGGGTGTGTGTGTATATGTGGGTGTGGGTGTGTAGGTGGGTGTGTGTGTATATGTGGGTGTGGGTGTGTAGGTGGGTGTGTGTGTATATGTGGGTGTGGGTGTGTAGGTGGGTGTGGGTGTGTAGGTGTGTGTGTGTGTATATGTGGGTGTGGGTGTGTAGGTGGGTGTGTGTGTATATGTGGGTGTGGGTGTGTAGGTGGGTGTGTATGTGGGTGTGGGTGTGTAGGTGGGTGTGGGTGTGTAGGTGGGTGTGGGTGTGTATGTGGATGTGGGTGTGTAGGTGTCCTTGTTCATGTTTGACACGATGCCATGACACAAAGTAGAGTCTGGAGTCAACGTTGAGGACTCCCAGGGCAACTCTCCTGATTCTATGCCACTGTGCTGTCACCTCTGCTGGTGGGACAGGGCATATCCAGGAATGGTGGTGTCTAGGATATTCCCTGTGAGGGATGATTGTGTGACTCCACTCCCTGGTTTTAATGCCAGTCCCCTGAAGTTGGTAAGGAGGACTTGTCAGGATGCATTTGCTGTTGTCGTTTCCCGTGCCGAGGTCGAAGCCAAGTGGTCTGTCCAGTTTTAATCCCTGTCTTAGGCTCTTTAATAGTTGATACAACTAAATGGCATCCTTGACCATTTCAGAAGTACAGAGTCAGGTGGGTCATGTGGAATCCAGACCAGGAGAGGATGATAGTTTTCTTCCACTAAGGGGTACTAATGAACCAGATGTGTGTTTTGCAACAATTGATAATGGTTTTTGTGAGATTTTTAATTTGGTTTGAATTCAAGTTCAACCATTGCTTGGTTCTCTGAATTAATTACAAGTCCAGTGACAATGTCACTGCGCTGTTGGAACTGGGTGTCAATGAACTCTTGTCTGGCTTGTGTCTGTCACTTCACGGTTTTGTTGTGCTGAAGGGGATGATCCTTCTGCTTAATGTGCTCTGCCTCTTCCTCATCAGAAGATTGCTCCCATTCTCCAGGTTCCTCAGCCTCCAGTATATCCTGCCTTTGCCTGCTCCAGTTTGTAGAGCGCCCACCGTGCTAGGATTATGCTGCCACACTGACAGAGCTCCCTGCCCAGGCCAAAGTACAGAGTCTCTTGCATGGAAATGAGATGAAGTGTGTGATATGGCTCAAATTGCATGCCAGCACTTAGCCCATATCCCTCCAAACTCTTCCTATTCATTAACCCATCCAGATGCCTTTTAAATGTTGCAATTATACCAGCCTCCACCACTTCCTCTGGCAGCTCATTCCATACACTTACCACCCTCTGCGTGAAAAAGTTGCCCCTCAGGTCCCTTTCAAAATTTTTCTCCTCTCACCCTAAACCTATGCCCTCTAGTTCTGGACTCCCCAACCCCAGGGAAAAGACCTTGTCTATTCACCTTATCCATGTCCCATATGATTTTATAAATCTCTGTAAGATCACCCTTCAGCTTCCGACTCTCCAGGGAAAACAGCCCCAGCCTGTTCAGTCTCTCCCCATAGCTCAAATCCTCCAACCCTGGCACTGTCCTTGTAAATTTTTTCGGACGTTTTCAAGTTTCACAACATCCTTCCGATAGGAAGGAGACCAAAATTACAAGCAATATTCCAGCAGTGGCCTAACCAATGATCTGTACAGCCGCAACATGACTGTAGTGAGTTGAGGACTGACGGATCTTACACAGATCCCCAGTGGTTTCCTTGGAAGCAGCAAGTTGCCAAAAAATTCCAAGCCTTGCTGGGCATTGGGATACACTGGCCACCCAGTCCTCCCTCCCCAGGAGTTGGCATCGTTCACTGACAGTGTCCGGAATGCCCTCAGTCTGTGACCTCACCTGGAGGAAATGACGTCAATGATGGTAAGCTCCGGCCCTCCTGTACTCTCTCCATTATCCTGCAGGTTGGCACAGGTCCTGGCCTTTCTCACACGTCTGTCCATCCTCCATTTCTCAGTGTTTTTGCAGCAGCACAGTCTCAGTCATGTTCGCCTCTGCTGTAACATGTAGACCCTCCCCATCCCTGTGATCAGGCAAAAGGAAGAAACCCCACTCAGGGTGTAAGATTGTAGGTCATTTCCCATTGCCAGTCCACATGAGACTACAGATCACGCTTGGCACAGAGTGTCTCTGGCTCAGCCTGATAATGGAGGAACCCCAAACTTCCAAGACCACGTGTTCTTTGCATTTCCTGTTGACCCCATCAGTTCCTGAGCTCCCGCACATTCCAACCCATTTAGGTCTTTATCTCCCAACATTACTCCTGAGCCCTGCCCCTGTAGCTTAGCCATGCCAAGCATTGTGCCAATCATCACACTGGACTGTCTCCTGGTTGAAGGAAGAGTGGTGTGACCATCAATGCTCCCCCCAACCCCAGCGCCAATCTATGTCCTCCGATGTAGTATTGTCTCCCACCCTTACATGTTGAGTTTACCTCCACACAAAGATTGCCCACTCTGCCTCTCAGTGTTCTGATGCCAATCCCCACAGCTGACTTTCCCAGCTTCCCTGTCACTACAATGGGCCCTACTTGGCTTAAGCCGAACGGATCCAAGGGACTGACTGTGGTAACCGCTCTGACTGAGTTGGACAGACAGTCATGGAGTCAGACAGCGCAGAAACAGACCTTTGGTCCAACTAGTCCATGCCGACCAAACAAAACTAGCCCCACCTGCCGGTGTTTGAACCATGCACTTCCAATTCATGAACTTATCCAAATGTCTTTTCAACGTTGTCCACCATCTCTTCTGGCAGTTCATTCCACACACGGGACACTCTCTGTGTCAAAAGAACGTTGCCCAACGTGTCCTTTTTAAAACTTTCTCCTCTCGCCTTAAAAAATGCCCCCTAGTATTTGAACCCGGCTACTCTAGGGAAAAGACCATTGTTGTTCACCTTATTTATGCCTCTCATGATTTTATAATCCTCTATATGTTCACTTCTCAACCTCGATAGATGAGTTACTAGGCCCCTGGCTGATCTCTGTGCAGCTCCTAGCTTTATCAATGGATGCATTGAGTACAAGAATGATGAGGTAATGTTGAACTTGTGCAAGACACTTGTTAGACTTCAAGTGCAGTTTTTTTTTAGATTAGGTTCCCTACAGTGCGGAAACAGGACCTTCAGTCCAACAAGTCCACACCGACCCTCTGAAGAGTAACCCACCCCCCCTCTGACTAATGCACCTAACAACTATGCACAATTTAGCATCTTTGGACTTTGGGAGGAAACCGGAGTTCCCAGAGGAAACCCACGCAGACACGGAGAGAATGTGCAAACTCCACACAGACAGGTGCCGACGGCTGGGATCAAACCCGGGACCCGTGCTAACCACTGAGCCACCATGCCACCCTGTGTATTGTACACAATTCTTGGTGCCACGTTATAGGAAGAGACTGAACCCATTAGCTAGGCAGCAGTCGCAATTTATAAGAATATTCCAGGGATTCCAAAACTTCAGTTATAGGACGGATTGGAGATTTTGGAATTGTTCTTCTTGCTTGAAGGAGATCTGATAGTTTCCAACGACACGAGCAGGCTGGGGAGTGTAAAAATGGAGAAACCGATCCTGCTTGTAAAACGATCAAGAAAGAAAGGGCACAGATTCAAAGTGAATTATAAAAGAAGCCAATGAGGTGACAGAAGAAGAATTTACTCACACAACAAGTGGTTGCCCAAAAGTGTAGTGGAGGCAGATTCAGTTGAGACTGGGGCCATTAGACTGGGGCCATTAGATTGGGGCGATTAGATGATGATTTAAACAGTGCAGAAGTGTATGTGGAAAAGACTAGGGAGTGGCACTGAACCACAGAATGGTCACAATGCAGAAGGAGGGAAGTTTGGTCCATCTTGTCTATACTGGCTCACTGAGCATTTTGACTTCATGACCATGATGTTTATTTGGGGAGGCAGTGCAGACAATATGGGCTGAATGGCCTCCTCCTAAGCTGTAACAATAATGCAATTCTGTGAATGGATGGTACACTCTTTCCCAATGGCTTCCATTTTCCTTTCTCAAAGACCTTGTTTTCCCTACCATCTTTATTTCACTATCTTATTGAGGATTTCATCTTCAGGGAGATCACCGGAGGCTGAGGGGTGACCTTATAGAGGTTTATAAAGTCAAGAGAGGAATAGATAGGGTGAATAGCCAAGGTCTCTTCCCAAGGGTGGGGGAGTCCAAAACCAGAGGGCATGGGTTTAAGGTGAGAGGGACAAGATCTAAAAGGGACCTGAGGGGCAACTTTTTCACACAGAGGGTGGTGCGTGTATGGAATGAGCTACCAGAGGAAGTGGTGGAGACTGGTACAATTACAACATTTAAAAGGCATCTGGATTGGTACATGAATAGGAAGGGTTTAGAGGGATATGGGCCAAGTGCTGGCAAATGGGACTAGAATAATTTACGTTATCTGGTTGGCGTGGACAAAAGGGGCTGTTTCTGTTCTGTACGTCTCTATGACTCGAATAGTTTCATCCTTACCAGTGATTGTTATTTTGATGAGTGAAACTTTCAATTATAAAATTGTCTTTGACTCATTGCCATTCTGTACCAGACAGGTACCTGCGTCAATATTAACCCCATTTCAAAAGCATGATGCATTCTTTTGTCGGACAAATTGCTGTCAAGTAATTCAATGCCAGTCTCTAATGAAATCTCTTAATTGCTTATTTTAACTGTGAGCTTTTCTGATTTAGAATGTGCTGCCTGAAAGGATGGTGGAGGCAGATTCAACAGTCACTTTCTGAAGAGAATCAAATAAATACTCAAAAGGGAAATGTTTTGGGGCTAATCTTCAAGGAGCTGGGACAGCCTTGAGGGGCTCCTGTGTTGTACTAAGCTTTAGTTCCATGACTACTGGAACTACCAACTGGCTGGGTCAGCCCACAACATTTTATTTGGACTTATCTTCCCTTATTAACAGGTAGAGTTTGACAATTAGCATTTTTTCCTTGTTGTTCAATGGGATGTAGGTGTCACTGGCTAGGTCCGCATTTATTACCAATCCTTAATTCCCGAGGACTGTTAAGAATAGACCACATTGCTGTACGTTTGGAGTTATACACATGCCAAACCAGATGAGGTAAGGATGGCAGACTTCCATCAGAAAAGGAGTATTCATGAGCTAGTTTTTTTTTAAAAAAACAACAGTCAACAGTAGTTTCATTGAAGTTAGCGGCACAGTGGCTCAGTGGTGAGCGCTGCTGCCTCACAGCACCAGGGATCCAGGTTCGATTCTGGCCTCGGGCGACTGTGTGGAGTTTGCACATTCTCCCCGTGTCTGCATGGGTTTCCTCCCACAATCCAAAGAGGTGCAGGTCAGGTGAATTGGCCATGCTAAATTGCCCGTAGTGTTGGGTGAAGGGGTAAATGTAGGGGAATGTGTCTGGGTGGGTTACTCTTCGGTGGGTCGGTGTGGACTTGTTGGGCCGAAGGGCCTGTTTCCATACTGTAGGGAATCTAATCTAATTACACTAGCTGCAGTGGTGAGATTTGAACCAAAAACTAGCTAGCCTGAATCTCTCAATTACTATCGCAGTGTCAATACCACTATGCCATAGTTTCTCTTTAGAGACAAATGATGCTGGAATCCAAGGTAGACCAAGCAGGGGGCTAGAGGAACACTGCCTGGCTTGCTGTGTTCTTCTAGCCTCTGCTTGTCTACCATGGTTTCTCTTTAGGGTTACAATTTAAACAGACAACAGCCACTTGATATTTGAATAGCCCCTCCCTCAACCACTAGCTCACTGTTGTACTGTGTAACATCTATAACTTATATGGCAGCAACTCTTTGAGAGTCCCTTGACAGCACCTCCCTAAGCTGGTGACTTCCATCTCGATGACGAGGGCAATGCCAATACCCTTAAGGTTCAGTCCACATCACACACCATTCTGCCTTTGAAATGAATGTTTTGCTTGCCTTTTATCGTTACCAGGCCAAAATCCTGTAACTCCCTCCTGGTGTGTTACATTGTATGGACTGCAGCAGTGAATGACAGCGTCTGACCACTACTTTGATAAGGACAATCAGAAATGGAAATGGTTACTGGCCTTGTCTCTGGTAGCCCCAACCTACCAATGAATAATCAATAGGCACAGGTTCATAGTTCATAGACAGGGTGGTGAAGAAGGCCTTTATTGGTCAGTGCATCGGGTACAGGAGTTGTGAGGTCATGTTGTGCCTGTAGAGGACATTGGTTAGACTATTTTTAGAATACTGTGTTCAATTCTGGCCTGCCTGGTATAGAAAGGATATTGTTAAATGTGAAAGGATTCTGAAAAGATTTACCAAAGACTGGTGCCATAATTGGAGAGTTTGAGCTATAGGGAGAGCCTGAATAGGCTGGGGCTGTTTTCCATGGAGTATCAGAGGCTGAGGTTTATAAAATCATAAGAGGCATGGATAAGGTGAATAGCCAAGGTCTCTTCCCAAGGGTGGGGGAGTCCAAAACCAGAGGTCATGGGTTTAAGGTGAGAGGGGCAAGATCTAAAAGGGACCTAAGGGCCAACTTTTTCATTCAGAGGGTGGTACGGGTATGGAATGATCTGCCAGAGGAAGTGGTGGAGGCTGGAACAATTACAACACTTAAAAGGCATCTGGATGGGGATATGAATAGGAAAGGTTTGAAGGGATATGGGCCAAATGCTGGGAAATGGGACCATCAGGTTTGCATGGATGAGATGGCAGTTTCCGTGCTGTACATCTCTATGTCTCTAAAACCTCTGTTGACTCAAACTAATGCCAAAACTGTTCAGATACCTGAAGGAAGTCTTCGCCTTTTCATTGGGAGACATGGAATTTTTGACCAAAGATTATGGATCAGCAAAATTCGTGAAAACCATTTAAAGAGAAATCAATAAGCATTTGAAGATGAATATTTGAATAGCATACAGAAAGAGCAGGACGTGGGACTCAGTCATGAACCATTTCAGATAGAGGCATGAAAGGCTGGTTGTGTTGGGAAATTCTCAAGTTAATTTGCTCTGTTATTGATTGGGGTCAATTCATTTTGGGTGCTTTTTTGGGAGAGGAGCTTTCTTCCTTGCATTTACAAAAGATCAAATGTCATCAGAGACGAAAACACTGGATAGTTTTATTGTTTTACACAATCCATTCCTGAGTAGGCCGCCTATCTAGAATTCATCTATGTACTGTCTGCGAGCAAGTTATATTTTGTCATTGAGAGTTAATAATCTGTTGTAAGGAAATCCACAGTAACCTTCAAACTTTGGTGATGTTTCACAATAGTCCAATAATTTTCAGAGTTAGGTCTATTTCTCTTCATCATTTACTCTGGTGGCATTTGTCTTCAATAGATTCTTTCCTGTGTAAGTGATCAATCCCAAATTAATTTCCCTGTAATTTGATATTGATTGGTTTGACTGTGCATGAATCATTCTGAGTTCATGATGCATCTTCAACAAAGTTCACACTGCTAAAGCAGGTTTCATGTCCATTCTTTTAATCCCAGCTCTCACAGTTCCCAGGCAGTCATTATCCCAGCAATTCCCATTCCATGGGTCTTAATTTGTCTTTATTCCTGATGTGGAGGTGCCAGTGTTGGACTGGGTGGACAAAGTCAGGACACCAGGTTATGGTCCAGCAGGTTTATTTGAAATCACAAGCTTTCAGAGTCTATATATTTCAAAGTAATATGAAAGTGTTCTTCACAAACGTCATCGTACACAGCTTACAGAAAGCATTGCCGTATGCTGCTTTTACAAAGTCCACACATGAGGATCAGCCCATGTGGATTCACTGGTATCCTCAGTTAAAAGCACTTTGCCAAGGAGTCTAAGATCACAGTGAGGAGAAAGTGAGGACTGCAGATGCTGGAGACCAGAGCTGAAAATGTGTTGCTGGAAAAGCGCAGCAGGTCAGGCAGCATCCAAGGAGCAGGAGAATCGACGTTTCGGGCATAAGCCCTTCTTCAGGAAGGGCTTTTCCAGCAACACATTTTTAGCTAAGGAATAGCAAGATCTTACCAAGTTAGGATGGTGACTAACTTGAAGATGAACTTGAAGGAATTGATGTTCCCACGTGCCTGTTGCCCTTAGCCTCTGAAAGAATCTCTACAGTGTGGACGCAAGCCATTTGGCCCATTGAGTCCACACTGATGCTCCGAAGAGCATCCCACTCACCCTACCCCCATCACCCTGCCTTTCATGGCTAATTCACCTAATCTGCACATCTTTGAACTGTGGGAGGAAACAGGACACACCCACGCAAACATGGGGAGAATTTGCAAACTCCACACAGATAATCACCCGAGGGTGGAATTGAACCCGGGTGCCTGGTGCTGTGAGGCCATGAGGCTATGTGACAGTTTTCCTCTTCCACACCAGGCAGTATCCATCAATCCCAACCAGGAGAGAGGATGGTGGCGGAAATCTGCCAGACAGCTCACTGTGACAAGTGGTGTTGCCTTCACTGCCTCCTATATTCTGGCAGTGGTGGCTTCGAGATTTCTTTAGACCCCACAGTGAGACGTCTGCTCATGCAACCAGTCAGCACCTGGAAGAGCTGATCATTCAGGAACACTGCAGAAGAAAAGCATGTGGCCAGGTTCAACATGGCAGAATAGTGTACGGGTGATTACTAAAGGCATTTCAGCTCTGGTGAGGGATTCACAGCAGCAAGAGTGAGCTCAGAGCAGGAATGTGAATCACTCCAAAGCAGTTACACATTGCATTGGGCTGCTGATGACCTGAAAGGTCAGCCAGAGAGTAAAAGGGGATCAGAGGTTCCATGAGTAAAGTTGAAATCTTCAACAGGGCAGCGAAAAACATAGAAAATAGGCTGGAGAAGCTAGAGTCAAGTGAACCACTCACAGTTCCAGTATAGTGAGTAGGCATCAACAGGCTGGAAGGGAAACCAAAGGCTGCAGAAACAATATGAAGTCTGGCTGCAGACCCAGGAATATTGCAAAGCCGAACATATAGTGATAAGGGGGAAATGTAGACAATCAAGAAGGCAGAGTATAATGGAAAAAGAAAATCCAGAGACAATGTGTATGGAATGAGCTGCCAGCAGCTGTGGTGCAGGCTGGTACAATTGCAACATTTAAAAGGCATCTGGATGGGTATATGAATAGGAAGGGTTTGGAGGGATATGGGCCGGGTGCTGGCAGGTAGAACCAGATTGGGTTGGGATATCTGGTCAGCATGGACAGGTTGGACCAAAGGGTCTGTTTTCATGCTGTACATCTCTCTGACTCCATGACTCCATAATCGAGGCCACAGAACATGTGGGAGATCTATTGCTAAAATCACTGTAAAAGTGAAAGCATTTATTTAAACCACACAGCATGCAACGAATCCAGGGAAAGAAACATGGAAGCAATGGGGATTATTATCTAGAGCCACAGACCTAGCTGAATCAATCAGGAAAAGCTGTGAAAGGAATAGGATATATCTTATACAAAGATAGTGGGACCCATTCAGTAAAACCATTAGGAGAACACAATCCTAACTAAAGCCACTGAGTAAAGAAATGCGGCCGGTTTATTAAGACTGTGGTTAGTATGATTCAGCTAAGGAAGGCAAAAAATAAAAGGAAACCCACATTTTACTCAAAAAAGATAGGTGTCATCCATTTTGTTCACAAAAGATGAGAAAGCTCCATTTTGACTGTAAATGTTTCAAAAAGCCTTCAGTATGACGTTTATAGCAGCAACATATAGCTATATTTCTGAATGAAAATACATTAAGAAGTCATCAGTCGAGAATAATATTGCCAGAAAAGTTTAATAACAGAGATAGGCCAAACAGAACACAGAATTGGACAACTTGGAGAAACCAATTTTGAGATACAGAATAGCTTCCAAGCGAGAGGATAAATGAGAGGCTGAACAAATAAATATATTTTTGAATACAATTGGAAATATAGCTGATGATGTTATAGCTTACCAAGATATACAAGAAGTAATACATACTTTTGATCAAGTTTTGATATCTGTGATACATTGCCTTTTATCTTAACCTCAAAACAAATAAAACTATCAAAAGAGCAAAATTTAATCAAAGAGTTGAACATCCAAGGGAATCCATAGATAATTTCATTAATGATTTCCATAGATTATTGGAAAAATATGAATATAGTGATTTAAAGTCTGAGTTTAGATAAGATAGAATTATTGTTGGAATTGCTGATAAGTCTTTGTCGGGTTTATTTCAGTCAAAGTTTAATTCTAGTCAAAAGTATTCAGTCCCATAGTCAGTGTGCCAATACAGCTTTAAGAGAGATGCTCCTGATACCATCACTGCATCACAACATGTGACCTGAGGGTATGAAGGTCTCAGACTCCACCTTATCACAAGCCACTTGAAGCATGACAACTTGATGGTACCTTGCTTCTCTTTGTAACCTAATAGCTTAGTGTTAGCCTGGATACTGAGGTGCCTGTGAGTCAAATACACATGGAGCTGAATCACACCAGAAATCGACTATGTGTAATCTTTGATGGGTTTCATGGAGGATTCCTCTCTGCAAAGCTTAACATGTTTTCCCACACAATCACCTCCCATTTGACTATTCTATATCATTGAGTATATTCAAGACTGAGATAGATAGGTTCTGGAATATAAAAAGGATCAAGGGTTACAGGGAGAAAGTGGGAGGATGGGGTTAAGAAACTTAGCAGCCATGATTGAATGGTGGAGCAGACTCAATAGGCTGAATGGCTGAATTTCTGCTCTGGTGTCTTATGGTCTTATGGTCTTCTCTCTCCCACTGCAGACAGTGGTTCTTATCAATGTCAGGATTGCGAGTTTTGGCATCGTCTTTGATGCCATGAAGCCAGTTGAGTATTGGCAGAACAGAGTTGCCCTTCATCATTCATCTGGTGGGACAGCAATGAAAAAACAATATTTTGCTGGGCACATAGGTGGCACAGTCGACACACCCTTGTGCATTCAGCTGCACATTCTTGCGTCTATTGCTGTTAAAGGATCAGACCACATTACTTTCCTATCCTTAACCACATCCCATTTTACTGCCTGTTCAAACTCATTGTTTACTCTTTCCCCAAAGCCCACTGTAGCCCAGCATCTTCTCATTGAACCCAAAACGTTAACTCTGTTTCTCTCTGCTGCCAGACCTGCTGAGTTTCTCCAGCACTTCCTGTTCTTGTCGCAAACGCAGCTTGCATAGGCTTCTCAGAACAGAAATGATTGCTTGCCTTTTGAGCACCAACAAGTCTTCAGTCAATGAATGACTGACGCATTCCCATCTCCTGGGATTGGCTGTGGATTCAGGCAGGCCAAGGGCAGGTGATGAGACAAGCTTTACCTTGAGGGGGCAGGAGGAGTCTTCATGCACTGAGCTCCAACATCCTGCAATGTCCAGTGAGGTATCACACCCCCTCCCCCCATCATCCTTTCCCAAATCACTCCTTCACCATCCTCCCATTCCCTCAACAACTTGCCATCTGTTCACAGTCTTGCACAAGCTTCCTATCATAACCATTTCAGACCTGAGCCTTTCATCAGGAATGAAGCCCAGCCTCATTCCCAATGAAGGACTCCGGCCCGAAACATCGATTCTCCTGCTCCTTGGATGCTGCCTGACCTGCTGTGCTTTTCCAGCAACACACTCTCGACTCTGACCTCCGACGCCTGCAGGCCTCACTTTCTCCCAGGAGGTGGAGGATACACCACTATAGAGCATCCACAGAATAGATTCGGGTCTTGGATAACAAGAAAGGATGATGACAATCAAGACAACAACATTTGTTCAGGCAGAAGGCTGGGATGTTACGGAGCTGGTACAGGTCAAGCTGCTCTCTCTGAAAGTGAGAGCACAACTCCTTGTCTCTGCCATCAGGCTGTGTGTGACACTAGTAGAATGGGTGGAGCCAATGTAATGCAAACATTAACCCATTCAGAACCATAACCTTTTATAGCATCTTGCTCATACTGCAGTCCTGCGGTATCACCATATGATATCTACCATTCTGGTGAGCCAGTTAATCTTACCAATGCCAATCTATCTGACTGTCATGTTTCCTTGGGAAACGGCCTCCAATTGCACTAATATTACACAAAAGTATTGTACACTCCATTTTGTTCACTTTTCTCTTGGCAGGTTTCAGTTTGTTCTTGTATGGTTGGTGTTCATCTTTCTGCCATTCACACCTTCTCTAACACATCTATCATTTCCTTACTTTTTCCTTTATCACTGCCTTTGCCACATGTCCCTTTCAATCTGCACCATGCCAACTCTAATGAAAAGTTATCAACATTAACTCTCTGCTGAGCATTTTGAGTATTTTCTGTTTTTATTCCAGATTTCAGTCCAAAGATGTGCAGGGTCAGGTGAATTGGCCATACTAAATTGCCCGTAGTGTTAGGTAAGGGGTAAATGTAGGGGTATGGGTGGGTTTCGCTTCGGCGGGTCGGTGTGGACTTGTTGGGCCGAAGGGCCTGTTTCCAGACTGTAATCAATCTAATTTAATCTAATCTAATCTAATTTCCATGCTGCCTGGTATTTGCTTGGTCTGATGTTTGTTCACCCTCTCTGCTTTAGTGCTGGCAGATGGGCACAAACAATTTGTCACCGGATGGGTGTCAGGGTAACTTACGCAAACAGAGACCTTCACAAACACCAAGCACCATCTGAACTCAAAAGCTCTCTGCCAATTCACAAAGCCTGGCACCGGGATCCCTGTGAGTCTCCAAGATTTGTGCATTTAAAGGGACATGGTGCCAGTGACTCTCATCATCAAGGATTGCCCGTGCTGACCTAGATGAAACAGATCTTTCCCTTTACCAGTAGCTTCTCTTCCAACAAAGATGTTCAACCAATTGACGAAGGATTGAAACTGAGTGAGCTACCGCAATCCCAACCCTCAAGTTTCACAGAACGTTACCTCATTGGCATATTCCCACATCCTCCCCATACAGCTTGATACCTTTAATATCGAAACCTTTAATATCTCTTTCTTGAATATATTCAGTGGCTTGACCTCCGCAGCCCTGTTGTAGAGAATTCCCAGGTTCATTCCCTTAGAATGAAGAAGCAAACTCCAGCAGATTTGCTGAGCTTGATTTGCCTATTTATAAACTCATGTGGGTTTTGTCCAATCCTGTTAATGCATTGTGAATATTGTGTTATCACATCTTTTATGATGTGAAACTAACTGCTCTATAATTCTCTGTTATTTATTTCCCATCTGTCTCCTTTTAAATAGTGGGGTTACATTTGCCACCCACCAATTCATAAGAATTGCTCCAGATTCTATCGAATTTTGGAAGGGGATCTCCTAATTATGCAGTATTTCCAGGACCATTTCCTTTAGTACTCCAGGATGTGGATTATCAGGGTCTGGTTCCTTACCAGCCTTTAACCCCATTAATTTACCCAGCACCATTATTTTATCAAAACTGAATTCCTTCAATTCTGCTATCTTACAAGACCCTTGGTTCCCTGACATTTGCGGGAGGTAATATATGTCCTCTTCAGTGAAGAAAAGCCCAAAATATCTGTTCAATTCTTCTGCCATGTCTTTGCTCCCCATTATAATTTCCCCAGCTTCAGATTGTAAGGGGCCTACTTTTATCTTTGCTAATCTTCTTCTATTCACAGATTTATAGAAGCTTCTGCAATTAGTTTCTATGTTCTCTGCAGTTCAATTCTCATGTTCTATTATCCCCCTTGTGGTCAAACCTCTAGTTCTCTTTTGCTGAATTATAAAATCCTCCCAATCCTCAGGCTTGCTGCTTTTTCTGGAAATTTTACATATCTCCTCTCTGGATCCAATATTATCCCTAATTCATTTAGTAAGCCATTGTTGAATTGACTTTCTGTGTTTTATGGCTGAAGGCACTGGGTACTACAAAAACTTCAAAAGCTCTGACAATATTGCAGCAATATTAATTGAAGACTTGAGTTTCAGAACTACCAGTCGCCCTTGTGAGATGTTGCAAACATTGACATCACTGGCACCCCCCCAGCAATGTGAACACTTTGTCCATGATAAGCAGAACAAATCTAACCCAAGCAATTACAGCCCCATCAATCGACTTTTGATCATTAGTAAAGTGAAATAACATGTTGATGATAGTGCTATCAAGCAGCACTTGCTGATTGACTCTTAGTTTAGGTTGAGCAGGGCTGGTTGGTTCCAGAGCCCATTACAAATTTCGTCCAAACATGGATGAAACAACAGAATTCAAGGGATGCGGTGAGATTAGCTACCCATAATATCATAACAGTATTGACCAAATGTGACATCAAGGAGCCCTAGCAAAGCTGAAGTCAGTGGGGATAAGTGACCATGCAGTGGATAGTGTAAGGTCCAAAATGGTGTAAATGGAGGTCAGCTCCAGTAAGTGTGAGGTAATACATTTAGGGAGGTCAAACAGTTAAAGCGAATACACAGTAAATAGGAATATACTGAAAGGGAAAGATGAAGTGAGAGATCTTGGTGTGGAAGTGCAAAGGTCCCAATACAGGTAGGTAAGGCTGTAAAGAAGGCAGGTGGAATGCTGGGAGTAGATTAGATTAGATTACTTACAGTTGGCCCTTCGGCCCAACAAGTCCACACCGACCCGCCGAAGCGCAACCCACCCATACCCCTACATTTACCCCTTACCTAACACTACGGGCAATTTAGCATGGCCAATTCACCTGACCTGCACATCTTTGGACTGTGGGAGGAAACCCACGCAGACACGGGGAGAATGTGAAAACACAGTCAGTCGCCTGAGGCGGGAATTGAACCCGGGTCTCAGGCGCTGTGAGGCAGCAGTGCTAACCACTGTGCCACCGTGCCGCCCACTAATGCTCTCCTTCATTGGCAGAGATATAGAATACAGAAGTGGGGATATAATGATGAAACTGTATAGGTCACTGGTGAGGTCACAACTGGAGTATTGTGTGCAGTTCTGGTCCCCATAATAGCTCTGGAGAGAGTGTAGAGAAGATTGACAAGCATGTGGCCAGGGCTGGAGAATTGTAGCTACGAGGAGAGATTGGGATTGTTTTCCTTTGAACAGAGAAGGCTGAGGGGTGACCTGATTGAGGTGTATAAAACTGAGAGGGGTAGAGATAGAGTAGACAGGAGGAATCTGTTTCCCTTGGCAGAGTTCAAAAACCAGGGTCATAGATTCAAGTTGAGTGGCAGAAAGATTAGAGGGGACATGAGGAAACACTTATTCACACATTGGGTGGTGGGTGTCTGGAATTCACTGCCTAAGCTGCTGGTGGAGACAGAGACCCTAAACTCTTTAAACAGTACCTGGATGTGTACGTTAAGCTGCAGGGCTATGGGCTATGTGCAGGAAGATGGGATTAGGAAGGGCAGCTTGTCGTCTTTGGGTCAGCATGAACAAGATGGGCCAAATGGCTACCTTTTGTGCTGTACCATTTCAATGGTACTATGTGCTCCAGAATTCCACACTGCAGCTTGCAAACATTGCAAAGATGTCTGATTGCATTGGCGACACGATAGACTGTTTGCAATCACCTGAAAACAGTACAAAAATCAAAAATAAATTACTGAGTCTTTTCTGGAACTAACTCTGAAGCATTTTCAATTTTTTTTATTGTATAAGGTCAGGCCTTTGAAAGCTGTGAACAAATTGAAAATAAAGTTGTTTTTCACAAATGTACTGCTTTATTGTGTGTTCCTTTAACAGCGCCTTTGTGCTTGTAAGAGTCCCCTCAGCTCTCTTAATGTTCCACTTAACACAGAATTGAGTATGAATCCCCTAGGACTGGCCTCATCATGAGCTCGTGGTCCCTCCCAACACAGTTCACATAGGGGGCTTATTGATGACAACTAGACTGGACATAAACATTCCAACTGTCACCGAGATGGAAAATTTCAAGGAAAGGCTGCATAGGCTTGGACTGTTTTTCCCTGGAGGATAGGAGGCTGAAAGGTCACTTTATTGAAGTTTATAAGATCAGGAGGGGCACAGATAAGGTCTTTTCCGTGGAGTAGGAGAATCAAAAACTAGAGGACATAGGTTTGGGATGATAGGAGAGCATGTACGGAGTGAGCTGCCAGAGGAAATGGTGGAGGTGGGTTCAAGTTCAACATTTAAAAGACATTTGGACAGGTACATGTGTAAGGGATATGTGTTGAGAGTGTGTTGCTGGAAAAGCACAGCAGTTCAGGCAGCATCCGAAGAGCTGGAAATCAACGTTTCAGGCCTGAGCCCTTCATCATGATGAAGGACTGTGGCCTGAAATGTTGATTTTCCTGCTCCTCAGATGCTGCCTGACCCTCTGTGCTTTTCCAGCAACACACTCTCAACCCTGACCTCCAGCATCTGCAGACTTCACTGTCTCCTAAAAGGGATTTGGCCAAATTGATTAAATGAAGTCAACACGGCTTTGTGAGGGGCAGGTCATGCCTCACAAACCTTATCGAGTTCTTTGAGGATGTGACTAGAAAAGTTGATGAGGGTCGAGCTGTGGATGTGGTGTATATGGACTTCAGCAAGGCATTTGATAAAGATCCCCATGGTAGGCTCATTCAGAAGGTCAGGAGGAATGGGATTCAGGGGAACTTAGCTGTCTGGATACAGAATTGGTTGGCCAGCAGAAGACAGCGAGTGTTAGTAGAAGGAAAATATTCTGCCTGGAAGTCTGTGGTGAGTGGTGTTCCACAGGGCTCTGTCCTTGGGCCTCTATTGTTTGTAATTTTTATTAATGACTTGGATGAGGGGATTGAAGGGTGGGTCAGCAAGTTTGCAGACGACACAAAGGTTGGAGGTGTCATTGACAGTATAGAGGGCTGTCGTAGGCTATAGCGGGACATTGACAGGATGCAGAGATGGGCTGAGAGGTGGCAGATGGAGTTCAACCTGGATAAATGCGAAGTGATGCATTTTGGAAGGTCGAATTTGAAAGCTCAGTACAGGATTAAGGATAGGATTCTTGGCAGTGTGGAGGAACAGAGGGATCTTGGTGTG
The DNA here is from genome assembly GCF_037043375.1 of Chiloscyllium plagiosum. Classification (NCBI taxonomy): domain Eukaryota; kingdom Metazoa; phylum Chordata; class Chondrichthyes; order Orectolobiformes; family Hemiscylliidae; genus Chiloscyllium; species Chiloscyllium plagiosum. Next base: position 6,604,454 of record NW_028270163.1, on the reverse strand, counting down.
CAGGTACATAGATCCCTTAAAATGGCCACCCAAGTGGACAGGGTTGTTAAGAAAGCATATGGTGTTTTGGTTTTCATTAACAGGGGTATTGAGTTTAAGAGTCGTGAGATCTTGTAGCTCTATAAAACTTTGGTTAGACCGCACTTGGAATACTGCGTCCAGTTCTGGTCGCCCTATTATAGGAAACATGTGGATGCTTTGGAGAGGGTTCAGCGGAGGTTTACCAGGATGCTGCTTGGACTGGAGGGCTTATCTTATGAAGCGAGGTTGACTGAGCTCGGACTTTTTTCATTGGAGAAAAGGAGGAGAAGAGGGGACCTAATTGAGGTATACAAGATAATGAGAGGCATAGATAGAGTCGATAGCCAGAGACTATTTCCCAGGGCAGAAATGGCTAACACGAGGGGTCATAGTTTTAAGCTGGTTGGAGGAAAGTATCGAGGGGATGTCAGAGGCGGGTTCTTTACACAGAGAGTTGTGAGAGCATGGAATGCGTTGCCAGCAGCAGTTGTGGAGGCAGGGTCATTGGGGACATTTAAGAGACTCCTGGACATGCATATGGGCACAGAAATTTAAGGGTGCATACATGAGGATCAGTGGTCGGCACAACATCGTGGGCTGAAGGGCCTGTTCTGTGCTGTACTGTTCTATGTTCTATGTTCTATGTTCTATAAATGCAGGAAAATGGGACCAATTCAGTTTAGGAAACCTGGTCAGGACGGATGAGTTGAGCCGAAGGATCTGTTTCCAAAATGTATACCGCTATGACTCTAACTGGGTTTACCTTACACATGAACCACGAGAACTCAGTCATGTTCTGAAGAGCTGGAAATTCTTTGAATGCGATTGTCTTCTGTTGATCAACATGACACGGCCATGTATGAGTGCATGAATTGCAAATGTAGGTTCAGCAAGTAATTAGGAATGCTAATAGAATGGTATTGTCTATCATGGGCGATATTGAATACAAAAGGTTCTGTTTCACTTCTACAGGGCACTAGGGAGACCACATCCGAAATACTGCATACAGTATAGATCATATTATTTAAGAAAGCATGCAAACCCATTGGAGCAGTTACTAGACTAATACCTGGGATAAGTGAGTGTGAGGAACATTAGACAGGCCCAGCTTGTGCCTGCTGAAGTTGAGAAGAGGCAGTGGTGACTTGATTGAGACATGTAACATCCTGGGTGGATGTGGAGAGAATGCTTCCCCTGGTGAGAGAACCAGAGATCACTGTTTCAAACTCAGGGTTGGCCCTTTTAAAACAGAGATGAGCTGAATGTATTTTCTCCCAGGGGAATGACAGTTTTCAGAACTTCTTAAATGTTTTTAAGGCAGAGGGAAGTAAATTCTCAGTAAGCGATAAGATGAAAGGTTATTGTGGGAAGCAGTGTCTCTGAGGTTACAAATTATTAAATGGCAGAATAGACTCAAGGAGCTCAATGGTCTACTAGTACTTTGCGTCTGTCAATTCTCCTCTACCCAGCAGACTCTGAACAAATTCCCAATCCCCTCCAAAGGAGCTGGGAAGACATGCAGGCCAATTAGTGAACCTCTCCTCACAGTGGCTGTCCCTGCCAAAGACAAACTGAAGTCAGAGATTTGGGATGAAGTGTATTACAGTTGAAGAGTGTGGTGCTGAAAAAGCACAGTTGGTCAGGCAGCATCTGAGGAGCTGGAGAATTGACGTTTCGGGCATCAGCTCTTCATCGGGAATGAGGCCTGAAACATCGATTCTCCTGCTCCTCGGATGCTGCCTGACCTGCTGTCCTTTTCCAGGACCACACTTTTTGACTTTGATCTCCAGCATCTGCAGTCCTCACTTTCTCTGTAAGGTGTTTTATAACAAGTAGAATCAGAGACCTGGGGGAGATGTGTTATATCAGGTTAAAATCTGATTGTGTTTTATGCTAATGGGAGAGTATACATCATTGCAGGAAATGATGCAATAGCATGTGATCTTCCTCTGTCTTCCATGACAATATTTGATTTGATTAATTATTGTCATGTATTGAGATACAGTGGAAAGTATCATTTTGCATGCTAAACAGACAAATCATACATTATATAAGTACATCGGTGTATTGGAACAGAATGCAGAATATAGTGTTACAGCTACAGAGAAGGTGCAGAGAAAAATCTGGTAACAACAGGGAAGAAGCTGTTCTTAAATCTGTTGGCATGTGTTTTCATATTTTAGTATCTTCTGCCCAATGGAAGAGACTGGAAGAGAGTGTAGGTAAAAACAAAGACTGCAGATGCTGGAAACCAGATTCTGGATTAGTGGTGCTGGAAGAGCACAGTACTGCTCCCTCGGATGCTGCCTGGACTGCTGTGCTCTTCCAGCACCACTAATCCAGATCCTGGAAGAGAGTGTGACTGGGGTGGAAGGTGTCTTTGATTATGTTAGCTGCTTTCCCATACAGCAGGAAGTGCTTCACATGATGAACTGGGCTGTGTTCATGACTCTCTAGTTTCTCGCAGTCTCGGGCAGAGCAGTTGCTATACCACACTGTGATGCATCCAGATATGATGCTTTCAATGGTACATCTACAAAAATTGGTTTTGGACTTGCTGAATTTCCTTAGCCTTCTGACGAAGTAGAGGCGTCGGTGTGCTTTTGAACTGATGACATGGATTGAACAGGATAGATTGTTGGTGATTGTTACTCTCAGGAGCTGTACGCTCTTGACCACCTCCACCTCAGCACCATTGATACAGACAGGGGTGTGTCCTCCACTCTGCTTCCTGAAGTCATTGACAAGCTCCTTCATTTTGCTGACATTGATGGAGAGATTGTTGTCTTTACACCATACCTTATGCACTCAATCTCTTTCCTGTGCTCCGTCTTATCATTGTTTGTGATCCAGCCCACTACATTGGTGTCATCAGTAAACTTGTAGCTTGAGTTAGAGTGGAATTTGGAATAAAAAGCCACGGTAAGACATTTCTCAAATAGATTTAATGTTTTTCGTACCACAACAAACACCATTTTATTTTAGTAGCACACAAGCCCAAGAATACATCTTGACCAAGCTTGGACCTTCTTACTGAATATCTCCTTTTGAGGCTTGGTGCCATATTTTGTCTTATGCAATTCCTATGAAGCACTTTAAGAGCTTTCCTTACTTTAAGTGGTGCTATATAAGTAGAAGTTGTTGTTAACCTTCAACGCTCAATGAATTATAAGCATACTCCGCATATCCCTATCTTGAGATCTAACTCTGTTAGCCTGGAATCTGGTAAATCTGATGTGCCCATTCCATGGCAACCTCACGGGCAACAATCAGATGCCCATTCACTGACCACCACCATCACAACCCCACTCCTGGCAGTCACCTGAGGGTGCTATCTCATTAATAGAGAGATGGAGTGGAGATCCCAGTGGAGATGTCGGTGGAGATACCAGTGGAGATGCCAGTGGAGATATCAATAGAGCTGCCAGTGAAGATACCAGTAGAGATGCCAGTGGAAATGACAGTGGATATGCCAGTGGAAATGCCAGTGGAGATACCAGTAGAGATGCCAGTGAGGCCTTCATAACTTCATTTGAGGCCAAGACCCAAATTCTAGCAGGTCTCAGATCTAACTGTTGAGATGTGAGTGCAGCCTCAAACCTTTCTTCACAATCAAAACATCCTTCCCCCTGTGAAACAAGAACAGTGTTTTGTTGGATTCTCGGTGGATCAGCTCTGTATCCAAGCTGATCTTTAGACCAAGGTCAGTGCAGTACACCTTGTGCCAATTCATTGTGTCCCTTCGCCTCACAGACACACAGGCTGGCATTGTACAGCGGTCTGGGCATCATGAGCTGTGGTGAGATTTATGGTAGAGTCAGTAACCAAGGCCTACCTTTTACCAAGTGGAATGATTAGATTCTCACCAGGCAGTAATGTTAAAGAGGTTATTGCTTGTTAAAAGCCTTGTTCATGACCCCACTTGCCTCATTACTATTCAACTTGCTATCTCACAAAACTCACTGAACAAGCTAAACGTGGAGGAACATTCAACCTGGAAACCAGAGTAGGCGCTTGCTGAATTCAGCTCCAAATGAACTCCATACTGTGTAGAGACAAGCTGCAACTCAGACCAGCTACACATACCCTTCATCCCAGTGGAGATTGGCATCCCATACCTCTCTGAGACATATTCAGGAAACCTAGCCAGCATAGACCGCATTCCAGGCCTTGCTGGTAGCTAGCACTGAAAGGCTGCTGCAGAGACCCATTTAGAATCATGGAATCCCTACAGTGTGGAAACAGGCCATTTGGCCCAACGACTCCACACCAATCCGCCCAGACCCATTTCCAACCCTATTACTCTACATTTACCCCTAATGCACCTAACCTACACATTCCTGAACACTAAGGGCAATTTAGCATGGCCAATTCACCTGACCTGCACATCTTTTTGGACTGTGGGAGGAAAGCGGAGCACCCGGAGGAAACCCACGCAAACACGGGGAGAATGTGCAAACTCCACACAGTCAGTCGCCCAAGGGGGGGAATCAAACCCGGGTCCCCAGTGCTAATCACTGAGCCATTAGTTTCATTCATTTGTGGGATGAGGGCATCACTGGCTAGGCCAGCATTTACTGCCCATCCCTAATTGCCCAGAGGGCAGTTAAGAGTCAACCACATTGTTGTTGGTCTGGAGTCACATGTAGGCCTGACCAGGTATGGATTGCAGTTTCCCTCCCTAAAGGGCACTAATGAACCGGATGGGTTTCTCTTCTGACAATTAGCAATGAATTCATGGTCATCACCAGACACTTAATTCCAGATTTTTAAAAGAATTGAACTCAAATACCATTTTCTGCTGTGGGAGGATTTGAACCCAGGTCCCCAGAACATCTCAGTCTCTGGATAAACAGCAATGATACCTTTAAGCCAGTGCGTCCCCCCGGCACACTTGGACAGCTCACACCTGGGCCAGGCTGCAATTCAACGCTGTTCACTTGCTTAGCACCTACCAGAAGGCTTTCATCATCCTATACCTTGCTGTGCCAATGAGCCAGGCTGCTCAGCAGTGCTCAGTCTAAGGGACAGACACTTGCTGTACAGCAGTGTGCTACATCACTGTCACCCCAAGTCTATGTGCAGCAAACACACTGCATGTACCAAAAAACAGGCAGCCATGCCTCAATGTCCTGCAGGAGTAATCCTCACGGAATTCCATGGAGACATCTGTCGGTCAGGGGCTCCTGGTACAGTGAGTCAAGGACAACTCTGATACCAGTCCAGGGCATTGGCCAAGGTCAGGCTGTTCTTGAGCAGGGGTCTGTGCCAGGCGAGAGCCTTGATGGGAGGTGCATGCTCTGGTCAGAATAGAGGGAGTATGAGATGGCAGAGGGAACAGTGTGGCATTTACCCTGGCAGCACAGAGATCATTGACCTTCCTATGGCACTCCAAGCTCTTCCTCCGGTTAGATAAGATGGCACTGATCTGGGGAACACCCTCGAGTGGCCTGCCAGGATCTGATATTGTGACCTTCTCTGTCGCTAGTTCAGGAAACACCCTCTGCACCAATCCCTCCACCAGCACATCCTGTAATGCCATCTGCCCTCTCTCGGACATGATCAGATTCTGTAAACAGGGCAGCTTCAGAGTACCAGGTGCTCATCTGGGTGCACTGCAGGCTTTTGGAGATGATCTGGGCACGAGGGTAGATGGCTGAGTGACGAGTTGTTTTGGGAACGGTGTGTGGTAAGATGGGGCCGGAATCAGACTTGAGGAATGCTATAGGGGCTCGGTACATAAATAATGAAAACTAAAAGAACTGCAGATGCTGGAAATCAGAAGCAGAAAAGCTGTTCAGAGGAAGGGTCACCAGACCGGAAACATTAACACTGATTTCCCTCCACTGATAAATAATGAGGTGAGTGCGGTAAGATATGGCAAGACAATGTGTGAGCTTTCATGGCAGAATTGCGTCCAAAAAATGTGATGAAACTCAGACTTATCCAAAAAGATTCTACCCATGGTCTGGTCTGTAAAAGCATTCACTCATCATTGTCAAATATTGAAAGAGAATGACTCCTTTATATCTTTTGAATCGAGTATGAATGTATTTTGGAGAATGACCTTCACTATTCTTGTGAAGATTGCAAATGATTGAAGCTTGAACAATGTTCAACCAGGCTCTGTCTCGTTGACGGGTTGTCCTGAATTTGGCAACTAATTTGTCTTTGTATCAACTTTAGAAAGTTAGATTAGATTAATTACTTACATTGTGGAAACAGGTCCTTCGGCCCAACAAGTCCACACCGCCCCACCGAAGCGCAAACCACCCATACCCCTACATTTACCCCTTACCTAACACTACGGGCAATTTAGCATGGCCAGTTCACCTGACCTGCACATCTTTGGACTGTGGGAGGAAACCGGAGCACCCGGAGGAAACCCACGCAGACACGGGGAGAACGTGCAAACTCCACACAGTTAGTCGCCTGAGGCGGGAATTGAACCCGGGTCTCTGGCGCTGTGAGGCAGCAGTGATAGCCACTGTGCCACCGTGCCGCCCACTCTAGGAAGACTGGAAACCTTCAAGGGAAATGAAACATAATACCTAAATCAATAAGCATTTCCCAGAAATGTGGGTTAATCATTTTTCTTCTGAGGGTGAATTTGTACAACTTCAATTTCTAACCTATATTTTTTAAAGCGAGACATTGACAGAACCATGCCCCAGTCTAGCTCAGGGAAATCCAACATGAGAACATGAGTATCATGAATATCATTGGCCTCGATAGATCAGGAACAGTGTTGGAGAAATGGAGGCTGTCTGCCAGGCCACATGATGTCAAGACAACATTCCCTGGTCTTCCTGAGAGCAAAATGCTGCTGTAGCTGAATACCTGAAACATAAACGGGATACATTGGAGCTAATTGGCATGTCAGGGAGCATTGGTGGACGTCAAAATACATCCAAATTGACTGAAACAGAAGGGACAGAGCTGGGTGTGACATCATTGTCGGGGGCCTGACTGATTCTGGAGTGGGCTTTTCCTTAGTTGTTTAACTCAGTCTTGGGATTAGCATCTCGCTGGTGGGCTTCCTCACCACTTGCTAGGTACAGGCATGAAGACAGACTACACTCAAAGGAAGGGTCACAATGGTGGACGTATACTTCCTGTGGCTTCTACAATCAGAGAAATGGAAGAGAGAGCTGAAAAGGACTTCCCCCCCACAAACACCACAGCCTCCAATCAACCAGGCCTCACGTCAAACAGGACCACAATGCAATTAAAAGCTTACTGAATGGACCAAAAATAAAGGCCTTTTACCTTCTAAGATATGCAAGGCAAAAGTACAAAGGAAGTCTGTAAATAACCCAACGCTGCAGCCGGGTACAGCAAGTTGCTCTGAAGACATGTCAGGAAAGTGACTTCACTCAACGGGTTCTCGATGTCGGAAAGTTGAGAGGTTGAATGTGTATAAAGTGAGGATGTTTGGGCTTTTCGAGGAATCAAGGGTTACAGGGCAAATTGGGAAAACAAAGTTGAAGGCCAAACTCAGCCGTGGTTATTTTTTATTTTATGAACCAGTACAAAATACAAACAGTTAACCATAAACAATAAGCAGCAGTTCACAAGAAACAGCAATTTACAAGGAAAAGGGGCAGCAAGGACAAACCCCAAACCCCACCGTACAGCCAGTTAGCAGAGAAAGGGGGACAAACCCCAAACCCCAAATCCCAAATCCCACCGTACAGCCAGTTAGCAGGGAGAGGGGGACAAACCCCAAACCCCAAATCCCAAACCTCACCGTACAGCCAGTTATCAGGGAAAGGGGGACAAATCCCAAATCCCACCTTAAGGTATCAGCCATGGTTATATTGAGTGGAAAGGCTGGCCTGATGGTCCACACTGTTTCCTTCTGCCCCTTATCTTATCCTCTCACAGATTGAAGACCAGCTATCCTGATGCTTTCCTATTGCAAGCTCACAGTTCACCACTCATAAATAAGAACATCCAGATCCCTCTGTACTACAGTCCCACCTATTGCAGTCTCAGCTACCTTCTCCCCAGCCCCACCCTCCTCCCATTTATCTCTCCATCCCCGAGGCTCCCAGCCTCATTCTTGATGAAGGGCTTTTGCCTGAAACTTGACTTTTCTGCTCCTCGGATGCTGTTTGATCTACTGTGTTTTTCTAGCACCACTCTAATCTTGACTGTTATCTCCAGCATTTGCAGTGCCCACTTCTGCCTGTGTTTAAATTATATTACCTCATATATAACATTGCATTCTCTCATACGATATTAGAAATAATGTACTTATTATTAAATATTTTTATAATAAATAAATAATATTTTAAATGATATTTGTTAAAAGTAGAGGAGACGATGGCACAGTGGTGTTACTGCTAAATATTAATTTGGAGAGCCTGGTAATGTTCTGGGGACTTGACTTCAAATCCCTCTGTGGTCAGAGGCAGAGTTTGAATTCAACAGAAATCTGGAATTAAGAATCTAATGGTGAGAATGAGACAGCTATCAAAAACCCATCTGGGTCACTAATGCCTTTAAAGAAGGAAGCTGCCATTCTTACCTGGTCTGGCCTACATGTGACTCCAGACCCACAGCAATGGGGGTTGACACTTAACTGTCCTCTGGGCAATTAGGGATGGGCAATAAATGCTGGCTCCCCTTTGCCAGCATTATCCACATCCTCTGAAAACAAAACGTTCTTCTATCCATCTCACCAAGGTGAAAAATATATCATTTTCCCTCATTATATTTCATCGACAAAATATTTCCCCTTAACCTAACCTCTGTACATTTCTTTGCAGGATCTTTCAATCCTTCTCACAATTGATCTATCTTTGTGTCACCATTAAAACTGGCTACGATATAATCGATTCCTTCATCAAAGCATTAATATTGATTTTAAATCCAGGCCCTTGAGGCCCCAGCTCCGATCCCTCATTTCCTTAGTTACATTTTGCCAATTTGAAAATGATCAATTTATCCTGACTCTCTGTTTCCAAAATGTGGGCTTGTGCCTTGTCAATGATAGGCAGGCTTTGGGCAATCATGGGGTGAGTTACTCACTGGAGGTTTCCTAGGCTCTGACCTGCTCTTCTGGCCACGGTGTTTATTTGGCTTGTTAATGGTAAACCCAACCCCCAGGATGTTGGTAATAGGGTTTCACTGATGGTAATGCTATTGCATGTCAAGGGACAATGGTTACATTCTCTCTTGTTGGAGATGGTAATTAGCTGATCTTTGTGTGGCACTTAGGTTACTAACCACTTATCAGCCAAAAATTGGATATTGCTGCATTTGGACAGTTCCAGTATCTAAGGAGTTGCAAATGGTGCTGAACATTTGCAATGAACATTCCCACTTCTGACCTTACGATGGAGGGAAGGTTATTGATGAAGCAGTTGAAGATGATTGGGCTGAGAACACTACCTTGAGGAACTCCTGCAGAGATGTCCTGGAGCTGCAATGACTGACCTCCAACAATTGCAACCATCTTCCTATGTGCCAAGTATAACTCCAACCAATGGAGAGTTTTCACCCTTGACTCCAGTTTTGCAGGGGGTCATTGATGCCACACTCCATCAAGGCATTCACTCAAACCTCCCCTCTCAAGTTCAGCACTTTTATCCTATTTGGAGGCGGGTTGTAATGAGATCAGGAGCTGAGTGGTCCTCGTGGAATCCAAACCTCAGCAGGCTTATCTTTGTAAGCACCATCCCTTAAAGCTCTGTCAACGGCTCCTTCCATCACTTTGCTGATAATTGGTAGTCGACTGATATTACACTGATTTGTCGGTTGGATTTGCCCTGTTGGTAATATACAAGACATACCTGGGTAATGTTTCACACTGTCAGGTGGATCCCACTGTTGTAGTTGCTGTCAAAGAGTTTGAGTAGGGAACAGCATGTTCTGGAGCACAAGTCTTCAGTATTATTGCCAGAATGTTGTCAGGGCCCATAGCCTTTGCTGTATCCAGTGCCTCCAACCATTCTTTTATGTCATGTGGAGTGAATCGAATTGGCTGAAGACTGATATCTGTGCTGCTGGGACCATTGGAGGTGACCAAGGTGGATCTTCCACTCAGCACTTCTGGCTGAAGATTGCTGCAAAGGTTTCAGCCTTATCTTTTGCTCTGATGTGTTGGGCTCTTCCATCATTGAGGATGGGGATATTTGTGACGCCTCATCCTCCAGTGAGTTGCTTAGACGTCCATCTGTATTAACGACTGGACATTGCAGGATAGCAGAGCTTAGTTCTGATCCGTTAATTGTGGGATCTATCACTTACTGTTTATGCTGTTTGGCCAGTAGTCCTATTTGGTAGCTTCACCTCATTTTTGGATAAGCCTGGGGCAGCTCCCAGCATGCTTTGCTGCACTTTTCATCTGTCTGACTGTGTTATCAGTTTCTAACTTCCTCGTGCTACCTCCTTAATAATGGATTCCAGAATTTTCCAAATGACAGATGTTAGATAATTTGAGCTATTGTCTTTGACTTTCTATATCTCTCCTTCCTTGAAATAAAAGTGTTACATTTGCAGTTTTCCAATCTGCGGGGATCTTTTCAGAATTGAGAGAATGTTGGAAGATTCCAACCGCTGCATCCACTATCTCCACAGCCACAGACACATAGAAAACAGGGACAGGATAAGCCATTCGGCCCGTCGAGCCTGTTTCACTTTTCAAGCTGGTTGCCGTTGACTATCTGACTCTGAAGCCTGTTCCTGCTCTTTCCCCATAACCTTTGATCCCAAGATCTATATCGGAATCCTTCATGGTAACATTCAATGTTTTGGCCTCAACCATTTTCTCTGGCAGAGAATTCCACAGGCTTCCCACTCTCTGGGTGAAAACATTTCTCCTCAGCTCAGTCTCAAATGACACACCTTCGTAATGACCCCTGGTTCTGGACTTCCTGGTCATCAGAAACATCCTTCCTGCGTTCACCCTGTCTAGTCCTGTTAACATTTTTTAGGTTTCTAAGAGATCCCTTCTGTTCTTTTAAAATCCACTGAATATAGACCTAACCTCTCTTGACATGTCAATCCTGCCATCCCAGGAATTAGTCTGGTAAACCTTTGTCACATTCCCTCCATAGCCAGAACATCCTTTCTCAGGTAAGGAGACCAAAACAATATTCCAGGTGTGATCTCATCACATTCCAGCTCCTGTACTTGAATCCTCTCGCTCTGAAGACCAACATACCATTTGCCTTCTTCCCTGACTGCTCCACCTGCATGCTTACTTTCAGCAACTGGTGTACAAGGACACCCAGGTCCTGTTGCAACTTCCCCTTTCCCAATCTAACACCATCAGATAGTTGTCTGCCTTCCTGCTTTTGTTACTGAAGTGGATAATCTCGCACTTACCCATTTCATCCACTAAGCACGAGCCCAGATCAACTTGTCCAAATCTCAGAGAAACATCTTTGCAGCATTGAATCCCTATAGTGTGCAAACAGGCCATTTGGCCCAGCAAGTCCACACCGACCTTTTGAAATGTATCCCACCCAGACACATTCCCCTACCCTATTACTCTACATTTACCTCTGATTATTGCACCTAACCTACACATCTCTGAACACCATGGGCAATCCTTAGCATGGCCAATTCACCTGGCCTGCACATGTTTGGATTGTGGGAGGAAATCGGAGCACTCGGAGGAAACCCACGCAGACACGGAGAGAATGTGCAAACTCCACACAGTCACCCGAGGCTGGAATCGAACCCGGCTCCCTGATGCTGTGAGGCACCATGCCGTATCACCTCACAGTTCACCCAGCTATATGTCGTCCATAAACTTGCAGATATTACATTTAGATCCTTCATCTAAATCATTTATATATTCTGAATAACTGGGGTTTAAACATTGAACGCATACCCTACTGATCACTGGCTGCCACTCAGAAAATGATCTGTTTATTCCTTCTCTTTATTCACCGTCTGCCAGTCAGCTGTCTATCCATGTCAATACAACATCCATCAATCCACCATTAAAGAATCCAGGATGCATGTCATCAATTCCAGGGGACATGTCAATCTTTTGTTCCATTACTTTTCTTTTGTGATATTCTCTTGAGATTGTGATTGTTTTAAGTTTCTTTTTCAACATGCCTCACTCTTGTACTGAATGTAAAGTTTCATTTGTGTTATGTTCATGCATATCTAAAGATGCTTTAGTGGTCATTGATTAATCTTGTCTTAACCACATAACAACTGAGTCTACTCCCTCTCATATTTGATTTGATTTGATTTGATTTGTTATTCCTGTCACATGTGGAAAGTGTTGTTCTGCATGCTATACAGCTGATTACACCATATAAAGTGCACCAGGGTAGCAGAACAGAGTGCAGAATAGTGTTTCAGCCACAGGAAAGGTGTGAGAGAGAGAGAGAGATCAGAATTAACATTTGAGAGGTCCATTCAGATGTCTGATAACAATGGGGAAGAAGCTGTTCATGAATCTGCATGGGTGTTCAAACTTTTATATCCACCGGCCTGGGGAGATGTCCTTAACCCTGGCACTGGGCAGGTTTCAGGGCCCTACGGTGTCACGTCCCTGGCTCCAGAGAACAGCATTTACTGCCTTAACTATAACTTCATTGATTACTATATTCCTTTCTACTGCCCCAAATTGAATGACCCCCATCCACAGGGGTGTGGTCAGTTTCTTTAGAACCCCTGTAGTCCTTGTCTCATTCAACAAGCTGCAAGAACAGTGCATCTCTTGGACAATTGCAAAGACTGAGGCTTCTATAGGATTGTTCAGAGTCCATATTCAAGAACTCAGTGGCCGACCTAAATGAATATGCCACTACCATTGCAGACTTCATATCTAAGTGTATCGAAGACTGCAAGCCAACAAAGTTAATCCAGGTGCTCCCCAATCAGAAACCATGGGTGATCCGGGAGATCCACGCCCTACTGAAGTCCAAGTCTGAGACATTCAAGTCAGGTGACCATGACCTATAAAGGAAATTCAGTTTCGACCTTCACAAAGCCGTCAGAGAAGACAAGAGACAATACCAGATGAAGCTGGGGTCCCAGACTAACCACACAAACACCCGCTGTTAGTGACAAGACTTACAAGACAAAACGGGCTACAAAGCATGTTGAGTAGAATCATTGGCAACAGTACATCCTGACCCGATGAGCTCAATGCATTCTACTCTTGCTTTAAATGGAACGTCTGTGAATCAATGTCACCCATCCCAGCAGCCTCGGAGCACCCGTACCCACGGTCACCACCACAGACACCTTCTTGAGAGTGAACCCAAGGAAAGTGACCGGCCTGGATGGGGTGCCTGGCCATGCACTCAGATCCTGTGGGGACCAGCTGGCGGGAGTATTTGCAAACATCTTCAACCTCTCCTTACTACGATCTGAAGTTCCCACCTGCTTTAAGAAGATCACCACCATCCCAGTGCCAAAGAAATATCATGCAGTGTGCCTCAATGACTACCGCCCAGTGGCTCTGATGTCCATCATTGTGAAAGGTTTCAAGAGGTTAGTCATGGCTTACATTAACTCCAGATTACCACATTATCATTATCCTTTCAATTCACCGACTGGCACAACAGGTCCACAGCATCTCTCAGGCTCTACACACATCCCTGGAACATCTGGATAACAAGGAAACCTATGTCAATCTCCTACTCATTGACAACAACTCTGCATTCAACAGCATAATTCCAAACAAACTCATCTCCAAACTCCAAGAACTTTGACTGTGCTCCCCCTTTTGTAACTGGATCCTTGACTTCCTGACATGCAGACCACAATCAATAATGGTAAGTGACAATACTTCCTCCACAGTAATCCTCAATGCCATGCCCCATAAGGCTGCGTACTGAGCCCCTTACTATACTTCTTAAACACTCATGACCGTGTGCCCAAATTCTGCTCTAACTCCAAATTTGCAAATTTGCTGATGACATCACTGCAACCAAAGAGATTGAATGCTGAGCAGCATGCTGTAGAGACCACACTCTCTCCATCCGCATCAGAAAAACAAAGGGACTGCTTATTGACTTCACAAAGTGGTGTGGGCAGCACGTCCCTGTCTGTATCAACGATGCGGAAGTGAAGATAATCAAGAGCCTCAAGTTCCTAGGAGTAACTATCACCAACACATCGATGCTACTGTCAACAAAACACTTCTGCCTCCTCAGGTGGCTAAGGAAATTCAGCATGTCCACAAAGACTCTTACCAAGTTTCATAGATGCCTCACAGAAAGCATCCGATCCAGATGCATCACAATGTAATTTGGCAACTGCTCTGCCCAAGATCGCAACAACTTACAGAGAGTTGTGAACACAGTCCATCACACAGACTAGCCTTCCGTGCATTGACTCCATCTACCCTTCTGCTGCCTCTGGAAAGGAACCAACATAATCAAGAACCCTTCCTACCAGGAGAGACGCTCTCCCACCCTCTTCTGTCAGACAGAAAGTGCAAAAGTATGGAATCATAAATTAGAATCATAGAGCTGAACAACACGGAAACAGATCCTTCCATCCAACTCACCCATGCTGACCAGATATTCTAAATTAATCTATTATTGACTTTCGGAGGCATGTTACTCATTCCCTCCACCGCACATTAACAGCACAGAGGTGGAACAAGTGGAGAGTGTCAAGCTCCTGGGAGTGACCATCCACAACAAGCTTTCTTGGACTCTTCATGTGGACACACAGGTTACAAAGGCCCAACAACATCTCTTCTTCCTCAGGCAGCTGAGGAAATTTAGCATGACAGCGAATACCTTTGCCAACTTCCATTCTGCCAGAATGTATGACTACCTGGTATAGCAACTATAACATTCAAGATTGGAGACGGTTACAGAGAGTGGTGAACTCAGCTCGGGCAATGACAAAGGCCAACCTCCCATCTATAGAATCCATCTACCAGGCCTGCTGTCAAGGAAAGGCCGCCAAGCATTCTCAAAGATCCATCCCATCCTGGCAATGTTTTTCTACAACCTCTACCATCAGGGAGAAGGTACAGAAGTCTGAACACACGCACCAGCCGGTTTCATAACAGTTTCAACCCAGTGTTGTTAGAATACTGAATGGACTCACAAACTCTGAACATTCGCCTGTCCCTGTGGTTTTGTTTTTGCCGCTGTTTACCAATTATTTACTTAGCTATGCTACTTAACTCTGTGGTCTGCCGGTATTGCTCACAAGACAAAGCTTTTCACTGCGCCTCAGGTACACGTGACAATCAATCCAATTCAATTCAATTCCCATTTGCCAGCACCAGGCCCATATCCCTCCAAAACCTTCCTATTCATATACCCATCCAGTTGTAATTGTACCAGCCTCCACCACTTCCTCTGGCAGCTTGTCCCATACACATACCACCCTCTGTGCAAAAACGTTGCCCCTTATGTCCCTTTTAAATCCTTCCCCTTTCACCTTAAACCAATGCCCTCCAGTTTCTTCCCTGCTGTTATCAGATTTTTGAATGGACCTCTCAAATATTGGCACTAATCTTTAGTCCCATGTTTCAAGTCAATGACATTTTCTCATAATCTGATGAAAGTCATCAAACCAAAATGTTAATTCTGTCTGTCTGTCTCTCTCTCTCCCCTCAGAAACCGCCAGGCCTGACGAGCAGCCTAACAGCACCTTCATCAACACTCACAGGAGACACTCAAAAAATCCTGCCACCACCCCCATCTTCTTAAGACAATTAAAGATGGGCAGTAAATGCTGGACTTGCCAGCAATGCCCCGATCCCGAGAATAATTTGCTTCAGGTGTCTGAAGATGTTGTGGTTGTGTTCGCCGAGCTGGGAATTTGTGTTGCAGACGTTTCGTCCCCTGTCTAGGTGACATCCTCAGTGCTTGGGAGCCTCCTGTGAAGCGCTTCTGTGATCTTTCCTCCGGCATTTATAGTGGTTTGTCTCTGCTGCTTCCTGTTGTCAGTTCCAGCTGTCCGCTGCAGTGGCTGGTATATTGGGTCCAGGTCGATGTGTTTGTTGATAGAATCTGTGGATGAGCGCCATGCCTCTACGAATTCCCTGGCTGTTCTCTGTTTGGCTTGTCCTATAATAGTAGTGTTGTCCCAGTCGAATTCATGTTGTTTGTCATCTGCGTGTGTGGCTACTAAGGATAGATGGTCGTGTCGTTTCGTGGCTAGCCATGAACTAGCCACAAAAACGAGCACCCGAGCTACAAATCTTCTCACAAACTTTGAAGGTGTCTGAAGAATTTGATAAAATGACACAATCAGAATTGAGAGAACATTTGACCCCTCAAGTCTGATATGCTATTTAATAAGGTCATGGTTGATTGGACTGTAAGCTCAAATCCACATTCCTGCCTAACCCCAGTAATCTTTCACCACCTCACTTTCCAAGAATCTATCCACCTCAACCTTTAAAATATAGTCTGTTTCCACTGCCTTTTCAATGAAGAGATTTAAAAGTCTCATCCCTCTCATAGAATCCTTGCACTGTGGAAGCAAGCCATTTGGCCCACTGAGTCCACACTAACACTCTAAAGAGCACCCCACCCAGATCCACCCCCCTACTCTATCCCTGTAACCCTGCATTTCCCATGGCCAATCCACCTACCCTGCACATCTCTGGACTATAGGAGGAAATTGGAGCACCAGAGGGAAATCCACACAGACGCAGGGAAAATTAGCAAACTCCACACAGCCAGGTGCCCGAGGCTGGAATCGAACCTAGGTCCTTGGTGCAATGAGGCAGCAGCACTAACCACTGAGCCACCACACCATACTCTGCAAGATGGTGGCATTTGAATTCAATTTAAAAAAAATAAATCTGGAATCTAATGTTGATTATTGGAAAAACCCTTCTGGTTCACTAATGCCCTTTAAAGAAGGAAGCTGCCATTTTTACCCGGTCTGGCCTACATGTGACTCCAGACCCAGAGCGGTGTGGTTGGTTCTTAACTGCCTTCTGGGCAATGAGGGATGGGCAATAAGCACCAGCCTAGCCAGCAATACCCTCATCCCATGAATGAACAAGGAGCAGTAAATACTGCAGGCACCATGAACCAGGGAATTTTCATGCCTGGGCCTCATTTACAGGGGCTGACTCTGACTCCTGTCTGAAGGTAGGATGATGGTTTTGGTACAGGATGGTTTTGTGGTTCGGACCCCCACTCTTGTTTACTGAGTGCTGTTTTTAATAGCTGGACTAGTGGGGATCAGCTAGGATGAACAGAGATATGCTTCCTCCATTAAACTCCTATTAGAACATTAAACAACTGACAGAAATTCTTGCTTTATTCATTCTGTCCCCCAGAGGACAGGAATTACTGGAGGAGATGCCATCTCGGAATTTTCCTCTGGCGGCAGGAAGATATTTCATGGATCCATCCCTCACTCCTAGTGGAATTCTTCATCGACATACTGAGAGCCAACAGTACTGACAGCTTTGTCAAACTCCAGACCAGACTCCTCAATCATCCCTCCAGTAGGCCTATATCCATGTCTGATGCCAGCTTATTTCAAGCAGGATGTCAATGTCTTGTAGGCAGTTCAGAGAAGACTTTTGATACTGATACTTAGAATGAGAGACTATTCTTTTCGGGAAACATTGTATGAACTCGGTTTGTATCTATTGGAATTTAGGAGAATAACAGGCAATTTGATTAAAACAAATGAAAGAGCATTGACATTGTGAGTGTGTGGAGTTTTTGGGAGAATCTGGAAGTAGACGTTACTGTTTAAACATTAGGGATTACATATTTAAAACAGAGATGAGGTCAACAGTCCATTGATAATATTACTGGATCAAATCCTCCCCACCTCCAAGCCAACATTGATTCCTGTGCTGAGGTAGAATGACAAAAGAAGGAGACATTTTTAAAGGAACAGAAGAGTTTGTATTGGATGGGAAATGCGATGTTTGGTTGAAAGAGCACCTCAAAAGGGTTTGAGGAAGTTACTGGCATAGAATGGGCTCCAGGAGGATTGATTACAGTGATGCCCAACACACACTGCACCAAACTCTGTGTAACCCGTCAAAGCATTCTCCATTCCCAAGCAAACTGTCAGATCAAATAGATTATAGATGTAAGGCTGTATCATCACTGAGATCAAAACATCATTCCCTCAGATCATTTGCTAGCTGGACATAGTGAGTTGTAAATCTGTCCCAGTTT
Organism: Chiloscyllium plagiosum; assembly: GCF_037043375.1. NCBI lineage: Eukaryota > Metazoa > Chordata > Chondrichthyes > Orectolobiformes > Hemiscylliidae > Chiloscyllium > Chiloscyllium plagiosum. The sequence goes on along the minus strand of NW_028270163.1, from coordinate 6,586,323 downwards.
CAGGCATCTATTCAGTCACCAGAGGCTCCAGCCTATGTGATGAGACCTGGTGCTTTAACCCCGTTACTGATTCCTGCACTATACCAGACAGGCTGTCTCACATGCTACTGATTGTATTGAAGTTTTTCTATTGAGTACAGCACGGTTATTTGTTGCCAAGCAATGTAGCATAGCAACGTTAAAATCTTGCTTTTGCTCCCATTGCTACTGTTCCATTCTCAGATGCTGAATGCTGGAAAGGAATTCTTTTGAGCATTCAGATGAGGAAGGGAGACAATTGGAAACAGAATGCGAGACATCAATCTGATCTGTGCTCATTCCTGTTGTGTCACAGATACTGCACGTCCATGGGTCTTGCCTGGGAGGAGAATGTTCTTGTGCAGTCTTGAATTCAACTTAATTTCCTCCAGTCACCCAGCATCTTAACTGCAGCCATTAGATAGTCTTGAGTATCAAGACCTACTGTTGGCAGATCCCCTCAGAATCACTGGGCATCACTGCGCAAGGACTGAGAATCTCCTCCATTGGGAACTCCACTGCAGATTACTGTGAAGTTGCCATATGCCCTGTAATGACTTACTACTGTTATGAACCAGGCCAGACACCCCACTCAAAACATTTCAAGCACATAGTCCAGACTCTAACTTTTCTAGTTGTTTTGAGCAGGTGTATAGTGTATATTCCAGGTCCAACCACTTAGTTTTACACAAAAGCGAATTTAGAATAACATAATTATTTGAAAACCCGTTCAACTCTATCACAACTTAATGCTACTGTTCCAAATACTTGCAACATCCCCATAAACACCCTCATGGAACAAAAAGGTAAAATCAAGCACAGTTTCGAACAGGAATGATGTCAGAGAGAGAGAGAGAGAATGGGGCTTATTCTTTGACCAGAAGCCTCAGAAACTGACTGCTAAAACCAAACCAAATCCTGAGCTGGGAGAATTGGCCATTGTACAACTGTTTTAAAAACTACACTTAACAGCTTCTTCAAGGAGATGAAGCCAGACATATTGGAACCTCTGCCTTTACAATCCCTCTGAAAAAAAATCCAGGACAACATAACCTTGTTAAAGGAGCAGCATTGTCACACCATTGTAAAACACCGTTAAAGTGATGTTAACAATGAGGAACTCCACATTTGGCAAGGGCAATATCAACACATCCCATGGCATTATTATTCAGAGAACAACCTTATAATATATGCATTTGGGGTGGCACGGTGTTTCAATGGTTAGCACTGCTGTCTCAATGCCAGGGACCCAGGTTCTATTCTACTCACAGTGACTGTTCATATATAGTTTGCACATTTTCCCTCTGTCTGTGTGGATTTGGCCCGGTTTCCTCTCACAGTCCAAAGATATGCAGGGTAGATGGATTGGTCGTGGGAAATGGTCCCATTGTGTCCAGGGATGTGTAAGTTAGATGGATTAGTCATGGTAAATTGTCCTGTAATGTCCAGGAATGTGCAGGCCAGGTGAATTAGCCATGGGAAATGTGGGGTTACAGGGATATGCCCTTCAGAGGGTCGGTGTGGACTCAATGGGCCAAATGGCCTGCTTCCCCATTCCTATAGGAATTCTAGCATATGTAAATTCAAAAACTACAATTGAAGTACATCAGCTGTCTCTTGATCATCTTTTTAGTCTACTGTGCTGTTAATATTTCCTCAGCTGTGATAAGACAGTGGTCATGCATTAGATAGTAATCCAGAACACATGGATTAGTAACCTAAGTTCAAATCCCACCACAGGGGAATATAAGTCTAGTTCATTAAATAAATCTGTAATAAAAGCTAGTGATGATCATAATGAAACTACCATAAACATTGAAATAGTTCACTGACATTCTTCAAGGGAAGAATCTGCTTAATTACCATAGAACATAGAACAGTACAGCACAGTACAGGCCCTTCAGCCCTCAATGTTGTGCCAACCTTTTATCCTACTCTAAGATCAGAGTAACCCACATACCCTTCGTTGTACTATCATCCATGTGCCTATCCAAGAGTCACTTAAATGTCCCTAATGTATCTGACTTTACTACCACTGCTGGCAGTGCATTCCACACACCCACCACTCTCTGTGTAAAGAACCTACCTCTGACATCTCCCCTAAACCTTCCTCCAATCACCTTAAAATTATGCCCCCTCGTGATAGATATTTCCACCCAAGGGAAAAAGTCTCTGGCTATTCCCTCTATCGATGTCTCTCATCATCTTGTACACCTCTATCTTATACACCTCGCATTCTTCTTCACTCCAATGATTACCTAACTCCCTCAATCTTTCGTCAGAAGACATACCCTCCAGACTAGGCAACATTCTGGTAAATCTCCTCTGCACCGTCTGTAAAGCTTCCATGTCCTTCCAATAATGAGGTGACCAGAACTGGGCACAATATTCCATGTGCGGTCTAACCTGGATTCGATATCAGGCCTACATGTGACTCCTGGTCAACAGTCATCGCTGACTCATAACTGTCCTCTGAAATGTCTTGACAATCCACTAAGTTTTATTTACTCATAACCAAAAAGTCCAATAAGAATAAAAGTGGTCAGATTGCCCAGTGAACTAACCTCAGCACCAAACTAGACAGACACACTCTCTGCCCAGCCATTATGGCAATATCTCCTTTTATTGCCTTTGAGCCAAAGTCTTGGAACTTCCTCTCAAACAACATTGTGGGCAGTACGGAACTGGTAAGACACTGATATCAATGTTTGTCTTGTACGTTGCTGGAACAGAATAAGTAAAAGTACTAATCAGAGGAGAGGAGTTGGGTGAGCAAGTTTGCGGATGATACGAAAGTCGGTGGAGTTGTTGACAGTGAGGAAGGATGTGTCAGGTTACAGCGGGATATAGATAAGTTGCAGAGCTGGGCAGAAAGGTGGCAAATGGAGTTCAATGTAGGTAAGTGTGAGGTGATTCACTTTGGTAAGAGTAACAAAAAGATGGGGTACTGGGCTAATGGTCGGATACTTGGTAGTGTGGATGAGCAGAGGGATCTTGGTGTCCATGTACACAGATCTCTGAAAGTTGCCACCCAGGTAAACAGTGCGGTAATGAAGGCATATGGCGTACTGGCTTTTATTGGTAGAGGAATTGAGTTCTGGAGTCCTGAGGTCATGTTGCAGTTGTATAAGACTCTGGTGCGGCCGCATCTGGAGTATTGTGTGCAGTTTTGGTTGCCATACTATAGGAAGGATGTGGAGGCACTGGAACGGGTGCAGAGGAGGTTTACCAGGATGTTGCCTGGTATGGTAGAAAGATCGTATGAGGAAAGGCTGAGGCACTTGGGGCTGTTTTCATTAGAGAAAAGAAGGTTTAGGGGTGACTTGATAGAGGTGTACAAGATGATTAGGGGTTTAGATAGGGTTGACCATGAGAACCTTTTTCCACGTATGGAGTCAGCTATTACGAGGGGGCATAGCTTTAAATTAAGGGGTGGTAGGTATAGGACAGATGTTAGGGGTAGATTCTTTACTCAGCAAGTCGTGAGTTCATGGAATGCCCTGCCAGTAGCAGTGGTGGACTCTCCCTCTTTATGGGCATTTAAACGGGCATTGGATAGACATATGGAGGATAGTGGGCTAGTGTAGGTTAGGTGGGCTTGGATCGGCGCAACATCGAGGGCCAAAGGGCCTGTACTGCGCTGTATTTTTCTATGTTCTATGTTCTATGATGGTGTCAGAATAATGTCACTAGGCTAGTATTGCAGAGTACAGGGGCAGGAATTGTTGCTGGATGTTCCAGGGTTTTGATCTTTTAAAAAGAACAGGGATGGGGGTAAAAGAGGAGGGGCAGTAGCATTGTTAATTAGAGAGGGCATCACAGCTGCAGAAAAGGAGGTTGATCAGGAGGGTTTGTCTACTGAGTCAGTATGGGTGGGAGTCAGTGACAGGAAAGGAGCAGCCACTTTATTGGGTGTTTTCTATAGACACCTCTCCCCTATTGCAGCAGAGAGATGGAAGAACAGATTGGGCAGCAGATCTTGGAAAAGTGCAGATATAAAAGAATTGTTGTTCTGGATGACTTCAACTTCCCCAATATTGATTGGAACTTCTTTAGAGCTGATGGTCTGGATAGAGCCAATTTAGTCAGGTGTGTCCAGGAGGGATTCCTGACTCAATATGTAGATTGGCCAACTGGGAGGAGGCCATATTGGATTTGGTGCTAGGCAACGAGCCAGGCCAGATGTCAGATCTCTTGGTGGGAGAGCATTTCGGTGACAGTGACCATAACTACCTCACTTTACCGTAGCCATGGAGAGGGATAGGAGCAGGGATGGGAAGGTATTTAATTAGTGGAGGGGAAATTATACTGCTAGTTAACAGAGCTGTGGAGCATAAATTGGAAACAATTGTCCTATGGGAAATGCCCAGCAGAAATGTGGAGGCTGTTAAGGAGCACTTGCTGTGAGTGTTGGATAACTTTGTCCCACTGAGACAGGCAAGGAATGGTAAGGTGTAGAGCCTTGGATAACAGGAGAAGAGGACCTTCTTGACAAGAGGAAAAAAAGAAGCATACGTAAGGTTGAGGAAGGAAGGATCTGGCACAGCTTTAGAGGATTACAGGGTAGCTAGGAAAGAACTCAAAAATGGACTGAGTAGAGCTAGGAGGTGGCATGAAACAGCCTTGAACACACAAAGGCATTCTACACTCACCTGAAGAATAAGAGAATGATCAGAGAGCGCGTAGGGCCAGTCAGGGATAGGGGAGGGAACTTCTGCTGAAGAGGGGAGGCCCTAAATGAGTTTTTTTTTGTTTTAGTATTCACTAGAGAGAGGGAACTTGTTGATAGTGAGAACACTGTGGAGCAGGTTAATTGATATTAAGAAAGTCGATGTGCTGGAAATTCTGGGAATCATCAAGATAGATAAGTCCCCAAATATATCCAAGGTTACTACGGGAAGTGAGGAATGAGATTGCTGTGCCTCTGGCGATGACCTTTGCATCCTCACTCTCCGCGGGAGTAGTACCGGATAATTGAAGGGAGGCAAATGTTGTTCCTTTGTTCAAGAAAGGGAACAGGGAAATCCCTGGGAATTACAGACCAGTCAGTCTTACGTCTGTGGTAGGCAAGGCACTGAAAGGATTCTGAGAGTTAGGATTTTTGACTATTTGGAAAAACACTCTGGTTAGAAATAATCAGCCTGGCTTTGTGCGGGGCAGGTCATGCCTCACAAACCTTATTGAGTTCTTTGAGAATGTGACGAGACAAGTTGACAAAGGTTACGCAGTGAATGTGGTATGCATGGATTTCAGTGAGGCATTTGATAAGGTTTCCCACGGTAGGCTCATTCAGAAAGTTAGGAGATATGGGACACAGGGCAATTTGGCTGTCTGGATACAGAATTGGCTGGCCCATAGAAGACAGCGAGTGGTCGTGGATGGAATGTATCCCACCTGGAGGTCGCTGACCAGTGGTGTCCCGCAGGGATCTGTTCTTGGGCCTCTGCTCTTTGTAGCTTTTATAAACGACTTGGATGAGGAAGTAGAAGGGTGGGTTAGTAAGTTTGCCTATGATACAAAAGTTGGTGGTGTTGTAGGCTGTTACAGGGTATAACAAGACACTGGGAGAAAGTGAGGACTGCAGATGCGAGAGATCAAAATCGAGAGTGTGGTGCTGGAAAAGCACAGCAGGTCAGGCAGCATCCGAAGAGCAGGAGAATCAACGTTTCGGGCGTAAGCCCTTCATCATAAGCCTTCAACATTGTAACAAGACATTGACAGGATGCAGACCTGGGCTGAGAAGTGGCAGATGGAGTTCAACCTGGATAAATGAGAACTGATTCATTCTGGAAGGTCGAATTTGAATGCTGAATATAAGGTTAAAAGCAGGATTCTTGGCAGTGAAGGGGAACAGTGGGATCTTGGGGTATATAGATCCCTCAAAGTTGCCACCCAAGTTGAGAGGGTCATTAAGAAGGTGTATGGTGTTTTGGCTTTCATTAACAGAGGGCTTGAATTTAAGAGCCGTGACGTTTTGCTTCAGCTCTATAAAACCCTGGTTAGACCACACTTGGAATATTGTGCCCAGTTCTGGTCACCTCATCATAGGAAGGATTAGGACGCTTTAGAGAGGGTGCAGAGGAGATTTACCAGGATGTTGTCTGGATTGAAGAGCATGTCTTATGAAAAGAGATTGAGTGAGCTTCGGCTTTTCACACTGGAGAGAAGAAGGAAGAGAGGTGACTTTATAGAGGTGTACAAGGTAATGAGAGACATAGATAGACAGCCAGAGACTTTTCCCCAGGGCAGAAATGGCTGTCATGAGGGCTCATAATTTAAGGTGATTAGAGGAAGGTGTGGGGAGATGTCAGAGGTAGGTTCTTTATGCAGAGGGTGGTGGGTGCATGGAATGCACTGCCAACAGTGGTTATAAAGTCAGAGATATTAGGGACATTTAAGCGACTGCTGGACCAGCACATGGATGGCAGAAAATTGAGGGATGTGTGGGTTAGGTTGATCTTAGACTAAGATTAATGCTCAGCACAACATCGTGGACCAAAGGGTCTGCACTGTTCTATGTTCTAAAAACTGTACTATTGCTCTGGGAGCATGTCATAGAGATGTACAGCATGGAAACAGACCCTTCGGTCCAACCCCATCCATGCTGACCAGATATCCCAACCCAATCTAGTCCCACCTGCCCGTATCCCTCCAAACCCTTCCTATTCATATACCCATCCAAATGCCTCTTAAATGTTGCAATTGTACCAGCCTCCACCACTTCCTCTGGCAGCACATTCCATACACATACCACCCTCTGCATGAAAAAGTTGCCCCTTGGGTCTCTTTTATATCTTTCCCCTCTCACCCTAAACCTATGCCCTCCAGTTCTGGACTGCCTCACCCCAGGGAAAAGACTTTGCCTATTTATCCTATCCATGCCCCTCATAATTTTGTAAACCTCGAAAAGGTCACCCCTCAGCCTCCGACGCTCCAGGGAAAACAGCCCCAGCCTGTTCAGCCTCTCCCTATAGCTCAAATCCTCCAACCCTGGCAACATCCTTGTAAATCTTTTCTGAACCCTTTCAAGTTTCACAACATCTTTCCGATAGGAAGGAGACCAGAATTTCACACAATATTCCAACAGTGGTCCTGTACAGCCACAACATGACATCCCAACTCCTGTACTCAATACTCTGACCAACAAAAGAAAGCATACCAAATGCTGCCTTCACTATCCTATCTACCTGTGACTCCACTTTCAAGGAGCTATGAACCTGCACTCCAAGGTCCCTTTGTTCAGCAACACTCCCTAGGACCTTACCATTAAGTGTATAAGTCCTGCTAAGATTTGCTTTCACAAAATGCAGCACCTCACATTTATCTGAATTAAACTCCATCTGCCACTTCTCAGCCCATTGGCCCATTTGGTCCAGAATATGTAGTAATCTGAGGTAACCCTCTAACTGTACCTCTTATGCTCGCATCCAAATCATTTATGTAAATGACAAAAAGTAGAGGACCCAGCACCGATCCTTGTGGCACTCCACTGGTCACAGGCCTCCAATCTGAAAAACAACCCTCCAACACCTTCTACCTTTGAGCCAGTTCTGTATCCAAATGGCTAGTTCTCCATGTATTCCATGAGATCTAACCTTGCTAATCAGTCTCCCATGGGGAACCTTGTCGAACGCCTTACTGAAGTCCATATAGATCACATCTACTGCTCTGCCCTTACCAATCTTCTTTGTTACTTCTTCAAAAAACTCAATCAAGTTTGTGAGACATGATTTCCCACGCACAAAGCCATGTTGACTATCCCAATTCAGTCCTTGTCTTTCCAAATACATATACATCCTGTCCCGCAGGATTCCCTCCAACAACTTGCCCACCACCGAGGTCAGGCTCACCGGTCTATAGTTCCCTGGCTGATCTTTACTGCCCTTCTTAAACAGTGGCACCACGTTTGCCAACCTCCAGTCTTCCGGCACCTCACCTGTGACTATCGATGATACAAATATCTCAGCAAGAGGCCCAGCAATCACCTCTCTAGCTTCCCACAGAGTTCTAGGGTACACCTGATCAGGTCCTGGGGCTTTATCCACCTTTACCCATTTCAAGACATCCAGCACTTCCTCCTCTGTAATCTGGACATTTTGCAAGATGTCACCATCTATTTCCCTACAGTCTATATCTTCCATATCCTTTTCCACAGTAAATACTGATGCAAAATATTCATTTAGTATCTCCTCCATTTTCTGTGGCTCCACACAAAGGCTACCTTGCTGATCTTTGAGGGGCCCTATTCTCTCCCTAGTTACCCTTTTGTCCTTAATATATTTGTAAAAACCCTTTGGATTCTCCTTAATTCTATTTGCCAAAGCTATCCCATGTCCCCATTTTGCCCTCCTGATTTCCCTCTTAAGTATACCCCTACTTCCTTTATACTCTTCTAAGGATTCACTCGATCTATCCTGTCTATACCTGACATATGCTTCCTTCTTTTTCAATTTCTTTGGTCATCCAGCATTCCCTATACCTACCAGCCTTCCCTTTCACCCTAAGAGGAATATACTTTCTCTGGATTCTCGTTATCTCATTTCTGAAGGCTTCCCATTTTCCAGCCGTCCCTTTACCTGCGAACATCTGCCTCCAATCAGCTTTCAAAAGTTCTTGCCTAATACTGTCAAAATTGGCCTTTCTCCAATTTAGAACTTCAACATTTAGATCTGGTCTATCCTTTTCCATCACGATTTTAAAACGAATAGAATTATGGTCGCTGGCCCCACAGTGCTCCCCCACTGACACCTCAGTCACCTGCCCTTCCTTATTTCCGAAGAGTAGGTCAAGTTCTGCACCTTCTCTTGTAGGTACATCCACATATTGAATCAGAAAATTGTCTTGTACGCACTTAAGAAATTCCTTTCCATCTAAACCTTTAACACTATGGCAGTCCCAGTTCGATGTTTGGAAAGTTAAAATCCCCTACAATAACCACCCTATTATTCTTACAGATAACTGAGATCTCCTTACAAGTTTGTTTCTCAATTTCTCTCTGACTATTAGGGGGTCTATAATACCATCCCAATAAGGTGATCATCCCTGTCTTATTTCTCAGTTCCACCCAAACAACTTCCCTGGATGTATTTCCGGGAATATGCTCCCTCAGCACAGCTGAAATGCTATCCCTTATCAAGAATGCCACTCCCCCTCCTCTCTTGCCCCCCCTTTCTATCCTTCCTATAGCATTTGTATCCTGGAACATTAAGCTTCTGGATTAATGGTGCTGGAAGAGCGCAGCAGTTCAGGCAGCATCAAAGGAGCAGCGAAATCGCTGCCAGTCCTGCCCATCCCTGAGCCATGTTTCTGTAATTCCGTTGATATCCCAGTTCCAGGTTCCTAACCATGCCCTGAGTTCAGCTGCCTTCCCTGTTAGGCCCCTTGCATTGAAATAAATGCAGTTTAATTTATTAGTCCTACCTTGTCCCTGCATGACCCGACTGTTTGATTCACTTCTGTTCTCAGCTGTACCCATCTCAGATCGATCTCTTTCCTCACTATCTCCAAGATTAGTTGTGAAATTCACTGTTTGTTAATTTTCCCAGATGCACTCTGACGTCCAGCGACAAATGAATTCAAAAACAGCAAAGGCAGTAACTGTGCAGGTTCTCTCTCTCTCTCTCTCTCTCTTTCTTTCTCTCCTGCATTGTCCTCACCATGTGCTTCCTTTGTCTGCTCTTCTCCCTTTTAAAACTGCTGTTACTTTGACTTTTTTTTCCAAAGTTCCAAAACAATGCAACATCATATAAAACAGTAATTGCTGCTCCTGGAATTCGAGGAAATAACCTCCAACACCAAAATACCTCAAAAAAAGGAGCAGCTCTTACAGCCAGAAATTTTTCTCGTCCTCCATTTTGGATTACCCAGAATCAATGTGTTCTAATTCTACTACAGCAAGTAGTGGCATTTAAATTCAATTGATAAATAAATCTGGAATTAGAAGCTAATCTCAACTATGCTGACCATGAAAGCATTTTCATAAAAACCTATCTGATTCATGAATGCCTGTTAGGAAAGGAAATCTTCTGGTATCGGACCATTTTCTAGCCAGAAATTCCAAAGTTTATGAGTGACATCTCAGAACCACCAATAATGTCCGCATGGCATCAAAATGGGCATGGGTGGCACTAAAGTGCCAGCAGATTGCTAGAGTGCACTGCAATGCCTCAATGCACCAGGTTGCCAGGAATACTTTCTGTGGTACTGGCCCAGTTATTATTCATCAATGGGATCGCTTTCTGAATTTGCTGCGTCCAGCATGTTTCTGGGAATTGTGATCAGGAAGTCACAATTTTCTACCCATTTGAAGTTCAGCCCAGCAACGATCAATAAGTGAAGCAAGAGTAATGACCATCAACCAAAATTGCCCCATGGAAGGTGCCAATGGTGCCTTTTAGTTCCAATTATCACCGATCCAGCTAATTCACTCCATCATTCAATGAGAAACTTTCCTTGAACACCCTTCTGCCACTTGCCTCCTTCCACCTTAGAACAGTCAACAATGGAAAAATAACCTCAGCCTAACATTTATCCATACATTGATTGCCCATCATGCATCTGAGGGTCCTCTACATACAATCAATTCCTTTTATTTTTTCTGTATCTCCGGTAATGCAATGTGGAACTACACTTCAAATAGGGTTAACTCAATTGGAGTGGTGACCCTGTGTGAAGTTTATAAATTGGCCTTACTGTCAGGATTCATGATTGTCTGACACAAGAGGAATCTTAGCTAATTTCTCCTGAGATTGAGTCTCATTTAGCTCACAGTAAAGAGTCTCACGGAAAGTAGATTAGATTCAGAGAAGTCATCGCATAATCTATAGCATATTCAGACAATGGGAATTAATTAAAAGCTATTCAGGAAACATTTGTTCAGGGGCTTAAATCCCTGTCCTCATTGCCAGGGTGGTAATCTGGACTTGATTGTCTGTATGTCAGAGAATGCACAGATTTTAGAGAAATGAATAGTCACAAAGGAATCAAGGAACATGATTTATTAATTTTAATTTACATGGAGAGTTATGAAATTGTTGAAAATTCCTTTAAGTATTATATTAATACATTAATTTTAGCTCAAATTATACCTAAATTAAATCCACATTTTGGCCTACAATGGAGTGCATCACACAAGCAAACCATTTTGAACAGGTTCTAATTCTTGCTTTTCAGGATGACCAAGCAAGATCTATAGAGTGGGACAGACACTCGGATAGTCCATCAACCAGGGGATGGATAAAGGAATGGACCGTAAACCTGGGATCGGCAGGGTGAACACACGACAACAGATGACATGAGCATGATCTGATGGAAACATGAGCAATTTATGAAGGAAGACTCAGACACAGTACATTCAAAATGAAATTACAGGAAGTTTTGGGATCAGGAAAGGATCCATTTTATTGAAATACTGATGGAGAAACTGACGTTGGGAATTAGACAGATATTAGAAAGCTATAATGCTTTAAGCCAATACCACTACCTGCACAATGAGATGCTAGTTTGTATCTATCTACATTGTCCATGTCTGTACATATGCTATTGCTGAGGCTGCTTGCTCCCTAACTTGAAGTAAGACTGCTTAACTTTTTATATCCTCGAACATTCCTCCATTTTTTTATTTACATAATTACATGATAGTGGCTAATGCAGTGCCTAAGACCTCTCTCTTCACATGCTCACTGTAGACTGGTGCCTTCTTCTTTACCAATGTTAGACTACAAGTTACTCATTGTACCACCTGGTGAACCATTGTAAAACATGACCAAGCTTGAAGGGCATCATGGATTTCGTTACTGCTTCAAGCTTCCTTGAGAAAGTTTGCTTGATGGATAATCTTTTCCTGCGCCTTTCAAGGACAACGATTTTGAAGTATGGAATAACGGAGGGCAGCTAACTGCTGAAAATGAATGAAAGCAGAATCCATTCATTGCTATTCTGCCCAGTAAAAGGCAGATAGAAAAACAGACTTACAATGATTTTCAGAAGACTAGAGAAGCTAACCCCAATCATGTCAAATAGAGGAAAATGATTGCACAGAGTCTTCAGTTACTGCAGTTTTGACTGAATATGTCAAAAAGCATGAACAGAGTTTTTTGAAGCTGTGTTATCTCACTTAAATTTTCTTAAAAAATGACACATTGTCAACATGGCAGCCGTTGATCACATGATGCTAGTTTCTGGAAAGTTGTAGTAACTAGGGACAAAATCTTCCAACTTCCTTCTGGAATGTCACATTTCTTGCATTGTGTAGACATTCCAGTCAAGCCTCAGTAAAGGAATTGTCAGTGAGAGGTCTAAGCTCAGCCAGTTCAGAAACAATGGAAACCAACAAATCTCTTAGGCAGGACAAACAAGATAAAGGAAGACATGATAAATGGTAAGACCCTAGGAAGCACTAAGGATCAGAGGGACATTGGTGTCCATACACACTGCTCCCTTAAGGTATCAGGAGAGGTGAATAAAGTGGTTAAGAAGACATGTGGTATATTTGCCTTTATTAGTTGAGGCATAGAGTATAAGAGCAGGGAGGGTATGCTGGCACTGTTTCAAATGTTAGTTAGGCCATAGCTAGAGTATTGCGTGCAGTTCTGAAATCCACATTAGAGGAGGCATGTGATAGCACTGGGGAGAGTGCGGGGGGGGATTTACCAAGATGCTGCCCAGATTGGAACATTTCAGTCATGAAGGGAAATTGGATAGACAGGGGTTGTTTTTCCCTAGATCAGAGAAGATAGATAGGGAACATGATTGAGATGTGTAAAACTATGAGGGGCATAGGTAGGGTAGACCGGAGAAAATGATCCCTGTGTTGGAGGGAACGATGATCAGGGGCATGGATTTAAGGGGCAGGAGGTTTAGAGGAGATGTGAGTTTCAGAGGGCGGTTGGAATCTGAAACACACTGCCTGTGAGAGTGGTAGAAGCAGAAACCCTCATCACATTGAAGAAATATTTAACTGTTGAGGTTGTACAAGACATTGGTGAGGCCTCTTCCAGAGTACTGTGCCCAGTTCTGGTCACCAGGTATAGGAAGGATACTATTAAGCTGCAGAGGGTTCAGAAGAGATTTACCAGGATGTTGCCGGGTTTGGGGGGCTTGAGTCATAAAGAAAAGCCTGGATTGGCAGGGAACAAAAATAGACGTTGCTGGAAAAGTTCAGCAGGTCTGGCAGCATCTGTGAAGAGAAATCAAAGTTCACATTTTGGGTTCGGTGACCCTTCCTCAGAACTGATAGTAGCCAGAAAACTGTTGGTTTATATGCAGAAGATAGGGTGGGGGGAGGAGGTGGGGATGTGGAGAAAATGGTAGGTAGGTGTAGACCCCAAAGAGAGAGAAGAACAGCTGAACAGGCAAATGAGTTGATACCGATCTGAATAGTTGTAATTGGAGACTGTTAATGGCTAACAGTCGGGTTCTTTCAGTTTTTATGTGGATAGGCTAGGACTTTTTTCACTGGAGCGAAGGAAGTTGAGAGGTGACCAATAGAATTTTATCAAATAATGAGGGGAATTGACAATCTTAATGGTTATTGTCTTTTCCCTAGGGTAGAGGATTTCAAGACTAGCGGCCATATTTTTAAGTGATAGGAGAGAGATTTTAAAAAGACACGAAGGGCAATTTTTTTACACAGAGTATGGTTCATGTGTGGAATGAACTTCCTGAGGAAGTGGTGGATGTGGGCACCATGATGCCAAGGGGAAGCCCACAAACACACCAACACACTAAAACGGCAGCTAATGAACTTGAAAGACCCAATACAGACAACAAGCAAAGCTAATGTCATTTACAAAATACCGTGCAAGAACTGTAACAACACTACATTGGACAAACAGGCAGAAAACTAGCCACCAGGATACATGAACATCAACCAGCCACGAAACAACATGACCCTCTCTCACTAGTATCCTCACATACAGATAAGGACGGACACCACTTTGACTGGGACCACACATTCATCCTAGGACAAGCCAAACAGAGACACACACGAGAATTCCTAGAAGCATGGCATTCCAACCGGAACTTATCAACAAACACATCGAGTTAGATCCTAGCTACCACCCCCTGAGAAAAAGAACAGGAAATGACATCACCACGGGAAATGACATCCCCAACCTAAAGAAACCCAAATATATAAATAGAAAGCAGGAATTATCAGCAGTGCTTCGCCCAGAGGCCCACTGAAGATGTTACCGAGTAGAATGACAAAACGTCTGGAAATGAACCTTCCAGCTCAGTGAGTAAACCTACATCCTGGGTCTATTTTCTCTGTAGCGGTGGATGTTGTGACGGTGACCTTATAGAGGTTTATAAATCAAGAGGGGCATCGATAGGATGAATAGTCAGGATGTTTTTCCCAAGGTGGGGAATGAGAGGGCTTAGGTTTGAGGTGAGAAGGGAGAGATTTAAAGAAGGCTTAAGGGGCAACTTTTTCACACAGAGGGTGGTACATGTATGGAATGACTTGCCAGAGGAAGTGGTGGAGGCTGGTACAATTACAACATTGAAAAGGCTGCTGGATGGGTCTATGAATAGGGATATGCGCCAAATGCTGGCAATCCGATGAGATTAATTTCGGATATCTGGTTGGCATGGACGAGTTGGACTGAAAGGTCTGTCTCCCTGCTGTGCATCTCTGTGTCTCTATAAGTCATTCATAATTTCCTTTCCTCCCTCCCCTTCCACCTCAGACATCTGTGTGCGTAAATATTAATCATAAACATTTGTCCTGGCTTTCAAACACATTAATAAATTCAGCTTTGCTTTCACCCGAAGGATTTGCTGTGACTCATTTAATAAAAAGGATCTTCTCAAACAGGAAACAGATTGCGACTTATTTGTTTTAAAAGGGGAAGAGGAAAATAGCCAGAAATGATTCAAAGTAATAATATCTCAGTTCATCCTTTCCTCTTGAAATTGTAATCACATGTTCAAGAGATCGCAATTCAATCAGCTTTCACCGAAGTTTCCACACTGTAAGTAATCTAATCTAGTTAAAAAGCACACAACACCAGGTTATAGTCCAACAGGTTTAATTGGAAGCACACTAGCTTTCGGAGCGTCGCTCCTTCATAGCCCTCCACTATCACCTGATGAAGGAGTGTCGCTCCGAAAGCTAGTGTGCTTCCAATTAAACCTGTTGGACTATAACCTGGTGTTGTGTGCTTTTTAACTTTGTACACCCCAGTCCAACACCGGCATCTCCGAATCATAATCTAATCTAAACTCTGACCAGATTCCAAATTTAAGAAGTAAGCTTGAATTGGATAATAAGATTAATCCATTGGAAGCCAGGAGGAAAAATTCAGGAGTTGAATTAATCATTAAATTGAGGAATAGTGCTGCAGCAAAATCTCTTAATCAGACTTCAGAGCAACATGTCCGAAAAGGGAGACTTAACCAGTTAAAATCCTATCGTCTCGGTGTACAGAGCTATTGAGTTTTGCAGTCAGGAGAATACAAATATAGAACACAGAACATTACAGCGCAGTACAGGCCCTTCAGTCCTTGATGTTGCACTTACTTGTGAAACCAATCTGAAGCCTATCTATCCTGCACTATTCCAATTTCATCCATATGTTTACCCAATGAGATATACGTACTCCTGAAACACTTTCAATACTTCTGAACATTTCACCATCAATCCATGTTCAGAGCAGGTAGGAGAGCCAAAACCAAACACTGATTGGAATCGTGCTGCCAGGATAATCACTTTAGTCACACATTGACTGTACAAGCTGGAAGGTGGAAATGATGGCAAAAGTCTCAAGAAAAAGAAGGAATAGTGAGAGTGAGTTTCTAGAGAGAGAGAGAGAGTGAGTGGATGTCGGGGAGAAAGATTGAGTTTTGCAACAAAAACATGCTGGAGATGTAAAGAAAGGCCAAGGAGAAAAGAGGGACGCTCAAAAACAGATCAACACAAGGCCGAGGGAGTTAGCTGTATTATGGTTTGATTAAGTCCCAGGCTCCGCGCTCCCAGAAACCAGGAGTGCCCCAGGACACAGGAAAAATGAAACCAGCACTGAACAAAAAAAAAGAAAGAATTGCAGATACTGGAAATCAGAAATAGGAGCAGAAATTGCTGGAAACACTCAGCAGCTCTGGCAGCATCTGTGGAGAGAAATCAGAGCTAACGTTTCAGCTTGAGTGACCCTTCCTCAGAACTGACAGTAACTAGGAAAGGTTGATACATATGCACAAGATGAGATGGGAGGAGTAAACAGGAGTTTGAGATAGAGCCCAAAGAGAGAGAAACTGTGTTCACCTGGCACCATATGACTAATGGCAATCATATTGTCATTCTAGCATTTTTGAGAAAATTCAAATAAAAAAATATAGTTTTTGTCAAAAGGATAATTTAGAATTTCTCTCTGCAAGTCTTTTGGCATGACATTCCTCCAGTTCTCAGGGAAAATCATTGAATTCTACTTAGTTTTGCTTGAAGGAAGAGGAAAAGCAAACAGAGGACTTCCCTCACTCATTCTCACCAGGTCAAATACAATTCTAGCAGGTCCAATGTCAACGACCCATTGTTTCCTGAGGATCTGTGCGTCAGGCAATGTGTGATGTTGCAGATTGATAGATTCCAGCGCAACCATCTCAACCCGAAACGTTAACTCTGATTTCTCTCCACAGATGTTGTCAGACCTGCTGAGCTTTTCTAGCAATTTCTATTTTTGTTAGTGTTTGTTGGCAATTTGCTAGAGACTCTCAAACAAAGTGGCTTGTGGCCTTATGAAGGTCAGAGGGTATGATTGTACTTTGGTATAGACTGTCCAGGGTGACAAAGTTGGCATTTCCATTGCTCTGGGATTCCTGGGGACCTCCCATTACCTTGTGAACCAGCCCAGTTGTACTGGGATTCCTTGCATTCCAAACAAGGCAACATGAAGGAATCACCGTTGAGATTCTACACTCAGCCATTTCAGAACTAAGACAAATAACAAAGCACATTATGCATGAGATGGTGTTAACGGCCCCTGAGATTATCTCCGAGGCCAGAATGGTTTTTCATAAAATCATAGAATCCCTACAGTGTGAAAATAGGCCTTTTGGCCCAACAAGTCCACACTGATTTTCTGAAGAGTAACCCACCCAGACCCATTCCCCTACCCTATTACTCTACATTTACCTCTGACTAATGCACCCAACTTACACATCCCTGAAGACTATGGGCAATTTAGCATGGCCAAATCACCAAACCCGCACATCTTTGGATTGTGGGAGGAAACCAGAGCAGCCGGAGGAAACCTGCACAGACAGGAGAGAATGTGCAAACTCCATACAGACAGTCACCCAAGGCTGGAATTGAACTTGGGTCCCTGGCGCTGTGAGGCAGCAGTGCTAACCACTGAGCCACCATGGTGCCACTTGAGCCATCCTTGGAAGCCTTGGAATGTGAAGGAGCTGTTCAGTTTGAACAGTTTTGATTATACAGCCTTGCCATCTCTCATTAGTCTGTTTGTAACATGAGAAGAGAACGCAGCTCCAAGTTTATTTAATGTTTGCCTGTGGTCTCAATTTCTCTCAAATTGAAAGAATGCTGCATTGCACCTACAAAATCATCCAAATCCCAATGTGCAATTATTGCATTTTAACTTGTGATTCTACTGTATCTCTGAGACCCAGCAAAAGGGACCACCATGTTTAGCTTTGACTGTACTCTATCTTCCGGACTCCAAAAGAAACTGATCAGCACCAATCAGAGCTTGGAGAAATATGCTATCATGTAATTTTTTTTTAAAAAGGGGAGGAGAAAGTAAAGCCAAACAAAAAACCCACCACCTCTTGTTGTGGCCAGAGGGAATTTCAGGCTCAGATGATTCTTACTTTCTATCCTTAGAAGGCTTCTCAATCCTGGAGCAGTCAGCTCTCTCCATTTTGTTTCTCATTGGCAAAGCCTTTCCCCGAACCACTTTTGAACTGAGTGACTTGCTCACCAATTCGAACATAATGCTGTGAGTTTGGACTCACATATAGGCCAGACTGGGTATGGATATTAGATTTCCTTCCCTAAAGGGCATCAGCAGCGGTTATGTGGTCACCATTAGGGTGGCACAGTGGCTCAGTGGTTAGCACTGCTGCCTCACAGAGACTCAGGTTCGATTCCGTCCTTGGGCGACTGTCTGTATTTGTACATTCTCCCCGTGTCTGCATGGGTGCTCCAGTTTCCTCCCACAGTCCAAAATTGCAGGTTAGATGGATTGGCTGTACCAAATTGCAACATAGTGTGCAGGCTAGGTGGACTAGCCATGGTAATTGTGGGAGAATTGGGATTGCTCTGGATGGGATGCCCTTTGGAGGGTTGGTGTGCACTCAATGTAACAATGGCCTGCTTCCACACTGTAGGAATTCTATGATTACTGAGACCACCTTTTAATTCCAGTTTTGTTTTGGTAGATTGTATTTAAAGCCCACACTGGTGCTGTGGTCAGATTTGAACCCAGAATTCCACAGCATTAGCCTGGATTGCTAGTCCAGTGTATTACCATGACACTACCTCCTCCCTTAAAATGATAAATGTAAATGTTCCTGGATCTTGTTAACAGGTGCCAAGATATTGGCAGATAAAATTCGTCATTATAGAGTGTGTTGGATTGACCAATGGGAGGGTGCAGTGAAATGGTGTCTTGCAGAGTATATCCAGTGGAGACCTGCAGTTTGTTACAGGCAATCTAGCTAAGTGTGACAGATCTCAACTACCTGCCTTCTGACAACGCCAGCCAGCTTCCCCTGTCTGTTAAAGCCTGCCCCTGGAAAATTAACTTCCAAATGTTGCTTCATAGAGTAAACCCAGGGATTAGGAACTTCTTATAAGGGGATTGATTAAAGACATTGAGCCTTGCTACACCCTGCAGCATCAGCTGTTTGATCTGTGTGTGCCGAATTCATCATTACAACGGCAGCTGGCTTTGTTGGAGGCTCTCATCCGTTCTTCTCCCTGATGTGGGAAGATCTGACACTTCATCCTGCTCCCAATCATTTCAACTTGTGTTTTCTGGAACTGACTGCCCTCTGCAAGATTCTTCACTTATTGTTTATCATCTCAACTGTCAGAACAAGAGAAACAATCACAAGACCAGCAGCAGGTCAGGAAAATTTGGGATTAAACCACAATTGCAGCTGTGATTCTAAAAGATGTACTTGTGCATGTGCAGAATAAAGACCTTAGATACACAGCCTCAGTCATGGCAAATGCACAGTGTCATTCACAAATACACAAATACAGCCTAACACACATATTTATACAGTCACAGATGATAAACAGACAGTGTTACACACAGGGTCATGTATGGACATGTACATAGTATAGCATGTAGGGTTAGGTGTATATGCAGACACAGCATTACACACAATATTACACACAGTGAAACACCCAGGGTTACGTGTAGCTGCACGCCCAATCTTACACACACATACATACATCTGTATATACAGGAAGTTCCATATAGAGACATTGGCTTGGATTTTCTCTCCTAGGTCAGGTGCACAGAACCAGGCTCTGCAAACCCAAACGTTGCAAATCGCTACCGGGATTTTGAAGTTTATGTCAAGGTGGGGAGATGACAGGCTGAAGTCAGGACAGCTGACCCCAGAGAAACTGCTGTATGTGGAGTGAGGGCCTTCCTTGGGGATTTTTCTCTCTGTTCCAGGCGTAACATGAAAAAATCAATGCATGACGCTGCCTTCAAGGCTCACCTCACCATTTGTGCTCCTGTGTCTTAGCTGTGCCCTTTGTGCCATCTCATGCCTTCTACCAAGTACCCTTGGCTCCTCATTCCCTCCTTTCCAATTTTGCTTCTTCCCCTAACTTCCATTACTCTCTGTGTGTTAACTTAGTGCCAGCTCACGCTCCCTCACCCATCACCCTTTGCCCCTCCACATACCAGGCAAAGCCCCCAAGTGCCCACAGCGGGCTGGTTTCAGGACCCAGGTGGAGATGAGGTAAAACAAGGTCTGTCAGATAAAATTCCAAGTGTGTTGCAGACTACACCATATTGAACAAAACACTCACTCATAAAAAAATCTATCATTTGTACATAAATACCATCAGATATCAATATAAGTACAGTTAGATAGAACTATAAATACTTCCTGATCTAGATATAATTGCACAGTGTGATATAAAGTACAGTCAGGTAGAGATATAAATATAGGCAGATAAAATCTAATTACAAAGTCAGATATAGATATTAACACTGTTAGAAATATTCATACAGTTAGCTATAAATGTAAATACACAGTCAGGTATACATACAAATACACAGACGAGTACTAACATAAATTTAGTCAGATATAAACATCAGCAGTTAGATATTGACTCTAAATACTGTTGGATATTGATACAATTACATGGACAGGTATAATTAGAAATGTAGTCAGCTATACATAAATCAAGAACAGTTAGATATAGATTTAAACTTGCAGACTGGTTGGGATCTAAGTATACAGCCATCTTTAAACATGAATACAGTCAGATATACATACAACTCAAAATAGACAGAC
Organism: Chiloscyllium plagiosum; assembly: GCF_037043375.1. Taxonomy (NCBI): domain Eukaryota; kingdom Metazoa; phylum Chordata; class Chondrichthyes; order Orectolobiformes; family Hemiscylliidae; genus Chiloscyllium; species Chiloscyllium plagiosum. Next base: position 6,565,800 of record NW_028270163.1, on the reverse strand, counting down.
AGATTTAGATATAATTACACACAGGCATAGATAGGAATATCGAGACTGATATTGATACAGTTATGCAGGGAGGTTTGCAAATAAATCCACTCAGATATAGATTTAAATACACAATTAATATAAATATGCAAACAATCAGATGTGAACATAGATAGCATCAGATATATACATGTGAATACACAGTCAGGAATATATGTAAGCACTGTCAGGTCTGGATGTAAATACAGTCAGGTATAGTTGTAAATACACAGGTAGGTATAGCCATATACTTCAAGAAGGAATCATAACATGAAATCTCCTGCACCACTTTATTTACCCAAATTTACCCCCTGGGTTCTTGAGCAGGTACCAGGCATCTTATTAACATTTTCAAATGTACACCGATTTAAAGCAGCTCACACCTTGGCATTAACACCGAGGTGTTTAGCAGGTGTTTGAGCTGCACTGCCCACCTCAGCATTGCTGCACCAGTTCTCCTAGTGTGAAATGGCACAGCATTTATGTCTCACCACATGAGCACAAAGACCGGATGAGATTTCCACCAGATTAAAAAGCAGTGCAGGTTTGAGGGAACAGGTAAGAATGTGGAGTTAAGGTCACAATCGAGTCAGCCAAGATCTTACTAAATGAATAGGCTGTTTTTTTTCTCTGAGACGCGTAGGAGGCTGAGAGGTGACCTTATAGAAGTTTATAAAATAATGAGGGGTATAGGTAGTGTTAATGGTAATTGTCTTTTCCCTGGGATGGGGGATTTCAAGACCAGGGGCACATTTTGAGGTGAGAGGAGAAAGATTTTAAAAAGACATGAGGGGCTTTTTTTTTTACACAGAGAGTGGTTCACATGTGGAAATGAACTTCCTCAGGAAGTGGTGAATGTGGGTACAACTACAATGTTTAAAAGACGTTTGGGTGTGCACACGAATAGGAAAGGTTTGGAGGGATATGAGTCCGGAGCAGGAGATGGGAATAGTTCAGTTTGGGATTATGGTCGGCATGGATTGGTTAAACCATCAGGTCTGTTTCTGTGTTGTTTGACTCTGTGAATCTATGACTCTATGATTGGGCAGTACTGAGGGGCTGAATGGCCTGTTCTTCCTGATCTCACCCTACTAGGATTCATAATTTTCCACTGCAGTTCACACTCTCTGAACCATCTTACATTCAAGCCCAGATGAAATTAATATTGACTTGTGAAGCCAATGATTGTGGAATTGCTGCATAATTGAAATGAAGTCAGCTAATGCCCCTTAGCAAATGATAAAAGACCAAATCAGATTCGGTATTGCTGGCATTGCACTTACATTATATACGCATACTATTCTGCAGTAAAACTGCAGTGAGTAAGACATCAGTGCACATCAACATTGAGAAAGATGTTTAGTTACAAGCAATACTCAATTAGGTCTTGAAATAGCAGTCTTTGAGAAGTTAACCATTCACTTACAGCAAGGGGAGGGAACAGCCTGGTGCCTTTATTGCTGGAGTGTAATCCAGAGACCCACATCATGGTCTGCGGACCTGGTGGAATTTGAATTCTGGAATTAAGAGTCCAATGACGATCATAGATCCATTGTCAATTATTGGGAAAAACCCATCTGGTTCTCTAATGCCCTTTCGAGAAGGACACTACCATCCATACCTGGGCTGGACTACATGTGACTCCAGACCCACAGCAATGTGGTTGACACTTAAATGGCCTCTGGGGCAATTAGGGACAGGCAATAAATGCTGCCTAGCCAGTGATGGCCACATCCCATGAATGAACAATGTAAAACAGATAGATGGAGCGGAGATTTATCAGGATGTTGTGTGGGCTGTGAAGTCTGAGATATAAGGAAGGATTCAGCAGTATGGGGTTGTTTCTCTTAGAGCAATGCAGGTTGAAAGGGGACTTGATAAATGTGTATACAATAATGAGGGGCATCAATAGCGTGGAGAGGAAGGCACTTGTTCCATTACTAGTGGAGCCAATAACCAGGGGCATAGATTTAAGGTAAGAGGCAGGTGGTCTAGAGGAGGGATAAGGGGAATTTCATGGTTATCCTTCTATGCCAGCCATTACACGTAAGCATTCAGATAACCACAGATGGTACAGAAGCCAAATGGCATGCTAACCTGCATAGTGAGAGGGTGTGAGTATCAGAACTTATTGCAATTATACAGGGCCTTAGTGAGATCACATCTGGAGTATTGTGTGCAATTTGGATCTCCCTATTTGAGGAAGAATATTCTACTGTAGACGGAGTACAATAAAGATTTACCAGACTGATTCCTGTGATGGCAGGACTGATGTATGAAGAGAGACTGGATTGGTTAGGTCTATGTTCACTGGAGTTTAGAAGAATAAAAGGGGTTCTCAAAGAAACATTTCAAATTCGAACAGGACTAGACAGAGCAAATGCAGGAAGGATATTCCATCTGACCAGTGAATCCAGAACCAAGGGTCAAAGTGTAAGGATATGGAATAGGCCATTTAGGACTGAGATGAGGAAAAATGTCTTCACTCAGAGCAAGGTGAGCCTGTGGAATTCGCTACCACAGAAAGTGGTTGAGCCTAAAACAATGAATATTTTCAAGAAAGAGTTAGATGGAGGGATAACCTGATCAAGGGGCATGGGGAGTCATGGAGTCATGGTCAGAGGGTCATACAACATGAAAACAGACCCTTCGGCCCATCCAGTCCTTGCTGACCATAATCCCAAACTAAGCTATTCCCATCTGCCTATGCTTAGCCCACGCCCCTCCAAACCTTTCCTATTCATGAACTTCCCCAAATGTCTTTTAAATGTTGTAACTGCAGCTGCAGCTGCCACTTTCTCCGGCGATACATTCCACACACGAACTGCTCTCTGTGTAAAAACGTTGCTCCTCATGTCCATTTTAAATCTTTCTCCGCTCACCTTAAAAATATGCCCCCCTAGTTTGAACTCACCTGCTTCAGGGTAAAGACCTTGGCTATTCACCCTATCTATGCACAGCACAATTTTGTAAACCTTCAATTAAGCCACCCCTGAAGCTTGTACACTCTAGAGACAAAATTCCCAGCCTTTCCAGTGTATTTTTATATTTCAAACTTTCCATTCCTAGCAACATCTTGGTAAATCTTTTCTGAACTCTCCAGTTTAATATGACCAGCCATGCTCATAATGAATGGCAGAGCAAGTTTGAAGGGCTGAATGGCCTCTTCCTGCTCCTTTCATCCATGTTCCTATGCATCTTGTACATGGCAGACACTGCTGCTACTGTGTGTTGGCGTTGGAGGGAGTGAATGCTAAGCTGGCAGGTTCATGTCTTGTGGAATGTGGACAGGTTTTGGGGAGTCAGGAGATGTGTTGCTTGCAACAAAATGCCAATTCTCCTATTGCAATTTATTTTTATGATTCATCCAGTTATTGAACTGAATCGTAACCCTCAGGCTGTTAATTGTGGTGGATAGTAATGCCACTGAATGTTAAGCTAGGGAGAATGGACAGATTCTGTCTTGCTAGAGCAATGTGCTGTCTTGTGTGGCACCAATGTGACTTGATTAAATTAACATCAGTAGTCAAAGACTGAGGGGGGTGGGGGTGGGGGGTGTTGGTAGAGGGATTATAAAGCATAGCAATGTGACGGAACTGGATCAAGATCAATCAGATAAAATGAAAATTCTGTAACCACTCAGCAGGTTTAGCAGCATTTGCGGAGAGATAGGGAAAATAAAATTAATGTTACAGCTGGATGTCCTTTCATTTGAACTGGATGATGTTAGAGATGAACAAACAACTTTATGACAAAGCTGCAGGGAGTTAACAACAAAGAGATTCAGTGATTAAAGGACACACCATATTCAAATTGGGTATTAGAAGTGCACTGCTTCCCAGTTTAAACACAAGATATCCCAATCAATTGGCTGTGACAACCATTTTGCAACACTTCAAACCACAGGATGGTTTGCTTAAGCAGACCAGAGCTCCACATTCTAACAAAACCAGAGTGAAGTGCCTCACTTCAGTGAGCAAACATCTGACTCCTTAAAGCAACCATATTGATTTCAGTAATGTTTACAACTAACACGAGCAGTTGTTAATCTCCTCTATCAGTTAATAAGCTCCAGCACCCGCTGAACATTTGTAATGTTATGGTTCTGGAATCTGAGTGAACCTGCCTCGTTCAGAGTAAATTAGCAGAGATGAGAGACAAGCATGAAATTGAAGTGTCTCTGAATATATTACTAACATTGCTGTACTCTGAGCAATAGCTTACCTCATTATTCATCTGTCATTAAAATTACCTTTTGCACTTTAATTAACACACAGATTAGCAGAAACACTGCTAAACATTACATGGTGTGGTATAGCAACACTCCTTCTGCACAAATACCTCAGACCTAAATGCATCCCAAACTCTAACAACTATTTCATTCCATTAATCAGACAGTGAAGAAGTCCCTCACCATCCTGCGTGGACTGATCAAGTCCTCACAGTCTGATTTACTTCACATCTGTCCTTGTTCACGTCATTTGAATGGACTCTGACAAATGGCTAAACAATACTGGCTTATTGAGGGGTTCAATCTTTCAGGTCTGGTTTTGGGGTATCTCTGTAGTTGTGGGGAAATTGAAATGTGGACATATATTAGCAGGACTTATTCACTTAATGGAAAGGTCCTAGGGAGTGTTGCTGAACAAGGAGACCTTGGAGTGCAGGTTCATAGCTCCTGGAAACTGGAGTCACAGGTAGATAGGATAGTGAAGAAGGCGTTTGGTATGCTTTCCTTTATTGGTCAGAGTATTGAGTACAGGAGTTGGGAGGTCATGTTGGAGCTGTACAAGATATTGGTTAGGCCACTGTTGGAATATTGCGTGCAATTCTGGTCTCCTTCCTATCAGAAAGATCTTGTGAAACTTGAAAGGATTCAGAAAAGATTTACAAAGGTGTTCTCAGGGCTGGAGGATTTGCGCGATAGGGAGATGTTGAATAGGTTAGGACTGCTTTCCCTGGAGCATCGGAGGCTGAGGGGTGACCTTATACAGGTTTATAAAATCATGAGGGGCATGGATAGAATAAATAGACAAAGTCTTTTCCCTGGGTTGGGGGAGTCCAGAACTAGAGGGCATAGGTTTAGGGTGAGGAAGTGAGGACTGCAGATGCTGGAGACCAGAGTTGAAACGTGTGGTGCTGGAAAAACACAGCAGGCTAGGCAGCATCCGAGGAGCAGGAGCATCGATGTTTCGGGCATAAGCCCTTCTTCAGGAATGAGGTTGGTGTGCCAAGCGGGCTGAGATAAACGGTAGGGGGGATGGAATTTGGGGGAGGGGCGTTGGGAATACGATACTTATCTCAGTCCTAACCCTCGGATTCAGCACCACCCTCTTGACCTGCAATCTTCTTCCCGACCTCTCCGCCCCCACCCCCTCTCCAGCCTATCACCCTCACCCTCACCTCCTTCCACCTATCGTATCCCCAGTGCCCCTCCCCCAAATTCCCTCCCCCCTACCATTTATCTCAGCCCGCTTGGCACACCAGCCTCATTCCTGAAGAAAGGCTTATGCCCGAAACGTTGATTCTCCTGCTCCTCGGATGCTGCCTGGCCTGCGATGTTTTTCCAGCACCACACTTTTCAAGATAGGTTTAGGGTGAGTCCGGAAAGATATAAAAGAGACCTAAGGGGCAACGTTTTCACGCAGAGGGTGGTACATGCATGGAATGAGCTACCAGAGGAAGTGGTGGAGGCTGGTACAATTACAGCATTAAAAAGGGATCTGGATGGGTATATGAATAGGAAGGGTTTGGAGGGATATGGGCCGGGTGCTGGGAGGTGGGACTAGATTGGGTTGGGATATCCGGTCGGCATGGACGGGTTGGACCGAAGGGTCTGTTTCCGTGCTGTACATCTCTATGACTCTATTTGGGTTTAACTCAGAAAATGTTTGCAATGTGATCATCAGATTAAACCATGTCAGGGTGGAGATTAGAGAGGCAAACGTCAGAATAAACCTGAATTTGAAGCACCCACAGGGAATAACAGTGAAAATGTTGAAATGAGCAACGTTGTTGCAACAAAAGCACGCTATTATGTGGACCGAGCAAAGGTTAGAGAACCTTTGTACCATAACTTGATGATAGGGTAAAGAGTGAGTGTTGATAAGAGGAAACATCAGAAGCGGATTCTGTGAATGTGAGGGCAAGCAGAGAGATGCAGAGTGAGGCAGAGTTGGCCACAGAAAGCACAAGACAAAAGGAATGTTGGTATTGGGGCTAAACTAGAAAACCTGATGGACCCTGGAGAGTACACAAGAGTTATGAGAAGAGAATCTACCTTGATAAGCCTAGCGAGATCATTTAATTTCTTCCACCCTGGTCAGTATGTTGATAAATCTATCTACTGTCATCCAATTTCCTGCAGATGCAATCTCCTATGTGTGGGAAATCAAATACTCTTCCTGCTGTCTGCTGATTTCACCTGGCACCTTCCAAAACCACGCCCGGGGATCGCAGTGAGCTACTGGGGCCTGTGCTGACCACAGACGGTTCCTGCTGTTCCATCATGTCGTTTCCCTGGGTTTTCCAGGAGAACCAAGCCTTTAGACTGGGTTCCTCAGCTGTGTTGGCCGTGGAGACCACAGGCAACTTGTCTCATCGAAACATAGAAACAAAGAAAATAGATGCAGGAGTAGGCCATTCAGCCCTTCAAGCCTGTACCACCATTTGATATAATCGTGGCTGATCGTGCAATCTTAGTATCCCATTCCCAGACTCTATTCATACGCCTTAATCCCTTTAGCCGCAAGGGCCAAGTCCAGCTCCATCTTGAACATATCTCATGAACTGGCCCCAACAGCTTCCTGTGGGAGAGAGTTCCACAGGTTCACAGCTCTCTGAGTGAAAACATCTCAGTCCTACCTGGCTTACCTCTTATTCTTAGACTGTGACCCTTAGTTTTGGATTTCCCCGATTGCAGGAACATTCTTCCCACATCTAGCCTGTTCAATCCCATCAGGATGTCTTTGAGATTCCCCCTCATTCTTCTAAATTCCAGTGAGTACAAGTGTCTGCCATATTATGCAGGGCAATGGGCTGTCCATCATCCATTTCCTGGCTATTACATTGCTCTGACTCAGTAGTGTGAGGTCCGGGCTGGTTTCTCACCTCTGAGATGCATCACCATAACAATAGCCTGTTTCTCTCCTCTAATCTGATATGCAAAGCCAACTAGTGAGTACAGGGTAGGGTATTTCCACAGGGGACTAGAGGGAATGGGTATTGAGAGATTGAATGCTTTCTAATGGATAAAGAGGAACCTCTGGTTTAACTTGGCCCAGAGGGAGACTGTGAGCTTCGGGCAAGGGCTTATGCCTAAAACATTGACTCTTCTGCTCCTCGTATACTGCCTGACCAGCATCACACACTTTGATCTCCAGCATCTGTAGTCCTCACTTTCTCCCAGAAGGGAGTCTGCAAGATAACATCTTAGACACAGTGCTCACATCCCTACCCCCACATTCCCCCATTCTCAGCGTAGACCGTGGCAGTAGAGAGTGTAAAATTGGAACCTTCTACTCTTGTGTGAGAATTCTGAAAAAATAAACTTATTGCTGGCAATCTCAGCCAAAAACAACTATGTTTTAGAAGAGAATCAAAGACTATTGAATGTAAATTCAAATAATCTCATCTTGTAGAGCAGCTCTGCTTGTTCAATGGTTACTGTTGTTTGACAATGTCACCAACGGAGTCGTTGAAAGTAGTGTCCAATACTAACAGGTAGTTCACGAATGATAAATTTTACATGCATTTGTCAGGATTGACCAAGTTACCAAAGGCACAGTAGCATAAACTCTGTCATAAATTTGTTGGCTCAAGTCCCACTCTCTAGAGACTTGAACACTGCACTTAAGGTCATGCACATTACTGAAAGATTACCTTATTGACTCTCATCACATCTGGCCAATGCTCTACTGACTTAGAAAAGTGTATGTTTACTTTAATTGTTATCTTCCATAAATACTCAATAAATGATGCTGACAAGATCACACTGAAGTTAAGGATCTGTTGCAAGCAGAATTGCTGAGCTTCATGCTGAAAAATCAAAAAAACTGGACGGGATTGTCACTCTTAATTCTGATGAGAAGGTGGATTTTGTGGAGTTTTGTCATGTTTGCAACTGCAGTGGCTACTTTGACCTCCCTTTGTAATGAGCTTCTTACCAATCAAATGATTTTTAAAAAAGGCTGAGAAATTCCAGCTCTGGACACAGTGAGGATGCTTCAAGCTTTTACTGAACCTTGTATTTTGCTGCACATTAATAAAAAGGATCCGTAGAACAAAAATTGCTATAAAATAGAAATGAGATTAAAAAAATCTCTTGAATGATGTCCTAAACCAAGGCCCAGTCAGCAGCCTAGAGAGGATGTGCAAGATCCTGTTGCATTATTTGAAGAACTGTGAGATTTTCCTGCTCAAGATATTCCTTCTCCAACTTCACTGAATAAGATTATCTAACCACGGTCTCATACTGCATATTGCAATAGTGCCTGCACTTAAAATTTAGTTGTAAAATGCAATGGAATGAACTAAAAATCATGAAAGGTGCTATGCAACGCAGTTTCTTTCTTTCCTGGAGTGCAGCCTTTTCTTCGCGCTGCATTTTCTGAGGGTATTTTGTCTTCCTTCTGGTGAATAAACTCATACATTTAAAATCTTACAATGATTCATGTTTGAAAAAGCCTGGAGTTATAGCAGTGCTTTATTGTCATCAGTTCCAAGTGGAAAATCTCATGCTGATAGAGAGCCAAGCCTTAAGTTTAATTAAACCCAACAAACTTATCAAAAGGTCACAGGAGGAAGGTTATGACGGAGCTTAATTGTGGGGTAATTGTCAGAGTGGAACTCCACAAACTCCCCTGCCAGGTGGTTTCCATCATTGCATGGACTGACATTTATCACATAACACCAACTCAAACCTATTCCTGAGATAATTGGGATATCAATAAAAACAGCCAATGCCATTTCTCAATATGTAACAAAATTAAACATCAATGGCATATCAGTTAGAAGGAAATGGTGACAAAAAATCAATCACACATTTCAAGTCTGCGAGAAATGTGTTCTTAAGGAAAGACTTGCATTTACATAGCACCTTTTGCTACCTCAGGATGTTCTAAAGCACTTTACTACCCAAGATGGGGTGGCACAGTGGCTCAGTGGTTAGTACTTACTGCCTCACAGTGCCAGGGACCCAGATTCGATTCCACCCTCAGACGACTGCGTGAAGTTTGTACATTCTCCATGTGTTTGCATGGGTTTCCTCCAGGTGCTCCGCTTTCCTCCCACAGTCCAAAGATTGTGCAGGTTAGGTGGATTGGCCATGCTAAATTACCTGTAGTGTCCAGGCATGTGTAGGTTAGGTGCGTTAGTTATGGGACATGCAGGGATAGTGTGGGTGGTTGGGTTGGTGCGGACTCGATGGGCCAAATGACCTGCTCCTTTACTGTAGGGATTCTGCGGTTCTATGTAGTTCTGAAGTGTTGCAGCTAATTTACACAAGATGGGGTCCCGTAATGTGATTTCACAGACCAGTTGTTGGTAAAGTATTGGAAAAGGTTATAAGAAATAGGATTTATAATCATCTAGAAAAGAATAATTTGATTAGGGATAGTCAGCACGGTTTTGTGAAGGGTAGGTTGTGCCTCACAAACCTGATTGAGTTCTTTGAGAAGGTGACCAAACAGGTAGATGAGAGTAAACCGTTTGATGCGGTGTATATGGATTTCAGCAAGGCCTTCGATAAGGTTCCCCATAGTAGGCTATTGTACAAAATGTGGAGGAATGGGATTGTGGGAGATATAGCAATTTGGATCAGTAATCGGCTTGCTGAAAGAAGACAGAGGGTTGTAGTTGATGGGAAATGTCCATCCGGGAGTCCGGTTACTAGCGGCGTACCGCAAGGGTCAGTGTTGGGTCCACTGCTGTTCGTCAGTTTTATAAACAACCTGGATGAGGTCGTAGAAGGGTGGGTTAGTAAATTTGCAGACGACACTAAGGTCGGTGGAGTTGTGGATAGTGACGAAGGATGTTGTAGGTTACAGAGAGACATAGATAAGCTGCAGAGCTGCGCTGAGAGGTGGCAAATGGAGTTGAATGTGGACAAGTGTGAGGTGATTCACTTTGGTCGGAGTAACCGGAATGCAAAGTACTGGGCTAATGGTAAGAATCTTGGTAATGTAGATGAGCCGAGAGATCTCGGTGTCCAGGTACACAGATCCTTGAAAGTTGCCACCCAGATTGACAGGGTTGTTAAGATGGCATACAGTGTTTTAGCTTTTATTAATAGAAGGATCGAGTTCTGGAACCATGAGGTTATGCTACGGCTGTACAAAACCCTGGTGCGGCCGCACGTGGAGTATTGTGTACAGTTCTGGTCACCCCATTATAAGAAGGATGTGGAAGTTTTGGAAATGGTTCAGAGGAGATTTACTAGGATGTTGGCTGGTATGGAGGGAAGGTCTTACGAGGAAAGGCTGAGGGACTTGAGGCTGTTTTCGTTGGAGAGAACAAGGTTGAGAGGTGACTTAATAGAGACATATAAGATAATCAGAGGGTTAGATGGGGTGGACAGGTGGAACCTTTTTCCAAATATGGTGACGGTGAACACAAGGGGGCATAGCTTTAAATTGAGGGGTATAGATATAGGACTGATGTCAGAGGTAGTTTCTTTACTCAGAGAGTAGTAAGGGTATGGAATGCTTTGCCTGCAACGGTAGTAGGTTCGCCAACTTTAAGTACATTTAAGTCGTCATTGGACAAGCATATGGACGTACATGGAATAGTGTAGGTTAGATGGGCTTCAGATTGGTATGACAGGGTGGCGCAACATTGAGGGCCAAAGGGCCTGTACTGCGCTGTAATGTTCTATGTTTTATATTCTATGATCTGTTTCTAGGTGTGGTTGGAGTTTACATACTGACCAGCACACCAGGAGAATCCAAATTCTCTTCTTCCAGGTGTGCTGCAAGATGAGTAACAGTCAGGTGGAAAGGCCAGGTGAGCTTTCATTTTGATGTGTGTTTATTTATACAGGGGACCTAATTGTGCAGAGGGCAGTTAAGGGACAACTACATGGCTGTGGGTCTGGAGTCACATGTAGGCCAGACCAGGTAAGAATGGCAGATTGCCTTCCCTGAGGGACATTAGTGAACCAGATGGGTTGTTACATGGTCAGCATGAGGACAGCTTTTAATCCCACATTATTTTTAATTTTCAAATCTCATCATTTACCATGGTGCGATTTAAAGCCTGTGCCCAGTGAAATTCCCACTACACCACCACCTCTCTCCCTGTAACTTGACACTTCTCACCAACTTATAGAGGTTTATAAAATCATGAGGGGCCTGGATAGGGTAAATAGACACTTTTCCCTGGTCGGCACGGATGAGTTGGACTGAAGGATCTGTTTCCGTGCTGTATATCTCTATGACTCTAAACAGCACACCCTTAATTGCTGCACTGGAATGTCAGCCTGAATTTGACATCAGAATCAACGGCTTTTATGAAAGAAACGATTATTTAGGGTGAATTCACCTTTGGATGTTTGCACAACAGCGAGCCTTAACAGCCAGTGGTTTTACCACCAACAACTGATTTAATAGAACAAGAAAGCTGATAAAGTTGGATACGGTCAATTAGACATTGTCTGCTTTGTGCTAGCACATCAGATGAACTTCACTATTCTGAAACCTTTGTCTGACCCATTCTGAAGGAGGATCTCCGGCTGAAATTTTTTTTTTAGCGTTTTCCTTTCAGATTATCATCCCCTTTTCACTGAAAGGAACAGTGAGGTGACATGGAGTATTCTTTGTTTCCCTACTGTGCTCCAAGAAATAGTTATTGAATGTGTGACGATGCTGCCCCTTTAACAAGGTTATTTTGTCTTTTTTTTCAAGAGGGCTTGTAAAGGCCGTGGTGCTGAAGTGGCTAACAGAAACTGCCTAAGTCAACAACCAGAGGAGGCCTTTAGGATTTTTTTAAAAACAGTTATACAATGAAAGGGGAGTGGCCAGTTCTGTCAGTTCAGGTTTTTTCTAGTTTGGGGTAGTTTTAACAGGCAGTCAGAAACTGCTAGTGACCAAGAGAAGCAGCTGCAGTGAAAAGAGGTTCCATGCTTCAACAGATGTTTCTTGCCTGAACTTTCTCTCCTGCCTGCAAGGACCTGCATTTGAATTTACCTTTTGTCAAGGGGTGTGTTTATGGGAAATTGTGGGGATTGGAACAGCTCCTTCAGTAAGTTGTGATATTGAGTCAGTTGGGTTTCAAATAAGTTAATTTATTCTAATTTTGTTTTCATGTTTCAACTGTAGTGTGTGAATAAACTCTGTTTTGCTTAAAGCCAAGTGGTTTGACCGGCTGCATCCCTCCTGGAATATCCACTTCACATCTGTCTTTAAAATAAGAAAAGGTTAGGGGCTGGGCTACCTTCTTAGTGTTTTGAGGAGGTTTGGCCTGGTCCATAACAAACATTATCAATGATGATAAACCAGTTATGATTAACTGTGGAGATTAAGGACACACAATGTAGCAATGCTCAGTGGTAAATTGAAGGATGGGGTACATTTTAAAAGCCAACAAAAGGTGACCAAAAAAAAAGAGAAAATAAACAATGAGAGAAAATTAGCAAGTAACACAAAAATAGACAGTAAAAGCTTCTTTAAATGTATATATAATATATTTAAAGAAGCTTTAACTTTTTGTTTTTATGTTACTTGCTAATTTGCTCTAGATATCTAAATACATATAGAGAGCAAATTTATATAGATAAAGAAGTTACAGTGAACATAAGCCTCTTAGAGAATGAGGCTAGGGAAATAATAATATGGATTCAGGAAATTGCAGAAAAGTTGAATAAATTGTTGCATCAGAATTTTAAGTCGAGGCTATTAAAAACACTAACTAATAAAGATGATACAGAGGGAGAGCAAATGCATACAATAGCTATCGTGAGAGAAAAAGTAGTCGAGAAACTAATGGGGCTAAAGCCAATAAGTCCCATGGACGTGATAGGATGCACCCTTTCAAGGAAGCAGCTGCAGAAATAGCGAATGCACTGGTAGTAATTGCTCCAGAAACTTCAGAGGGCTGGAAAGCTGACAATTTAACATCCCTCTTCAGAAAAAGGGAGGGAGACAGAAAATAGATAACGAAAAGGCAGTTGACTTAGATTAGATTCCCTACAGTATGGAAACAGGCCCTTTGGCCCAACAAGTCCGCACCGACCCTCTGAAGATTAACCCACCCAGACCCATTCTCCTACATTTACCCCTGACTAATGCACCTAACACTATGGGCAATTTAACTTGGCCAATTCACCTGACCTGCTCATCTTTGGACTGTGGGAGGAAACCGGAACACCCAGAGGAAACCCACGCAGACACGGGGAGAATGTGCAAACTCCACACAGACAGTTGCCTGAGGCGGGAATTGAACCCGGGTCTCTGGCGGTGTGAGGCAGCAGTGCTAACCATTGTGCCACCATGCTGCCCATTATTTCAGAATTTACTGATTGGGAAAATGTTCTAGTCTAGTATGAGAAAATGTAAAAGCAGAATATTTAGAAACGTACATAATCAAACAGAATCAGCATGGCCTCATGTAAGGGAAATCATACCCCGACAAATTTATTACAGCTCATTAAGGAGGTAACAAGCGGGAATACATGTCATCTGACAATAAAACAAAACGTTGCATTGTAACAGCAAGACATTGAGTACTCAAAGTGCAGTGAATAGGCTTTGACAGTTTTCCTTTACTGTTGCAAAATCAGATTAACAGTCAGCATGCTGTACAAATATCCAACACATCTTCCTTCCTAACATGTATCTCCTCTAGCTTACCAGTCCGTTTCACACTCTCCTCTTCAACAATACGGTTCCTCTCATTCATAAATACTGAAGAAAAGTACTCATTCAAGACCTCTCCTATCTCTTCCGACTCAATACACAGTCTCCCACTACCGTCCTTGATTGGACCTACCCTCGTTCTCGTCATTCTCATGTTTCTCACATACGCATAAAATGCCTTTGGGTTATCCTTGATCCTATCCGCCAGAGATTTTTCATGCCCTCTCTTGGCTCTCCTAATCCCTTTCTTCAGGTCCCTTCTGGCTATCCTGTATCCCTCCACTGCTCTGTCTGAACCCTGTTTCCTCAACCTTATGTAAGCCTCCTTCTTCCTCTTTACAAGACATTCAGCCTCCCTCGTCAACCAAGGTTCCCTCACACGACCATTTCTTTCCTGCCTGACCGGTACATACATATCAAGGACACGCCTTATCTGTTCCTTGAAAAGGTTCCACATTTCTACGACATCCTTCCCCGACAGCCTATGCTCCCAACTTATGCTCCTCAGATCCTGTCTTACAGCATCGTAATTACCCTTCCCTCAATTGTAAAACCTACCCTGATTGCACGCACCTATCTCTCTCCATAACCAAGGTGAAAGTCACAGAATTGTGGTCACCAGCACCAAAATGTTCACCCACTAACAAGCCCATCACTTGTCCCGGTTCAAATCCAAAATGGCCTCCCCTCTGGTCGGACAATCTACATACTGTGTTAGAAAAGCTTCCTGGACACACTGCACAAACACCACCCCATCCAATCTACTAGATCTAAAGAGCTTCCAAACAATATTTGGGAAGTTGAAATCGCCCATGACTACTACCCTGTGGCTTCTGCACCTTTCCAAAATCTGTTTCCCAATCTGTTTCTCCACATTTCTGCTGCTATTGGGGGGCCTATCTATCTAGATAAATATTCAGCCTGGAGCCCAGTTACAAGTGGAGTTCCGCAGGGATCAGTTCTGGGTCCTCTGCTGTTCATAATTTTTATTAATGACTTGGATGAGGGAGTCGAAGGGTGGGTCAGTAAATTTGCAGATGATACGAAGATTGGTGGAGTTGTGGATAGTGAGGAGGGCTCTTGTCGGCTGCAAAGGGACTTGGATATGATGCAGAGCTGGGCTGAGGAGTGGCAGATGGAGTTCAACCCTGCCAAGTGTGAGGTTGTCCATTTTGGAAAGACAAATAAGAATGCGGAATACAGGGTTAACGGTAGGGTTCTTAGTGAGGTGGAGGAACAGAGGGATCTTGGGGTCTATGTTCATTGGTCTTTGAAAGTTGCCACTCAGGTGGATAGAGCTTGTAAGAAGGCCTATGGTGTATTAGCGTTCATTAGCAGAGGGATTGAATTCAAGAGTCGTGAAGTGATGTTGCAGCTGTACAGGACTTTGGTTAGGCCACATTTGGAGTACTGTGTGCAGTTCTGGTCGCCTCACTCTAGGAAAGATGTGGAAGCTTTGGAGAGGGTGCAGAGAAGATTTACCAGGATGTTGCCTGGAATGGAGAATAGGTCGTACGAGGATAGGTTGAGAGTGCTAGGCCTTTTCTCGTTGGAACGGCGAAGGATGAGGGGTGACTTGATAGAGGTTTATAAGATGATCAGAGGAATAGATAGAGTAGACAGTCTGAAACTTTTTCCCCGGGTACAACAGAGTGTTACAAGGGGACATAAATTTAAGGTGAAGGGTGGAAGGTATAGGGGAGATGTCAGGGGTGGGTTCTTTACCCAGAGAGTTGTGGGGGCATGGAATGCGCTGCCTGTGGGAGTGGTAGAGTCAGAATCTTTGGTGACCTTTAAGCGGCAATTGGATAGGTACATGGATGGGTGCTGAAGCTAGGACAAATGTTCGGCACAACATCGTGGGCCGAAGGGCCTGTTCTGTGCTGTATTGTTCTATGTTCTATGTTCTAGAACCTGTAAATGTAATAGATTTGCGCTTTCAAAATGCATTTAATAAGGTACTGTATATAAGTCTTCTTAATAAAATATGAACCTATGATGTTGGGAGCAATATATAAGCATGGATAGAGGATTTGCTAAATAAGAGAAGACAGACAGTCAGGATAAGGTGGAAATTTTCAGGATATCAATCTCGGTATGGTGGGATTTTCCAATGAGGAGAGGTTGAATAATCTGAGCCTGTACTCATTGGAGTTTGGAAAAATGAGAGGCAACCTTATAAAAACATACAAATACTTAGGGCACTAGACAGGGTAAATATGGAGAGTTTGTTTCCCATTTAATAAAGTTTCAGACCAGAGGGCATAATCTTAGAGTAACAAGTTACTCAATGAAGACAGAATTGAAGAGGTTTTGTTTTTCTCAGAAAGGGTTGTGAATTTGTTTAATTATTTACTACGGGGGCTGTTGTGGCCGTCATTAAGTCTATTCAAGGCTGGTTTAGACAGATTTCTAATTATTAAGGGAATCAAGGTTTTGGGGATAAGGTAGGAAAGTGGAGTCGAGGGCCCTCTAATCTTCAGTGATCTCATTGAATGATAAAGCATACTCGATGGGCTGAATGGCCACCTTCTGCTCCTGTCTTATGGTCTTAGACAGGGGGCAATACACGGAACAAATAGCAAATCTCAAATTGCCAGTCATTGGACCTTATTGTGGTAGATTTTAAATGAGTACAGTAGGGACATCAAGTGATAATGAATAAGTCTCACAATTAATGCATCTCTCCAGATTCCCAGTCACCTTCAATAGAAATGTACATGGGGAGAGATGTAAACAATCTCATAGAGTGCACAGAATCTGTCTGAGACAATACATTTTGGAACCAACGAGGAAACCAGCTATTCTAGATTTGGCAGAGATAGGATTCATGAATTATCTCATCAGGAAGAAGCCTCTAGGAAAGAGTGATCATAATATGCTGGAATTTCACATTCAGCCTGAGTGTGAGAAACTTGGGACAGGGCCTATTGTTTTAAATTTAAAAAACGCAAATTATAAAGGTATGAAACAGAGTTGACAAAAGTGGAATGGGAAAATGCTGGAATCTATTAATGAAGAAATGCAGGCAGGACGTTTGAAGGAGGAATTGTGTTGCAGTGGGTAGCATTCCTATCTCTGAGCTAGAAGTGTTGGATTTAAGTTCTACTGAAGGACTTGACGGCCAGGGGAGATGTATTCATAGCATTGCAAACAGGTCGAGCGTCAATTTATGAATCCTTCCAACATACTACAATGGTAGGCATTAACAGCCAGAGAGATATGATGCCTTATAATGAAAATGAATTGGACCCCTTCCCATTACTGTTCATAGCTCCAGACTCCAACGTGTATCAGAAAGCATTTGTACCTACAGTAACTTGGACTCCTTTGTGAACGGTTAGCTCAGTTGGCTGGATGGCTGGTGTGGATCCAATTGGTGCCAACAGCATGGGGTTTGGTTTCCATTCTGACTTGGTTGAATTTGGGACCTGCCTTCTTGCCCTCCGAGCTGTGACACTTTAGGGTGAACCTGCCATCAAGCAATGAACTCAAAGAGATGCAGGAAGACATTCTATGTGCTAACAATCTGAATACAGGGCTCGGCGTATTCCAGGAGAAAGTGAGGACTGCAGATGCTGGAGATCAGAGCTGAAAATGTGTTGCTGGAAAAGCGCAGCAGGTCAGGCAGCATCCAAGGAACAGGAGAATCGACGTTTCGGGCATGAGCCCTTCTTCAGGAATGAGGAAAGTGTGCCAAGCAGGCTAAGATAAAAGGTAGGGAGGAGGGACTTGGGGAACATATTCCAGCCAAATTTGGTCACACTACAAGAATTGCTGGAAAGGGATGTTGTCAGAAGGGATCGAGATAGGTTCTGTGAATGGCCACAAATGTGGGAAAATCTAACATTGTTCATTTTGGCAAAACAGAGAGAAAAAAAAACCATTGTTTAAATACTGACAGCCTACAAAATGCTGCAGGTTAGATAGACTCAGGTATCTCATACAGGAGACTGAAAACATTAACATGCAAGTACATAAAATACTTGGAAGCAGAGTTCAAAATTGCTTCACCTCCACACACTCCACCTCAGGGCAATATTTTAAATATTTCCGATGGAAAGCTATTGAGCTTACTTTTGTTGAGGGCTGCTTTCTCATTTTAGCAGGTAACATTTTGAATTTTGGAGTTTTCTCAGACACTAAAGCACCTGTTTACAAATCCAGTCATTTGTCAATATGAAATTAGCCATTCCTGAAGAAGGGATAATGCCCGAAACGTCGATTCTCCTGTTCCCTAGATGCTGCCTGACCTGCTGCGCTTTTCCAGCAACACATTTCCATCTCTGATCTCCAGCATCTGCAGACCTCACTTTCTCCCCAATATGAAATTGCACACAAGCAAATGGGTCCAGAATAATCATCAGTAATTTGATAATAACTGAATAACAATGTAGTCATGGTTAATCATTTGAGACACCTACAGTTAATGCTGCTTCTTACCTACTCTGGACCCTCAACAATAGTGCTTCCTAAATGAATTTTCCAATTGTCCTGGAGTCATAGAGTTGTACAGCATCGAAATAGACCCTTTGGTTCAACTTGTCCATGCCAACCAGATATCCTAAATTAATCTAGTCCCATTTGCCAGCACCCGGCCCATATCCCTCTAAACCCTTCCTATTTATATATCCATACACATGCCTTTTAAATGCTGTAATTGTACCAGGCCCCACCACTTCCTCTGGCAGCTCATTCCATACACATACCACCCTCTGTGTGAAAACGTTGCCCCTTAGGTCCTTTTTAAATCTTTCCCCTCTCACCTTAAACCCATGCCCTCTAGTTTTGGGCTCCACCACCCCACGGAAAAGACCTTGGCTATTAACCCTATCTATCCATGCTTCTCATGCTTTTATAAATCTCCATAAGTTCCTTCCCACCAGCCTCCAGGGAAAACAGCCCCAGCCTATTCAGCCTCCCCCTGTAGCTCAAACTCTCCAACCCTGGCAACATCCTTGTAAATCTTTTCTAAACCCTTTCAAGTTTCACTACAGCATTCCTAAAGCAGGGAGACCAGAATTGCATGCAGTATTCCAGTAGTGGTCTAGCCAATGTCCTGTTCAGCCTCTCCCAGCTCCTATACTCAATGCACTTTAAACACCTCCTTCACTATCCTATCTACCTGTGACTCCACTTTCAAGGAACTATGAACCTGCACTCCAAGGTCTCTTTGCTGGGTAGCATTCCCCAAGACCTTACCATTAAGTGTATAAATCCTGCCCTGATTTGCCTTTCTAAAATGCAGCATCTCACATTTATCTAAATTAAACTCCATCTGCCACTCCTCAGCCGACTGGTCCATCTGATCAAGATCCTGTTGTAATCGGAGGGAATCCTCTTCGTTGTCCACTCCACCTCCAATTTTGGTGTCATCTGCAAACTTACTAACTGTACCTCCTATTTCACATTCAAATTATTTACATCAATAATGAAAAGTGGTAGACCCAGCACCAATCCCTTGTGCTGAAAATGTGTTGCTGGAAAAGCGCAGCAGGTCAGGCAGCATCCAAGGAACAGGAGAATCGATGTTTCGGGCATAAGCCCTTCTTCAGGAATGAGGAAAGTGTGTCCAGCAGGCTAAGATAAAAGGTAGGTAGGAGGGACTTGGGGGAGGGGCTTTGGAAATGCGTAGGTGGAGGGAGGTCAAGGTGAGGGTGATAGGCCGGAGTGGGGTGGGGGCAGAGAGGTCAGGAAGATGATTGCAGGTTAGGAAGGCGGTGCTGAGTTCGAGGGATTTCACTGAGACAAGGTGGGGGGAGGGGAAATGAGGAAACTGGAGAATTCTGAGTTCATCCCTTGTGGTTGGAGGGTTCCCAGGCAGAAGATGAGGCGCTCTTCTTCCAACCGTCGTGTTGCCATGGTCTGGCGCTCCCTTGTGGCAAACCACTGGTCACAGGACTCCAGTCTAATGCAATCCTATTTCAACACCGTCACTGGATCAGTAATCAAGAGGCACACTCTAAGTCTCTGCAGATAACTGTTCAAATCCCACCATGGCAGCTGGCAGTTCAATTAATAAATTTGAATGAAAAATTGTTTTATAAGTGCCTGAAAGAGTTAACTGGCATTACAAATTAAGGTAAATCCATCAGGATATGAAGAATTGTTCTTGAGAGGAACTAACCATGCTGGGTGCTGGCAGGTGGGACTAGATTGGGTTGGGATATCTGGTCGGCATGGACAAGTTGGACCGAAGGGTCTGTTTCCATATGGTACATCTCTATGACTCTATAAGTGTTGCCCATGTAGCTAACGATAATCCGTGTGTACATTTAGATTGTTATTAAGTACAATGTAAGAAATCAATACTCTTGATCATGACCATGTCTATCTTCTATTAAAGATATCATGTGGCCATCCTTCATCGCTGGGTCACAGAAATTTAGACCAATACAGCAAGAACTGGATTCAACTGGCAGTGGATCAGCCCAACACATCTCAAATATTTCTGGTGAACACAACCACAACATATAACAAGCTAGCAAGATAGCGGCCGAGAGGGATGCTTCAGCCAGAGCTCATCTGCTCTGCCCATTCTTCTTCAATAAGGTAGGCTATTGTACAAAATGGGGAGGAATGGGATTGTGGGAGATATAGCAGTGTGGATCAGTAATTGGCTAGCTGAAGGAAGACAGAGGGTGGTGGTTGATGGGAAAAGTTCATCCTGGAGTCCAGTTACTAGTGGCATACTGCAACGGTCGCTGTTGGGGCCACTGCTGTTTGTCATTTTTATAAACCACCTGGATGAGGGCGTAGAAGGGTGGGTTAGTAAATTTGCAGATGACACTAAGGTTGGTGGAGTTGTGGATAGTGACGAAGGATGTTGTAGGCTACAGAGAGACATAATAAGCTGCAGAGCTGGGCTGAGAGGTGGCAAATGGAGTTTAATGAGGACAGGTGTGAGGTGATTCACTTTGGTCGGAGTAACCGGAATGCAAAGTACTGGGCTAATGGTAAGATTCTTGGTAGTGTAGATGAGCCGAGAGATCTCGGTGTCCAGGTACACAGATCCTTGAAAGTTGCAACCCAGGTTGGCAGGGTTGTTAAGAAGGCATACAGTGTTTTAGCTTTTATTAACAGAGGGATCGAGTTCTGGAACCATGAGGTTATGCTACAGCTGTACAAAACTCTGGTGCGGCCGCACTTGGCAGTATTGTGTACAGTTCTGGTCACTGCATTATAGAAGGATGTGGAATCTTTGGAAAGGGTGCAGAGGAGATTTACTCGGATGTTGCCTGGTATGGAGGGAAGGTCTTACGAGGAAAGGCTGAGGGACTTGAGGCTGTTTTCGTTCAAGAGAAGAAGGTTGAGAGGTGACTTAATAGAGACATATAAGATAATCAGAGGGTTAGATAGGGTGGACAGGAAGAGCCTTTTTCCAAATATGGTGACGGCGAGCACGAGGGGGCATGGCTTTAAATTGAGGGGTGATAGATATAGGACAGATGTCAGAGGTAGTTTCTTTACTCAGAGAGTAGTAAGGGTATGGAATGCTTTGCCTGCAACGGTAGTAGATTCGCCAACTTTAAGTACATTTAAATCATCATTGGACAGGCATATGGATGTACATGGAATAGTGTAGGTTAGATGGGCTTCAGATTGGTATGACAGGTCGGCGCAACATTGTGGGCCGAAGGGCCTGTACTGCGCTGTAATGTTCTATGTTCTCTGTTCTTCTTTCTCGTCTCTTTTTTTTTTTCCCTTTGTGTTTTTTTCTCTTCTCTGCTGGCCTCTGATGACTCCCAGCCTCTGGCTCAGCGCAGATATGATGAGGAGCTGCCTCCTAGCATGACGTGGGCACCCTCTCAGCCCCGTGTGGCGACACCTCGCCTTGACATGGCCTCAGTGTTGTCTCCTGGCCTTGGGGAGATACCAAAGCAATCTCTCAGCCTCATTATCCTCAAGGTGAAGCCTGGCGCTGTCTGGAGCTAAGGCCCAGTGTGGACAGGTGTCTAGGTGCCAGTGTGGTCTGAGTGGAAGACCGCTGTTCTGAACTCTTTTGTCTGCAATGCTGGGCATTTTATTTCTCTATTTTCGGAGATCTTGTTACTGAAGAAGCTGTACCTTGATATCTTGGTACCTAAGATGGCGCTGTAAGTGACAAAGTATAAATTTTTCATTGTATTCATTCAATACATGTTACACTAAATCAATTCAACATGAAAAAAAGCAGCCTGAGTATTGATAACCATATAACTATTATGGATTGTTCAAAAGTTAATCTGGTTAACTAATGCCCTTTAGGGAGGGAAATTTGACTTCTTCATCTGGTCTACATCTGACTCCAGATACCCAGTAATGCAGTTGACTCTTAAACAGCGTTTGAAATGATCTAGCCACTACTTGTTTTGAGGGGAATGAAAGATGGAAAAGAAATGCTGGTCTTACCAGTGATACCCATATCCTATGAATGAATAAAGAAAAGCATCGCAGTCAGTAAATAAGGCTCTTACCTACACACACACACACAGCTCCCATCACACATAAAAACACACAGACACATGCCACACACACACACACATACACGCCACACGCACACAAAAGCACAGCCACATGCAGACGCACGTGTGCACACACGCACACACCACACGCGCACACACAGACACATGCACACACACACACACACACACACACACACACATCTTTATGCGGTGCTGTCCTCCATCTTTCTCTCCAGTTTTGTCATTGCTTGCATTGTTCTCAGTTTGAGCTCTCTCTCTCTTTGCAGCTAATTGTGGTGCCCTGACAGGTTACAGATGATGGAGCGACAGCTGTCACTCAGAATGTTGCTGTCAGGCATGATACTGCGAGTGGAGACAGAGCTTTGCAATGAATGTGTGGCTGTTTCTCTCACTCTTTCCAGGATTACCCAATCTGTAAGTACATCTGGAATTTGGATATTCCAAATCGCTGCTGTGCTTTTACCTGGATCTGTGCTCCCAGTTTAACTGTACCCGTCTCTTCAAAAATTTAAAAAGCAGTCATTGCCCCCAAACAGCAAACAGCCTGTGATATAACATTTACAATTAAACATGCTCCTGGTCATCCTGGATAGACCAGCAGGAGGCTGGAAGGATCCAGCAAGCCAGGCAGCATCAGGAGGTGAAGACGTCAATGTTCCAGGTATAAACCTTCTTCAGGACTAGTCATCCTAGAAACAGAGAGAGAAAATATCACGCACAAACATGTACAGAAACGGTAAAGAGTGTGTTCTCTGTCCACTCACATTCTCACATGTGGAGGTTTTACTTTGAATGATGGATGCAGAAGCAGTCCCTATCAGTCCCGAAATGTTGATTTTCCTGCTCCTCAGATGCTGCCTGACCTGCTGTGCTTTTCCAGCACCACTCTAATCTAGTCCCTATCATAGCCCAGCCAATCAGGTGTAAGAGTTGGTGGGATGGCAGGCAGAATTTGAAATACTAGAAGTGCTTTAGCCCCTAATTCTAACATGTGTTCATTTAAAAGCGCACTGGTACAGACACAATATTACTCCAGGTCTACAATCACTGGCAAGGATTGTGTGCAGGATCGATGGAATGTTACACCTGAAGGTGTCAAAGAAACTCACATCAGGTAGAGGGGGAGTTTAATGATGGCATGACTATCCCCTCCCCCCCATCCACCTTCTCATGGTGTGGAGGCTGCCGGTGTTGGTCTGGGGTGTATAAAGTCAGAAGTCACACTGAGCCAGGTTATAGTCCAACAGGTTTGTTTGAAATCATGAGCTTTCGGAGTATTAGTCCCTCATCAGGTGAAATAAGGGGAAACGTACCCTCCACTTCGCCTGACAAGGGAGCAGTGCTCCGAAAGGTACACACCAACTCTGCAAAGAGCATCCCACCCAGACCCATTCCCCACCACCCTACCACTGCATGTCCCATAGCTAACCCACCCAGCCTGCACATCCCTGGACACGATGGGCGATATAGCATCTTGAGAGGAAACTGGAGCACATCGGCACAGGCACCCGGATAATAGGCAAGCTCCACACAGACAGTCACCTGAGGTTGGAATCAAACCCGGGTCCCTGGTGCTGTGAGGCAGATGTGCTAACCACTGAGCCACCGTGCCACCCAATTAGGAACCTCACCCAAGCTCTGGTTGCAACAGTATGCAAGGATTCTCAGATAGGAATCAACGCTGGAAACACAGGGTAACCTGCCTTTCAACACTTTTAATATTTCAACTCATTTTTCATTGGTGAAGGCTATTGGTAAGGTTTTGAGCACAAATTCCTCTGTTGCCCACGTATAAGAGAGGTAGAGTAAAATCATAGGCAAGTCTTGCGACAGCTTTCGAAGATAGTACTGTGCTCACACCTAGAGTATCACATGCAATTTCCTGTTTAAGGAGGGATTGATTTGCATTGGAGGAAATTCAAATGGGTTGTTTCCTGGGATGAAGATATTACCTTCTGAGGAAACCTTGAGCAAGTTGTACTTATGCTCAAAGGAGTTCAGAAGAAAGAGAATTGATATTCTTCAACATATTAGGTTCAGAGAGGATTGACAGGTTGGATGCTGAGAGGAAGTTTCTCCGCATTGGAGAAATTGGAATTAGAGGCAATTATTTCAGTGTGAGAGGTCTCCCATTGAAAATCAAGATGACAAGGAATTTCTTCTCTTGGAAGAATTAAGGGAAACATGCAAGAAACTGGAGTTTAAGACCAGATCTGATCAATCATGAATCAGTTGACTGACAGAGCAGACCCAAGGGACCAAATGATACTTATCTGTTCCTATTTCTTGCGTTCTTATTGAATCTGTGTCCATTATCCTGTCAGAGAGTGCATTCCAGATCATAAAAAATTGCTTCGTATAAATGTCTCCTCTTTTGCCAATTGTCTTCTATCTAAGTCCCTGGTGACCACCTCTGGGTGGCACGGTGGCTCAGTGGTTAGCACTGCTTCCTCAGCGCCAGGGACCCAGGTTTGATTCCAGCCTGGGGCAACTGTCTGTGTGGAGTTTGCACATTCTCCCAGTGTCTGCGTGGGTTTCCTCCGGGTGCTCCGGTTGCCTCCCACCGTCCAAAGATGTGCAGGTCAGGTGGATTGACCATGCTAAATTGCCCATAGTATTCAGGGATGTTTAGGTTAGGTGCATTAGTAGGGGGTAAAGGATAGGGGAAGGGAATGGGTGTGGGTGGGTTACGCTTTGGAGAATCGGTATGGACTTGTTGGGCCGAAGAGCCTGTTTCCACACTGTAGGGATTGTAATCTAATTCTAATCTTTACAATTACCTACTCTAGAGAACTGTGGATGTTGGGTCATTGGGTACATTCAAGGCTGAAATAAGGAGATTCTTGGACTATTGGGAAGTCAGAAGGGAAACACGCAAGAAACTGGAGTTTAAGACCAGATCTGATCAATCATGAATCAGTTGACTGACAGAGCAGACCCAAGGGATCAAATGATACTTATCTATTCCTATTTCTTGTGTTCTTATTGAATCTGTGTCCATTATCCTGTCAGAGAGTGCATTCAGGATCATAAAAAATTGCTTCACATAAATGCCTCCTCTTTTGCCACTTGTCTTCCATCTGAGTCCCCGGTGACCAACTTTGCTGAAATCAATTCTTTCCCCCTATCTGCTCTCTCCAAATCCATCGTAATTTTGAGGACCTTTATTAAATCTTTTTTTAATCTTGCCCACACTGAGGAGAATAATTCTGCTTTCTTCTTCCACATTGTGACTGGAAAACTCTGCAATTAATTAACTTCACTTGAGCACACTTGTGTTTGACAGCAGAGTGCCTGTGAGAGTTCATCCCATTGCACAGGAAGCTAGATTTCATAAGACACTGAAAAATCATATTCCTGACAGTAATAATGCAAAATCATTTGGTGCTACCTCCAAACATCTTTAAAGGAAATAATATTTATTGGAAACACCAGCCTAAGATTCAGTAATGAAGGTACACTTGATTTTAAGATGATTCTTTTTGGTTGGTTGACAGAACAATATTAATGAAATAGGAGAAAAGCAGTCCTATCCTGTTTTTGACTGGCCATAAGGACCTGACATCTTTTATTCCAATGTTAAAGATGCTGCTCTCTCCTGACCTGCATACAGATGCTCTGCTGCTGTTCAAAGGCCTGTGCAGAAGTCACAGTCACTTGGACCACAACCCCACTGCTCTACTTTCAAAAAAGGCACAAGGATATTGTTTAAGCAGTCATAATGGCCAGCAATCAGGTTCCTGAAAGAGAACTCTGTGGGGAAGTGGTTTAAATTAAACAATACTATTGTAACCAGGTGCAGGAACAAAAAAGACCACATGAACAACCACAGAGCTTTGAAGGCAGCAGGAGGAATTGAGATGGCTGCTTTAAAAAACAAGGCAGACTACATCCTTGGCTTAAAGAAGCACAGATTACAAAAGCAAAGAGTGCACAGAGTACAAAGTTATGGTAAAGTGCATACATCAGCTGGAGGATGGTATTCGGTTCGGGGCACTACCGGTTAGGTCATGTCCCTGGAGAAATACAATGACGAACACTACCAGGTCAGATGTGAAAATTATGGATAAAGTTAAACCAGGGAGGGCTCAACAGAGTTTATTAAAGTTTCCAGAACAAGTAATAGGACAGAGAGTATGGAAAGGCTCAGGAATCTAACTTCAAGCACAGCAGATGAGGGGACAACTGTGAGAAGGGGGACAGAGATTGCAGGACTAAGGGTGGTGTACTTAAATGCACACAGTATATGAAGCAAGGTAAATGAGCTTGTAATGCAGATTGACATTGGCAGCTACAACATTATGGGTATCATACAGAAACATGGCTACGAGGGGGATCAGGGCTGGGAACTAAATATCCAAGGCTCCACATCCTAACGATGGGGCAGGCAGCTGGGCAGAAGTGGCAGGATGGCCTTGTGAGTAAGGAACGAAATTAAGTCAATGGCAAGAAGTGATATAGAGTCAGGAAGTATGGAATCTGTGCGGGTAGAGTTGAGGAACCACAAAGAAGAAAAGACCCTGATGGGAGTTATGACCAAGTCTCCTAGCGGTAGTCAGGATGTGGGGAAGAAAATAAATCAGGAGATAGAAAAGGCATGTAATAAAGGCACTTTTACAATAATTATGAGACTTCACTATGTACCTGGGACAATCAGGATGGTAGAGGATTTCGAGAAAAGGAATTTGTGGAATGTCTATGAACGTTTGTTTGTGGTAGAACCCACTAGGGAACAGGCAATGTTTGATTTGGCGATGTGTAATGAGGAAGTGAGGACTGCAGATGCTGGAGATGAGGGAGGAAGGGCTCTGATTCCTGAAGAAGGGCTCATGCCCGAAACGTTGATTCTCCTGCTCCTTTGATGCTGCCTGACCTGCTGCGCTTTTCCAGCAACACATTTTTCAGCTCTGATGTGTAATGTGGCAGACTTGATTAGGGAGCTTATGGCAGTGACCATTATATGATAGAGTTCATCCTGCACTTTGAGATGGAGAAGCTGGAATCAGATCTAATGATATTACAATTGAGTAAAGGGAACTACACAGACATGAGGAAGGAGCTGACCAGAGTTGATTGGAAGGACAGCCTAGCAGGGAAGGTAATGGAGTAGTAATGGCAAGAGTTTCTGGGGTAATTTGAGAGATACAACAGAAATTAATCCCAAGGAATAAGAAACATACTGAGGGACGGATGAGACAACTGTGGCTGACAAGGGAAGTCAGGGACAGCACAAAAGCTGAAGAAAAAGCATCCGCTGTGGTGAAGATTAGTGGGAAGCCATAGGACTGGGACGCCTTTAACAACCAGCAGAGGACAACAAAAAAAAATAAGAGAGGCAAAGATGAAATATGAGAGGAAACTCGTTAATATTTTAAAAGATTGCAACAGTTTCTTTTAGGTAGCTAAAAGGTAAGAGACAGGTAAGATGGATATTGGACATTGGAAAGTGAGCTGAGAGAAGTTGTAATGGGGAACAAAGAAATGGAAGAGGAACTGAACAGGTGCTTTGCCTCTCAGTAATGAATGTAGTGGCAATCACTGAGGAGAAGGTGCTGGAGAAGCTGAAAGGACTGAAGTTACATACATCACCTGGACCAGATGGAGAGGTCTGAAGGAGGGACCTGAGGAGATTGTGGAGACATTAATGCAAACTTTCAGGAATCACTGCATTCAGGGAGAGTCCCAGAGGACTGGAAAATGGTTGACGTAGCACTCCTATTTAAGAAGGGAGGGAGGCAGAAGACAGGAATGGTTAGCTTGACCTCCATCATTGGCAAGATTCTTGAGTCCATTTCTAAGGATGAGGTTGTAGAGAACTTAGAAGTGCATGGTAAAATAGGACTGAGTCAGCAAAGCTTTGTCAAGGGGAGATCATGCTTTGAGGAGATAAAGAGCAAGTTAGATAAAGGAGAGCGAGTGGGCATGATCCATTTGGATTTCCAGAAGGCCTTTGACAAGGTGCTGTACAGGAGGCTGCTCAATAAGACAGAAACCCATGGTACTAGAGACAAGGTACTGGCATACAAAGAGGTTTGGGTGACTGGCAGAATGCAGAGAGTGGGGATAAAGGGGTCTTTTTCGGGAGGGCAGGAAGTGACTAATGGATTTCCACAGGTATCAGTGTTGGGACCACAAGTATTCATGTTTGCATTAACAATCTGGACAAATGAACTGAGGGCATTATTGTTAAGTTTACAGACAACACAAAGATAGCTGGAGGGATAGGTGGTGCTGAGGAAGTGGAGAGGCTGCAGAGCGATTTGGACAGGCTTGGAGAGTGGGTAAAAGAAGTGACAAATGGAATACAGTGTGGGAAAGTGTTAGGTTATGTACTTTGGTCAGAAGAATAGAGGCAAAGACTATTTTCAAAATGGGGAAAGGCTTCAGAAATCTGAAGCACAAAGGGACTTTGGAGTCCGAGTCCAGAATTCTCTTAAGGTTAATTATGCAGATTCAGTTGACAATGTTAGCATTCATTTGAAGATAGCTAGAATACAAAAGCAGAGATGTACTTTGAGGATGTATAAGGCTCTGGTCAAACCACATTTGAAATATTGAGAGCAGTTTTGGGCACTGTATCTAAGGAAGGATGCGTTGGCCTTGGAGGGGGTTCAGACGATGTTTAGAAGAGTGATCTCAGGGATGAAGGGCTTGTCACATGAGCAACAGTTGAGAACTCTGGATCTGTACCCGATGGAGGTTAAAAGGATGGGGGGGGGGTCTTATTGAAACATACAGATTACTCATAACCTGGATAGAGTGGACGTGAAAAAGGTGTCTCCACTATTAGGAGAGACTATGACCTGAGGACACAGCCTTAGAGTGAAAGGATGACCGCGTAGAACTGAGATGAGGAGGAATTTCTTCAGCCAGAGGGTGATGACCCAATGGAATTCATTGCCTCAGAGGGCTGTGGATGTCAAGTCATTGCATGTATTGAAAACAAAGATAGATATGTTCTCGATGAGTAAGGTATTTAAGGGTTAAGAGGAGAAGGCAGGAGAATGGGGTTGAGAAACATATCAGCCATGATTGGATGGTTGAGTAGAATCGATCGGATGAATTCTGCTCCCATGTTTTATGATATTATAGTTCAAACTTGGACGAAAGAGCTGAATTGCAGAGGGGAGGTGAGAGTGACAGCTCTTAACATTAAGGCCACATTTGAACAAAGATAGGAAAATGGTTGTGATTGTTGGAGGTCAGTCATCTCAGCTCCAGGACATCACTGCAGGAATTCCAAGGTAGTGCCCCTAGGCCCAACCATCTTCAGTGGCTTCATCAATGACCTTCCCTTCATGATAAGGTCAGAAGTGGAGAAGTTTGATGATGATTGCACAACATTAAGCTCTATGCATGACTCCTCAGGTACTGAAGCAGTCCATGTTCAAATATAACAAGATCGGGACAATATCCAGGTTTGGGCTGACAACAGGCAAGCAACAGTCACACAACACAAAAGCCAGGCAATGACTATCTCCATTAACAGACAATCTAACCACTGCCTCATGACAGAAAATCATGTTACTCTCACTGAAATCCTCAATATCAACATCCTCGGGGTTACCATTGACCACAAATTCAACTGCACTTGCGACACAAGCAGTGGTTACGGGGCAGGTCAGAAGCTAGGAATCCTGCAGTGAGTAACTCATTTTCTCATTCCCCAAGGCCTACAAGGCACAAGTCAGGAGAGTGATGGAGTACTCCAATACTGATCGGTGCAGCTTCAAGAAGCTTGACACCATCCAGGACAAAGCAGCCCCCACTTAATTGGCACCAGATCCACAAACATCCACTCCCTCCATCACTGACGCTCAGTAGCAGCAGTGTGTACCATCTACAAGATGCAGTGCAGAAATTCACCAAAGATGCTTCGGCAGCACCTTCCATGACCACTTCCTTGGAAATATATCACTGTTCCTTCAGTATTATTAGGTCAAAATCCTAGAATCGTTCTCTAAGGTGATTGTGGGTCTAACTACAGTGGGTGGAATACAGCGGTTCAAGAAGACAGCCCACCACCTTCTCAAGGGCAACTAGGGTCGGGCAATAAGCGTTGGCCCATCCAGTGACTCCCACATCTCACGATACCATCTTTGAAAAGACGTGAAAACGTAAAGGTGTTGCAGACATGACAAACTGAAAGCACAAATTGAAATAGGTAAGTGCAACCTGATAGTTATTACAGAGACATGGCTGTGGGATGATATAGATTAGCACTTAAATATCGAAGGCGACAGCTCACTTACAAAGTACAGGAAGCTAGGAAAAGGTGGAAGGGCGGTTTTGGTCATTTATAATGATATTAGCACATTAGAGAAGGATGACCAAAGTTCAGTAAACCAGGAGATAAAAATAGTTTGAGGCAAGATGAAAAATGATAAAAGCAAGAAGTCTACCTGTGCGAGTGATGAGGTCATGTAACAGTAATTACATAATGGGGTGCAGCATACAGGAAGAAATAATGAGAGTTTGTCAGAAAGGCAGAGTGACAATCATGGGAGATTTTAATCTGCATATAGGCTGATGGGCACAAATATCTGACTTGAAGGGTTCATGGGATGCTTTTCAGATATTTCCTTGGAACAACATGTCCTAGAATCAATCAGACAACAGGCTGCACTTGCCATGGTGTTGTGCAAGAAGATCAGATTTATTAATGCTCTCTTGGTGAAGACACGATTATAACAGCGATTATAACATGATCATATTTGACACTCAGTTTGAGGGAGAAAGCAATGGATCTGGGATCTTCTTTAACTTAAATAAAGGCAATTAGGAAGGCATGAAAGCAGAGCTGGTCAAAATGAATTGGCAAATTAGGTTAAAGGAAAGATCATTTTATGATACTACACCTTTAAGAAGTGTATTTTGTCTTTTTATTATGACGAAAGTTTGAGAGAGAGGTAACTAGAAATCTGCTCAAAGCCAATAAAGTAAGTAGCCTGTGACACCTTGGGTTTTTTTACAAGTTGGAACAATAGAAGCAGCCTGAATGGGTGGGGTCAAGCATAAAGTCAAGTAGTTTGACCATCAGATTCCATCTTGAACACAATGCCTTACACTTTCCTTCAAAATAAGAAACCGTCAGGGTCTAGGCTACGTTCTTAATATATTTTGAGGGGATTTGATCTGGTCCATAAGGATCAATAGAGATGTAGTAGTAGGTATCTTAGGGAATATTTGACAATGCAACGTAAGAGAAATTCAAAGGGACAGACCCATCATGGCGATTAATTAAATATTTAAGGATAATATCAAACTAAAAGAAAAACATTTAATTACGCAAAGATATGTGTCACATCAGCAACCTGAGCAGAATATAGAAACAGACAAAGATAGCCAAAACAAAATAAAGAGGGAAAAATAGGATATAATTGAAAGCTAGCCAGAAATATAAAAAACAAATCATAAAATTTTCAATGAATATTTTTTGAAAAGTTAACAAAACGAATGTTGGTCCTATATTAAGTGATTCTGGATTAGGGCGGTGCTGGAAGAGCACAGCAGTTCAGGCAGCATCCGAGGAGCAGCAAAAGCCCTTCGCCAGGAAAGTGAGTCTAGAGAATTAATAATTGAAAGTAATGAGATAGCAGATGAGTTAAAGAGATAGTTTATATCAGTCTTCAATATGGAGGATAACAGTAGCACCCCAGAATAAATCGGGAAATGGAAGAGAGGGAAGAAGTCAGAAGAAACAGTCATTGAGAAGTGGTACTAAGTAAACTGTTGAGGATGTGTGCTGACTAGTGTTTGTGTCCTGGCTAAGTTTATCCTTGGGTTTTAAATAAAGTCATTAGTAAGATAGTTGACACATTGATTTTAATTTTCCAAAAACTCTCCTTGATTTTGGGAGAGTTAGTGAATTGGAAGTTAGTGAATATAAATCCTTGATTCAAAAAGAAGTGAAACATAAAGCAAGGAACGTGAGTAGCTAGTTTAACTGCTGTCATATAGAACATGTTAAAAATGTTTTAAAGATGTTATAAGGACATTCATGGATATCAGGCAGAGTCAACCTAGTTTTGTGAAAGGGAAATCATATTTAGTTTGCACGTTCTCCCCGTGTCTGCGTGGGTTTCCTCCGGGTGCTCCGGTTTCCTCCCGCAGTCCAAAGATGTGCAGGTCAGGTGAATTGGCCATGCTAAATTGCCCGTAGTGTTAGGTAAGGGGTAAATGTAGGGGTATGGGTGGGTTTCGCTTCGGCGGGTCGGTGTGGACTTGTTGGGCCGAAGGGCCTGTTTCCACACTGTAATCTAATCTAATCTAATATTTAATAGAGCATAGAACATTGCAGTGCAGTACAAGCCCTATGGCCCACAATGTTGCACCAACTTGTGAAACCAAACTGAAGCCCAACTAACCTACAGTATTCTATTTTCATCTACATGTTTATTCAATGACCACTGGCACAGTGGTTAGCACTGCTGCCTCACAGCACCAGAGACCCGGGTTCAATTCCCGTCTCAAGCAACTGTCTGTGTGGAGTTTGCGCATTCTCCCGGTGTCTGTGTGGGTTTCCTCCGGGTGCTCTGGTTTCCTCCCACAGTCCAAAAATGTGCAGGTCAGGTGAATTGGCCATGCTAAATTGCCCGTAGTGTTAGGAAAAGGCGTAAATGTAGGGGAATGGGTGGGTTACGCTTCGGCGGGTCGGTGTGGACTTGTTGGGCCGAAGGGCCTGTTTCCACACTGTAAGTAATCTAATCTAAATTGCCCATAGTGTTAGGTGAAGGGGTAAATGTAGGGGAATGGGTCTGAGTGGGTTGCTTTTCGGAGGGTCGGTTTGGACTTGTTGGGCCGAAGGGCTTGTTTCCACACTGTAAGTAATCTAATCTAAATACCCTTAAAGTTGGCAGTGTGTTGCAGGCAGGGTGTTCCATGCCCCTACTACTCTCTGATATCACCTCTCAATGTAAAGCTATGTCTCCTTGTGGTAGCCATCAACATCCAAGGAAAAAGACTCTCACTCTCCACCTTATCTAACCCTGCGATTATCTTGTATGTTGTTGTGGTTCTGTTCGCCGAGCTGGAAGTTTTTGTTGCAAGCGTTTCGTCCCCTGGCTGGGCGACATCATCAGTGCTTGGGAGCCTCCTGCGAAGCGCTTCTTTGATGTTTCCTCCGGTGTTTATAGTGGTCTGTCCCTGCCGCTTCCGGTTGTCAGTACCAGCTGTCCGCTGTAGTGGTTGGTATATTGGGTCCAGGTCGATGTGTTTGTTGATGGAGTTTGTGGATGAAACTCCATCAACAAACACATCGACCTGGACCCAATATACCAACCACTACAGCGGACAGCTGAAACTGACAACCGGAAGCGGCAGGGACAGACCACTATAAACACCGGAGGAAACATCAAAGAAGCGCTTCGCAGGAGGCTCCCAAGCACTGATGATGTCGCCTAGCCAGGGGACGAAACGCTTGCAACAAAAACTTCCAGCTCAGCGAACAGAACCACAACAACGAGCACCCGAGCTACAAATCTTCGCACAAACTTTATCTTGTATGTCTTAGAATCCTTGAGGAGAAAGTGAGGTCTGCAGATGCTGGAGATCAGAGCTGGAAATGTGTTGCTGGAAAAGCTCAGCAGGTCAGGCAGCATCCAGGGAACAGGAGAATCGACGTTTCGGGCATAAGCCCTTGTGGAAACAGGCCCTTCAGCCCAACAACTCCACACAGACCCTCCGAAGAGTAAACCATCCAGAACCATTCCCCTACGCTAATACCTTATATTTAAGTCATCTCTCAATCTTCTTCTCTCTAACAAAAATAGCCTAAGCCCGTCAGCCTTTCCTCTTAAGACCTTCCCTCCATACCAGGCAACATCTGAGTATAGAGTGTGGTGCTGGAAAAGCACCACAGGTCAGGCAGCATCTGAGGAGCATGAATATCAACATTTCTGGCAAAAGCCCTTCAACAGAAATTCCTCTCTTGACTCTAATCTCCTGCATCTGCAGTTCTCACTTTCACCTAACATCCTAGTATATCTCCTCTGAACCCTTTCCAAAGCTTCCACATCCTTCCTATAATCCCACGGCCAGAACTATACGCAATACTCCAAGTGTATCCGCACCAGAGTTTTGTACAGCTGCAATATGAACTCATGGCTCCGAAACTCAATCCTTCTACCAATAAAAGCTAACACACCGAATGCCTTCTTAACAACCCTATCAACCATTGGCAACTTTCAAGGATCTGTGTGCATGGACACCCAGATCTCTGTTCATTTACATTACCGAGAATCTTGCCATTAGCCCAGTATGCTGCATTCCTGCTACTCCTTCCACGGTGAATCACCTCACACTTTCCTGCATTAAACTCCATTTGCCACCTCTCAGCACAGCTCTGCAGCTTATTTATGTTCCTCTGTAACCTGCAGCATCCTTTGGCACTATCCACAACTTCACCGACCTTCGTGTCATTCACGACTTTACTAACCCATCCTTCTACACCTTCATCCAGGTCATTTATAAAAATGACAAACAGCAGTGGCCTCAAAACAGATCCTTGCGGTACACCACTAGTAACTGAACTCCAGGATGGACATTTCCCATCAACCACCACCCTCGGTCTTCTTACAGCAAGCCGATTTCTGATCCAAACCACTAAATCACCCTCAATTCCATGCCTCCGTATTT
The DNA here is from genome assembly GCF_037043375.1 of Chiloscyllium plagiosum. Lineage (NCBI taxonomy): Eukaryota > Metazoa > Chordata > Chondrichthyes > Orectolobiformes > Hemiscylliidae > Chiloscyllium > Chiloscyllium plagiosum. Next base: position 6,530,831 of record NW_028270163.1, on the reverse strand, counting down.
TCTTTCCCCAACAAAGCAAGCCCAATTTTGACCCAATGTTTAATGTACTGGCCAAGGAAATGCTTTGTGACCATAATTGGTTATATTTGAACCTTTTTTCTTGTACTTAAAAAAAAAGTGAACTATTTGTAATCACCGAGGACTACTTCAAAACCTCAGTTGTGGATTAACGTGAAGAAACCAAGACTCCCAAAATCATCTTCGGCATCGTCAAGCTTATGGAGCTGTACGGCCACGTGCTTCACAGAGGCTGCAGTCAACATTTCTGTCTTGCCCGCCCCACCCACCCTGGAACACCCAGGTCCCCTGCAAATCCTGGTAGGTGCAGTTCGCCAGAGTGTCGGCCACAGCAGTGCCCAGGCACAGTGCACAAAGCAAGAACAAAACGCCCACACACCAAGCCATCAGCAGAGTTGAACCAGGCCACTGCCAACACTAAACTAGTACCAATCAAATGGGATTCCTTGAGGAGTTAACGCGTACTGTGACCAATTGATGCCTAGATTGCCTTCGACAAGGTGCCACATTATGGAAAGTAAAAGCTCATGGTGTGCAGAATGGCATAGCGGCACGGATAGTAGATTCTGGATTAGAGTGGTGCTGGAAGAGCACAGCAGTTCATGCAGCATCCAAGGAGCAGTAAAATCGACGTTTTGGGCAAAAGCCCTTCATCAGGAATACAGATTTCTTTTTGCTTCAGGGCAGAGGAAATGACCTGGGAGGTGCAGTGGGAGAGGGACTCCCTGGGATTCTTGTAGAGAGAGGAGGAAAACCTCTTCAAGGCAGGCATCCTTGCAAGAGGATTCGCAGTAGGGTTAAAATCAACGAGGTAAAAACAATGACGGCAGATGCTGGAAACCAGATTCTAGATTAGAGTGGTGCTGGAAAAGCTCAGCAGTTCAGGCAGCATCCAAGGAGCAGTAAAATCGATGTTTCGGGCAAAAGCCCTTCATCAGGAATACAGGATAGTAGATTGGCTGGTTAACAGGAAGCAGAGAGTAGGGATGACTGGGTCGTTTTTAGATGATCAGGATGTCACAAATGGTATGGCACAGGGATCAACGCTGGGCCTTCAGCTCTTTCCAGTTTCTAGAAATGATTTGATTCTGGGAGGGAATGCGTGAGTTCTGAGGAGGTCATAATAAAGTTACAAAAATATATAAGGAGATTTAGTGATTGGGCAAAGATCTGGCAAATCAAATATAATGTAGGGAAAAAAAAGTTGTCCATTTTGGCAGGAAGAATAAAAAAGAAGCATATTCTTTAAGTGCATTCCAGAGGTTCGTATGCAGGTGCAGCAAGTAATGAGGCAAGTTCATAGAATGTTATAATTTATTACAAGGGCTATTGAATAAAACAAAATTCAATTGTACAGGGCACTGGCAAGAACAGATCATATAATATTGGTCAACTTATTTGAATAAGTATGTAAATATATGGGAGGAAGCTCAGAGAAGGCTAACTGGGCTAATACCAGGAATGCTGGGTTATCTTCTGAGGAAAGGTTGGACTGGTACCTGGTAGGGTTTGTAGAGCCAGAGGTGACTTGATTGAATATGTCAGCTCCTGAGCGGTCTTGGCAGGGTAGATATGGAGAAGACGTTTTCTCCTGTAGCAGTGGTGGACTCTCCCTCTTTATGGGCATTTAAGCGGGCATTGGATAGGTATATGGAGGATAGTGGGTTAGTATAGGTTAGGTGGGCTTGGATCGGTGCAACATCGAGGGCCGAAGGGCCTGTACTGCGCTGTATTCTTCCATGTTCTATGTTCTAAGAATCTAGAACTAGATTCCACTGTTTAAAAACCAGCCCTCAGCCATTTTATACAGAGATTTAGGTGAATTTCTTTCTTGCAAGGGATTGCGAGTCTTTGGAATGCTCCTCCTGTCTTTGAAATTCAAACATTTTTTGCTAGACTTAGATTTTATTGTTACGTGTTCTCAAAAACAGAAGTACAGGAGTACGATGTCACCACACACCACCATCTCAGGTACAAAGTTAAAGTGAAGCATTACCTTCGTAGAATAAATTAGATTAGATTACATTCCCTACAGTGTGGAAACAGGCCCTTCGGCCCGACCAGTCCACACTGACCCTCCGCAAAATAGCCCACCCAGACCCATTTCCCTCTGACTAATGCACATAGCACTATGGGCAATTTGGAAAAATAGTTTTGAATTTTCTTTTAATATTATTAAGATACAGAGGTTAAGGTTATCAGAGGCACGCAGGAATGTGTATTGGTGATTACAGTCACGTCAGCTATGATTTTATTGAATACCATGGCAACTGCAGTGCATTTCTGCTGTGACTTTGTAACCTCAACATGTGACAATTCCAATTCACTTCTGCCTGGTCTCCTGGCTTCCTTTCATCGTAAATTTAAACTCATCCAAAGGTCCATTGCCCCTATCCTAACTCTCATCCAAATCTCATTCACCCACCATCCTACGCTCACTGATTGGCTTCTAATTATTTGATTTATTTTATTTTATTTATTTATTGTCACATGTATTTTGTTACAAAATACAGTAAAAGTGTTGTATAGTGTCACTTCTCTCTGGCGCCATCATAAAACACAGAAAAACATGGACTATAAATGCAGAAGAATAAAGAAATAAAGAAAAGGTGTCCAATCTTACAGTCCTTCTTGTTAAGTGGACCATGGACCTGGGAGCCAGGCACAAGTCCCCTTCACTGTGCCACCATTGCTAGAAGTTGCCACTCTTCAGTGCCATCATGCCTGCACTGCCACTGAGTCCTTGCTGGATATCACCAATGCAGCCACCGCTGATGCCACCAGGTACTGCACCAGTCCAAACTCAACTCCGCCGATGCCATGAGTCCACTTTGGGCCTACCTTGCCAATGCATCATCTCTGACACCGCAGGGTCTCATACTGGGCCCAAACTCATCTCCGCCACCACCTCCACAAATCTGCACTGGACACTGATGCTGCTTGGAACCACAACCTGCCTCCACAGCAGCAGGCATAAGTCGGCACAAGGACCACCTCGTCGACACAGAAGGCTCCGGGAACCCAGACTCTCTATGACGCCATCGTCACGAGTCCACTCAAGTCCACACTGTGTCCACTCACGTCCACACTGCGTCCACTCGAGTCCACACTGGGCTCACTCGAGTCCGCACTGGGCCCACTCATGTCCACACTGCTTCCACTCGATTCCACGCTGGGCCCACTCATGTCCACACTGGGCCCACTCATGTCCACACTGGGCCCACTCATGTCCGCACTGGGCCCACTCATGTCCGCACTGGGCCCACTCGAGTCCGCACTGGGCCCACTCATTTCCACACTGCTTCCACTCGAGTCCACACTGGGCCCACTCATGTCCACACTGCTTCCACTCATGTCCACACTGGGCCCACTCATGTCCGTACTGGGCCCACTCATGTCCGCACTGGGCCCACTCGAGTCCGCACTGGGCCCACTCATGTCCGCACTGCTTCCACTCGAGTCCACACTGGGCCCACTCATGTCCACACTGCTTCCACTCGCGTCCACACTGGGCCCACTCATGTCCGCACTGGGCCCACTCGAGTCCACACTGGGCCCACTCATGTCCACACTGCTTCCACTCGAGTCCACACTGGGCCCACTCATGTCCGCACTGGGCCCACTCATGTCCGCACTGGGCCCACTCGAGTCCGCACTGGGCCCACTCATTTCCACACTGCTTCCACTCGAGTCCACACTGGGCCCACTCATGTCCGCACTTCCCCTATCTTCCACTCTGACAAGATGCCTCATTTTCTTCAATTTAGGACTCTATTCCTGATTTCAACCCTGCCACAGTTGGATTTTCTGCTGTTAGGGTATTAAGGTCTGGAATTTCTTCCCAAAATCTCCCTGAGTCTTGCGTTTTGTTTCTTCTTTTAACATGCTCTGCTATTACATAGATTCACAGTGCAGGCAACAGTGAGGATATTCAGTCCATTGTGTCAATGCTAGCCCTTGAGTTGTGTTACGGACCAGACCAACCCCCCTCAAAATATATCAAGGAGATAGCCTAGACGCTAACTTTTTATCTAACTTAAAGTCAAATGTAAGGTACTATATTCCAGATGTGATTCAGTTGGGCCACTACCAGGCTTTAAGCAAAACACACTATTCTTACAACACAGTTAAAACACAAAAAATTGGCATAACTTTAACTCTATTGAAATCTTAAATAAAATAATACAATGTTTAACTGTTAATCATTAACTGTTCTGGTATAGCTGCATCCCATAAACACACCCTTGGCAAAAGCAAATTCAGCCAAACAGATTTCCCTTATGTGATATCTCCAGCCCAGAGGAACATTTAAAGAAATGATCTGGCAGCAGAGAGAGAATTCAAGCTTTTTGCTGCAGGAGAGAGAGAGTGAGAGAGAGAGAAAGAGAGAGAGAGAAAGAGAGAGTGAGAAAGAGAGAGAGGGGGAGAGAGAGAGAGCTGTATCAGCAGCTTTAACAGCCAGCTCCAACCCCCAAATGAAATCAAACTGAACCCCTGGGTCTGTGTGTGAGCCTGATTCACCCATTCCTGTTGCTTTGGTCTAATTTTTAAAAGCACTCCGGGAGCTCAAAGCTGTTTACACACTGCTACTGAAACAGAAATTCCATCTCTATTGTGGCAACCCTTTTTGTAAGAGAAACAACACAAAACAAATCCCTCTTCAAGGCATCGTATTGTCACAGAAGAACAGGCTGGTCTGTCCTGTTGCTCACTTACTACTGAGGAGGTAATGGCCTTACCTGATGAAGGGCTCCTGCCCGAAACGTCAATTCTCCTGCCCCTTGGATGCGGCCTGACCTGCTGTGATTTTCCAGCACCACTCTGTCAACTCTAATCTCCAGCACCTGCAGTCCTCACTTTCGCCAAGGCAATGACCGAGTGGTATTATTGCTGCTAACCCAGAGACCCAGGTAATGTTCAATGAACCTGGGTTTGAATTCTCCCATGGCAGATGGTGGAATTTGAACTCAGTAATAAAAAAAATCTGATATTACGAGTCTAATGATGAACATGTACCCATTGGTGATTGTTGTAAAAATCCATCAGACTTGCTAATGTCCGTTAGGGAAGGAATCTGCCATCCTTACCTGGTCTGACCTATATGTAACCCTAGACCCACAGCAGTGGGGTTGACTCTTAACTGCCCTCTGGGCAACAAATGCTAGCTTTGTTAGCCCTGCCCTCATGCTGTGAATGAATAAAAAATGTACTTGAGTCCTCCTGTTTAAGTAGCCCCACCCTCTCCTTATTTGCCTCATGTGAAACCCCTTTTGGATGTTTTCTTTTATTAAAGTCCTAAGCAAATGAAAGTTGTTGTTGTTGTAGTGATCATCCACTCCCCTGGCACCTGCAGAATTGCATTCCTTGGTTTGTAGTCAAAATGTTCTTCGTTGAAGCGAAACATTTTTTAATTCAACTTGTTTTAGTATGGACTGTGGCATCACTGCTCAACAATGTACAGTACATAAATTTTAACTCTTACCTTTGACTTGCAAGGTGTCTGAGTTAATATTGCCAACTTACAAGTTGGCAAACTAATTTAAAAGGCCCATTTAATTTTGCACTATCGATGACATGCCTGACTCTAATAAAAGATGCTGTCGAGGTGCTGGTGTTGGACTGGCTGGACTCCAGGTTATAGTTCAACAGGTTTATTTGGAACCGCCAGCTTTCGGAGCGCTGCTCCTTCATCGGGTGAAGCTTATGTTCATTCACCTGAATTTGGAATTTGTGATTTCCAATAAATCTGTTGGACTGGTGTTGTGTGACTCCTGACTTTGGCCAATAGAAGATGGAATTGAATTCAATATTGGATTAAACAATAACGAAATGGTCCATTCAGCCCATCGTTTGTGTCCTGGATGATTGAAAGAATTGTGCAGTTTGCTAAATGGACCTGAAACTTAATGAACTTGTTGTTGATGTCCAGTCTTCTTGTCATTTGCTATCCACCATTCCACAGAGAAATTGTTTTGACTTGAAACTTTCTACTTGTTAGTTGAGGTTGTGTTATATGAGAGCATGTCTGCTTGACCCCTCCAACTCCCTCCTGAGACAAATCTAGTTTTACAGATGAGTGGATGTTCACTGAGTGGAACCAACAAGGAGACCCACCAGCACACAGCCTGGCATAGCTTAACCGGGAAGCATCAGGAACCGGAGATGAAATATTGATCAGACCGTGCCTTGGGACTTAGGGCTGTGACTCATGATCTTACTGAAGGCTGCAGACCTGAAAATAAATGCAGATATTAAAAAGAAATGGCTGTACCTACAGAGAAAGCTGTACTAAGTCTCAAACGTGTACACGCAAATGCTTGGGTATTCTCAATTGGATTAAAGGTCCAAATGCAAGCTTCAGTTTGTGGTCAGTATTTGTTAATCTTTGTCCCAGACTAACTAAACGTTCTCACCTTAGCCCAGTCAGAAAAGGCTGGTGCCTGGGTTGCCTTCTGAGCAGTTTTGTTCCGCAGAATGAGAGCTGAAGTGATTGCAATGTGTAACACTCCAAGGGGGCTTGTCAGGGGAAACTCTGAGCGCAAATTTCCCCTCAAGGAAGAACTAGGAGTTTCAGAGTTAAAATAAGGGGTGAGGTCTTAATGAGGCATGAGCAACTTTGGTGAATCAGATGAAGGAGTCCAGAGAGGTCTATCTCAACATTGGGAGCACCTCACACCCCAAGTATTGTGGTGAGATTCTCACTAGGCTGTGAGACTAAAAGGTTTTATTGCTCATTGACCTCTTTGCTGATGGTCCAATTAAAATTCAGCTTTCTATCCCACCAAATGCACAAGATACGCTAGACAGCAAGAATTCTGAACAAGGAAACTACAGTGTGTCCATGGCAGATTCACTCCTTGCTCCAAATGATCCTTTGTGCTCCTCATGACCAATCTATGCCTTAGGGCATGATCAGCGGGCACCAGCTGCACTCACCTCTCATCTACATCTGCGGCCCTTCAACATCGACCCACCTGGTCTTTCCGATACACTTGCAGGCCAGTTTGGAAACGAAAGTAGACAAGCAGGAGGCTGGAAGAACATAGGCAGCACCTGGAGATGGAGAAATCAACGTTTTCAGTATAACCCTTCTTGAGGACGAGGGATGGGTGTGGGGGGAGCCGCAGATAAAGGGGGTGATAGGTGCATGGTGGTGAAGTGGGGATAGGTGAAGACAGATAGAGGGTACGACCTGATTGGCCAATGGAAGGAATGAATCCCATTGGTGACAGGAAGGAGTGGAAGGGAGGGGGAGGGGCTGGGAAGGGATTGGGGGGATGAGAAGGGAGGTTATTTGAAATTGGACAACTCAATGTTGAGTCCTCTGGGCTGTAAGCTGACCAGGCAAAAGATGAGGTGTTGTTCCTCCAATTTGTGGCTTGGTTTGACCAACCAGGTCATATCCTCTACCTGTCTTCACTCATCCCCATCTCACCACCCTGCCCGTCACCCACCTTATCTACAACTCCCCCCATACCCACCCCGGTCCTGAGGAAGGGTTACACCCAAAACATTGTCTTCTCCACCTCCTGATGCTGTCTGGCCTGCTGTGTTCTTCCAGCCTCCTACTTGTCTACCTTGGATTTCAGCATCTGCTGTTTCTTTGTCTGTAAGTTAGGAAGTGAAGGCATACATTGTAGGGCAGGTTGGAGAGTGGCGTTGAAAGACTGCTGTAGGGACAGTTTGTAATATATTAACAAGCACCCAATTTACAGATTGGACCAGGCTGAATCTCAGGGTTGCTTGCTTGCTCTCTTAACCAACACTCACTTCGCACTTACTAACATGCCTGCACCATCCGTACTTTGCCATGTCATGCCTGTTGGATTCTTGGTACTTCACCCAGTGTCATAGGCTGTCAGTCCTGGCGTATTGCTGTTTATGCTGTGTTTGGTGGTGGCATGCAAACATGTCAATACAGATCTGTCTGGGCTGGGGGACGGTGGGGCGGGGGGGTGGGAGGGTGCTTCCTGTGGACAATACACAGAGATGTCAATCTAACACTGACAGCATGTATCAGCTGTCAGTTAACCAATAGGCTGGCACTGGCTCAGTGGTTAGCACCATTGCCTTACAGCGCCAGGGACCCAGATTCAATTCCCGCCTCGGGCGACTGTTTGTCTGCAGTTTGCACATTCTCCCCGTGTCTGTGTAGGTTTCCTCTGGATTCTCTAGTTTTCTCCCACAATTCAAAGATGTGCAGGTGAGATGAATTGGCCGTGCTAAATTGCCCATAGTGTTCAGGGGTGTGTAGGTTAGGTTCATTGGTCAGGGGTAAACGTCAGATAATAGGGTAGGGGAATGGGTCTGGGTGAATTACTCTTCAGAGGGTCAGTGTGGATGTGTCGGGCCAAATGGCCTGTTTCCACACTAAGGATTCTATGATTATCAAACAGCCAGATCGAAATGTAGCGATGGGGTGGTGGGGGGAACTAAGCCTCAGTTCAGCCTCGGGGGGGGCTGCTGTCAGTCCGGGATTCTCAGTACCATCTGTCCTGACCCAGTCCGCACACTATCCAGGGGCTTGGTCACAGTCAGTCATCTGCTTGGAGCACTCAAGTTCAGGGGAGGTGTCTGACCACAGTCTGACAGGGTCAGGGGAGTGAGGACAACAGGCGGTAAGGACTGGGGTTGGGGGGCATCTTAAAGCAAATGAGGGGTATACAGAACAGCTTTGGAGGTCACAGTAGGTTACGGTGGGTTAATGTCAGTAACCAGCAAAGGGAAGACTAGAGGACCAGTCTGGGTATCATTCAGATGTTACACTGAGTTTCTGGGGGAGCAGGAAGGTCAGTTAGAGGCAAAGTTCAATATGCTGGGTCTCCAGTTGGGGGCACGTGTGGAAATAATTTGTTGGGGGTTGGACGAGAGAAAACATGACCTGGAGAGTTTGGTGTGGTGTGTGTTGGAAGAGGGGGGGTTGTTGAGTGGGTCACTCAGAAACTGAGCCCACTTATTAGGACAGAGATGAAACACTGACTCCACCCACTGTGGGTGTGGTCACAGCTGTTATCCAATCGCACTTCACGTTTAGGAATGGGGTGACTATGGAAGATGACGTGGGTCACACTTGGCACTGTGTCCCCCAGACTCAGTCTGGTCATCTGGGATCACTCTGGCACCCCCTCCCTCTCCCCCAGAACCTCCACTACCCTCTCCTATCCCTCCACTCCCTCCATGTCTACCCCTCTACCCTCCCTCCAACCCAGACAGCCCATCACAACTATTCCGCCACATTTTCCCAAGCACCCACCTGGTGATACAACTATAATTCTCATCCACAGTCCCGAACACCAGGTCAACAGTTTACTCTCCCCCCCACCCTGTCATGAGGTATGAGGTGTCTTCCCTCTCCTCACTGCCCTCCCCCCCCACCCCCCACACCATGGTGCTGACTGACTATAGTTACCGCCCCCTGCCTCTGCATAGTATTCCAGTATTTCTGTGCCCTACCACCTCTCCCTGTTATCAAGTCTAGAGTCACAGAGGTGTAGAGCATGAAAATAGACCCTTCAGTCTGGCTCGTCCACACTGACCAGATATCCTAAATTAATCTAGTCCCATTTGCCAGCATTTGGCCCACATCCCTCGAAATTCTTTCTGTTCCATCCAGATGCCTTTTAAATGTTATAATTGCACCAGCCTCCACCACCTCCTCGGGCAACTCATTCCATACACGCACCACCCTCTGTGTGAAAACTTTACTCCTTAGGTCCTTAATAAATCTTTCTTTTCTCACCTATGCCCTCTGGTTATTATGAATTATCCTCCTTCACCATCCTCATCCTCTGTTTCCCAAGTTGCTGCCTCCAGTCCCCAGCATTGAGTTCCCCATCCTCCTTCCCTCCCTCCAACAGCAATGACCCCCTGATAACTGCCCGTGACTTTCATAGCACTGGCCCCCAGGTCTAACCTTGACCCACTCACCCTGACTGACCTGGTCAGATAGCCCCAGCTGATGACTGACCCCTGACCCGCATCATTCATAGCCTCTTCAGAGCTGTTCACATTCACCATCATGTTGTATGGAACAACCGATGGCTAAACAGGACGGACTTCAATCAGACTTAGCAGCTCAGTGCTGAGCATCCCTATAGCATGGTGGGCCATCAGCAGTTGAACTGTACTTAGCCATATTCACCACCTCATGGCCTGGTACATACTCCATTATTGTCAAGCCAGGAGAGATTGAGTGAAGTGTGCAGGAGGGCATGTCAGGAGTAGCACTAGGTATACCTAGTGTCTCGCTGGGTTTACAGGGCTATCTGCGTACCACTGGCATAAGCTGGGAAAATGGTAGACAGAGCTCAGCATCTCATAACCAATGGATCAGATGTAAGCTCTGCAGTTCTCAAACACGAATGGTGGTGGACAATTAAACAACACACTGGAAGAGGAGCCTCCATAAAAACCCTCATCCTCAATGATGAAGGAGCTCGGCAGAGTGCAAAAAATAAGGCTGAAGCAAAAACGCTGAGTGAATGATCCATCTTGGCCTCCTCCAGTGGTCCCCAAAGTTGCAGATATCAGTCTTCAGCCAATTCGATTCAGTCCATGTGATCTCAAGAAACGGTAGGAGACGTTGGACACTGCAAAGGCTACACGCTCTGACTACACTCCGGCAACAATACTGAAGACTTGTGCTCCAGAACGTGCTATAGCCCTTGCCAAGTTGTTCCAGAATAATTACAATGTACCCAAATGTGGAAAATTGCCCAAAAACGTACGCCCTGTACCACAAAAAGAGAGTCACCAAGAAGCTCTGTCTCCACAGGTGTTGCCTTATATGATGAGCATTTCAATTGTTTCCTCCTGTTAGTTTTGCTCATTCATTAGGTATACCAGGCTGTTTTCCCAACAGGGAACGATTGAGCCAGTGAGCTTTTGTAACATTGTCTGGTGTGAGCTCACAAATTGCCAGATTGATGAAGCCTTACCATTTACTCTTATGGGATTTGAACTCACATCCTCTGGCTCAGGAGTCTCGTTATCGTCACTGTGCAATGACTGCAATTCAGAGCTTCCCATAGACAGCATACAGCTCTGCCAATCATTAAACTGCACTTTAAATACACAGAACTCAGTCAGGTCAATAAGACCGGAAGCTTTTGATATTTTTTCCAATCATGAAACTGTTAAACAGGTTTCACTACTTAAGATCTTTGTGCTATTACGTGTACTGGGCATTTGCAGTGGGACCATTTCGATTAGAAGCCTTCACTCTGCTAATCATGATGAGGGAGCAGGTTGGTTCGGTGCAGCTTCATCCAGCATTCTGTGAGTCTTTCCAAGCTTGACGACTGTGTCATTTGAATGGCGTGTGATTATAATGGAGGCTTGATTCAGGCAGTGTGCTGTTAGCATTTGGAGCAGATGTAGCTCAAATACCATTTAAATAAACACCGAAGCCTGAGTGCAGCCTTACTTAGTGGCCTTTCATAAATGTGCAGCAATGATGGGCCATTGTTGTGAGGTTTATTGAAAATATTGTGGAATATAAGTGGGGGCGTGCATAGGAGAAATGCACTTGTTGTCGTCAATGAACAGAACTTCTGGACATATTCAGCAGGTCAGGCAGCATCAGTGGGGAAAGAAATAGAGTTAATATTATAGTTTGAGAATGCATCACCAGGATATTAGCCCGAGAACTCATTTGGAATGGAATTTGTGTTTCCATTAAGTACTACATCTTATACATCGTCTTCCCCAGTTGTATTGCTCCCTGCTTAGAGAAGATAAGAGACTTTTCCTAGCAACTGAAGGTGTAAGTGAAGGATCAGAAGATGTGGAGAAATGAGCAGAGCAGCTAACTCTGCAAGTCACCAAAACACAGAGAGAGTCAGAGAAATCTGAGCTTTGAAGAAAGGAAGAACACATGTTTGTCCACATTTTGCTCTGAGCCTTGCACCTAAAACCTCAGTTAGTGCAAGACGAGAGACAAAAAGGGCTCATGATTATCTAACACCTTTCATGACCTCAGGATGTCGCATACTGCTTCACAACTGTCTAAATATTTTCAAAATGCGACTATACTCTCGGACAGGAAGAATCGGAGCCAATTTGGAAACAAGGTCAAACACAAAGAAATGCAAGAATGTTTTAATGATATCTAATTATTAGATATAGAATTATACTGTACTTATTACAAAGGTAAATAGAATCTCAGTCTACCAGAAAGACAATGCCACCAATGGTGCAGTTCTCCCTCAGCATGGAGATAAATTGCCAGCACGGGATTTTCTGGAGTACAGTTTGAATCAATAACCAGTTGATTCCAAGACATGACTGCTATCCATTGAGCAATAACTGACAAAATATACCAAATCCATTAGATCTCATTATTTTGGTGTCGAGAGTGCGGTGCTGGAAAAGCACAGCCAGTCAGGCAGCATCCAAGGAGCAAGAGAATCGATGTTTCAAGCATAACCCCTTCATTAGAAATATTCCTGATGAAGAACTTATGCCTGAAACATCAATTCTCCTGCTCCTCGGACGCTGCCTGACCTGCTGCGCTTTTCCAGCACCACATTCTCGACTCTGATCTCCAGCATCTGCAGTCCTCACTTTCTCCTAGTGGATCTCATTATTTGTCAATTCTACCCTCTTCATGCAGTGCATCTTACACAGCACAAACAACAGTAGGATTACCATTTGCACATCTCTTGCAGGTTACACAGAAGGAATGCTTGAGGATTTGATTCAAGAGAGTGAACTTTGCTGAGAAGGAACGCAAACTGGAGAAAATGCAGACTCAATTCTTCAATCATTTATGCTGTCCACACTGGGAACACAAAGTAATTCTTACAAGTGATTGTGTACAATATAAGATGGTAAGGTGATGTCAGAGTAGGGCTCCTGAGCCTATGGCTTTTCTGCTTTATCTGTTTTTCTTTTTCTTTCGGTTCTTTATATTCTCTCTTCTCTCATTTCTTTTCCTCTTCTATCTTGTTTGATATAACTCTTAATGAAGCTCCTAGTCACGTGATGGCATCGACAGGGGCGAGTGTACATGGCAGCGCAGACTCGAATAGGCCCAGCAGCACGAACCCAAGTAGGCTTAACAGCGTGGATTTGAGTAGGCCCAACTGTGCGATCTCAAATAGGTCCAGCAGCACAGACTCGAGTAAGCCCAACAACACAGACTTGAGTAGGCCCAACAGCGTGGACTCAGGTAGGCCCAGCAGTGTGGATTCTTGTAGGCCCAATAGCGTGGAATGAAGTAGGCGCAGCAGCGTGGACTCGAGTAGGCCCAATAGCATGGAGTTGAGTAGGCCGAACAACACGGAATCAAGTAGGCCCAGTAGCACGGACACGGATAGGCCCAGCAATGTGGTCTCAAGTAGGCTGAACAGCGCAGACCCAAGTAGGCCCAACAGCACGAACCTGAATAGGCTCAGCAGCGCTGACCTGAGTAGACTGAGCAGCGTGGACTTCAGTAGGCCCAACAGCATAATCTCAAGTAGGCCCAGCAGCAAAGACTCGAGTAGGCTCAACAACGCAGACCCATGGAGGCCCAGCAGTGCGGACTTGAGTGTGCCCAACAACATGGACCAAAGTAGGCCCAGCAGTGCAGACTTAAATGAGTCCAATAGCACAGAATTAAAAGGCCCAGCAGTAAGAACTTGAGTAGGCCCAGAAGCGTGGAATAGAGTAGGCCCAGCGGCACAAACTCAAGAAGGCATATCAGCACAGATTTGAGTAGGCCCAGCAGCACGGACCTGAGTAGGCCCAACAGCACAAACTTGAGTAGGCCCCATCTCAGATTCGAGTACGCCCAGCAGCGTGGAATCGAGTAGGCCCAGAAGCGTAGAATTGAGTAGGCTTAGCGGCACAAACTCAAGTAGGCCTAACAGCACGGACTTGAATAGACCCAACTGCGCAGTCTTGAGTCGGCCCAGGAGCACAGACTCGAGTATGTCCTGCAGCACAGACCCGAGCAAGCCTAACAGTGCGGTTCCAAGTAGGCCCAGCAGTGTGTACCCATGTAGACCCAGCAGCACAGACTCAAATAGGCCTAGCAGTGTGAACTCAAGTAGGTCCAATAGCGCAGAATCAAGAAGGCCAAGCAGCGCAGACTTGAGTAGGCCCAGCTGCACGGACTCGAGTAGGCCCAGCAGCGCGAACCAAAATAGGCCTAACAGCACAGATTTGAGTAGGCATAAATGCACAATCTCGAGTAGGCACAGCAGCACAGACTCGAGTAGGCCTAACAGCGTGGACCCAAGTAGGCCCAGTAGTGTGGACTCATGTAGGCCAAATAGCATAGACTGGAGTAGTCCCTGCAGTATGGAGTCGAGTCGGCCCAGAAGTGCGGACTTGAATAGATTGACCAACTCAAGATTGCGCAGTTGGGCCTACTCAAGTCCATGCTGTTAGGCATACTTGGGTTCACGTTGCTGGGCCTACTTGAGTCGGTGATGCTGGGCCTTCTTGAATCCACGCTATTGGACTTACTCGAGTCCACACTGCTGGGCCTCCTTGGGCCTGCGCTGCTGGGCCTACTCAAGATTGCGTTGTTGGTCCTACTCAAGTCCGTGTTGCTCAGTCTACTCAAGTCAGCACTGCTGAGCCGACTCAGATTCGTGCTGCTAGCCAGCAGCATAGACTCAAGTAGGCCTAGCAACACAGACTCGGGTAGGCCCAACAGCACAGACCAGGTAGGTCCAGAGTGCAGACTCGAATAGATCCAGCAACATGGACTTGACTAGGCCCAACAATGCATAATCAAGTAGGCCCAGCAGCACAATTTCGAGTAGGCTCAGCAGCACAGACCCAAGGAGGCCCAGCAGTGCAGACTCAAGTAGGCTGAATAGTGTGGACTCAAGTATGCCCACAGTGCAGACAGTAGAAGACCAAGCAGCACGGACTTGAGTAAGCCCAACAGCATGGACTCAAGCATGCCCAACAGTGTAGACTCGAGTAGGCCCAGTAGTGCGGACTTGAATAGACCGAGCAGCATGGTCTCGAGCAGGCCCATCAGCGCAGACTTGATTAGGCCCAGCAGCATGAATTCAAGAAGGCGTAACAATGCAGACTTAAGTAGGCCCAAAAGCGCAATCTTGAATAGACCCAACAGTACAATTCAAGTAGGCCCTGCAGCATGGACTTGAGTAGGCCCAACAGCACAGATTCAAGTAGGCCCAGTTGCATTGATCCAAGTAGGCCCAGATACACTGAACCGAGTAGGCCCGGCTGCACTGATCCAAGTATACCCAGCTGCACAGATTCAAGTAGGCCCAGTTGCATTGATCCAAGTAGGCCCGGATGCACCGAACCAAGTAGGCCCGGCTGCACTGATCCAAGTATACCCAGCTGCACAGATTCAAGTTGGCCCAGCTGCACTCATCTGAGTAGACAGGGCTGCACTGTTCTGAGAAGGCCTGGCTGCACTAATTCAGTTAGGCCCAGCTGCACTGATCTGAGTAGGCCCAGCTGCACTTAGCCGAGTAAGCCCAGCTGTACTGACCCGAGAAGGCCCGGCTGCACTGATCCGAGTAGGCCCAGCTGCACTAATTCGAGTAGGCCCGGCTGCACTGATCCGAGTAGGCCCGCGTGCACTGATCCGAGTAGGCCCAGCTGTACTGACCCGAGAAGGCCCGGCTGCACTGATCCGATTAGGCCCAGCTGCACTGATCCAAGTAGGCCCAGCTGTACTAATCCGAGAAGGCCTGGCTGCACTGATCCGAGTAGGCCCGGCTGCATTGATCCAAGTAGGCCCAGCTGTACTGACCCGAGAAGGCCTGTGTGCACTGATCTGAGTAGGCCCAGCTGTACTGACCCGAAAAGGCCCGGCTGCACTGATCCGAGTAGGCCTGGCTGCACTGATCCGAGTAGGCCCAGCTGTACTGACCCGAGAAGGCCCAGCTGCACTGATCCGAGTAGGCCCAGCTGTACTGACCCGAGAAGGCCTGCGTGCACTGATTCGAGTAGGCCCAGCCGTGCTCATCCAAGTAGGCCCGGATGCATAGTCTCGGGTAGGCCCGGCAGCACTGATCTGAGTAGGCCCAGCTGCACTGATCTGAGTAGGCCCAGCTGCATAGATCTGAGTAGGCCCAGCTGCACAGATTTGCATAAGCCCAGCTGCATTGATTCGAGTAGGCCTGGCTGCACTGATCTGATTAGGCCTGGCTACACCGATCCATGGAGGCCCAGCCTCACTGATCTGAGTAAGCCCAGCTGCACTGATCTGAGTAGGTCCAGCTGCACAGATTTGTGTAGGCCCAGCTGCACTGATCCGAGTAGGGCCGGCTGCACAGATTTCCGTAGGCCCAGCTACACTAATCTGAGTAGGCCCGGCTGCACTGATCTGAGTAAGTCCAGCTGCACTGATCTGAGAAGGCCTGGCTGCACTGATCTGAGTAGGCCCAGCTGTATAGATTTGAGTAGGCCCAGCTGTATAGATTTGAGTAGGCCCAGCTGCACTGATCCCAGTAGGCCCAGCTGCACAGATTTGCATAGGCCCAGCTGCACTGATCTGAGTAGGCCCAGCTGTACACATGTGCGTAGGCCAGGCTGCACTGATCCGAGTAGGCTCAGCCTCACTGATCCGAGCAGGCCTAGCTGCACTGATCTGAGTAGATCCAGCTGCACAGATTTGCTTAGGCCCAGCTGCATTGATTCGAGTAGGCCTGGCTGCAATGATCTGAGTAGGCCCGGCTGCACTGATC
The DNA here is from genome assembly GCF_037043375.1 of Chiloscyllium plagiosum. Classification (NCBI taxonomy): domain Eukaryota; kingdom Metazoa; phylum Chordata; class Chondrichthyes; order Orectolobiformes; family Hemiscylliidae; genus Chiloscyllium; species Chiloscyllium plagiosum. The sequence continues at coordinate 6,514,146 of NW_028270163.1, read as the reverse complement.
TGAGTAAGCCCAGCTGTACTGACCCGAGAAGGCCCGGCTGCACTGATCCGAGTCGGCCCGACTGCACTGATCTGAGTAGGCCCGGCTGCACTAACCCGAGAAGGCCCGGCTGCACTGATCCGAGTAGGCCCAGGTGTACTGACCCGAGAAGGCCTGCTTGCACTGATTCGAGTAGGCCCAGCTATGCTCATCCAAGTAGGCCCGGATGCATAGTCTCGAGTAGGCCCAGCTGCACTGATCTGAGTAAGCCCAGCAGCACTGATCTGAGTAGGCCCAGCTGCACAGATTTGCATAAGCCCAGCTGCACAGATTTGCATAAGCCCAGCTGCATTGATTCGAGTAGGCCAGGCTGCACAGACCTGATTAGGCCCAGCTACACTGATCCAATTAGGCCTGGCTGCACAGAACCGAGTAGACCCAGCTGAACTGATCCAAGTTGGCCCAGCTGCACAGACCCAAATAGGCCCAGCTGCACAGATTCGAGTAGGCCAGCCGCACAGACTTGAGTAAACCCTGTTGTACTGATCCAAGAAGGCCTGGTTGCACAGATTTGAGTTGGCCCAGCTGTACTGACCTGAGAAGGCCCAACTGCACAGACTTGAGTAGACTCAGCAGCTTTGATCCAAGTAGGCCCGACTGCACAGACTCAAATAGGCCTGGCTGTTTTGATCCGAGTTGGCCTGGCAGCACAGACTCAAGTAGACCTGGCAGTACTAATCTGAGTAGGCCCGGCTGCTTTGATCCAAGTAGGCCTGGCTGTACTGATCTGAGCTGGCCCGGCTGCACAGACTCGAGTAGACCTGGCTGTACTGACCCAAGTAGGCCCGGCTGTACTGACCCATGTAGGCCTGGCTACACAAACGCAAGTAGGCCTGGCTGCAGGGACTTATGGCAGTGATGTTGGAGGCAAATTTGGATTCCTAACAGCTTCTGCATTGTCGAGGCGGTCCTAGGGTTAGCTCAACATTAAGTTCATCTCACCTTCAGCTGGGGAAGGGGGTTCTGGTAGGCTGCCGCAACAAAGAATATGGGGTGGATTGAACCATTCCTCATGCCTGTTCCGGCAGGGGGTGAAGATGAAATGGGTTTTCCTTGTGACGTCGGCAGCATCTTTGTTGCATCATGGTTAGTCTGGCTCAGCCTGGGATTCCTTCTGGTAGCTTCTGTGATAGTTTTTGTCAGCATCGGTCTGGGCCACCCGGTGGCAGCTTTAGTCAGTCTGAGACTCCATGCGGGAACTTTCATTTCTTTATTCTTCTGATCCTTTTTCCTAAGAATTTTTGCTTAAAGATCTGTACCTTTGTACCTAAGATGGCTCCGTGTCAACTTGTAAACGTTTCACTGTACTCACGGGAGCACATGACAATGAACTGAATTCAATTCAATTCAATGAGATTTGCCCATCATTTCTTTTCCCCAAAACTATTCTTTTTTCACAAAATTTGCAAACTTGAAAATTACATAAGGTGTAACAAAATCTAACTTGTTTCCATATAGCATGTTCCTCGCTTTGTGCTGCAATATGATTGTAATTGTCTAGATATTTATTTATGGGCAGCACGGTGGCACAATGCTGCCTCACAGCGCCAAAGATCCGGGTTCAATTCCCGCCTCAGGCGACTGTCTGGGTGGAGTTCTCCCCGTGTCTGCATGGGTTTCCTCCGGGTGCTCCAGTTTCCTCCCACAGTCCAAAGATGTGCAGGTTAGGTGAATTGGCCATGCTAAATTGCCCATAGTGTTAGGTGAAGGGGTGAACATAGTGGAATGGGTCTGGGTGGGTTGCTCTTTGGAGGGTCGGTGTGGACTTGTTGGGCCGAAGGGCCTGTTTCCACACTGTAGGGAATCTGATCTAATCTAATATCCATTTCATATCAGGCGTAGAGCTCAAGGATAAAACATTTCAATTTAAAAACTACAGAAAATGCATCAGAAGTAAACTTCACTTTGAAGTGTCTGAATGCAATTTCAATGCTCTTGATATTGACAATGTATGTTTCTTGTCAGACACACTACTCGTGGGGTTCCACACATTCACTGTAGTATGGGGCAGAAAGGCTGTGGACAGTAAGTTTCTCCCACTGCGTGCCACCTGTGGTGGCTATCTGAAGCTTTAGTGCATCCCTCAACAGTTAGTTCTGGATCTTGGAATGCACCAATCTGCAACACTGGGTTAAGGCAACCTCCTTGAACTGGACAACCAGCAGACTTTGGAAAGATCAAAGTATCTCTTTCTCAAGTTGATGGTCCACCAGGCAAAGTTGAAGCTTGAACCAAGAACAAAAATAGCTTGAAAAGCTCAACAGGTCTTGTAGTTTCTATGGAGAGAAATCAGAGTTAATGTTTCAGGTTGAGTGGCCATCCTCAGAACTCTGATGCCATCAGTGCTGATCACTGTACCACCAATTTTGGTGTCATTTGCAACCTTACTAATTATACCTCTTATGTTCACAGCAAAATCACTTATGTAAATGATGAAAGGTAGTGGACCCAGCACCGATCCTTGTGGCACGCCACTGGGCACAGGCCTCCAGTTTGAAAAACAACCCTCCACCACCACCCTCTGTCTTCTACCTTTGAGCCAATTTTGTATATAAATGGCTAGTTCTCCCTGTATTCCATGAGATCAAACCTTGTTCACCAGTCTATCTTGTGGAACCTTGTCAAATGCCTTACTGAAGTCCACATAGATCATGTCCACCACTCTCCCCTCATCAATCCTCTTTGTTACTTTGAAACTCAATCAAGTTTGTGAGACATGATTTCTATCCCTAATCAGTCCTTGTCTTTCCAAATACATGTACATCCTGTCCCTCAGGATTCCCTCCAACAACTTGCCCACCACCAAGGTCAGGCTCACTGGTCTATAGTTCCCTGGCTTGTCTTTACCGCCCTTCTTAAACAGTGGTACCACGTTTGCCAACCTCCAGTCTTCCAGCACCTCACCTGTGACTATCGATGATACAAATATCTCAGCAAGAGGCCCAGCAATCACTTCTCTAGCTTCCCACAGAGTTCTAGGGTACACCTGATCAGGTCCTGGGGATTTATCCACCTTTATGTGTTTTAGGATGTCCAGCACCTCCCCCTTAGTAATATCGACACTTTTTAAGATGCTGTTATTTATTTCCCCAAGTCTGATCAGTAAAGAAACACAGTAGAACCGGGAAATGAACTGCCTTGTCATTGTGGAGTCTCACTTTCACGTGAACAGGGTGACTCAGACCAGTATCCATTCTTTCTAAATTCAACTGTTATTTCTCTCCTTTTTTATCATACATCTGTACAATTTGCCTCAACTACTGCCAGCGGTAGTGGACTCTATGTTTCAACCGAGCACCGGGGAAAGACAATTCTCTTCAAGTCCCTATTGGTTTTATTATTGTGTATCTAATAGAATTGGAGTTAGGTTTTGTTGAAAAATGTGTTGCTGGAAAAGTGCAGCAGGTCAGGCAGCATCCAAGGAGCATAAGTCCTTCTTTAGGAATGACTCATTCGCTTTTCCAGCAACACATTTTTCAGCTCTGATCTCCAGCATCTGCAGTCCTCACTTTCTCCTAGTTACATTTTGTTGTCATGCATGCTCGGATTCAGGGATAAGGAGTATGGTTAAAAGTGTACAAAGGTGCCATTCACGGTGCCATCTTAGGTATAGAGGTATCTAGCTACAAAATCATCGGCATAAAGTGGACTAATAAAGAAACAAATTAAAAAATTTAACATTGCGGTCCTTCTGGTTATTAAGTAGAAAAATAAAGAAACAAAGTTAAAGATTTAAGTGCTTAGTCATGCTGGGCTCGCACTCCCTACAAGGGTTTGATCTCCTCTGCCTTGGCCCCCCTGTCCCCACGTTGCCTTGGCACAGAGCCTGACCACTGCATTAGGCTTGCTCTTCCCATGTGTGGCTTGGTGTCTGTGAGGATGCTGCTCCTTTGACAAGGTTATTCTGTCCTTGTTTTTTTTTTAAGAGGGGTCACAAACGCAGAGGTTCCGATGTGTCTGGTTTGGATAGGTATTAGGGCCAATTTGATGATAGCTAACAGATACTGCCTCAGGCAAAAGGCTTTCAAGTTTAAAAAAAACTTGGACAAAGAAAGGGGAGTGTCCCATTCTCCTAGCTCAGCTTCTCTCCAGTTTGGTTTGGTTTGGTTTGGTTTGGTTTGGTTGGGTTTTAGCTGTCTGTCTGTTTAGAGCTGTGGGGTCAGACTTAGCCGGGAACCCAGAGAAACTGCTGGACCCAAAGAAACAGCTCTATGCTGATCCTCTCTCTCTCTCTGCAGTCTCTCCTGTAAAAACCTATGTTTTAAATTACCTTGTTGCCAAGGGGTGTTTATGGGATGTTGTAAGTATTTGGAACCGCATTGTTAAGTCATGATAGGGTTCATTGGGTTTCGACTTGGTTATGTTATTCTCAATTTGTTTTTTTTTAGAGTCATAGAGATGTACAGCACAGAAACAGGCCCTCCCGTCCAACTCGTCCATGCCGACCAGATATCCCAACCCAACCTCATCCCACCTGCCAGCACCCAACCCATATCCTTCTAAACCCTTCCTGTTCATCTACCCATCCAGATGCCTTTTAAATGTTGCAATTGTACCAGCCTCCACCACTTATTCTGGAAGCTCATTCCATACATGTACCACCCTCTGCGTGAAAATCTTGCCCCGTAGGTCTCTTTTATATCTTTTCCCTCTCACCCTAAACCTATGCCCTCTAGTTCTGGACTCCCCTAGCCCAAGGAAGAGATTTTGTCTATTTATCCTATCCATGCCCCTCATGATTTTATAAACCTCTTTAAAGTCACCCCTCAGCCTCCAATGCTCCAGGGAAAACAGCCCCAGCCTGTCAGCCTCTCCCTATAGCTCAAATCCTTCAACCCTGGCAACATCCTTGTAAATCTTTTCTGAATTCTTTCAAGTTTCACAACATCCTTCCGATAGGAAGGAGACCAGAATTGCATCCAATATTCCAAAAATGGCCTAACCAATGTCCTGCACAGCCGCAACATGACCTCCCAACTCCTGTACTCAATGCTCTGGCCATTGAAATGTTTTGAGGGGGTATGACTTGGCCCATAACATCTCCAACCGTCAACCTCCTGATCCAGGCCCCACAGCAGTTGCCAAGCTCTGGGCCACAACGAGCTGCTGACTGCTAAAGTCCCCATTCTGGGGCCCCAGACACTACCAGAAACCAGACCCCGATGAGGCCGCAACTCTGTCACTGCTGCTGGCTCTACAACGGCACAACATGGCCACAGGCATTCAGCCTTTCACTCCCAGTATAGGAGTCATCATGGTGGGGTCAGACACCAGGGAGACTTCCCTTTCCTCTGATCTATTGGACAATATTGTCATGCTGGCTGCATGAGTTGATAATTTGAGAGATTAGAGTTGGGTGTAAATCCTCTTTACCTCATTTTTTGAAAGAAAAAAACAACTGTCTCGTTTTACATCACAGTGTCTCAAACATTGAGGTTGTCTTTGATCATTCATTTGAATGCATTTAAATTTTGCATTTAAATTCCCTGCTTTGTTGTGTTCAGTGAAGTGATAGGCCTCTCATTACACCGTACCAAGGCTTTCTGTTCGAAGTTTAAGCTTGTCGATGGATCTTCTAACTGGCCTGGTCTTCCCGGAAATGGATTTTGATTATCCTTACAATCCAATCACTAACAAAATACTAACTTGGTTCAGGCAACACTGGCAGATTCTCCTTTTGTACAGATTGTATGTTGTTAGCCAGCTTTTGCCACATTATGCATTGCCCCCAATTTTCATGCCCACATCTCACTAACACTAAATAAAAAACTTGTTTGAACTTATTGCTCAGGAACTAACAAACACGTTGCTATCTCTCTCTCTCTCTCTCTTTTCCTGATTAGTTTCCTCCGTGTTTTTGTTAGCTTGTGGCAGTCCAAAGATTTAACTCTTCTGACTATCCCACAGATCTACTCAGCTGGGAATGAGCCAGTTGGGATGCTAGTTAAATCTGTGTTCTTCTTGGCAGTGCTGGTATTTGTCCCTCCCCAACACACTGCAGTCCATCTTTCCCAGTTACTGTGTGACAATTGGTCGCCTTCCACCGATCTCCATTAACTGGCTTATGTGGGGATGCATCATTGTGGCTATACACACTGCCTGAATTAGAATATAGAACATAGAACAGTACAGCACATTAGCAGGCCCTTCGGCCCTTGATGATGTGCATTCTAATAATGATTATTGAAAACAGTAATGAATTATTACAACTTTTAATGGCAGCATCATCCTAAAATAAATCGATCTAGAATCCCTCCAAATCAGAGTGTGACATCTGCACAAGACATGCTCTCTTTGGAGGGAATTGAGAATTGCATAGTAATGATTCTCTGTCTCTCTGGTGATGATTCTCCCCCTCTCTCAATCTCCCCCTAACTACCCCTCTCTCACTCCCACTCCATCTCCCCCACTCTCCCTTTCACTCTCCCTCCCTCTGCCACTCTTTGCCCCTCCCTCTCCCCCTTCTCTGCCCCTCCCAGTACCACCATCTCTTCCCCCTCACTCTCTCGGCCCCCTCCCTCTCCTCCCACCTCACTCTTTCCCCCCTCCTTCCCCACACCGTCTCCCAGCTCCCCCTTCCCCTCCTCCCTCTTTCTCACCTCCTCATCCTACCTCCTCACGCCCTCTCCCTTCTCACCCTCACCCCACCTTGCACTCTCGTCCTCTCGACCCTCACCCTCTGGTCCCTCACCTTCCACTTCTCCTTCCTCCCCCACTCTTGCCCTTCACACCCCTCACCTTACCTCCCCACCTCTCTTTCTTTCCCCACCTCCCCCTTCCCCCGCTTCCCCCACAGCCCCGGAAAGGTTGGTGTGGTAACACTTGAGGTAACCCAACATTTGGAGTGGGAGGGGAAGTTCAAGTGAAAAATCAGCACAGAAGTAATTGCGTGGTGTAGGCATTTGAGTAAATTCTTGAAAACGGCAGAAATTCTGAGGGCAGCATTTCGGAAAAGGAGGTGGCCTGTCACTGTTTACTCCACAGTTCTGAGATCCAAGAGCAGACAATGAACTTGTGTTATTAAGGTGTCTTTAGAAGCAGGCATGGCCCCGTTATGTTGGCATCATAGAACACTGGGATAAATAGCTGAGGTTGCAACTTATCTTGATCTTCTCTAGAGCAGTGATAATATAAACAATAGGCATATCGTACACATAGACTCGAAGTTTGTCCTGCTCAAGCCAGGTATTAAGTTAGCACCTGTTACAATGTTTAAAGAAACATTTGGATAAGTACATGAATATGAATGTTTGGAGGGAGAATGGGCCAGGTGCAGGCATGTGGGACCAGTTTAGTTTGGGATTATGGCTGGCATGGACTGGTTGGACCGAAGGGTCTGTTGCCCTGCTGTATGACTCTACGACTAAGTAAAAAACAAACTTTAAAAAAAAAGGAAAAAAGTAGAAAGAAAAAGGAAGAAAAACAGGTGGAGTGTACAGGCCTTTAGCTTTGGTCACACTCCTTCAGAATTCGACCATTAGGAGGAAGGACACTGTGGAACTTCCTGTATCACAGGGAGATGGACAAAGGAGTGTACAGTTTGATAAGTGGGAATGTTAGTAGAGGTCAGACAGATTGCTAAAGTTACCCAAGAAAATGCAATGTGAATAATTAGCTGATAGATATTTCTTCCTGACTTGGATCAAATATGCTGCACTCTTCCATCTGTTAATCTGCTTACAGTAATACACAGTTAAATTCAGGCCTGAGCTGTCACAAACAGTAAATACATTGAATAATTTCCTGCATCTCACTAAAGATGAGAGATTCCCATCTCTGAACAGCAGCAAGCCTGCTTAGTGTGATCCTTTTATTAAACAAGAAAGCACATAATTATTTCAAATGTCTGTCTGAACTGTCTCTCTTGTTTTTCGATGGATGATGCTTGGCATAAATGCACTCATTGCATATCTTGAGAAACAGGTTGACTGATCACCGTCTCTCTACTCAAACTATCTGACCACCCTCAGACAAGTAGCTTGTGGAAGCACAAAAATAAATAGGAAAATGGAACATGGAGCAATGCTGGAGAGGAAGAGACATGCAGAAACGGACAACAAAGGTTTCATGCAGACTGACAAGGGGGAGGGATGTTGAACAAGACAGTAATACAGGAGGGGGGAAGGGTATTAGCAAATAGAATAATGTAGCACTGTATCTGAGCCTTGGTATTTCAGATCTCATGATGCTTTATTCCATTGTTTAACACGAGCTCCCTACCCTGTCATCAATGGATATTCCAAGGAGAGCTTTCCTATTTACAAATGTCCTTTTTCCGACATGACTCGTATCTCTCAATTGAGGAAAATCATCCTTTTCTCATTTTTGTCAAATCACAAATACTTTGACGAGAGGAAGTCTCGGTTCTCCCCTGTGCTGTGTTAAAGAAAATGGTTTGGAAATAAGAGCTGTTCTGCTTGAGTGCATCAATTTTCCTTTACCTCTTTGCAGATCTGCTAAGATTCGCCCAGTCTCCATCTCTCACGGATTAGCTGCACGCGAATTCAATATGAAGCAGACAATAATGGTAGTGCAATTTTGTTTCTGTATAACCCACGCTCTCAGTGTGGCAAAATCAAATCATGACAACCTCGTGCTGGGAGTCCCACACCTACTGTAAATACCTGTGCCGGTCACATAGATTATCTTCTTTAGTCTATTGTGTTAAAAAAACCTCCCACTCAAAAATCGTGCCTGTCATGTCGCGTAAATGTGTCAGATGTTTTTGAGTTCATGACCAGCGTGTGCTGGGAATTCGCAGAGTGGGTAGACGCTGATGACAAGGAACGTGGAGTACTAATCTAATATCAGATCTACTATTTTCAGGGGAATCTCTCAGTCCCTGCTCTCCCGTCTCTCAAACATGAGCAGTTTCAAGAGAGATTTCCATCAAAGGCTGTTGCCAGAATTGGCGGGTTTGAGCTGGAGGAGGATGCTGAATAGACTGGGGTTATTTTCACTGAATCGTCAGAGGCTGAAGGGTGACCCTACAGAGGTTTATAAAATCATGGGTAGGGTGAATAGACAAAGTCTTTTCCCAGGCTAGGGGAGTTCAAAACTAAAGGGCACAGGTTTAAAGCGAGAGGGGAAAGATTTAAAAGGGACCTAAAGGGCAACGTTTTAACGCAGAGGGTGGTATGTGTATGGAATGAGCTGCCAGAGGAAGTGGTGGAGGCTGGTACAACTACAAAAGATATCTGGATGGACATATAAATAGGAAGGGTTTAGAAGGATATGGGTCAAGTGCTGGTAAACGGGATTAGATTAATTTAGGATATCTGGTCGGCATGGACACATTGGTCTGAAAGATCTGTTTCCATGCTGTACAGATCGACGATTCTATAGCTAGTGGCATGGTAGCTCAGTGGTTAGCACTGCTGCCTCACAGCACCAGGGACTGGGTTTGATTCCCGCCTCAGGTGACTGACTGTGTGGAGTTTGCACGTTCTCCTCGTGACTGCATGGGTTTCCTCCGGGTGCTCCGGTTTCCTCCCACAGTCCAAAGATGTGCAGGTTAGGTGGATTTGGCCATGCTAAATTACCCATCATGTTCAAAGATATATAAGTCAGGGATAAATGTAGAGTGGAAAATATGTTGCTGGAAAAGCGCAGCAGGTCAGGCA